>NC_133165.1:47453474-48089820 GCF_040802235.1 Manis javanica | reverse complement strand
TTCTCCAGCATTTTCAAGAGGTAGCCAGTCTGCTTGAAATCCTCTAATGCCAGGTGCCTCACTACCTCAGAAGGCAGCCCACTTCTCCAGTTAACTCCCATACTTAAGAAGTTGTTCCTTAAGATGAACAAAAACCTACCGGCCTTTGGCTCCCACCACTGGCTCTCCTCTGTACTGGAGCTCTGAAGAGTGAAACAAATTCCTTTCCACCTCACGATCTTTCTGGTTACGCAGACTCTCACAGGATAATGACGGCTTGGCAATATATTACCTAAGGTGGTGTATCACACGATGGAATTCCTTCACTAGGACAACCTGCTTTGCTTTTCAACTAAAAGCAGGTCTCACAAGTACAGATGGATTTGGAGGCCAGGCAGGCAATGTAAGTAAGTGTGCAGTCAGCTAACTAAGGACGGCGACGGAATGAAGACCTGATGCCTCTCTAAACAAAACAGTCTTGACTCTTTCCAGCTGATCTTTCCAGATATGAAATATGACCCAATGTTTTCATATATGGGCTTTTAACAGAAGTATCCAAATTCCATAATCTCTTATTTAAAATCATCTAATTAAAAAACAAGTGTATGTACAGACTACTGAAATGTGCTAAGTTCTATAGTAGTTAATAGTATGGTACCACACCTAGAGGGTAGCATGCTAGGTGAAGTAAGCCAGACAGAGATAGACAAATAACATATGATTGTACTTATATGTGGAATCTAAATACAAAATAAATGAACAAAGCAGAAATAGACTCATAGACACAGGGGAGAGCCTGGTGGTTGCTATGGGAGAGGTAGGAGGGAGGCATGGGGGAGATGAAGGGGATAAAGAGACACAAAATTTCCAATTATAATATAAATTAGTTACGGGGATGAAAGTACACCATAGGGAATATAATCGGTAATATTGTAATGTCTTCATATGTTGACAGATAGTAACTACACTTTTTGGAGTGAGCATTTAATAATGTAGATAACTGTCAAATCACTGTAGTGTATATCTGAAACCAATATAATATCATATCAACTATACTTCAATTAAAAGAAGTGTTGTACCCTCGCCAATTACCTGGTTTTGATAATGTACTATGGTTGTGCAAGATGTTATCCTAGGAAGAAACTGAAGCAATGGCATAAAGGACATTTTTGTATTATTTTCATAACTTCTTGTGAGTCTAGAAGTATTTTAAAATAAAAAAAAGAAGAAGCTGACATTTTTTAGCCACTTATTTTTTAAATGTTGGCAAGCATTTAATTAGAAAGCATCCATGTGTTTTCAGGTGAAATAAAACTTATTTGGGGCCACTATCTCCAACTTTTGCAGTTTAGCACCATGACTGAGTTTATGAATTTTGCCATCAGACAGCTTGAATTTTGGCTCTAGTACCTATTAGCTGTAAGACCCTGACAAGTTTTGTGTCTCAGTGTCCTCATCTGTAAAACAAGAGATGTTAATATCTCAGGGCAGCTGTAGGGATAGGGATCAATGAGGCAGTGTGTGTTAACCTGGTGCCCAGAATATGTGCACTGTTGGCTAAGCGCAGCCGTCATTGCCATCAGGATGAATTCGGATGGATGGATGCTCTAACTGCCACCACATTGGGCTGCTCGGGCATAGCGTGCTGGCAGATGCTCTGGCTTCCTCTCATTTCTGCTGAGAGCAGGTCTTCCACGGCCGTCTGATGAAACAGACTGGTTTAGATGCAGAAAACTAAGGATAGGGTGCATCCCCTTTGTGCTGCCCACACCACCTGGAAGCCCCAGAGCACAGGACTGGCATGGTTTCTCCAGTCAGAGGTGGGCATCTCATCAAATGAAGCCTGCTGAAATCAGCTTGGCCTCATCTCTCTACCCTTGTCTCTGCCACGTTTCCTTTATCTGGCTCTTCCCACCACTGCAGGGAAGAAATTAAAGAAGAGAGAGAGAAAGAGAGCAAAGGAAATGAGGCAGGGCAGATTGAGTGAGCGGCCCATTTGAGTCTTCCTCGTGGCCTGACATTCTTGATGGAAGTCAGGAGAAAAGTGAGAAGTGAGATGGGCGTCAGAGCGAGTGAGCCCCAGGCCCCGGCCTATGCGCTCGTGCCCCAGCAAAGGGCCTGCTGGAAGGCATCTGCTGCTGGAGCCTGAGGCCCAGGTGACCCGCAGCGTCCCAGCTCCAGTGAGGCCAAGAGGCTCAGGCGAGGCACAGACCAGAGGACTCCCAAGGCTCTTCTCCGTAGTCAGGGGCCGAAAGGCACCGGTAGGGCCGCTGCATAACAGAAAGGGGGAAGGCAGAATGCAGACAGAATTCACTCCACAAACACTGCTTAGGTGCTCCCTCTGGGCCAAGCACTGCATCAGGCACAGGGATAAAGCAGTGAACAAAGGAAGAGTGTGTGGGCTTAGAGCTTATCCCGCAGGAGGGAGAGGAAACAAAGCTGGGACTTGTCTGGTTGTGAAAAATGCTGGGAAGCAAAATACAGCAAGATGCTCTGCTTTTACCAGATGCGCAGGAAGGGCCTTTCTGAGCAGGTGACATGGAGACAAGATGTGGACCGAGTGAGGGAGGCAGCTGGACAGAGACCTGGGGAGTGAGTTCCCAGGCAGAGGGAGCAACAGGCCCAAGGCCTCCAGATGGAGCCTGCTGCCCTGCTCCAGGAGCAGCCCAGGAAGTGCAAGGAAGGAGAGAAGGAAGGAGCAGTGGGGACGAAGCCCTAGAGGCACAGGACACAAGAACTCAGGGCTTTCTGCTGCTTTAGTGAGGGCAGGAGACTGCAAAAGTTCTGAACAAAGGAGGAACATGATCTGACTGAACATTTTAAACAGGATCCCACTAGCTGCCAGGTAGAGAAGAGACCGAGGTAGACAAGGGAGGAAGTGCAGAGCTGTCAGGATGTGGCCACAATGGTTCAGGAACTCCCCAGGCTGCGCCAGGCACCACAAGGCCCATCCACTGTCCTCACATTGCCATCCTCCTTCTCCAACACCCACCCCAAGTGGTTTGCCCCAAACTACACACATGTGAGGATCCCCAGTCAGTCAGTTGGATTCCAGATGCTCGCGTCCTCAGCTCCCTCCCACTTACTCAGCACCTCCACCCCTGCATTCTGTGGTCCAGAGTCAGGGGTGATTCTCAATGTTCACACACTGGAGTAATTGCAAGGGTTTCCTGGAATGGCCACTCATCGTCAATGCCGAATTTTCCAGCACCTGAGAGATGCAGCGGGAGCATGGCTGGCACTTAGGACCACAGACACGGGTTTGTCCTCATGCTTCCCTCCCCACTAGACCCTGTGCTCTAGAGACATAGATTCTGTTGTTCTTGACCCTCAGCACCAAGATTGCCTGGCACAAAAACATACCATGGTGATGTAAGGGGACGCCAATATCAGGGGAAGCTGGGTGAAGTGTATATGGGAACTCTAATTCTCTGTCCTAGCTAGCAGCTCTTCTATAAATCTAGAGCTATTTCAAATAAAAAACAAACAAACATAGTACCGGACAAGCAAAAATAAATGAACAAAAGCAGGTTCCAACCAGTGGGAACATGGCCTGCTTGCTCCTTCTCTGGCTCTCATTCCTAAGCCTCACCACCAAAGCTCACACCTCAGGTTTGAGACTCTGGAATAAATGGCTGGCAGTGTTGTGTGTTAGGTAGCATCTGGTGCCAGGTGTAAGGAGAACACCCTGACACCACATAGTCTCCCCCCAGGGTGCAAAGGCCTGAGTAATTGAAGGATTGTATTATAATAGCACTTTGCAGAGCTCACTCAAGCCGTCAAAATAATTGTCTGACTTCATGTGAAATCTGAGCTCCGCAGCTGTGTGAGTCGGTCCTCCCTGGGACCTCGGGTGGCAGGCCGCTGCTGGTGCACATTTCAGCGTCTCCTATTAGCAGCAGTTTGGAAGTCTCCTAATTAGTTACAGCACTGCTTGAGGTGTCATTTTATTTTATTTTATTTTTTATGAGCCAAATAACATATTGCTGCTTAAGTTTCTGGAAGACAGGGAGCTATAAATAAAATGATAATTTACTTGAAGTCTATCACACAGATACTAAGTTCAGAAGTAAGTTTTAATTTGACTAATGAGATGAAACTTTCTCTGCCGAGTGTGGGCCGCAGGTATGAATATCGCTTTGTTACACAGATGGGAGCATTCCCCAGAAGGCCAGGGGGAGAGACTACACAGCCCAGAGACAACACACAGGCTTGATCTGCTCAAGAGAGGGCATGCCTGGGGCCCAGGAACCACAACGCCTGGCCTGCCTGTTCTTAGTTTGCCACCCAGGGGTCTCTGCTTCCTTCCCCAGGCCTCATCTTCCTTTTACATCCAAAAAAGAGAGGGAGGATGGTTATGTTACCGCCCGAGGTTTCTGGAAACATGGAAGCATCGTACACATGTAAAAACAGCTAATGCCGGAGACCTGGTGGTGTGATGGGGGGTGAAAGCACTGTACACAGAAACCAGACTGAGTTCCAATCCTGCCTCCTTTATTAACTGGCTGTGTCAACTCAGGAAAATTACTTAATTTCTCTGTGCTCTGCTTTCTCCACCTTTTAAACACTACATAGACTTCTTGAATAAATTACTATATATGTAAATTAATATATATATTAAATTATATATTATAGATATATATTACAATGTAATGTAATGTAAATAATATAATATATATTAATTAAATATAGGTAGGTAGATAGAGAGATCTCAAAATTGTTTAGAACCTACAGGGAACACGTAGATAACTCTGTTAGTCTTATCCAGTGCTGTATTTTCAACAAGGAGCAAAGAACCTTAGAAATTATGCTGGCTTTTGGGCCTCCAAAGGGCCACAGTACATAAATAGACCCAGAATATATCTGTGGTTTTAAAATATAATGAGAGAAGGGGACCATTAGGAAACAAGGTTGAGAAACACTAAAACACTTCTCTACATAATAACTTGCCTGCAAAGTGTATCAGGCACATCCCTTGTCCGATCTCCATTGTGATGTGAGGTTCCAGGAACAGACAGGCCAGAGTTTAAATCTGGCTCTTCTGCTTAGAAGCTGTGTGATCTTGGCAAGCTACTTCACTTCTCTGTGCTTGAGTTTTCTAATCTATAAAATGGAGCTAATGAAGTTGTGGCGAGGTTGTGATAAAATTATGCATGCCAAGAACAAGAAACAGGCAATAGATGGCCGCCGTCTCTAGGATCGTTTCCCTCATCATTCTACCAAGCATATAAAGAGCCTTGTACACTGCAGGCACACAGTGGATGACAGTTGAGCAGTGCTCCTGAACCACCGCAGAGCTGACATTTTCACAGGCTCTTTCTCACTAATGGCACCAGGGAACCGTTGATGTTCACTGTGCAAATATTTCGCTGTTAGCCTGTAGTCATATCACACCATCACGGGGACTGTGACGGGGAAACACACCAGTGTGAGACACTCACAGTTGCTCATCAGTTCCCCGCGGATCCGGGGGAGCTGCGGCAGCCAGCCAGCCAGCCTCTAGCTTCCCCCTGCACATTTCAGGAAATCATGCCTTATTAGTGCCGCTGGGCACAGAGCGCCTCCCCTTAAACAGTCAATTCTGGCTCAGCTGTGATGCCCGAAAGAAAGAGCCACTTTCAGATAATCAATATGGAATTAAAATGACTGAAAAGTGCAACTCGCCACTCCAGGGCTGCCACCAGAGCAGAAGGAACACTGGACTTGTGTGCTCAGGGAAGATAATTGGGAAGTGGAGGCCCCCAGGGCACTGCTCTGTACCCAGGATCTTGGCTGCTCGCAAACCCATCAGCACGCATGGTCTGGAATATATCTTTTCCCAGCTCTAAATGCTTTCCCTGGGTCTAATCTCACTACTTTGTACTATAGATGGAATCCATCTTTCCCTGAGTCTTGGGGACTCCTAAGTAGAGCTTCCACTTGGTTATGGGGAGTGGAAATGGGGATGCTGCATGCCAGTAAGCTCCCTGGCTTAGCCCCTCCAGCCTGTCACTCAGCTTGCCAAGGGCAGGCGTGGAGGGGCTCTTCCCTGGCTGGCTGGTCAGGAGTCTCCTCGGGGGCGACAAGTGTCCTGAGGCCTCATGGGGAAGTGTCGACATGGACAGAGTCCAGTCTTTGGGCCCAGCCTGGAGATAGCTGCTCCCGGTGGTCAGCTGGTGTGTGGAGGGTAGAGATGACCCCTGTGTGGGACAGGAGCCTCATCAGGGTAGCTCCCTAGGTTCCTAGGGGCTGTATGGTGGGCTGGTCAGCATCATTTATGTACAGGGAATCTATGCTGTGCCAGGGAGATGCCTGGGTACCAGTAATAAAACAAAGAGCAAACAAGCAAAAGCAAAGCCAGTAATGACCCACTGAGTCTCTGCCCTCCTGAGGCTTACTTTCTAATGGAGGCGGACGATAAAGATGCAAGTAGCTATCAAGTCTGTGGAAAAAATAAAGCAGAGTAAAGGGGCAGAGAGTGAAAGGAGGGGCTCTTTTGTGTGGGATGGCCAGGGTGGGCCTTTCTGAGGGGGGACATTTAACCAGAAGCATGAATAAGGGCAGGCAATGAGCATGCACATACTGCAGAGGAAAGCCCAGAGTGGCAGAACCTGCTGCTGAGCTCAAGGAAGCGCAAGACAGACAGCAAAGCCCAAGCAGAGAGGACAGGCCGGACAGTGGCAGGAGGGTGGGCCCAGAGGGGCATGAACCGATCCCTGAGGCCCATGGGCCATGGGCGGGGATTCACTGCACGCTAAGGGGAATTGAGAGGCCCCAGGAGCCTTGCAGCAGGTGGTTTTTATTTTTACAGGCAGACTGTAGCTGATGAGTGGGAAATCATTCAGGGGGCAGGGGAGTGGAAGCAGAAGGCAGAGTTGGGAGCCTTGCACAGGGTGGCTTGGGCCAGAGAGGGATTTACTACCTCAAATCAACATGAATGCATTTTCCTGGGCACTCATGGACACCACAGAGCAGCGACACACAAGTCACCTGACATGCAATTTCCCCGCTGAGGTTGAACAGAGCCGTGTTCTGTTCTGCATTTCTGTTGCAGCTCCTGTATATTTTTCTGTATGTTCTGTCTGTTCTTTTTGCAGTCTTTTGGTGCCAGGTTTTGCACAATATTGGGGGTTCTGTTTAAACTGGCCCCCAGCGGCAGTGGTGAAATGCTGGCTAGTGGTCCTAAGTTCCAGAAGGGTGTGCTGCACCTCACAGAGAACAGACATGCATCTGACAAGCTTTGTTCAGGCATGAGTCACAGGGATGCTGGCTGTGATTTCAGTCACAGAATCAACAGGGTGTATTAAATAAGCAGTGTTTAAACAGAAACACAGGCAAAACAATGTTATATATTGACTGATAAAACTGTCATGACCCAGCGCTCCCAGGAAACGAGCCCTCTGTTTCCCCTAGGAGCAATAGTGTATTTGCTATTCCCTCATTCTGTGTTTACAGTGACTTACAGAACATAATGACGTAGAATACTAAGCATCAGTTGTAAATGGATTCAGAAATGTGTTGAAGGCAGAGGGAAAGGGAGGAGCACCTTCTGACTCCCTGCTTGTAAATGCTCTTTCCTCAGTGAGCCCACTTTGCAGACGAGGAGGCTGAGGTCCACAGGACAACTCACACTGCCAGGAAAGGCAGAAACGAGATGCCAGTCCAGCTCTAAATCCAGTCCTCTCTTTCTCAGTGGATTAATTGTCTAGGGCTGCCATAACAAAACGCCGTGGGACACCTTAAGCAACAGAAATTTATTTTCTCACAGTGCTGGAAGCTAGAAGTCCAGGATTAATGTACCAGCAGCTTTAGTTTCTTCAGAGGCCTCTCCCCCTGGCCTGTGGATGTCCCCACATGGCCGGTCCTCTGTGCTGCATGTATGTCCAAGTTTCTTGTGTGTTTAAATTTCCTCTTCTTGAGGACACCAGTCAGACTGAATCAAGAACCCGCACCCCCACCAAAAAAAAAAAAAGGTCTCATTTTCACTTACTCTTTCAAAGCTCTATCTCCAAATACAGCCACATTCTGAGGCCCTGGGGATTAGGGCTTTGACACATACACTTTAGGGGGAAACAATTCTGCTCATAACACTCTACCCTCTAGACCCAACCCCAAATCCACATCCTTCTCACATGCAGGCTACACTCACCTCCATCATCCCAAGACCCCACAAGTCTTTAGCCATTCTGGTATCAACTCCAAGTCTCAAATCTCATGTAAATATGATTACAGGTTTTATGTAATTCATTCTTAAGGAAAATTCCTCTCCAGATGTGAACCTGTGAAACCAGACAAATTACCAGCTTTTGAAATTCTATGGTTGGACAGGCACAGGATAGACATTCCCTTTCCAAAAGGGAGAAGCCAGAAAAAAGAAAGGGATCATAGGTCCCAAGCAAGGCCAAATCCCAGCAGTGCAATTCCATTAGATTTTAAGCCTCGAGTATAATCCTCCATGTTCTGTCCCCTGGGCCCAACAGAAGGGCAGCCCTGCCTTCTAGACCCACTGAGGCAGTAGCTCCACCAAGGAGGCCCGAGATGGCTACAGCCGAGCCCACTGGAACCAAGGAGGTAGCCCTGCATGCTCTGAAGCGGCAGAGGCGTCCCCACTCTCTGAAACAGAAGAGAAGACAGCCCTGCCTTCAGGGTCACCTGTGTTTTGTTGCAGTATAACAATGCTCACATCTAGATGGCTTAGTGATCCACCCTGTGGAATCCCATGGCCTTCCTTCTTTCTTTCCCACCTCTGTCCCTCCAGTCCACGCTGGCAGCATTTCCTCTGAGGTGGTTGACTGGACAGAGTTGCACCTGTAATCTTTGTATCAAATGAATGTCCAGTCACACCCTTGGTGTCCTCTACAGAATGTACTCTCTCAGGTTTTGCCATACAGACAGGTGCTTTATCGTAAACAGTAAGGAGAAACCAGGCCACCATGGACACTATTTAGAAACCTCCTCTGCTAAATATTCAGATTTTTCACTTACAAGTTTTGCCTTCCACTAGACACTAGAACACAATTCAGCCAAGTTTTTTTTTGCCACTTTATATAGAAAGGATCACCTTTCCTCCAGAGTCCAGCAGCAAACTCCTCATTCCCATTTGAATCCTCCCAGAAGCACCTTGCGAGCCCAGTTTTCTCCCAACAGTCTGCTCTTAGAGATGATTTAGGCTTTCCTCACATGTGCCTCAAAACTATCAGCCTTTACTAAACACCCAGTTCCAAACCTGCCTCCACGCTGGGAGGGATTTGCTACAGCGGCAAACCGCGTCTCAGAGCCAGGATCTGCATCAGTCGGCTGAGGCTTCCTAAACAAAGTGCCACAGGCTGGGTGGTTTCAACAGCAGAAGTTTGTTGTTTCTCAGTTCTGGAGGCCGAAGTCCAAGGTCACGGTGTCGGCACAGTTGGCTTCTCCTGAGGCTCTCTCCCTCTTTGGCCCGAGAAACACTGCCTCCTCTCTGTGACCTCCTCACGTGGCCTTTCCCCTATGTACCCCCATCTCTGGACTCTGGGGCCCAAATTCCTCTTCTTCTGAGGACATCAGTCACAGTGGATGAGGGCCCACCCTCACGGCCTCATTTTAACATAATCACCCTTTTAATGATGCCATCTCCAAATGCAGTCACATTGTGGGGCCCTGAGGGTTAGGACTTCACTGTCTGGGCTTTGGGGGACCACAGTTCAGCCTGTAATACTCAGCAGCAGTACTTTCCCTCTCCTTCAGTTGTAAACCAAAGGCACATAGAGCCCTGTAGGGGGGACTGTCCATTTCTCTGTGATGCTGTTAAGTATACATGCTTATCCCAATACTGAGGCCAGAATTGCAGTCTGGAGCAGCCCAGGAGAAAGAAATAGGGCAGAACAACCAAGCTGTGCAATCATCCTCAGTTCTGTGACCACATAATTCTCCCCATCTTCCCGTGCCACGTTATTCTTTCTGTCATTTAATGAACTAACTCCACAATTACAAGAGAAAGGAAATCACCACCTCATGTCCTCTGTACTCCCTGAGGGATTATGGGATTTCACATAATTAAATAGGAACCATGTAGTTTCGTACTTGCTCACCTCTGTTGTGTACTGTATGTTGCTCCCTCACTATTTCTCAGCTCCTATTTCAAGTGGAAAACACAGTTAACTGTGACCAAAATGTCTCTCCCTGGCTTTCTGCATGACTCCACTGGCTTCCACTACTCACATCTTGCCAGCTCTCCCTGCTTCCCCAGACCACCTCCCCTGACAACCAGCCTCTAAGTCCAGCTGGGATGCGCACGGTCCTTCCACAGTGCCTGGCTGAGACTTGGGCAATAGGAAAGCAGGCTGCTTGAGCTCCAAGATTGGCTTGGCAAAACATCTCACCTCTCCAGGCCTCTGTCTCCTCATCTATACAGTGAGTTTGAATTATCTTCTTGACTGATTGACACGGAGGTATAAAAAGCCCTGGGCCTGCCCAAGCCTGCAAAGTGCTTTGCAGACTAGAAGGTGCTAAGCAAATATGTTGTCATCAATGTGCTTTAGAAAGAGCTGGGTCCACAGCCAGAGGCAGCAGCTGTGACAGGGGCTCTGATGATGAGACAGAGGGTGGCACAAGGCTTCTCAGCTGCAAAGACACTCTGCTCTCTCCTAGGCATCCTTCCTGAGTGCAGGCCATGTGGAAGGATATACAGACGATTGCATCCAGTGTCCTATAGGTTTATGCCTTCAGGGCACATGTAGGAAGAGGGAATAGATGAAGCAGGCCAGAGGTTTGTAAAAAAGTGTGGAGCTGGGAGACTGTGGGAATTTGAGATTTTTGTTCAAATTTCTTGTCTTCAAAACACTAACTATGTGAAGTAATTCGCTTGACAGGCAGAATCTGACCCAGGGGAGTTCAGTGAGAACTCTAAATTCAGCTTCTGTGGAAGATGCATGTGCTCTTTGCATATCCCCTGGGCCTCCCAAGGATTGCCTGCCAACAGTGTCTCTGCAGCTAAGGATGGTCCTCGGCCAGGTCAGATTGCTCAGCCACACCTGGACAGGCTGGACGTGCCTGAGTGTTAAGGCCCCTGCAGCAGCCTCTGAACAGAGGAACCAGAGCGAGTCGGTAAACACCGTAGCTTCCTCTGCCCACAGGGGGACAGTTCTGACATTGTCTCCTGGAGATCCCCAGCAGGACTGAGCTGCACTTGCTCACGGTAGCAGTCGGCTCACAGGGCATTCTATCCTTGTTTCCTTCCCTCTTCCGCCTCACTTCCATACTCCCACTGTGTCTCCAAGATCACCAGCCAAATGAACTATGTGCATTTCCTTGCCTCAGGAGCTGCTTCTGGGAGACCCCAAACTAAGACAGTACCTACTCCATGTTCTGCAGATCGTCTATTTGATACCCATGACAGCCAAACCAAACAGCCTACTCCAACTTGTATGCCTTTAGTCATGGGGAGCTCACTATCATTCCACTCATAGACAATGTTGATCATTACCAATTAAAATTTAAAACTCTTTCTTATAATGAACAGTAATCCATCTTTTTCTCTCTAGGGCCATTCACCTGTTCTTATATGATATGACTTGAAATTCCTTTACCAACATGGTACTTCTGGCTGGTCAACAGCTGTTTTCAGTGCAATACTCCAAAACAAGTCCAAGAAGGCCAGTGTGGTCTGGACGGGGATGAGCAGGACAGCACTGGGCGTGGCCTCTTCTGACTCCTGAGCACCATGCCTCTGCTCACTGTGACCTGAGGCTCTGTTCCAGTCCCAGTTCCCTCTGAGAACATGGGGGATCCCAGCAGGAACCCATCACAGGCTGTCACAGCTCTGAGTGCCTGGCTCTGAGTGCCCAGCAGAGGGAAAGGAAGCAAGGATGGGAATGGGGACAAGATGTAATGCAAGGACCAAGGATTCAGCCTTGCAGGAGCCCAGCAAGCTAAGGTGAAGTATATTCATCAGATTCTCAATTTTATTTGAAGCCCAGCTCAAGGTAGCTTGAGCAATAAACAGGGCACACTGTCTCTTATCTCTCAGGAGCCTGTGATTAGAGCCAGCTGCATGTCCCGGATACATCATAGGGAATACATCTGTCCTTACCACTCTATCTGATATTCTGTGTGAATTTTATTCTCAGACAGGCTTTTGTCTCCTGGTAGATGGTCTACAAAAACTACAGGCTTACATCTTCCCTATCTAGGAATGCCAGGGAAAAGAGGAAAGGCCTCTTTCTCAAAAGAAACAACATAGATTGCTTTTATTCTTATTTGACAAGCCTGGGCCACCTACACGGCCTGGAGCTGGAAACTGGGGTCAGCCTCATCCAACCATGTGAACTAAGAATGGGGGAGGGTAGTTCCCCAAAGGAAGGAAGGAATCCCACTACCAGAAGGAAGGAGGAAAAACCCAAGGTTGCCCCTCTAGAAAGCCTTGAATTCCTGTAAGACTCCAGACCATGAGGAGTGCCCAACAGGCCTGATTTCCAAAGGCAGATAAGGGCAGCGATCTCCAAGGTGGCTACCTGGACCAGTGGGGTCATCCAGGCAGCAGGGCCCAGATCCCTTGGAGCAGGGCCTGTGGTGACATTACGGTCAGATTAGATTCAGCATTTACCGTGAGAGAGCCCTGTGTCTTGCACGGATCATCTGAGTCGCCTTCAGAACACTTCCATGATTGTCATTTGTCCATTTTGCGTATGAAGCAATTGAGGTACCAAAAGGTTAACAAGCAGGTGACCAAGGTCACACAACCAGTGACAGAACTAGGATTTGAATGCAGGAAGTTTAATCTACAGTAGCAGTTCTCAAACTGAAATTCATAAAAAACCCCTCTGCCAGGCTGCAACTCATTACAGCTTCTAGGAGTAGGGCCCAGGCATCAGTATTTTTTAAAGTCCCCACCACCACCACCACCCTACCCAGGCCAGAGATTGCCATATGCAGCCATGACTAAGAACTGCTGGCCTGGTGTCTACACACTTCTAACCCCTCGTGGGCAAGCTTCTCACTGGGCAAAGCTGGGCAGGCTGGACCTGCCATGGGAATCACCTTCAATTCTCTTTGCTAAGCCAGTCTACTCTCTTCTACTGGACAAATCTTCTGATTCTGTTCACCTGCAGACCTTAATAGTCCCTCTTTTCATCTGCTCTGGCATCTCAGAGGGAGGGTTCCAAGGTTGGGACCCTCTCCATGTTGGACCTAAGTCACATTTTTCTGAGGTCCCTTATCCCAGGACGAAGGACAGAAGTCGGAAGCTTTATAAGAAACAGACTTGATCTCATTCTCACCATGTCACGATGAGGCCCCCAAGATCCCCTTTGCCTCTCCTCTCACTTGGATTTTCTCACTGGACAACTCGCTGGCAAGCAGCCAGAATGGCTGAGCAGTAAAGAATGGGCATGTAAGGGAAATAGACCACTGTTACCTATTGAATATTTTTCTCCTTCAAATTCCTGCCTTGAAACCCTGCCCCCTGCAGTGTGATTGTATTAGGAGGTTGAGTCCTTGGAAGGTCATTGGGCTTAGATGAGGTCATGAGGGCAGAACCCTTCATGAATGGGGTCAGTGCCTTATAAAAGTCACCAGAGAACCAGCTCCCCATCTCTGCTCTCTGCCATGTGAGGACACAGGAAATCAGCTGGCTGCAACTGAGACGGGGTCCTCACCAGAACCTGACCATGTTGGCTCCCTGACCTTGGACTTCCCAGCCCCCTGAATGGGGAGAAATAAGTGTCTGTTGCTTAGAAGGCACCCAGTCTGTGGTATTTTGTCAGTGAGGCCTGAACTGACTAGGACAACTATTAATTCATGATTCCATCTATCCATCAGCACTCACTTCTCCAAAATCCTCCAGACAGTGCCAAACTTCCTAAATCATCCAGTTATTCTTAAAAACATCTATTGAGCACTTAGTGCTTCATTAGGGCTGTAAGAACACAAGGCATTTGAGATATGGTTCCCACCTTGCAACACCTTCAGAGTGTGTGACCAGTACCACTGGTTGCCTTCCCACAGGTCATTCTCTCCCCTCTGCTAAGCTGCCTGAACCTGCCTTCAACAGCAGAAACTGAAATCACAGGCACGTGCCTCCCCAGTCCCTTTCGACCAATGGGATATAAAGGAAAACCAGCTAAGGGTTGTCAGGACCATTTTGTTCCCCATAAAAAAAGAGAAGTATACTAGGATAGCTTCATTCGCCGGCCCTCTCTTACCCTCTCCTGCCGTAGGAGGAGTTGGCATGAAGAGTAGGAGGCTTGGAGGGTGTGAGAGGAGAGGCTGTCAGCACGCTGACCGTGGGCAGCTGGACATGGCAAGAGCTTGAGTCTGCAGTTTCACTGCTGAGCTCTAGACTCGCTCCTGGGGTGGCCCACTCCCCAACTTCTGTTTGTGATAGAAAATAAAATCCCTTGTTGTTTAGGTCACTGCTCACTGGGAGTTCTGTTCTTATGGATAAAAGCACTCTTTCCTGAACAGAGTGATATCAAGGAGACTAAGGTCTCTGCCTCTTTCTGGTTGTGAAATTCTAGACTAGTGAAATAGCTTCTCTGAGACTTAGCAAAATATTAAACAGAAATAATGATGAGTGCCTAGCTGGCTCATTGTGGGGATGAACCCGAGATAGAAATGTACATGCATGTGACACACAATTGGTGTTTTATAGATGCTGCGACTCTTCCTTCTTCTTGCCAGACAGTATAGCATGGGCATTAGAAGTTCAGGCTTTGTAATCATCCAGACATAGGCTTGAATTGTGCTCTGACAATTAATTTGCGACCTTGGCAATTTACCTTACTGAACCCTTATTTTTATGATCTGTAGAATAGGCATGATATTAGTATCTGCCTCCCTGGGCTGGTGTAACGATTAGGGAAGAAATTGCTTGTAAAGATCTTGATGGAGAAGCAAGACATAGCAAATGTTCAATATCTGTTCATTATTGCTTTTCTGTTGAATTATTTGTAATAATAAAGTGCATAAGAGATGGTGGTGTAGTTTTACCGTCCCCGGACTTCCTTCTTCCTTTCGAACAGGAGCCTGATTTCATTGCAGATGTCCCTTGGACATACCTCATTCCCAGCTGAGCTCACCACAGACTCCACAGATGGACCTGTTCGTCATGAAGTGGTCCCACACCCTTCCCAGGGACTGCCATGTGGAGGAGTGAGCAGGTGACCTGCTGCTTACCAATGGGGAAGACACATGGGTGCCTTCGAGTAAGGTTTTCTGTCTCCCAGCACAGCCCCCACTGGAGGAGATGCTCTCTCTTCTTGGTCTGGATGTTTTCATGTACAGATGTGATCAATGAAACAGCTGCAGGCTTCTCTTTCTACTCCTTGAGGAGGAAGCCAGCCTCCAAGATTGCAGACATGAGCAGAAGGAGCCTGAAATGTACTTGAGCTGTTCATCACCAATCCTAAAACCCACCTTACCCAGAAGTTCATACAATACATCTGGGGGCGATACCTTCTTTTGTTTAAGCCAGTTTGAGTTGATGTTTCCATTGCCTTTGATCCAAAGGCATACCAGTTTTCTCCACACTGTGATTTATGTGGCACTAAAGGCCGTGGCGGGGCCTGATGCACACACTCTCCCAGGACTGATGGCTCTTGGGAAGAGCTGTAGATCAGGGAGAGAACAGAGCACTGTGCCCACTTTTGCTTAGCTGCGTTCTTCACAGCACTGAGCACTGACCCAGATATGGGGAAAAAACTGGCACCAGACGTGGGTGGGAACCTGGGCTTCAGACAGACCCAGGAGGTAACAGTCATCTGAGATCAGCTGTCTTTTCTTCTCTTCGCCAGGTCAGGGCTGATGACTCCTTATACATAAACATGCTGAGGCTGACCTTGAATCCAAGTGCACCGATTTCCTCAGTAGCAAACAATCCTATAATAGAGAGACAATTCCATGCAGAGACACTAATGCTCACCTATACTGAGTTTCCTCCTCTTCTGGGTACGTGGAAGGATCACATTTCTCCCCACTAACACCCCTGGAAGGTGGGGGTCATGTGATCAGTTCTGGCCAACTGATTGTAAGCAGATGGATGCATAATTCTTCTGGATCAAAGCATTTAATTGCTAGCATGAAATCTTCCAGTTTCTCTTCCCTGCCTTGGCCATGATGGAAAGGTGTGTGCCGTGGAAATGCTGCAAGATAGAAGAAGCCTGGAGCTCTAGATCACTTTGGGAAGACAGCTGCCCAGAAAGTGGTTTCAATCTGCAGTAGGAGCAGACTTGTGTTAAATCTCTGAGATTTCAGTGCTGTTTGTCATTACAGTATAACCCAGCCTCACTGACATAAGAGTCTGATCAATATTGGTAACAGCCACCACCATTTTATACACACTTACTATGTGTCAGGAACTGTGCTAACAGTGCTATGGGCTGTATGTCATCTAGGTCCCATACTAATGCTATGAGAGAAGATTTGGAATTTTCCCGGAGACAAATAGCCACGACATGGTAAATCTGTGAATTCGCATATCCAAGCTGATCTTACTCCAAGTCTGATGTTGAATTTTATTGTTAAACACAGAAAGAAAGAAAAAAGACACAGGGAGAAAAAAAAATTATAATATATTGAAAAAATTAGACAGAAAAATAAGAGGACCCCAATTACTGTTACCTACCTGCAGAGACAGACAGAAGCAGAGACCTAAAGAGAAAGACTTTGGTAGTGAACCACAGAATCCACAGCTGAACTCTTTAAAAGGTGGTTTTATAGAAATTTTAGACTTCTTTATATGCTTCTACAGTATCTTAGGTCTTCTACAATGACTAAACATTATTTATATAATCAGAAAACAATGCATTTTTCAACATAAGTTATTAGCCAAAATAGAATGTGAATTACTGATATTGAAAACATCTACAGTTCAAGAAGAGTCAAGGAGTAATGGAGACGAAATGCTTGTTAAGCCCCTGCTATGTGACTGACATGTTTTATATGCTATACCATTCAAGCCTCCCATTGATCCTGAGACATAAGTATTAATTTTCCCAATATTCAGATAAGAAAGCTGAGATTCAGAAAGGTCAGGTGACTTGCCTAAGGTCACACAGCTAAGACATGACCAGTTCAGGCTTTTGGACCCCCAAAATCTCATGTTCTTTCCACTACGTAGTGCTTGCCATGAGGAAGTAGTTCGTAATTGGTTTTCAAGTAGTTCATAATTGGTTTCCATTCATGTGAATGTAGGGATGTCTGCATTTGCCCTAACCCAGAGCAACACTCCCCAGGAGGTTTCCCACAGAATGGCAAATGAGCATCAGGGTGCTAATGTATTGCTTAGCCACATTTGTAATCTTGCTCCCTATAGCATAACTCCCAGGGCTGGTGTTCATGGCTTTGTATAAAGACCTATGGATGCACATCCTCCTTCCATGTCTCAACCTTACCTTGAGCAGCCACCTGAGGCCAGTCCGACATAAGACGGACAAAGGGAAAGCCAAATGGCCGGGTCTGCCCTGAACACCCACAGCTGTATGCAGAGCACTGTTTCCAAACTTTTTATCATGAAAACTCTCAAACACAAAATAGTATAACAGACTCCCATGCTTATCTATCATCTTGGTTCAACTACTACCAACATTTTGCCCTAGTTGTTTCATCTATACCCTACATTTTGTTTCATCTCTGAGTTATTTTAAAGCAAATCCCAGACTCTATCCATTTACACCTATACTTCAGCTACATCTCATAAGAAGAGACCTTTTAGTACATAATCACAATGTTATTGTCACCTCACAAAGTTATCATTTTATATGATACCCTGTCCTTGCTCAAATTTCCTAACAGTCTAAAAAATATAAACTTTTAAGGTCCTTTTCTCAAAGTTCATGCAAGTTTCGTCCACTACGCTTGGTTGTTGGATCCCTGCAGCCCCTCTGATAACTATGACGACGAAACTTGTCATCCAAACACAAACACTTCTGAAAGTGAAAGAGGGTACTATTAATAATATATTGGAACAATAGCCTAAACCAAGATTGTGGGGGGAGAAACCCTATGGTCACCCCACCTTCCAGACCCCCTCATTTTCATGCCTTCACACAAGGGTGGCAACCTCAGCTTCAGACAGACCCGGGAGGTAACAGTCATCTGAGATCAGCTGCCTTTTCTTCTCTTTGTCAGATCAGGGCTGAGAACTCCTTATACATAAACATGCTGAGGCTGACCTGCAGGTAGGGCAGCTGACCTGCAGAAGTTGCTCATTTCAGCCTGGGTTATCTGCTGCCTTCTGAAGCTGTTACACACATTCCTCTATCCTGCATTCTTCTTACAGGTAAGAAACCTAAAGTTCTGATGGTGTTCAGCTGAATGTGCAGCTGTCCTGCTGTACTGGCTTCCTATTGCTACTGCTACAAATTACCACAAATTTAGTGGCTTAAAACACTACAAATTTGTTATCTTAAGAGTTTTGGAGGTCATAAGTCTGAAATGGGTGTCACTGGGCTGAAATCAAGAAGCTGTTAGGGCTGAAATCAAGAAGCCGTAAGGACTTCATTCCTCCTGGAGGCCCAGTGGGAGAGAAGAAATAACCTGTTTTCTTGCCTTTTCCAGCCTCTAGCTTCTGCCCCCATTCGTTGGTTTATGATCCTCTTACTCTGTTTTCAAAATCAGCAATAGTAGGCGAGTCTCCTGATGCCAGCACTCTGCTTCTCCCTCTCTGCCTGCCTTGTCCACTTAAGGACCCCTGTGATCACACTGGGTCCACCCAGGTAAGGCCGAATCATCTCCTTATTCTAAATTCATCTAATTAACAACAGTAGTTCCATCTGCAACTTTGCTTGCCCCTTGCCATGACCTCGCACAGTCATGGTTTCCAGGGACTATAACCTGCCATTGGTCTGCCTGCCACCCCATCCCTGCTCAGTAGTGCCTGTGGGTGAATAGCAGATTCAAAATCAGTTGAGCCTTCCCTCCTTTTTGGGAAAAGTGGCAAGTAGGTAATAATCACATTGTCCACAATAAGCAGCCGTGGACTCTCAGCCTCCCCACACCCCCTTCCCCCCCTTCTATTTCTATGGCCATGTCTTGAGTGACCCTCAACTTCCCCCTGGGAGTCATGAAAGGGGGCCAGAAGAGTGTATCACAGTTAAGGGAACACCTTCTGGGTTCACACTCTGGCCCACAGGGCTTTGGAAATGTGACTTAACCCCTTTGGCCCTCAATGTCCCTGTCAGTGAAGTGAAGAGAACGACAATTAATTCTGCACAAGTCGGATGACACTGTTTACAACAGCGTCTAGCACATGGTATGCTCTCCTGCCCTGGTAGCTGGTATTCACATACGACAACAGAGCTGCCCCACCCACTGCCCTGGCTTTACCTGCAGCCACTGCTGCCCTGGACCCAGCTGGAGTGTGACGTGGCTGCCACCACTAGGCTTGGCCCCACCCAGCCTCCTGGAGTTACCAACGTGGACCTTGTCATCTCTGGAGCTGAGGGTGCTGGTCTCACCCTTCCCATCTTGGTATAAGTACTACCAGCTAAGGTGAGAAGGGGCCCTTCCACCAGTAAATGTGAACTCTTTAACCAGGCTTCTTAAAAAGACAAGGGGTTCTCTCCGTAAGCCACTGGATCCAGAGAGGGGAATTCAGTGTGTGGATGAAAAGTTCTCACCCCCAGGGGACTGGAACATAAGCAGGAGCCCAGCATCAGGGGCTGGGACAGTGACCTGGAGAGGCTGCCTGGGAGGGAGACACACCTGGAAGCTCAGAGGTCACCTTCTTTTGGGCCCCACGGACTGGCAAACTTCTAGCCCTTGAACCAACAGGGAGGGAGGAGAATCCCATTCCTGCACCTTTGCTCAGCTGCCCAGAGCAGGAAGATTGCCTCCCATATTCCAAGACAGAGAAAGTGCTGTGTGGTAGAGCAGAGAGGCCAGAGTATGACACAGAACACTAGAGGTCCCTGCAGGTTCTTGGTGACCTGAAGCCGGAGACCCTTGAGCCAGAGTGGAGAACCTCATGCAACTTCAGTGAGGTTGGAAAACAAGAAGGTGAAGATAGAGCTAAAGCTATATTTATATATAGATTTATTTATTTCTTTGATTAGAGCTAGAAGATATATCCAGGGCTCAATGAAGAAACACCTTTTCATAGATAGCTGGTATTTCTTAACTTTCTCGACATATACTAAGCACTGCGCTAAGCATTTTTTTGACGTCATCTTGTGGCAAAGCCCCAGTGGGGCTGCAGATAGGTATTCATTTCACAAATGGGGAAACTGATACTCAGAGAAGTTGAGGAGGTTGGCCAAGGAAGTGCAGGTGGTGATATGCTGACTTTCCAAATCATGAAATTTGGAACAAAATTAATATCATCCTGACAAAAAAAGGCAATGTATGTGCCCTGGTACACAGAAAAGCTGAATATCCGAAGGAAGCTCTTCGATATTTGCATATCTTTAAATCTTGCTCTAAATGGTATCATTTCTTTTAAATAGACTAAGCAACTATGAATAATTAGCAATTAATAATTATTATGCCTCATTAGCTTAATAAAGGATTATGTCCTTAGAGAAAATGCAGAGCTAGTTGGAAAAGAAAGTTAACTCACGCACTTCCAGCTCCCGCAGGGGAGAGTGCCCCTGGGAGGGGATTCCCAGAGTCCAGAACACTCTGCTCACCTGGGACAAGGTTACCCAGGCTGCTCCCCTATGACCACATGGGAGCTGGACAGATGGCCCTGTGAACTTCAGCCTAAGGAGCCCTGTCACTCACCAAACAGAAACCTCAGGAAACAAGACAAAATAAGCAGCACAGTTACCAGCACACAAGGGCTGTGTGGCCTGTGACCCAGCATGTGGGGAACGTGGGCAGGGTGGAAATCTCAGAGAGCTGCAATTTGCAGAACCACTGCTTTGGAAAGATAAATATAGGTCAGGCGGTCCTTTTGGCGAGGGAGAAGGAGGACGTTGATAAAATGTCCCCAGAGCACTAATCCAGTGTCATGGGATCAGGGAGAGCGGCTCCACCCCCACTGTCCGTTTTGCAGCCCCTTTTGTCCTCTGGCTGCTATGACTGCAGCAGCTTCCTCAGTGGTCTCCCTGCCCCTCGTCATGTGCTCCTGAGATCCTAATGCTGGCCAGGGTGACTCTTGTCAGAGGAAAACCTGATTTCATGGCTTCTCTGCTTAAAGCTCTTGTGTTGGCTTCCACCGCTCTCAGGATAAAGCCCAGGGTGGGGGAGTCCTGCTTGACACCCTAAGACCTTCTTGTCCTGCTTTCTTCTCCAGCTGGGTGCTGGATGGATACCCCCATGCTCTTCCGGATTGATGCTCATTCTCCTTCTCTCTGAGCAATGTCCATCTGCCTTCTCCTCCTTCATCAGGTACATTCTGATGCGGCCACATGCCACCGCTTCTAGGCTGGCAAGGCCTATAACTGCTGCACTCACCTCCAGAGCACCTGTGGCACCCTAGCTAGTGAGTGTGACATCGAAGGCCGAGTGGATGGCAGCTCCAGTGTTGGCCGACAGACTGCAAGCACCTCTGTGTGCAAAGCACGCAGCATAGATCCTAGCCCAGAATGGGGGCACTGCAAATGTAGGCTGTGAGAAACCTGGTGCAACTCCCAGGTCCTTATTGGCTGACTTCATTTCAGGACCCATCCTTGCCTGTTTCATCCCACCTTCTAGGCATCGCCCTGCCCCTGCCAGAGTCTCTGGTCAGGCGCCCTCCCTCTCTTCATTCTGAGCCAGGTCAGGAGTCTCAGCTGCATACCTCTTGGACCGGGAGTCTCATCTCAGCCACTGGCCATGCACCCCTTAGATGGATAAGCACAGAAGCAGAAGATGGTGTCACAGTTAGAAGTATGGACACTGCCTTAGACCCCATGTCTGAACTCTGGCTCTGCCACTTTGCAGCCGTGTGGTTTTGGACAAGCCATTTATACTCTGTGTTCCCACTCCTTCATTAGTAAAGTGAATATTGCAGTAACACTAATATTCTATGGTGTTGTAATGTGAAGCATGTAGATCCAGGCCTGTGTTAAATACCCCATGTATGCCAGCTATCCTTGCTGTGGTTTGGTGTTTGGGTGGAGGCCATGACAAAACTGGACCCAGTGACCCAGTACACCTGCCATTACATATAATCATGCCACCACTTTGAGCACTTATGAACGATACCAGGCACAGACTGGTGGGGCACCATGTTGCCTATCGTGCAATGAGGAATCTGATTTCCAGAAAATGTCAGGAGTTTCTGCCCATATTCACAGATGCAGGGAGTGGCAGAGCCAAAACCATGCCTGTCTGCCCAGAAAGCCTGTGCTCTTAACTATATAGCCTCCAGCTTCAGCTGTGGTTCCATTTTTATCAGCACTGGAGAGAGATTTCTCTCTCTCCTTCTCTCTGCAACACCTCCTCCTTTCCCTTGCTGGGTAATCCCCACTTGTCCTTTCAGCCTGTGCAAAGATATCCTTTGTGCTCATCCCCATGCTGGCCACATCAGTGAGGATAGGCTGGGCTATGCTGCAGTAACAATCAACCCCAAGACCAGGTGATGTCTGATTGCTCTCTCACACTACCTGACCATCCAGGGTTGCCAGCCTCATTCCAAGGCCAAGCTGCACAGAATGTTTCCAGTTGTCATGTCAGACGGTAACGAGGGTCACAAGGCAGAGGGCTCACCATGGATGAGCTCATAAGTCAGAACCTGTCCTATCAGGTCACATTTTATTGACCAGAGCAAGCCACAGGGCAAAACCAGACTCCATGGGTGCGGGAAGCACAGCCCTCCCATACAGCCCTCCTACTGGCCAACAGCAGAGTGCCCACCATCATGGCTCTTGTCACATTATAACCTGGTGACTTCTCTGTCTTCCTCATAGTGAGCTTCTCCAAGCTTTGGTCTTTCTCTTCAGGACATTGCCTCACACAATACCTACAGCAAATAGGCATCTACCATCTTCATATTGAATAGACAAAGAAACGCCTGAATGAAGTCCAGATGACAGCCCTTTCTCCATC
This sequence comes from Manis javanica, assembly GCF_040802235.1. Classification (NCBI taxonomy): domain Eukaryota; kingdom Metazoa; phylum Chordata; class Mammalia; order Pholidota; family Manidae; genus Manis; species Manis javanica. The sequence continues at coordinate 48,066,918 of NC_133165.1, read as the reverse complement.
CTGACTCCCCTTACCGCCTCTCACTGCACAGAGACAGCTCGCATGCGTGACTGCCCCAGGCCTTCTCCTCTTGCACAAATATGCCACATTCATTCTCTTGCACAAGGCCATTATACACACTGTCCTTTTTCCCTGGAACACTCTCCCTGAAATCTTTGTACATCAAAAACACCTTCCTTGACCACCTCATTTAAAAAAGTTCTCCATGCACAGCTGTCTCTCAAGTCCCACTTCATTTTCTCCACAGACATTATCTCTCTATTATAAATTACACTGTTGATTTGTGCACTTACTGTTTGTTTTCCTGATGAAAATGTGGCTCCACGAGGCAGGGAGCCTATTATGTTTACTACTACATCCCTAGAATTGGAATCGTGTTTGAATTAGTTGAAACTACCTATACATACACACACACACGTATATATATATATATATATATATATACGTGTGTGTGTGTATTTGTTTAATGAATAAATAGGTAAATATAAAATTTATTGCCAAGGTATGGAAAGAAAACTAGCAAAAAATACTCTCTGCTTACTACAGAAAATACTATCTAGAGAAAAGTAATTCATGGGCTCAAACTTCCCTGGATTTTTTTTAAGAGCCTCAACTCCTGAAAATTAACCTTAATGCCCTTCTGAAATGTATTATGACAAGCAAAATGATGGTAAACTAAATATTTAATTAGTGTTTGTTATTGCTAGCATATTAGCTTGTAGTCAAATTTACGGCCCAATAGATTTGCTGTCTTTATGAGTGACAGGTTGATGTCATGGTACCAGGGTCTTTGGCACGAACAGGGAGCTCAGTGTATTTCTACCATCCTCTAGCTGTTTGTGGGGTAAGTAGCATGGCATACTGAGAGAGGCACAAAACCACACACTCATTCATTCCATGAAGCCTGACTGAGAACCTACCGAATACCAAACTATGCCAGGCTCTGCAATGAGCAGACTGGAGGTGAATGACTACATTCATTCATTTATTCATTCAGTAAACATTTAGTTTTGTCTAGCATATATGAAGTGTTGTGTTAGGTGGTGAGTAAAACAGAAACAGAAATAGAAAATGTGGGTCTGGTTCAGACCATGGAATAACACTTCAGTTCACACAGGGAGCAACGCTGGCAGATTTGACCTATGTTAACCGCTATAACCACAAGCTTACCGCTCTTCCCCATACGTACTGTTCTCTCCTTGCCTTCCTTCTCCTTCATGCCTCTCATTCCTCCAACCCTGCCTTTGGATTAAAGGGCCACTGCTGATGGCCCTGCCTCCAAAATATACCCTGAAGGCATCCATCCATCTCCTGCTCCACCTTCCCTGCTCTCATTTCTCATCTGAGTGTCTGCGACTCCCTCCTGGCCCTCTTCTCCCACTCCTACCCTCTCCCAAGTAATTCTCCACACAACCACCTGAGTGAATGCTTAACCAGTGAGGGAGTCTTTAACTAGTTTTAACCAGGGAAATACAATGTTGCCATAGTTCTGTGAGGAGGACCATGACATCAGCTGCTCAGGACGGAAAAGCTGAAGCCCAGAGTGTTAGAGACAGAAATGCTGACTTCTAGTTTTGTATTCCTTCTCCGGAATGATGTTTCCAATTCAAGAGAAGCTGAACATGTGTGCCCAGGAGGGCCAGTATAACAAAAATACTGTAGATTGGGTGGCTTAAACAACAAATATCTATTTCTCACAATTCTGGAGTCTGAGAAGTCCAAGATCAAAGTGCTGGCAGATTCACTGTCTGGCGAGGATCGGCTCCTGGTTCTTGGATGCTCATCTCCTCACCGTGCTTTACACGGTAGAAGGGGTAAGGGAGCTCTTTGGGCCACTTTATAAAGGCATTAATCGCATTCATGAGGGCTCCTTGTTCATGACCTAATCACCCCCAAAGGCACCACCTCCAAATACCATCACAGTGGGGATTAGGTTTAGCATATGAATTTTGGAGGATCACGAACATTCATTCAGTCTACAGCACTTTGCTCCTGGTCCCCCAAAATTCAAGTCCTTCTCACAAGCAAAATACATTCCTTCCATCTGAAGAACCCCCAGATCTTAAGTCATTCCAGCACTGATTTTAAAGGCTAAGTCCAAGTCTCATCTAAACAGCATCTAAATGAGAGAGGGGTGAGACTCCACGTAGGATTCATCCCGGGGCAAATTCCTTTCTAGCTATGAACCTGTGAAAGCAAACAAGTTATGTGCTTCCAAAATATCATGATGGGAAAAGCCTAGAATAGGCATTCTCATTCCAAGAGGAAGAAATGGAATAGAAAAATGAGTGACAGGGCCAAATTCCATTAGCTCTTAAGGCTCAACAATGATCCTCTTTGACTCAATGCTCCAGCCTCCAGGCCCACTGGGTAGCAATGTCACCCCATAGCCCTACAGAGGCTCTCTGTCTGGCACCACCCCTGGGTGGTTCTCTGTGGTGATCCCACCCCCATGGAGGCTCTGTGCTGGGATCACATGCCTGTGGCTCCAGGCAACTCCAGTCTTTGAAACTTCAGTGGAAGCAGCCATGACCCCAGGTCTATGCACTCTGCTTGCAAGATGGCATTGCACCCACACTGACAGTTTGCTGCCTGAACTCCCTGGACACGTAGGCACCAGCCCGGGCTACACTGGGGCCTGTCAGAGCCACACCTGGCACCCTGGCCCTGTGGTGGGGGTGTCATCCCTGATGACCTTTGAACTGCTCTCAGGGTCATTTTCCCATTGTCCTGGAGAAGAGCTCCTGGCTGTGATGGCTTATCCACACGAATCTCCCTGTCGAAAAGCCCATAGCCATTCTCTTAGCATTCTCTGTCGACCACGCATTTTCATTTTTTACAATATGGATAGGCTGAGAATTTTCTAAATCTTCAAGGTCTGCTTCCATTTTGCTTAAAAATTTCATCTTTAAGTCATCTCTCTCTTCTTACGTTTTACTACAGGCAGTCAAAAGGAGCCAAGCCATACTTTCAATACTTTGCTAAGAAATTTCATCAGTTAAATATCTAGTATCTTCACTTGCAAGATTTACCTTCCACAGAACACTAGGACAATTCAGCCATGTTCTTTGACCCTTTAGAATAAGCTCTGGTTTCCAAGAACATGCTCATTAATTCCATCTGAGACCTCATCAAAATTGCCTTAACTTCCATATTTCCACCAAACTTTATGTTCAAGATTAAGTATTTTCTAAGAAGACTAAGACTTTCTCTACAGCTCTCCCCTTTCCTTTCCAAGTTCTCACCAGAATTGCCCTGAGCACTCCAGTCCATTCAGAGTGACGAGGGCTTTTTCTAAGCATGTACCTCCAAACTCTCCCTGCCTCTATCCATTCCCCAGTTTCAAAAGCTGCTTCCACACTTTCAAATATTTGTTACATCAGCACCCTATACCTGGTACCAACTTCTGTCTTGGTCTGTTCAGGGAGTGATCAAACTTACTTTGCTGTATTATGGTTGGTATATGAAATACCTAGTGTCATGCACATAGCATGGAGCACATCCTTAACAAATAATCAGTATTATAATTATAATTATAATTATCAATATACTCAAAGTATGATTGTGAAGATTAAATGAAATAATGTCCCTCAGGAGCTAAGAAGTTGTTTTTTAATTTCTGAAGAAATGGTGATGCCTGGGGGAGGGGCCTGGCCACCTGCATCTACCTGTGTTGGCTCCTGGGGGCTTTACCCCAGTGACACCTTGACCTCCTTGACCTCTATGAGGGGGCCACCCTCATCATCTGGGTCTGAAATTCCAAGCTTGAGCTCTAATGGCAGCTGAAGGCCATGCTGCCACCTCTTATGCCCCAGAACAGCACTGGGACACCTTGATGGCAGCCATCAAGATTTGCATCCTGCGCAATGGTGGATGTCACCCAGTTCAAATACCTGTTGAAACAGACCCTGGCTCCAGACATTCACAGGCCCATCAACTCCAAGGCCAAGGAGGCCACTGGAAGCTTCAGATTAGTTTCCAAACACAAAAGGAAAATGCAGCCTAGGAAGACATCTACCATGATGGCTCCCAGGAGCCCCAGTGAGGCTAGGGACAACAGGCACAAGAAATCAGGACAGGCAAAAAGGACCCTCCAAACCCAGTGGAGATCAAAAGAGAACTCAGAAAACCAGAAGAGGCAAGGAGAGCTCCCTCCAAACCAGGTGCAGCCAAGGAGAAGACCCCCAAGGAACGTGGCTGTACCAAGGATTAAGGCAAGGCCAGGAAGGACCCCAAAGCCAGACAAGGCCCCTCCCAGTGCCAACAGGCTGGCAGGAAATCCAAGCTCAAAGGTAGAAGGAGTAGCTAAGATGCCAAGGCCCACAGGGAAACAAAAGCCAGGTGGCAGAGCTCAAAACCCAGTCACCACTGGCAAGAATGGTACGGCCTCCCCAGGCAAAAAGGAGAGGGAGCCAAGGCCCCAAAGGGATCGCTGCCCAGAGCTGGGGAGGTCAGAAAGCCAAAGCACTGCTCCTCCTAAGGGCAGGGGGCCAATACAGTGCCTGCAGTGCTGACCAGGAAGGCAGAGGCCCCCGAGGGCCAGAGAAGGCCTGACATGCCCACCAAGGTCCTGTCGTCCTAAATGTCCAGTACAAAGGCAGAAGCTGGGAGATAGAGGCCTGGGTAGAGAGAGACTAAGATTCTGCTTTCCAACAAACCATCATTCTATTTATTTTATTTAACCTATTCTTCTGAATTTTCTCAAATTTGTTTATCAATAAAGACTTTTTCTTTCCCCACCCAAACAAGCAAACACTATGTAGCTTAAGATATTTTTAATGAGTGAATGGAATGAATGAATGAATGAATGAATGAATGAATGAATAAATAGCATGCCATTATGGACAGTTTGATTCCTCCTGAAAACAGATCAGATGTGTCAAAATGCTGACCAACATGAAAAATAACCCTGAAATGGGGACCCTAGAGAGATGGAAATTTTAAGTCTGAGGTTTTTTTCTTACAAAAATAAACTATGAAAAAGACAGATGGAGCAAAAAAAAAATGTCCAGCCTCAATTTCAAATATAAATAAGCTAAGGCAATAAAGGCAGTGGATAGCCATGAATATTTAAAGGGAGAAAGCCAGGGGAGTGGAGAGACTGGAGCAGGGAAGCCCCATTTCAGGGCCTTGATGTCAGCATAGGGTGAGGACAGTAAGTTAGTCTCAGGACCGCCAAACCCAAATGTAACTCTGGGAGAGAAAATATGTTCCCACCTCAGGTCAAATAACCTTTGAAGCTGAAATCAGTCAAAGGGAGAAATAAAGTGGGAAAAACCCGTTTATTGCTTACAAGCAGTCATCCACTTCTGCTTGTCTGTGTCTCTCATGACCCAGTGGCAAAAAGGGACCCCACCCATCCTCTCCAGTCCAGATATGCCCTCACTTCCCTACTGATATAGAGATGGACTGTTTCTCTCCACCCCTTGGAAACACCTATTGATAGGGAGATGCACTAAGGCCAGGCAAGAGATTCTGGAAATATTGCAATTTTACCCACACCAAATCAAAGTAATGCCCTGAAGAGTTCTGTTTATTGTGAACATGGAAACCAAAGTCAAATGGGTACTTCTTGGTGAGAAAGGGAGGGAGAAACAATATATTTATTTGTAATCTACTTTGTGGGAGCCCCTGAAAATAGTCTCTATCATTTAATTCCCACAGCAAACCAGAGAAGCCTGCATTATCACTCAGAGGTAGCTGAGTTCCTGAGGAGTAACATGACATACTTCAGAGCATCTATCTAATTGTTTAACCAACATTTCTCACATGCCATGACTAACATCCCTGATGCTTTACATGCATGAACTAATTTATTCCTCACATTAACACTGTGAAGTAGGGACTATAATCTTGTTTACCTAACAGATGAAGAGACTGAGGCACAGAGAGGTAAAGTAAGTTGCTGAGATCATACTGACACCCGCTGGAGCCCAGCTGTCTGACCCAGTCCTTGTTGGTTCTAAGCAGTATTCTATGTAGACTCTCCAGTTAGAAGAAAATCAGGATCCCAATTCATATCTATTTCTGAAGCCAAAATACTGCTCTGCTCCACTATGCTTCTTTCCCATATGAAACAAGGTAGCTGTTAGGTAGCTGTTAAAGGTGTCAACATCTAGAAAGAAAAATGATTAGGCCAGAATTGGAAAATATTAAATGCCAACAGGAACCAAGCTAAGGGAGCAAGTCAGAGGCACCACATGGAAAGTATGTGCCCCATGTAAAGGGGTAGCTGCCATTCAGCCCAGGCACTGTTGCCGTAAGGAATTGGGGCCCAGTGTTGCCAAATTGTAAGGTAGATTCTTACAAATTTTAAAATACTGAATAGTCAACAGAGCACAGCCTGGGTGGTTCCATCCACATGACATCTAGAAGCATAGGAAACCGTGTGCGCTGTGCCATCACAAGAGCAGGCTCTCGCAGTGAGTGACTAGCGATGTGCTGGCCCTGTCCCATGTCACCGGTGCTGGTTTCACAGTTGAGCTTGCTTTGTGCTAACCCACTAAGCTATGGCACATGTACTTTGCTCTATCTGTGTTATACTTTACAAGAAGTCTTGCTTTATTAAATTATGGAACTGGAAAGCCATATTCTATGTCAAATGTACTCTTAGGCCACCAGTTTGAAAAAATGAGGCACCAATTTTAGGCCCTCTGCAGATCATGGTTGAGTTATTTAGGACTGCAAGCCCACGCTTCTCCATGCTGAGCCATGCTACAGCCATGTCCTGGAGCAGGAAGGCACCATCACAGGACATGTGATAGAATGTGAGCCCTCTTTCAATGGGACGGATGGCTGCTCCTGAGGGCAGTGAGTCCCTTTCCCTGTGGGAATCCAAGCAAAGGCTGGACAACCATTGGTACAGGGACTCTGAAGAGGACTTAGGGAAAGGAGATAAACAAAGTAACAATCAAGTTCCTTCCAGTCCTCAGACATAATTTATGCAATCATTCATTCAGCAGATGCTTCTGAATACCTCCTTTGGGCCCAGCCCTGGGGATTCAGTCGTGAAAAGGATAGCTAGGACCCTTGCATTGAAAGACCTTGCAGACCATCAGGTGGGGGAAGCATTAGGTCAGTTCAGTAGAGAGAAGAATGATGAGGGAAGATGGGGGCAGGGCCACCTCCCCCACATAGGGTCCCATGTTCATGTAGACAGAGAAAGGCCCCATGAGTGACAGTATTTCAGCCGAGACGTGAATGATGGAATGAGCTAGCCAGACAGAGAGTGGGGGCTGGCAGAAGCAGGGAAAGAGGCCCACTTGAGGAAATGGGGCAAGTCCAACCCAGCTCACACTCAGGCAATGTGGAGGGCCTCGCCACATCTTTATTTCCAGGATTCTAGGAATTTAAAATTCTAAGACACCTAATTCTGGGCATTGATGATTCAGTAGCTTTCTATTATTAAGATTCTCTGAATTTAGTTTTCCAAGAGACTATGAATACACCTTTCTAAGTCTCTGGCTTTCAGGCACAATGAATCTGCATCCTAATTTTACTGCAGCCTGACCCTGCCCTGGATTTTTCCTCTGCTAGTGTAGACAAGGCTAAAGAGAATATTTGAAAGTGAAAGCTCATTCACATTTGCTCTGCAATCCGCCTCCCAATTAGACCTGTGCTCTGCTCTGCTCTGGGAAAAGAGACAAAAGAAAATGAAGATGGAGCCCCGCTTATACTAATGAGTGATCTTCGTGCACAGAGTTAATGCCCAGCCCAATTTGGCCACCAGGCCATAGCCAGCATGGGGTGAACACACCGAATAATTTATGTAGAATAAAAACACATTTTTACATGGTGCCCTGACACCAAGACAGGCGTTTCCTGCCCACCAAACAAGCCCAATTACCAGGGCATGCTCTGTGGCCTCTTCTGCTCCATGAAAGAGTTGCAAATTCTCTTAACCCCTGACACCACTGAGAAGAGGAACAAAAGGAAGAATAGTGCAAATGGAGCATTGCGGGGAGGAGCAGGTGAGTCTGGAGATGTGGGCCATACAGGTTGGGCACTGGCATGAGAGTGATGACCCAGGAAACTGCCCAGGCATTCGGTGCCGCAGTGGCCCTCCCAGGGAGATGGTGGCAAGCACGGTCTACCTTAGAGGGCTGTCGTGCAGGTTCACTGAGTTAGTGCAGGAGACATGCTCAGCACAGGGGCTGACTCACTGGTCTGATTAGCTGGTTTTATTCAATGGCAGCCTGAGAATGTTGTGCTACACATGTCATGTTAAGGTTTGTGGAGTTTCCCAGTGAACGATGGTCTCCTAGTGAAGGGTCTTAAGCAGGTGAGGAGTTAAACAAAGACGACTGGCCTTGCTGATGTGTGGAGGATAAATTGTCAGGGATGGGCATGAAAGGCATGGTGTGCTAAGGGCTCGGCAAGTCATTTACTACAAAAGAGCATAAGGTCCATGTGGCCTGGAGCATGGCAAAGAATGGCAGGTGAAGGTGGAAATGTGGCTTATTTATGGATTGTCTTAATCCACTCAGGCTGTTATAACAAAGTACCACAGACCAAGAGGCTCATAGACAACAAAAACTTATTTCTGATGTTCCGGAGGCTGGAAGTCCAAGGTCAGGGTGCCAGCGAGGCCAGGCTGTGGTAAGGAGTCTCTCCCCAGCTGCAGACTGCCATTTTCTTTTTGCATCCTCTCCCGTCAGAATGAGAGCAGGGGAGCTCTCTGGAGTCCCTTTGATGAGAGCACTAATCCCATTCATGAGGGTCCTACCCAATAACCTAATCACCTTCCAAATGCCCCAGCCCCCAGCACTGTCATATGGGGGAACAAGTTGCAACACACGAATTTTGAGGGGATACAAACATCTAGTCCATTGCAAGGGGAATCACCAAAGACCTTTTGAACAAAGTAATTTATTAATTATACTCTCGTTCCAAGTGTCAGAAACACAGTTCGAACTGGTTTAGCAAAATACGTAGGCTCACTCACCTTGAGCTTCCTGTGTGGTAAAGCTTGTGCTAGAATAGATTAGAATAAATTAGCTCTAAACCAGTCAGACTAGAATTGGATGCTGACGTGACTTCTCCCGGTTGTAGTTCCCTCCATCTCCTAACTCTGCTTTTCTACAAGTTGGCTTCATTCAAAACCAGGTGCTCCACACCTCCTGACAGAGAAGACCACCAACAGCTCCTCTGCTACAGCCTATCAGCTAAGCCGTGCTGGGTGAAGGGAGTCTTTCAGGCTTGCATCTCATTGGCCGGCTTTGATTCAAGTGGGCCTCCGTGAACCAGTCACTGAGGCTGAAGTGGTATTCTTTGATCTCTGATTGGTTAGGCCTGGTCAGCGCCTATCACTGGGAGAGTGGTATCAAAGGTTCAATGACCTGTCATCTCTGCATCTTCCTATACTCACGGAAGACATAACTAACCCATTGCTAGTCCACCCAGTCCTCTTTTCTATTGATCCTAGATGGGGCCCATCAGTCAATCCCAGTGAGAACTCTTTGCCACCCCTGGACTGAGGGCAGAAGGTCGAAATATGTCCAAGATACAGAGCTGGTTTTGAACTGAGGTGTCCTGAATATCAGCTGGGAGTGTGTTTTCCCTGCATTATGAGCCCAGGAATCAGATTGCTCTATGTCTAAATCCCATCTTTACTGCTTACTAACCCTGTGACCCCTAGCAAATTGCTTCACCTCTGTAGACTAGTTTCTTCATCTGTAAAATGGAAATAACAACTCCCCTCAGGGTCACTGTGAGGACTGAATGAAGGTCAATGTATGCAAAGCATTTAGCTCAGCACACACTTAGCACTCAAAAAGTGGGAGTTACCTTTGTAACACACTTTCCTGTTGTTTTCCAGCTTCCAGGCACTTACCTTTTTTTTTAATTCAGTTGAGGATGTGAGAAAATTAAAATAACCAAGTGGCTTAGTGGCAACACTATGTAACACTGTCTCCCCATGGATCCTTCCAAGGTAAATGAAAGACAGAAGTTGAATTTCCAAAAGTAACTCAGTAAACCCTTTTATCATTGGGGAATGAGGAGGCTGGTTAATCAAATACAGAGAAATCAGAATTAATCAAGTAAGGAACTATTGTGTTGACCAAGTTGGAATTAGCCTTACTAGAAAGATTTGGGATAGAGCTAACAGCCCAAAATGCCTGAGGGCTCCCCACTGCCCACAAGATCAAACACTCAGAACCTGGCTCCAGACATGTTTTTGCCCACAGGAGCCCCAAGTGGCCCCCACACCAACCCCTCATCCCGGGGCCCCAGACACACACCTGGCACTTCCACGGCTATGCCTGTGTCATGCCCCGCCTCTTGGAAGACCTTCGTGACATCACTTTGCCTTTCCGCACTACGGTGTCTTCCTCTGTAACTGGGCAGAATAGCATTCCCTTACCTAGTGCTAGAGTAGATTAGACTAAATTAGCTCTAGACCAGCCAGACTAGAATTGCATGCTGATGTGACTTCTCCCAGTTGTGGTTCCCTCCATCTCCTAACCAGGAGGGGCTGTGTGTGTGGAGAGACTGGCTGTTGGGCCTTGGGGTGTGAGTGAGTGTGTGAGTGTGTGAGTGTGTGAGTGTGCGTGTGTATTGGCTTTAGGGCCTCAGAACGCTTCCACAGAGCACGCATGTCGGTCTCTAGAAACCCCTGTGACCCAACACCAATACAGGGCCACAGACTGGGGAGGGCCTGGAAAGTTATCCATCATCCACGAAAACCATAGCAATTTTACTTTAGTTAAAGCCCCTGCTCTGTACTCTACTGCTGACAGTTCTGGACTTTCTGCTGAGCAAAGACCTCTGACTAATAACCCAGAACCTGATTCTAGCCCACAGAATTATATATTTTACGTGCTATACTTTGTGAAAAGCTGTTAACATTTAAATATCAGGAGATTCATTGAAGTATCCATAACTCCAGCTTCTGAAATAATCAGATGGGGTGCTTCTGGGCAGGTGCTGGGTGGAGATATGTTTCTGCAGCCTGCTTAGCCAGAGCCCTGCACCCCCTTCTCACACCCAGTCCCATGCTCAGTCACTCACCTCATTGCAGGTCATTTTATTCATTTGTTGCCTTGTAGGCACTCAGATTGGGGTCTGACTGAGGACCTTGATATTAAAAAAGAATGAGTCTAACTCTACAGGTAAAGGAAGAGCTTTAGAACTCGGCACACTGCATTCCCTGCTTGGATTTTCTCAGTGACCTAGAGGTATAACTGCGTGGATGTCTAGAAACATTTGAATTTGGATGTCCTTTTATCCTTTCTACTTATCTAGCTGTTTTAGGACACCCCTGCTAATTCCCCAAATCTTTCTTGCTTAAAGCCTTTTATTGCCCTTCCAGGAGCCCATATTTCCTTCTCAGAAGCCACATACCAGCCAGATGCCTAGAGCTGTTTGCTGTGACTTGCCACAAAGATGGAGCTCTAGCACGGATGGGCTATTGCTGGGACATTGGCTCTGGGGCCAGGCTGCCACTTACTAGCTGTGTGACACTGTTACTTTTAACTCCTCTGTGTCTCTGTGGCTTCACCTGTAAAATGGGAGTAATAATAGCATGTATCATGCAGAGTTGGGAAGAATTAAATAAAATAATCTATGCAAAGTGCTTCTTCACTGGGCTTCATAACTATCAGTAGTTATTGCACACTGAAGACACTGGGGTATACTGTGAGCCTCGTTGTGCATGAATATGGTGGTGTGGGGTTCCCTGGGCACATGAGGGTCTGTCAAAGACTGTTACCAGCTCAGGTTGAGGCTGGAGGTGAAAGACTTGATTGTGTATCCAGCCCACCCCTTGTGTTCATCATTCCCCAGGGCTCTCTGGTAACCATGGCAACCTGGCTTACAGGTTGCCAAGTTCAAAACAATATATTTCCAAGCAAGAAGTTTTGCTGATGTCACCCACCCTGACGAGAAGGGAATGAAGGCTCTTGGGTCTGCACTGCTGCCTCTGCTAGCCAGAAGACACAAGAGCCTCAGTTCGCTTTGCACATGTCTACCTCAGGAATGACGTCAAGCAAAACTAGAGCCTTTGTTATCAAATGACCAGTATGATAACCTTGAGCACCACCTGCTACACTTAGAATGTGGCAAACTGACTCTGAGCTATGGGGTCCCACAAAGGATGATCCACTCTTGACTCAGCTACTTACTCTGTGGCCCTGAGCAGGTAACTTAACCTCTCTGTGCTTCTGTTACCTCACTGGTAAAATAAGAATAGCTCAGTGCTCCTTGAATGGTTCTTATGAAGATTACACAAGTCAGTGTATATATGAGCTATAGCACAGTGCCTGGCACACAACTGGCCCATGGTAACTGTCTGTTGACTTCCTCTTTTCCAGTTCTGGCTTTTTGAGTCTACCTGTACACCCCTGATTCTGTGCCTTTACTTTCTCTCTTTTGCCCAGAACATACTTCAAATCAAGCCTCAACCCCGACCTATTGAAAACACACTCAATATTTCCTAAGGAAACAACTGAACAAAAGTTCATGTACAAAGATACTAATCACAACAGCATTTAGAATGACAAAAAATTGCAAAAAATATAAATACCCAACAATAGAGAACTAATTAAAGGAAGTATGTATATTCATATAATAGAATATGATTTACATGTTTAAGATGATAATGCACATCTGTATATATTGATACAGAACTGATTACTACACACTAAAATAAAAAGTAAATCATGAAAATAATATTCATATAGTGGCCATATTTAAAGATAGGTAAGTAGGTAGGCAGGTAGTTACACAGATGTCAAAATATTAATAGTTGCTGGGTTTTTATTTAGTTTGTTAACCTGTGTCTCCTGTTATTACCATAATCATGTACATCTTGTGTGATAAAATACCTCTCATAAAACCCTAGAGTTAATGCAAACATAAATTAATATTAATATCAAAGGTTCAGGTCAAATTCTGCCTCCACCATGGGCTTTCTTGGTTGCTTCTGGCTCACAGAGAATTTCCTTTTTCTTCTCCCGAGTCCTTTGTCATCTGAAGACACTGTTGTGTTCTGCTCTGGCTTGTACCCACTCCCTGCTTGGGCATCTATTCCTAGGGGACAAAGGTGGCCTTGTTTACTCCCTGCAGGTGCCAGTCAGTGATTGCACAGATGGGTAGGTGAATGAATGAGTGATTGAATCCATCTGTCACTTTTCAAAATTCTAGTGTGTTGTCTTCCTGTTTGTGAGGTATTTCTGGACTCCTTCCTCCTTCTCTAAACCCTTTGGGTGCTCTTCCTTATAAAATGGGCCAGTCAGAACCTATGCTCTCATTCCTGCCAACTGTATTCCTGCTGTAACCCTCTTCTGCTGGTTGTCTGAAGAAGCAGGGAGCACAGTGGACACAGCATAGCTCCCCAGGTGTAAGTGGGTAGACAATAACCAGTAACTTAAGCAGTGGGAAAAGGCTATCTGGGAAGGGGGACACCATTGTTATTCTTTGGCATAGTGTGAATTCCTTTAGCGTGAATCTTGGAGGCACAGCAGAGCAAAAGATTGATCCAGGGGCTGGTCAGTCTCTATTCACCTTCTCTGAAAAGATCTATAGTTTTGACAGTTTCTTTAAATGCTATATGGTGGCATAGTTGTTTGATACTACCAGAATTCCATGTTCTTCCTCTATTTCCCAGCCTAATGTGTGCCTAGGTTGGCTTCATGTAGCTAATGCATTGTAAGGAGAAGCAAGATGTGTCCCCTCTTGCCTGTGGCCATTAAGAACCAGAGCAGTACTTCCTCCATCTTTCTGTTCCCTGAGGCTGCAGCTTGAAGGTCATTTGTTCTGGGTGGCATCATCACGTGATATAAAAAGGCTGCCAGACCCCAACTGAACTTTTCATGTCCGATTCAATGACCTGTTTTGTGTTAGACCGACTGAAACATTGGGGCTTATTTGTTATTCCAGCAAAGCCCAGCTCATCCTGACTACCACAGTGCTCAAACTTCACCCAACCCCTGATTCCATTCAGTAACTTTCACAAGAAGATGACCCTGCATTTTACAACAGTAAACCTCTGGATCCCACTTACAGAGTAGTGGTGAGGTTTCACACCACTGGTGGATAGAGTAAGTAAATATTTGTGTATAAAAATGAAGACAGTATGAAAGACTTCACATCTACTGGCCAACCTAGCAGCTGCCTCTAAAAAGGAGAAAGTCTGACTCCTAATTAGGCATCTTCCCCCTGTCCTTGAGCTTAGCAAAAGGGGATCCATCCAAACTGAATCCATCACCGTCCAATGATTTCCTTTCATGTAGGGACAACAGCATCAATTAGGCCCCAGGATGGATGTAGGTAAAACTTCATTCCAGCAAGGGTTCACCCTGTCTTGCTTCTAATTGTCCATTTATTTTGTCTCACAATGTCGATAGCCCAGATGCTGCTTCTGTGGAACAATGTCTGCTCCCTGGGGAAGGGGGCTGAGGCAAGCAACTGAGTGTGGTGTGAAGGTTTCCATGGTAATTACATACCAACCACCAGAAGGCTCTGCCCAGTGAAATCCCTCGTTAGCCACCAGCCTGCTAATTAAAGGAGGCCTTTAGCACTTGCTTGTACTCTGGAACATTTCCTGGCGGGTTAGGAATGGGCACTCAAAGCTTTGTCCAGGCAAGGCCGGGTCCCTTTAGCCCCAAGCCCCAGAGAAAGTCACAGCCATGAAAGGAGAGTAATTTACGCCATCAGCCCATGGAGCTGCAGACCTTTGACAACTTTTATTTTGCATCTGGAAAACACCAAGACAAGTTCATGGCAACCAGCTCAGGGCAGAGGTATGGGGATCATTAAGAGAGGGAGGGGTCCAACCATTCCATTACAAGAAGACCCAGACAGTAACTGAGGGAACAGGGGACAAAGTCCTGCCTTTGGGTGGATGGCAGTGTTCAGGAAAACTCTCAGGGGCCAGTGAACTGTTTTGGGGCTCACAGGGCTGGCTTCAGGCACACACGGCCCTATGCTAAGAGGTATCATATGCTTGGTCAAATGCTCTGCTGTCACTATCTAAAAATGTTTAATAATTGTTAAGCAAGGGGCCCTGCATTTTCTTTTTTTGCTGGACCCCATCATATTATGTAGCTGGTCCTGGGTGCTCGAGTGGACAGATTTTCTAAGCAGGTAAACTGAAGCAGCTGGCTAGGGATGTGGAGAAGGCCCTGATACACAGGTGCCCAGCACTGCCCTCGGCTGCCAGATACAGGGTCCATGACATGACAAATCTCAGCCGAGCACTGGGACTAAGAACTCTGGCTGTAGAGTCAGAAATATGGGTCCAAGATACAGCTTTGTGAGTCACCCCGTGTTCTTGGGTACATGACCTAACCCCTTTGCACAACAGGGTTCTTAGCTATGATACGGACATGCTAGTTAGTAGTTATGTCACAGGGATATAGTAAAGATTGGCACAAAGTTGTTGCTTAATAAATGTTACCTAATGCTCTTATTAGCAGCACTGATATCTTTATGGTTACCATTATATGTTCATGGCCACATGGTTGCACAGCTACCACCTGTGCAATGTCCACTCTGCCTCAGGACCTAGACTCTGCTGCAGTGGGTGTCCTGAAGAAGGCCAGGGGAGCCCCTTCCCTTTTAAACTTTTTTGTTCAGCACCTTTACCCTTGGGCACATTTCCCCGACCCTAACTTCTTAGTTCCACCTTTAAACTTTGGAATCTATTTTCACCCTGTAATTTCACTGAGGAAACTGGTCAAGAGCAGAGTGTTTGGTCTGAAGTTGCACAGTGAGTCAATGACAGAACCACGACTCCATCTCAGTCTTTCAACATTTACAGCCCCTTTCCAAGGTTTTGTATTTGACTGGATAATGTTCCTTCACTGCTGTCCACCTCACAAAAGTATTTTGCCATGCTTTAAAATTGCAAGATCTGCTCTTCGCTTATGAATTTGCTTGAATCCCCAAGGATGTAGTTATCTCCAGGAAAACGAAGCACCCCCTGACTGGCAGATGGTCAGAGTGAGACCCTGGGCTCAATGCATCAGTGGGCAGAAGGAGTTGCTTATCTTAAGCAGCAGCAAGCCGGAAGGGAGTTTAATTGGCAAAAAGGAGAAGACGAAGCCTTTCAAGCATGACCTGAACTTGGCTAGTCCTGCCAGGGAAGAGCAGCCCCATCTGGAGGGTGGGAAAAGGAAACACAGAGTAAGAGCCCTTAACTCCTCTTAACCCTGAGTAAGGACAGCAGGTAGGCCCAGCTGTTCAGGTTCTCAGAGGACCACAGGCTCTGGCATCTGAATGGGGTTTGAATCCTCCTCTGTCATTTACTAGCTGTGTGACTTTGAGCAGGTTACTCTCCCTCTCTGAACATGTTCTCTTATCTGTAAACTTGGGGCTAATAATGTGTGCCTCTCAGGGTTGTTACAGTGTTTGAAGGAAACATTGCATGTATGGTAATTGGCACTAGCATGCAGTAAATGTTCATCATCCTCATCCTCATTCCTGTCATCAGTAATGACAAAGAGCAGTGAGAACCTCAGCTCTGACCATAGTCCTTCCTACTTAACAAGAACTGAAAGGGCATTGAAATTATGGCAATACTCATTAGATAAATAAAAGTAATAATCAAAAAAGGGGAGAGGTGTTAACAATGAGGCAGCCTCCCTCTGGTCCCGCGTGCATAGTCAGCCCCGCCATGTCTGTCTTTACCAGCTGCGTGTCTGACCTGGGGGCTCGTGCTGGGTCTACTCCAGGCTGGTGGCAGCAAAGGTGGCCAGGAAAGACCAGACACTGAGCCAGGGGTTTCTGGATACTCTGGCTCCCTCAGGCAGGAACGAAGAGGACACAGCAAAGGAATGTGAGTGAGCAGTGGCAGGAAAATGAATCGGGGAGTGGGGAGGAGCTGCCTGCCATTAATCATCATGAAGAATAGGTCCTGGAGAGCTGCCTTTGGCTCCATGTGATTAATGACCTTTTTAATTTCCCATCGTCTCTATTATGCAGGGGCACTGAGGGAGGCCCCACCTTCCCTTGGGAAGCAGGGAGGTCTGTGCAATGCCCTGGAGTGAGGCAGAGAGGAGGGTTCTGGGGAGACCCTGAGTTGTTTTCCAAAGACCTTAGCCCTGGGGGCAGAGCTTGGAGGGGCTACTGACTTGATCACAGAGGTTGTCAGCAGGATACTGGGCCAGGGAAAGAGAGCCAGTAGCTAGAAAGGCTGCTGATGGGCACCACTCTGTACCCTACAACTCAGTTGCAAAGAAATAGAATCATTTTCTTACACATTTGACTAAATTTCCATTTTGAGTTCCCCTTCCTGCCAAATGGCACAAGCTTCATTTTGTTCCTGAGCTGTGTCTAGGCTCTGGGTGTTGAGTCATGGGCTGAGAGTCTGGGGCAATTGGCTCCATGAGATTCTCAACTGTGCGGGCACATGTCTTCTGGTTCATCCATCATCTGGCCCAGTCCTCAGTTGTCAGTCCATGGAGGCTGCTGCTGAGAAACTCATACTCTTGTTTTCACCCAATGACTCTTTGCTATGAGTGGACACCAAGGAGGAATGGGGAGCTTGAAAAGACTGTCCCTGGCCCCAAATACCAAGATGAACCCCAGACCTCTTTTGAACTCTCTGGTTCTCCAAACTGATGTTCCATTAAGAATCAAGGTGCAGGGGCTGCTTCTGACTTACATCATCCTCTCTCCTTGCTCTTCTCCTCTCCTTGTCCCAGACTGAGGCAGGCACAGTGCATCACCATCCTCCCCTGGTCTCCATATTCAGTCCATAGACCACTCTTCTAAGACCTCCCTCCCAACAAAGTTGAGCACAAAATCCAGAATCAGCCAGAATACTGTTTGCAACCCTGAAACATTAAGTACACTTCTGTCTGTCTGTCTCTTTCTTTAACTTAAGAAGTGGAAGATAGAAGAGAAATAAGGGGAGAACCAGTGGTTAGTACCTCATAAATATTACCCAGACACATGTATAGAGCATGGTGGAAGGAACAACAAAGACATTAAAGATGGCAGCGTGAGAGGTGAGACAGAGGCCTCCTCCCAAAGCCACATATAATATGAAAATATAGCTAATACAACTAATCCTAAAAGAGCAACAGGAAAGAAGGCTGTATCAGACTGCATATACCTGGAGAAGAGAACAGACCTCATGGAAAGGGTAATGTACCAAAGCTGTGATCCAGCAAAATGCAAGCCCCTCCCCCACCCCAGCTCACCAGCGGGAGGAAGAGAAATGGAGTGGGAAAGGAATGGAGGCCTAGGACTGCTGAACACCAAGCCCTGGAGATCTGTCCTGGGTACATGAACCTACATTGCATGGTGCTGTGGAGATTAGTGGGGATGGAAAGCTAAGACAGGTGAAATACCTGGAGAGACTGAAGTTTCAGCTGTT
This sequence comes from Manis javanica, assembly GCF_040802235.1. NCBI lineage: Eukaryota > Metazoa > Chordata > Mammalia > Pholidota > Manidae > Manis > Manis javanica. The sequence continues at coordinate 48,048,596 of NC_133165.1, read as the reverse complement.
TGTGGAAGACAGGAATCCACATCTGGCTACTCTAGGACAAATGAAAGCAGGCAGTCTGAGATATTTCCCAACAGTGACAGGGCTGTCAAAAAGGCAAGGATTGCACAGAGCTTACTGCTCAGGAGAAAAGACAGGTGAACAAAATTGTCTGGGTACACTCTGTCCAGCAGCAGTTTGGGAACTTTCAGAAGATTCAGGTGCTCCATCTTCCTGGCTAGCTACACAGCTCCAAGGCCTGCCACCATGATACACAGCCTACCAGGCATTCCTCCTGCCCAGCTCGCACTGGCTTGCAAACCAGCAGTCCCTGCCTTGGCCTCAGGCCAGATAGAGAGAAGCCCCGCCTACAAGAGCTACAAACGCAAAGCATAGAGGCTTATACCTGTGTGCTTGGCCCACTGGTTCTGGCAGTGGAGACAGGCATAGCAGTTGGGAAGCAGAAAACAGCTCTTTCCTTCCTGCAGGCACCAGCGTGGGTCCCCTGTGACCCCTGACATTGCTCCAGGGAATGAGCAGCTCCAGAGAGTAGAGCTTCTGGGCACTAGAGGGTGCCACATACAAATATGAAATGTCAAAGGAACCTGGTTCAAACCAAAAATCCAACAAACACCAGAACTCATCAATCTTCCTGAAAGAGATTTCAAAATAAAAATCATTAACATGCTCATGAAGGTACAGAAAAATATTCAAGAACTCAGGGAAGAATTCCAGACAGAGTTTCAATCATTATGGAACACAGTATCAGAAATGAAACATATAATAGAGGGATTAAAAAGCAGATTAGATATAGTGAAGGAGATGGTAAATGGAATAGAAATTAGAGAAAAAGAATACAAAGAAGCTGAGGCACAGAGAGAAAAAAGGATCTCTAAGAAAAAAAGAATATTGAGAGAATTGTGTGACCAATCCAAATGGAACAATATTCACATTATAGGAGTACCAGGAGAAGAGAGAGAAAAAGGGATAGAAATTATCTTTGAGGAGGTAATTGCTGAAAACTTACCCAACCTGGGGAAGGAGATAATCTCTCAGGCCATGGAGGTGCACAGATCTCCCAACACAAGGCACCCAAGGAAGACAACACCAAGACAATGTAATAATTAAAATGGCAAAGATCAAGGATAAGGACAGACTATTAAAAGCAGCCAGAGAGAGAAAAATGATCACATACAAAGGAATACACACCAGGCTATCATCAGACTTTCAACCAAAACCTTACAGGCCAGAAGGTAGCATGATATATTTAATGCAATGAAGCAGTCAAACCAAGAATACTCTACTGGAAAAGATTATCATTTAAATTTGAAGGAGGGATTAAACAATTTCCAGATAAGCAGAAGCTGAGAGAATTTACTTCCCACAAAACCTCTCTACAGTGTATTTTGGAGGAACTGCTATAGATGGAAGTGTTCCTAAATAGCTGTCACCAGAGGAAATAAAACCACAGTAAAGAAAGTAGAACAATTAATTACTAAACAGATGCAAAATTAAATCAACTACTCTCAAAGTCAGTCCAGGGATAGAGAAAGAGTACAGAATGATACGTAATATATAAAGAACGGAGGAGAAAGAAAAAGGAGAAAATAAAAAAGAACTTTTAGATTGTGTTTGTAATAGCATACTAAGTGACTTAAGTTAGACTGTTAGATAGTAAGGAAGATACCCTTGAATCTTTGGTAACCACAAATCTAAAGAGTGCAATGGCAATAAGTACATACCTATCAATAATCACCTAAATGTAAATGGTCTAAATGCACCAATCAAAAGACATAGAGTCAATGAATGGATAAAAATACAATACCCATCTGTATGCTGCCTACAAGAGACTTACTTTAAACCCAAAGACATACACAGACTGAAAGTGAAGGGATGGAAAAAGATATTTAATGCAACTAATAGGGAGAAAAAATTAGGAGTTGCAGTACTTGTATAAGACAAAATAGACTTTAAAACACAGAAAGTCACAAGAGATAAAAAAGGACATTACATAATGATAAAGGGGTCAGTCCAACAGGAGGATATAGCCATTATAAATATTTATACACCCAACATAGGAGCACCTACATGTGTGAAACAAATACTAACAGAATGGAAGGGGGAAATAGAATTCAATGCATTCATTTTAGGAGACTTCAGCACACCACTCACTCCAAAGGACAGATCAACCAGACAGAAAATAAGTAAGGAGACAGAGGCACTGAACAACGCATTAGAACAGATGGACCTAACAGACATCTACAGAACACTATACCTAAAAGCAACAAGATACACATTCTTCTCAAGTGCACATGGAACATTTTCAAGTATAGATCATACTAGGCCACAAAAAGAGCCTCAGTAAATTCAAAAAGACTGAAATTTTACCAACCAGTTTCTCAGACCGCAAAGGTATGAAACTAGAAATAAATTATGCAAAGAAAATGAAAAAGCCTACAAACACATGGAGGCTTAACAGCATGCTCTTAAATAACCAATGGATCAATAACCAAATAAAAACAGAAATCAAGCAATATATGGAAACAAATGACAACAATAATTCAACACTGCAAAATCTGTGGGATGCAACAAAGTCTGTGCTAAGAGGGCAGTATGTTGCAATACAGGCCTACCTCAGGAAAGATGAACAATTCCATGCGAACAGTCTAAACTCACAATTATGTAACTGGAAAAACAAGAACAAATGAGGCCCAAAGTCAGTAGAAGGGGGGACATAATACAGATTAGAGCAGAAATTTAAAAATATCGAGAAGAATAAAATAATAGAAACAATTAATGAAAGCAGGAGCTGGTTCTTTGAAAAAATAAACAAAATAGATAAACCCCTAGACAGACTTATCAAGAAAGAAAGAGTCTACACATATAAGCAGAGTCAGAAATGAGAAAGTAAAGTCACTACAGACACAGCAGAAATACAAAGAATTATTAGAGAATACTATGAAAAATTATATGGTAACAAACTTGATAACCTAGAAGAAATGTACAACTTTCTAGAAAAATACAACTTTTCAAGGTTGACCCAGGGAAGAAACAGAAAATCTGAACAGACCAATTACCAGCAACAAATTTGAATTGTAATAAAAAAAATACCTAAGAACAAAACTCCCAAACCAGATGGCTTCACCACTGAATTTTATCAAACATTTAGTGAAGACCTAACACCCATTCTCCATAAAGTTTTCCAAAAAGTACAAGAGGAGGGAATACTTCCAAACTCATTTTATGAGGCCAACATCACTCTAACACCAAAACCAGGCAAAGACATCACAAAAAAAGAAAACTACAGACCAATATCCCTGATGAACACAGATGCAAAAATATGCAACAAAATATTAGCAAACCAAATTCAAAAATACATCAGAAAGATCATCCATCATGATCAAGTAGGATTTATTCTCGGGATGCAATGATGGTACAATATTAGGAAATCCATCAACACTATCCACCACATCAAGAAAAAGAAGGACAAAAATCACATAATCATCTCCATAGATGCTGAAAAAGCATTTGACAAAATTCAACATCCATTCATGCTAAAAACTCTCAAAAAAAATGGGTATAGAGAACAAGTACCTCAACATAATAAAGGCCATATATGACAAACCCACAGCCAACATTATCCTTAACAGCGAGAAGCTGAAAGCTTTTCCTTTAAGATTGGGAAGAAGACAAGGATGCCCACTCTCCCCACTTTTATTCAACATAGTTCTGGAGGTCCTAGCCATGGCAATCAGACAACACAAAGAAATAAAAAGCATCCAGATTGGTAAAGAAGAAGTTCAACTGTCACTGTTTACAGATGACATGATACTGTACCTAAAAAACCCTAAAGAATCCACTCCAAAACTACCAGAACTAATATCTGAATTCAGCAAAATTGCAGGATACAAAATTAATACACCGAAATCTGTTGCATTCCTATACACTAACGATGAACTATCAGAAAGAGAAATCAGGAAAACAATTCTATTCACAATTGCATCAAAAAGAAATAAGTACCTAGGAATAAACCTAACCAAGGAAGTGAAAGACCTATACTCTGAAAACTACAAGACACTCATGAGAGAAATTAAAGAAGATACCAACCAATAAATGGAAGCACATCCTGTGCTCATGGATAGGAAGAATTAATATTGTCAAAATGGCCATTCTGCCTAAACCAATCTGTAGATTCAATTAAATTTCTTTCAAAATACCAGCAGCATTCTTCAACAAACTAGAGCAAATAGTTCTAAAATTCATATAGAACCACAAAAGACCCTGAATAGCCAAAGCAATCCTGAGAAGGAAGAATAAAGTGGGAGGGGGGATTAAGCTCCCTGACTTCAAGCTCTACTACAAAGCCACAGTAATCAAAACAATTTGATACTGGCAAAAGAACAGACCCATAGACCAATGGAACAGACTAGAGAGCCCAGATATAAACCCAAGCATATATGGTCAATTAATATACAATGAAGGAGCCATGGACATAATTGGGAAATGACAGCCTCTTCAACTGGTGTTGGCAAAACTGGACAGCTACATGCAAGAGAATAAAACTGAACTATTGTCTAACCCCATACAGAAAAGTAAACTCAAAATGGATCAAACACCTGAATGTACGTTATGAAACCATAAAACTCTTAGGAGAAAACATAGGCAAAAATCTCTTGAATATAAACATGAGCAACTTTTTCCTGCATGCATCTCCTCAGGCAAGGGAAACAAAGGTAAAACTGAACAAATGGGACTACATCAAGATAAAAAGCTTCTGTACAGCAAAGAACACCATTCAGCAGAACAAAAAGGCATTCTAAAGTATGGGAAAATATATTTGTAAATGACATATCTGACAAGGGGTTAATATCCAAAATATACAAAGAACTCACATGCCTCAACAACCAAGAAGCAAATAACCCAATTAACAAATGGGCAGAGGATATGAACAGACAATTCTCCAAAGAAGAAATTCAGATGGCCAACAGGCACATGAAAAGATGCTCCACATTGCTAATTATCAGGGAAATGCAAATTAAAATCACAATGAGATATCACCTCACACCAGGTAGGATGGCCAACATAGAGAAGAATAAAAACAGCAAATGCTGGTGAGCATGCAGAGAAAGGAGAACCGTCCTACACTGCTGGTGGGAATGTAAGCTAGTTCAACCATTGTGGAAAGCAATATGGAGATTCCTCAAAAAACTAAAAATAGAAATAGCATTTCACCCAGGAATTACACTCCTAGGAATTTACCCAAAGAATACACTTCTCAGATTCAGAAAGACATATGCACCCCTATGTTTATTGCAGCACTATTTACAATAGCCAAGATATGGAAGCAACCTAAGTGCCCATCAGTAGATGAATAAAGAAGATGTGGTACATGTACACAATGGAATACTATTCAGCCATAAGAAAGAAACAAATCCTACCATTTGCAACAACATGGATGGAGCTGGATGGTATTATGCTCAGTGAAAAAAGCCAGGCAGACAAAGACAAATACCACATGATTTCCCTCATTCGTGGAGTATAACAACAAAGCAAAACTGAAGGAATAAAACAGCAGCAGACTTAGAGACTCCAAGAAGGGACTAGTGGTTACCAAAGGGGAGGGGTGGGGAAGGGCTGGTGGGGAGGGAGAGAGAAGGGGATTGAGGGGTACTATGATTAGTATGCATGGTGTGGGGAGGATCATGGGGAAAACAGTGTAGCACAGAGAAGACAAGTATTCACTCTGTGGCTCTTACTAGACTGATGGACAGTGACTGCAATGGGGTATGGAGGGAGGAATTGATAATATGGGTGATTGTAGTAACCATATTGTTTTTCATGTGAAACATTTATAAGAATGTATATCAATAATACCTTAATTTAAAAAATTGAAAAAAAGAACATGGTGGAGAGGCTGAAAAGGACTGAACACATCCTGTTGAAAATCAATGAAATTGTCCATACAGAGAGCAGTGTTCCTTCTTTATTAAGATCACAGGCATTAAAATCTACCAGATCTTGGTTCATTCCTAGCCCCTACTGACTCCTCTGTGACCTTGAGCAAGTGGCTTAGTCTACCCTTAACCCTGATGGCCTCATCAGGACAGTGGGAGAACAAGCCCGCTCAGCATCAGCTAGACGGAGTGTGGGAGAGGCTGTGTGAAGTCGTCTGTCTGTGCCCATGAGAAGAGGAGACGGCAGTTGGGTTAGGCAGAGAGGGGAGGAGAGCGAGTAGGGGAGCAGGTGAGACAAGGTAACTGAAAGCTGGGGGGGATCACAGAGGAGACTGGGAGGTTGAGACAGAATGGAAGTTGCAAGAGGTGTAAGGCCGGAGTAGTGACTGGATTTGAATTGTTGCCCCAAGACCTGTGGGCTTAGTGGGGTGAGGGGCCAAGAAGACACCATGGCTATGAAGTATCTGAGGAAAGGACTGGGCACTGTCTTTCCTTCCATTCTCTATCTCTCTCTCTCTCTCTCACACACACACACACACATACACACTGACACAAATGTTCATGTGAAGAGGACAACTCAATGTATCACAAACACATCTCTCTTTCTGAAAGTTTCTCAGCATCAGGGGAGACAAGACGTGGGCTGAGCTGAGCCTGAAGACAGGGATAGCTAAGCAGTGCTTCCCAAAGCTCAGACTGCACAGGAATACTTGGGGACCCTGTAAGGATGAAGATTCAGAGTCAGCAGACCTGGGGTGAGACACGAGACACCACATGTCCAACAAGCCCCAGGGGAGGCCAGCGATGCTGGTCAGCAGACTGCACACATCTTAGCATCTGCGGCTTATAGCTGAGATGGCTGCACTCCAGGAAACTGAGGAGTCCTGTTCACGCTGAGTTCTTGGGGATAAATTCTCATTCCCTCCTCTATGATAATCCTCAGTAATCTCTTGGTTACAGGAAAGTCTCAACCCTTCCACTTTTCACTAATTTGTTAAGGGCAGAGAAATCAAGAAATTCTGTTTGTCATTTCAGCTTCAGGAGTTGTCAGCTGCAACAGCTGGTCCCCATACATCCAGAGTATGGGACACCAGCCATCCCTCTATCTTCCTCTCTGGCAGCTTTGACAGGATGGCCAGGGAGTAGTTACTGTCCCTTGCTCTTGAATTTTCTGGTTTCCAGTCTTCCCCAGTCAACACACACACACACACACACACACACACACACACACACACACACACACACACACACTAACATATATACTGCTACAGTGGAAATGAATGCATTTATTTTACTGACAAAAAAATCAAAGTCAAACACCTTATAATGTTCTCCACGGCCCTGAATGATCTAGAGTCAGCCTCCTTTGTTTTTCTCTTCTTGGATTCCTTTTCCCCCACACCCAGCTCCCACCACCACATTCCAGCCATATAGCAAGTTTCTGCTTTCTGTTCGTCTAAAGCAGGGTTTCCCAAACCTAGCTGCACTTTACAATCAACAGGGGAGTTTGTAAAATACATAAACCCCCAGGCCACACCAGAGACCAATGAGATCACAGCCTGTTGGAGATGGGAACCAGGCATCAGTAAATTCCCAATCTTCCCCAGGAGACTTCAATGTGGGGCCAAGGTTGGGAATCACTGTTCTGAAGTTCAAAGTGCTTTCTACCCTCTTACCCTGTCTCCTCTCCCCCTGCCCTCAGCCCTTTGCACACTGGCCTCTTCTCATGTCTGATTTCAACCCAAACGATTTCTCTCTAATGAAGATTTCCACAAACACCTTATCTAAAGCCATCACTTGCTTTATTTCCTTCCTGGAACTTACCACAACTTGCTCCTGTATGCATGTATTTAGGTATAAATCTCTTATTTCTGTTTGTGCTTGTTTATTCTGTGTGCCCTTCACCAAAAACATCAGCCCCAGAGGCCAAGAACCATGCCTGGTTTTGTTTGCACTTAACAGGGGGTTTGACCTTCTGTCAGGTCTTAACAAATAGTTGGTGAATGAAGAAAAGATCCTGCAGACTTTACAGGGAAGTTCAGTGTAAAATGCCCAGAAGCTGTGACTTGGTTTAATGCCTGCTCCTTGGGGTTGCAACTCATGAGGAAGGTCTGAGCCTTCAGATGTTTTCCATGTGACTCCAGCTCTTCCCATGACCCCCACCTGCTCCCCTCAATTTGAAGTGCCCTTGACTCCCCTTCTAAGACTCCCACTCAGGGTCTTCACCCTTCCACCCTGTGCTCTGTGGAAGCCACACTCTTCCAAAAGGGAAGAAAAACTTTCTTTCTCTGGGATCCACCTTCTTGTAGCCTGCACACTTTGGAAACCAGTTACACATGAAGGTCAGCTCAAGGCCCCCAGATGCTGAATTTGGTAACTCTAAATGAAGACAGGTGGGACTGAATCCAAGGAGAAGAAAAGGTGTGAGTGCTCCACTTCTAACTGTCTCTCTACCACAAAGGTGGACTTTTTCCCTGATTCCCTAAGAAGCATGACCCCTCACCAAAACCAACACTCATTTCTCCCCAAGCAATGCAATAATAGTTTTATATGAGGAAATCAAATCTCTCCTGTTAGCATAGCAAGAATAAATAACAACTGTCCCTTCCTTCACAAAGCAGAGACCCCACCATTGCCATCCAAGGACCACTTGCTGACTTTCCAGGGAAAGAGGTGTGACATCCCAAAATCTCTGACCTGCGGGCTTTTACACTCATTCTATCAATTCAATACCACCTTCCTTCTTGAATTTTCCATTTCCTTCCTTTCCCAAGATGAAAAAAGCATATGATCTGGTGAGATGTGTTCCCAACAGAAATGACCAGCTGCTGCAAAACTAAAATCATCTTCAGAGTATGAGCTGACAGCCATGAAGTCCCTGGCAAAACCTGGTTCACTATAGGTATAATAGGTCCTCAGCTAAAAAAAAAAAAAAAAAAAAAAAATGGGTGGTAGCTACTTCTACTACCACTGATGCAGCAATTTCTACCTCTACTGTCTATGTCCCTAGAACTCAGCAAAAAGCCTAGTATACATCAGTCATTTGATGAACATTTGTTGGATAAATAAGTGAATGAATATTATGGCTACATTTCTCTTGAAATTATGTCCTAGCACTTCCACCTTTCACAGCTGGAAACACTGAGTCACAGCTCCGATGCCAGGGCATCTTCCCAAACTGTGCTCATGGGCTCTAAGCCCTGACACTAGGCTGGTGATTTCCCTGCAGTGTGCCTTCTCAGCCTTTTGATCTCAGGGATGGAAACATTCAGTCCTATTGCCTGGGAAGATATTTACACAAGTGCACATTCATTAAAAGAGGGCTCCAAAATGTATTTGCAGAATCAAATTGCTGGTATATATAACTAAATGCTGGATTGGGACTCAATATATCCCAAAAGGTTAATTCTCTCAAGATAAATGTTTTTTGAGACTAAACATAAGGTACACATGCATTCAAAATTACACACGCATATGTTCAGGATGACAAGAATCATTCAATTGTAGCCAGAGTGAAAAAGCAATGGTGTTTACATTGGAGTAAGCTCATGGACAAAGATATCCTTTCTGACTGAGCAAATGAGATAAAATAAATTTTTGGCAAATGCATAGAGTTGGCTCAACTCGCCCTCATAGAAAGAATTCCTATCTCTTTATTTTTATTCTGGCTTCAGAAGGAAAGTGATGTCAAACCAACAGCGAAAATAAATAATTGCTATTATTAACAGAGTGGTTACTACATGTCAGGTACTGTGCCAAAAAACACCACCACAATTGCATGAACTTCTTTAGTCTATTCAGAGAAGTTGAATGGTGCAAAGAAGCATCCTCCCAAAAGAGAGAGAGCTGAAAGCTGGGGTTGAAACTCAGGTCTGCGTGACTCCAAGAAGCCCCGTTCTAACCTGCTTCATCCTGCTGCTTGGAGTTCTTTTACACAGAACAATTATTTGTTCAGATTGCTGACATGGGAAGGTGTTGGCCACTGAGCTTGGGTTTATTGAATCCCTGTCCTTAGGAAGCTTACACTTCAGCAATAAGATATGGACAATTAAAAAATAAAAATAAATTACATATCATGATAAAAGACATGTCATGCAGAAAAAATAGGGAATAAGGAATGCTGGTTGGGGAGGGGACAGTATTTGAGCAAATATTTGAAGGAGGTAAGGAAACAAGCCATGTAGATATCTGGGGAAGAGAGTGTTCCTGTAGAGGAAAAAGTAAGTGAAGTGCATAGGCCCTGGGGCAGAAACATGGCCAGATAGAATGAAGAATAGCAAGCTGACAAGTGTAGGTGGAGTAGAGTAAATGAGGTGAGAAAGGACAGAAAATGAAATCCAGTAGTAATAGGGACAAAACCATGCTGGGCCTTGAGAAGACATTATGAACACTTCAGGTTTTACTTTGAGTGAAATGTGGAGCCATCAGTGAGTTCTGAGCAGAGGAATGATCATGATCTGACCTATGTCAACAGCTCAGTAGGGAGACAAGTCAGGAGGCCACACAGGCAACCAGACCATCTGGGCGAGAGATGCTGGGGCCTGGAGCAGTGCTGTCAGCAGAGGTGGTTGGAGAGAAGTGGTCAGATTCTGGACCGATGCTGAAAGTAGAACCAGCAGGCTTCCCTGATGGTCTGCACGGGGAATGTGAGAGAGAGAGGCCAAGAATTTCTCCCTCACCCTTAGGGCCTATTGTGCTTTGGAATATTGCGTTGTGGTAGATGAAGCCATCATGATCAGCAAGATATGCCCAAATATGAAGACAAAGCTTTGCAATTTGTTTTAGTGAGGTTTATTTGTAAGATATTTAATCCCATTCCTTGAAAATTTTCACAAAATTTCATGATGAGACTTTCTGAATATGTGGTCAGTATGTGTGAAATTCTTGTACATATTTATGAAATTCTCTAGCTTTTGGTTTGTCATGCTGGACAAATGGATTGGTATTAACTGAGATAAGGATGATCATGGGTCTAGCAGGTTTAGGGGAATATCAACACATCAGTGAGTTGAATATGATTTAGATACACAAATCTGAGTTCAGCAGCTTGGTCTGTACACACCAGGAATTCAGGGCTCTCCTCTCCTTCTATGTGCTGGTGAAGCCCAAATCTTTGTCTCCAGTTAAGACCTCTTGTCTGACTCGAGATTCATCTCTTCAATGGTGAGAATGACATCATCTGGATAACTACTGAAATGGTCTAAGAGAACTCTTGATTTTTGCCTCAAATCTACTTCTTTGTTCAGCCTCCCAACCTCCTCAGATGATTCCACCATCCCTCCAGGTATTTCAAACCTACGACTTCAGAATCCTCTTCAACTCTTCTCTTACTCTTCACATCCAATCCACCAACACTTTCATCTCATTCTATCTCCAATATATACACCACCAAAATTGTATAATTTTCTATCCACTGCCCACCCCTCATCCAAACAACTCTCACACCCAGAATATTGCAATAGCCTCCTGTCATGGCTATCATTTCTTTCCCTATTGCACAATATACGACCTACCCATGCAGCCACCACAGTGCCCCTCTAGAAACACAATGCATGCTTCCTCAGCATGTGCATAAAGTCCTTCACTAGCCCCCTAGTGATTTAGTACACATGCAGTTTCCTTATCATGGTCTGAAAAGCCAGGCCTGACCAGGTCCCTGATTACCTCTCCAACCTAAATCCAAGTCACTTCTCCCCACCAGGATCCAGACACAGAGGAGTTCTGCTGCTCCTTGGCATCTCTGAGCTCCATCCAGTCTTAGGAATTTGTATATACTGTTCCCTCACCCAGAATATTTTACCCACAGATCTCTGCTTGATCTCATTTCTTCTCATTATTTGAGCCTTAGCTCAACTTCCTCTCTCCAGAATGTTTTGTTTGATCCAATGCTAAGCTACCCCCATCATAGTGATCTATCACATCTTTTCCTTCCTTATCATTGGTGCAAAATGAGCCTATTTAATTTTTTACCAGCTTATGTATTATCAGTTCTTTCCCGTATGAAGGTATGTTCCATGACGGCAGCCTTGTTCAACACCATACCCTCAGTTTTGAATCAGTATTGACACATATTAGGCATGAAATAAATACCTAGTCAGTATTTATTTGTTCAGTAAAGTTTTATTTAAATTTTGATGTTTTGAGCACATATTAAGATGTATCCAAATCATGGAGTTGAATAGGTTTTATGAAGCTGAAGTTCAAATGGTAGGAACATGTTCTAAATTATATTCCCTCCATTTCTTCAACTAAAAAAACCCTAGAAAACTACCCTATAAGAAGAACTCTATCACCCACTGGGCAAGTAGCTAACTAAATTATGGGCCAGTATCAGGAGGGGACTATCCAAAAATATGACTTCAAAGAGCTTCTCTAAAATTGTGTTAAAAACATAATCTTAAAAGTGAATGCAAATACCAACAGACAAGACAGAGCTAGCTCCTGGTAAAGTTTTTTAATTACACTTTCAATCTTAGATAATCATAGATACATGCAGTTGTAAGAGATAATACAGAGAGATCCTGTGTTCTTTCTAATGAGTGTCTGCCAGTGTTAACATGTTCCAAAACTACAGCAAAATAGCACAACCAGGGTATTGGCATTGACACAATCCAGGTCCCTAAGAGAGTTTGAAATATAGGATGGCTCTTTAATTATTCCTGCTTCCCATTGCAATATTGCTCTTGCAAGGCCTCACTCTGAGCTCCCACATAATTGTGACCAAGGCATAAAGCACGACACCTTTCAAGAACAACTGCACGTTAAGGGAGATTACTGAAGGCTAAACTACAATGAACTATATGAAAATATGCATTTATTACTCAGAGAATAGTATAGCAAAACAACAGAGAGATTGCACTTCCATCTGCCAGGTTGACAAAAGATGATATCCAGTGCTAGTGTGTGTGTGAAGGAACAGGCATTCTCATATTCACATTGCAGTCCTTCACTGCTCTTTGAGAATTAATCTGTCAATAGCTTTTAAAATAAAAGTGCATAGACTCTTTGGCATGCCAATCTCAATTTAGGGTAACCTATTTCACAGAAATGAAAGCAACCACAGAAACAGGAGCATGTGTATTGCAGCATAGGGCAGTGCCAAGCACACACACACAAATACCCTGAACACACTCTGAGTGTCAGTTGGTGGGAGGAGAATGGATGTAAATCCAAACTGTGATATTATGCAACTATTTAAAAAGATGAGTTGATCTAATCATATCTGCAGGAATTTCTGGTGTGATAAGTGAGAAAAAAAGGAAGCTGTAAGGTAGTGTAGATAATATGATCCAAGTTTAGCAACAAAATTCTACAAATGTGGCTTAATGCATATTTGTACATGTTTCATGAAAAAAGTTGTGGCATGACATGAAACAGATAACCAGTGCTGTTTTTCTCAGGGGTTGGAGGAAAAGTTAGGAGTGAGACAAGAAATTATTGACTTCTTCTTTAAACACCTTTAGATTGTTTGCCTAGTAACAACAGACGTGCAATCTTTTTTGAGATTTACAGGGCACCTAATAAGTTTCCTAGAAGGAAATGAAAAGAACAGAAGATCAAAGATGGTCCTTAAGCACAAAGGAATGAATTATGATTGTGAAAATTTAGACACTGAAAGGAGTCCCTGTAGCTGGGGATATAGCAGGAGGAGAGGAGGGACATCATCCTTTGGTCTGGGGTCTGGGGACTTGCCTTCACCTCACCAAATCCTACTTGTGGGCAGAGGGAGACTAGCAAAACCAACCGTATGTGGGTCAGAATTGATACGAGAGGAAAGCAGCTCATTAAATAGGCTATGGTAATTGATTTCCAAGGAAGCAGAGGCCTTTCTCGTGCAGGCAACAGCACAGGTGTTTGGGCTGCCTGAGAAACCCGGGCCTTTGCAAGAAGCACTTTGATCCATGGCTCCCCCTTGAACCAGCAAAGAAACACCAGGCGTCTTGCTTAGTTTAACTCCCTCCACCCACCCTGGAGAAGCCCAGTGGAGCAGACCAGCAGGGATGCACCTGCTGAGCTGGGCTACCAACTCTGGCCACGTTACATTCTTGGAAATCCCAGAGCAGAACATTCCAAGCACTGCCTTGCATGAAAATTGAGGAAGGAGGGCAGAAAGCCTCACCTGACCCAGGGCAGATTCAGCTTTAAAGGTCACTGGCTATGCAAGTATGAATAAACAGAATAATTGAGCCTCTTCATAAAAGCCACACCTGGGGATATGAGGAGCTGAAACCCTAGCTGGGAATGCCTGCCTGCGCAGTCCACTAAACTGGATTTATTTCACATGGTAAGTCTGCCCCCAAGAACAGTGTTCCAACCCAGTTCTGCAAAATCAAATAAGACTCCTTCTGTGCAGAGATGTTTTCTTGCTACCCATATGGCTCCTAGAGAAGTCATCTGCAAAGGAAAGAGTTACTTAAAATCTCTATATGCCTCAGTTTGCTCATCTCTACAATGGGAATAATAATAGCCCCTACCTCATGGGATTTTTGTAAGAATAAAATGGGTTAATAGTTGGATAGCACTTAGAACTGAGTCTAGCATATAGTAAGTACTTGATAAATCCAGTTGTTATTATTACCATTATGTGATTGTTAATTTCTCTTATACAGAAATCAGCTTAAGGTGAGACACGCTGGTGGCCCCTGTGTCTGCGGCAGGGCAACACTAGCAGTATTTAATAATCACTGGTGGCATGTGCTATGCCAGGCACTCTGCTCTATGTTGTACATTTGTTAACATGCATTCATCCTCACACAACCCTGTTAGGTAGGGACTCTGCTCAGCTTCATTTTTATTTTCTGAGTGTGGGAGAATTTAAGGGTCTTACTACCCATGGATCCCAGCAGTAAGGAGCAGAGCTGAGACTCCCTGCCACCCCCGAGTCTGGCCACCTCCAGATGCCAAGTTCCCACCCACTGTGCCCTGCTAGAGCAGGTGGGCAGCAGCCCATGCACAGAGGCTCTCACACCTGGCTTCATCAGGGCACCTTTCAAACACAGCTTTCTGCCTCCCATCCTACACACATATTGAACCTCAAGAGAGGACTCAGGAATATGTATTTTTGGCAAGCTCCTCAAGTAACTGTGTAAGTCAGTCCAGTGCTTGAATTTAAGAGCTATGCCCAAGCAGGGTTGGGATTTCTCTCTAACCCACTGGCTGATCCCTCTATTAAAATGAATTCTACACTGAACCCTGTCATCTGACTTTAGATACTGAGTCTGAATCTGTGTAACAAAGACTTTCTTGCATTCTACATCTTAGTTTTAATTAAAGTTTTGAGCCCCAAACCTTCCCGATGCCTGGATAAACTTTTCTATCCTGCCCCTCTCCCCATGTCAGTATTCTGTCTCCACAAAAGCCACAACTGGACTCATCTATTAAATGACCTGCAGTTATGAACAAAGGAAAGATAAATCTGTTTCATTCAAAGGAAGCATTTACCCAATGAGTCTGAGTCATCAAAGCCTCAGAAATTTTGACACATTCATTAATTTTGTTCAACTTTATTTGTTAACCATAAAAACCAAGAACTATACAAGCTCTGAAGGCTTTGCCTTTTACATGAAGATGTATTTGTTGGGAAGGAGTGCTGAAATAAACATTTTCTTCCACACAGGGATTCTTAATGTAATTACACCAAGCAAAGTAAAAGAAGAGCTGGGATATATATTACTCCATTAAAGCCATATTTATTGAGCACCTGCCATGTGAAAGGCACTCCCCAGGGTCAAGCAGGAGACATTGAAATAGTCATGGGTTCTGGCCTGAAGAAGCTTTTGTCTGGGAGAAGAGATAAACAGAAATAACTATAAGACAAGGTGGGATGTGGGACATGTCATGAGACAGTGAAATGAGCACTGACTAATTTTGCCCTTGTAAATCCTATTTCCCCTTCTTTGTGAAGCAGCACCTGAGTTTTCTGTGGAATCACCCCTAACCCTCCATGACTTCCTATGACGTGGAAGTATTGGACCCCACTCTCCAGCTTCGGGGTGGGAGCCCATCACACATTTGGCCAATCAGACTATTCCATTCCTCTAGCTGCAGTGATTGGCTCAGAAATGGGCACATGACTCAAATTGGTCCAATGAGATTCAATCCGAGGATCTTGTTGAAATAATATGAAAATACCAGCTTTTTTTCTCCTGAAGTTGCAGAGCTGCAGAGATATCACCTGAAGCTTATGGGTCCACTCATAAAAAAGAGCTTTCCTGGAAACAAAATACAAAAGACAGAGTCCAGATGGTATTGTTTGAGCTCCTGGATCCAACTGTACCTGAAAAGTAGCAATGATGCATGTGAAGAATTTTGAGCTTCTGTTACCTGTAGTTCTGTTTCTGTCCCTTTTAGAACCAAACAGAGTGAGATCCCGTGAAAGTGTAGTCAATGTTCAGAGGCTGCATCCAGTGGTAGCATCAGAGAAACCACTGTTTCCTAAGGCAGAGGATCCAGAGTGAGGCTGGAGTTGGCAGGCCTTGGGTCTGTGCAGATCAAGGGCAAGGATGAAGCCAACATTCTGTATACCATTCAGTGGACGTACTGTACCAACAAGCTCTCTCTAGCAGCCATGCCCCAGCATCAGTTTAACTCAGTGACGGTAATGCTAAACTGAATCATGAGACAAGTATCTAGGGGTCAGCAAGCATAAATTAGATGATGATAGAATTTAAAAAATCAGACGTCTCCAATTTGATCTAGAAAGGCACAGAATCAGCTTTCTTATTTCTCTAAAAATGCTTACTTCAAAATTCCAGAATGGGGGTGCCAGCAACTCGGCCAGACTGCCCTTTGAGTGGTCTTTTTCCCCATAATGTCTTTTACACCTTCATTACTATCATCCCTACCAACAGAAGGCAAGTTCAAAGGCACCCAGTTCCATCTGTACCATGGAGCCATCCTGAGTATGCAGTTCTTCTGTATGTCTACATGTATGTGTGTTTTCCAGTTTAATTTACAGTCATTTCATCCAAGCACGAACTTCCCACTCTCACACGAAAGAGTCCAGCAGAAGTTGGAGCACAATAAATGGAAATTTAGCTGTGACTCTAATACAAATCCAATCCCAGGATTACAGAGCAATAAAACATACATGTCAGCAGAGTTCAGCAAAATCAGATCCTGGGCTTACCAAGCAATAAAATGCATGTGCTACATTGATCAGCATGGGCCCCTAAGAGCTGGTTTGCTGGCAAAGCTTTGCAGACCTAGACAAGGAGAGGAAAGGGGATGAGCAGAAGTTTGGGGCCCTAACCAAACCATTTTTCTCTTGGGAGTAGCAAATCTTTTCTCATTGAGGAAGGTCCACTGAGTTATGTCCATGTTCTTTGCAGCTAAGATCTTCAGAGTGGGTTCCAGGAATGCCTACCAGCACCACCACTGCCACACTTCCCCAGACTTGCCATGATTTTCCGTAGTTTGATATTCAAAATGTTCTGGTTGAATTATTTATTTGTTGGCTGTTCTAACAGCACAGGAAACTTGCCTTCCTGTTTCATCTCTATTTCCCCAGCACCTAAACTGAGGTATGAGATATGGATCCAGGACAGAGTAGGTGCCCAATAAATGTGTGCTAAATGATTGAATAAATGAGTGGATGACTTACACCATGGAAAGACAACTGGGTTTGGAGTTGCATTTAAGCCAGGTTTTGATTATGACATTAATCCCTGTGAGACTTTGGTGGGGAAGTTAATTCATATATCTGGGACAGTTTCATTACGCATAAAATGAAATAGTTAGATCATATTTGGATATCAGAGTGTGTTTCATTTTATAGCAGTTTGCCTCTCTTAATCAACTCAAATCTCATGCAGAATTTGCATGTTTATGACAGATTAAAAAGTCCCACTGTACTTGAAGTATGGGGGTGAGAGGAAAATAGGCTCCTCTCTGTTCTTAGCCACCCCTGTAGAGCTAGAGGCCACCCCAGAACAGTTTTCAAGCCATTAGACAAGATGTGAGCATGATGAAATAATGGGGCATCCTGCTTGCTTAGTGGCTTGATGATGCTCAGAGTGATGCCAAAGAATGGGTAGAGATGGGATACATGGGGAGGGAGCCAGCAAAAGACACAGCCAGGGTTTAATTCTAGGCCTATTTGACTCAAAACCCATTTATCCATCTATCCATCTACATGTTCATTCAGCCATTCATCTTCTCATCTAATCTTCCACTATCCTCCCATCTATCTATCCATCCATCCATGTATCAATTCATTTATTCAACAATTACTTACTGAGTCCCAAGCACTGGGAATATGGTGCTGGATAAGCATGACAAAGTCCCTGCCTTCACCGAGCTTCAGCTCTACTAGTGAAGTCAAATAAGAGGTTATAGATTACATAGACAGATGATAGATAGATAGATAGATAGATAGATAGATAGATAGATAGATAGATAGATAGATAGATAGATAGATAGAAGATATAGATAATAGGTTAGATAGATAATGTATCAGTTGATAGATAAAATGTCAACTATTATGAAGTGATATGAAGAAAAATAAATTAGGACAAGGGGGCTAAGGAGTAATAGACCTTTCCCATGAGAGATACAAAGTGGAGAAGCCCAGAAAGATGTTTCTGCATCTGGCAGAGATTCTACCATCTCAGTCATCTCTGTAGTACCCACACAAATCCCTCTCATGAGAAGTCTCAGAGCTTTCAGGCCTCAGCTTACATGCCATTTCTTCTGGAACACTTTCCATGACCAATCCCCCATCACATGCACACGCACATGCACACACACAATTCACAATTGGAATAGGTACCCCTTCTCTATGCTTCCATACCCCCGTATTTCTTCACTCTTAGCCTCTATCACATTGTACGCTGTATTGTTCATTTACTGGCCTATACCACCAACCTGAAGTCACTAATATTTATTAAGCTTCAGGTCAGGCAGAACTAGGTTCAAGACCCAGCTCTTCCATTATTCACTGTGTAACCTGAAGTAATTTATTCCTTTTCTGGTCTTTTTTTTTTTTCCTAATCTGTAAAGTGAGAATAACAGCAGATATCTTATTAAAGAGTTCATGATTATAAAGGAAAATGCATAGTACTCAATACATCATCAGCATTCAATAACAACTACTTGCATTATGACTAATATTTCCAAGAGTTCAGAGAGCCTGCCTGGCTGTTCACTGCTGTATTTCCAGCACCTGGCACAGTGCCTGTTCTGCAGTAGGTGCCTAATTGTTATTTATTGAGTGGCTGAATGAGTAAATGAAATTCAAAAAGTATGGTTGAAGAAGGGAAGGAAGTGTAATGGCTCTTCTCTGAGCAGGGGAGTTTAGATACATCCTGAAATGCTCACAGCAACCCTGTGAAGTATATTTTACATTTTATATTTTTTATTTTATAAAAGAGAGGTGGAGTGCCTGAACCAAATCACTCAGCTAAATAGCAGAGCCTAGTTTCTGAACAATCACAGAAGGGTGCCCAAAGTCCTTGGTAGGAAGTTCATCCCTGGCAAAATACTGACCACAAAAATTTGGCCACAGAACAACAGATTTGGAAGATCGGCCAGCCAGTCTAGACTATAGAGACTGGGGGTCCCATGGTTGAAATTTGGCCAATGGATCAGATTATTTTGTTTTCTCATTGTTTCAAAAAGTATTTCACCAACATTAAAAAATTTGGAGATTTCTCATGAAATTTGGATTAATGGCTTCTCTTAAAATGCCAGAAGCTCTCTGAATTCGGCCTGCATTCCTGCACAGAAACAATGAACCAGAGCTAAGAGAGGGCTGCTCATGTTCTCCCGTGCATCTCCCACCAGCTCAGGCAACACTTGCCCATATAATCAGCCTCCTTCGTTGTGTTGTTATCTTTGTCCCCTGTCGGCTTCTAGGTTGGCCATCATGATCTATGATCCAGTTCAACAACTTCAGTCTGCAGATGGGGCCATGAAGCCAGAGCAGGAGTGGCTTGCCTACAGTCACACATGTAGTGGTGGACTCTGAAATTTTTATTCTCCTCCAGTGTCCTCCTCATGACTGCATCATTAACTTGTATAGGAAGCATACCTGGTTCAATATGCCATGACTACAAATGCTCACAAATTATAACAACTGCTACAGGACCTATTCCCAAGAGGAATAGTTGGTATCTCCTCTTAATGGTTCAAGGTTAAAAGAAAAAGAATCCTTGCAATCAGAGGAGGTAGAAGCTCTGCCGCATCACCCCTCCCAACCGTCTCCAAATCATCCAGACTGCCAGCAGGATGCCTGGCTTAGTGTTGGGGCACTAGTGACAATTCTGCTGTTAGAGAATCAGGCATTGTTAGCCAACAGTATTTTAATTCCCTTCTAAAAGCCTCAAAGTACAACCGCTTCTAGTGATGCCCAGCCATTCGGACAATGGATTCTTCATCTGTGATGACAGAGAATAAAGAGGCAAAAGGCCATCTTTATTTCTGATATATTGGTCTTGTAGCATCTTCAAAGCCCAGAATCTTGGAATTCAGTGGCACACACTAAATCCTAGAATCACAATTTTAGAAACTCATAAACCTAGACACCTGGAACTACAAGGTACTTCAGAGCCCTAGTCTATTCTCCCAATAAATGCAGCTGTCCTGAACCAATAAATCCCAAATTATAAGTGGGCTTCATGAGCAAGGTTAGGCAACCTCATAGGTTAAGGGACGGAGACATAGTAAAAGAGAAAGGAGTTCTCATGTGGTCTCTGATGTCCCCCTGCTTTATGCATGAGTTGCACCAGAAGTGTCAGCTGGCAAGGACCTCCATGTGTTGGCAACCCATGCAGGGTGTGTGTGTGACAGTTCCCCAACAGTGTGAGTGCTCAGGCACAACCGCACAAACACCGTGGTCTCCAATAGTGCTCCTCTCTGTGAAAGGCCAGTATGAGGGAAACTGATTTGCTTATGTTACTGAGAGTAAGTAGAAAGCATTATATATTGTTATCTTAGAAAAAAGAGAGCAAAAAATAGGGTTTGTGAATTGAAAGTAAGTGATTACATTGATGAGACCCATAGTCCAGTAAGCACAAACTCAATTAGCTCCTGAGACTCATTTTCCTGGTGTTGTGTTTATACTTAAACTGATATTGTGAGCAGAGATAAGTTTGTGTCATTTATGCTTTCAGGGAATTGCTCAGGATGCGTCTAGGTCTAGGGATAAGATCCAAACTTTCAGCCCAATCTGGCCCCTGCTTTGTTCTCCAGCCTCATTCAAAGTCAGCACTCCTTCCAGGATCTCCCAGCAACCCACACTACATCCTCACAGATCTCCAGGTATTCCAGCCTATTCATGTCTCTGGACTTTCACACGTACTATTTCCTCTATCAGGAATGGCCGCATTGAACCACCCATGTTTAAAGTGGATTTATACTTGAGTCTAGGTCAAATGGGCCCCCTCCCTAAACTGCCAGACAGAATTAACCACTTTTCCCCTTTCTTCCTGGCACATTTGGGATAGCTCTTCTAGAGCACTTACCCTGTCTTACTGGAATAATCTGTTTGTGTCTGTCACCTGCTCTCAGCTGTAAGTAGCTCTAGGCTGGAATATCTTTTGCATCTCTGTATCCCCAGCATTAAGTACAGGGTTAAGGCACACACATATGTGTTCAATAAATGTCTCTGGAGTTAGTGAATTAATAAATAACTTACAAAATTTCAGCCCTTCATATTAGCTTGCTATTCTGTTGAAGAAAAGTTCTAACAAAGATGTCAAAGTGGCCCATTTTAAAGTGTCTCTTCTAAGAATAACGTAACTTACCCCACACACACACTTGTAGAGCAAGCCTAGACAGAGTCAGAGAAATGTATATGCAGCCTACAGATATGGGTGAAGTCCTAAAGGGCTGAAAATTTTAAAGGTGTTTGCAGAGGATGTTACTGAATCAGCTCAAAGTCAGAAGAACCAGAGCGTAAACTCTTCACAGGTTGTGTGTGGAACAGGGCACAATGGTGCTGTCCATGGTACCATAACTTCAGAGGGCCCTCAGGAGGTTATATTCCCTAAGACTAGTTACTTCTTGACAAATTATGCTGGAATTTAAATAGGAGATGATGCACAAGAAGGGAACAATCAGAAAAAGGACAGAGGTGATTAGTGAAACAGAGGTTTTGAGATTGCCAAGGAGGAAAAGAGGCGTGTCATGGCACTACTGGCATAGTAACAGTTATCAAGCATATCAGTTAGGAATGCATTCATCTCCAAGGAAAAGAAAGCCAATATCACAGCAGCTTAAACAAGTAAAGGCTTGAGTTGCCTTAAATAAACAAGAAGCCCAGTGAGCACTCAAGGGCCAGGGAAACCACTCAATGACACTGAGGACTCAGCCCTCTGTCTTGTTGTTCTGCTATTGCTGGCACTGGGCTCTTACCATATGCCCACAAGCTGGCTGCTGTACCACTTAGAACACATTTGCATCACAGTCAGGAAGAAGGACAAGAGTCAAGGATGCGTAGTCAAGTCTGTTTCTTGTCTTCAAGAGAGCAAATGCTTTTTTAGAAGCCCTGCTCTGTAGAATTCCACTGAAGTGCCATTGACCAGCACTGTTTATATTGCCATTCCTAAGTGAAAAGTGACTAGGAAGAAAAAGATCTTGCTTACTAGCCTCTTTAGTCAAGAAGGCAGGTGAGAAAGAGCTGGAAATGGAAATAGGAATGAATCGACCTACTATGTATGCATACCAAATATCTCTAAATAAGGAGGCCTAAGTCTCTCCAAACCCATTATTTCTGCCTCAATACTGAACTTACTAACAAGGCAAAAATCCCTGGACATGGGGGCTGGATGAGTTCCTCTTATGTACCAGACACCAAGCTAAGAGCTGAGAATGCAGTGATGAATACAACAGAGGAGGTCTCTGTCCTCATGGACCTTATGGTTCCAGGGCAGGGATCAACAAACTACAGCCTGTGACATCTGTTTTTGTAAACAGTGTTTTACTGGGAAACAGTCACGCACATTCCCTTATATATTATTTAGGGCCACTCTTTTGTTACAGCAGCAGAGGTAAATAATAATGATGACACAAAACCAAAATACCTACTTATTTGGTCCTTTACAGAAAATTTGTCCTGGCTCCTAGTCTAGGGGTGGATACAGTCAATAAACACTTAAACACATTAATGACCCAGATCATTTCTGTGTGAAGTTCTTTAAAGGAGATATAAAGTGATATAAAGGAGAATAATGAAGGCAGGGACTGGCTACCTTAGGATGGTCAGGAGAGTGTCTTTTAAAAAGTGGTATTTTGACTGTACAGGTAGCACAAGTTGAAACAGGTAGTACAAGTTGCTGGTCACCCCAGGATAAGTTTATTCAGCAGAAAGAGAACAGCAAAAAAGAGACCAAAGATAACAAGTGATGGTGAGGATGGGAAAAGGGATGAGGAAAGGGAGCCCTTGGGTCCTGTGGGCAGGAATGTAAACTGGTGCAGCCACTCTGGAAAACAGCGTGGCAGTTCCTCAAAAGATTAAAACTAGAACTACCCACGCAATCTGGCGATTTCACTCCTGGGTGTATATTCAAAGTATTGAAATGAGTATCTTGAAAAGGTATCTGTACACCTATGTTCACTGCAGCATTATTCATAATAGCCAGGACATGGAAACAACCTAAATGTCCATCGATGGATGAATGGACAAAGAAAATGTGAGATACATGGATATCTATCTGTGTGCAATTATATATATATATATATATATATATATATATATATATATATATATAAAATGTATAAATAGAATGGAATATATATATAATATGTAATAATACAATTATGTAATTTTATTATGTATAATATACTATATATTGCATAATATATATTATTTTATATAACATAATAATAAAGATATATAATGGAATATTATTTAGCCATAAAAAAGAAGGAAGTCTTGCATTAATAACAACATGGACGAACCTAGAGTACCTTATCCTCAGTGTAATAAGCCAGACACAGCCAGTCAGACATGGCATGACCTCACTTACATGTGGGATCTAAAAAAGGTGAGCTCATAGAAGCAGAGGTTGCCAGGAGCTGGGATGTGGGGAAAATTGGGGAAACGGGGAGGTGTTGGTCAAAGGGTACAAACTTTCAGTTTTAAGATGAGTAAGTTCTGGGGGTGACTAGAGTTAATGGTAATGTACCATATCTTTAAAATTTGCTGAGAGAGTAGATCTTAAGTGTTCTCACATCAAACACAAAAAGTGGTGACTATGTGAGGTAATGAATATGTTAATTAGTTTGTAGTGATCCTTCTACAATGTATGCATGTATCAAATGGTCACATTATACATGTTGAATACATACAAATTTTCCTTGCCAATTATACCTCAATAAAGCTGGAAATTCTAAAAAAATAGAATACATTAAATTCCAAAAACATTCTCTCAGACAGGGAAGAGTCCATGCATATTGTTGCAGGACCTGAATGGCGCTAGAGAGGATTGAGGAGGGGAAGGAATGAGGTGGGGTCTGAGATACAGGTGGGCTTCTGACCACTCAGGGCTGGGTAGGGCATGGGAAGGGTGTTGGATTTTATTCTTATTGCAATGAGGAAACTTTAACGTTGAGAACAGGACACACCACTGCAGCTTCAGTACACAGATTGGATTGTGTGGGGCAAAACACAAGTAATGCCATTAAGCGATGGTGCTAAGTCAGGAATGGCAGGGATTGGCTATGCATTTGCCAAACTGTCACCTTTTTAGGGGGAGGGGTTGGGCAGAGAATAAAGGAAGATAATATTTTCAGACCCTTCCACAATGAGGTGTGGCCAAGTTTTTAACTGATGAAATGTAAGTATAAATAACACAGCCCCAGCCAGGTCTGACACATAAAACCCGCCCACGCATTTCCCTCAAAGTCACTATGAACCTTGGAAGCCGCATCCCAAAGACGGTGAGCAGAACCTGAATTGCCATTTGGAGGAAAGTTGCCCACTCATCAGAGGCACCCATTTTTGTACTTTACATGAGGAAGAAATAAATGTTGATGATATGTGAGCATTATAAATGTTTGGGCTTATTTGTGAGAGCATTACCTTGACTGTAGTCCTCAGCAGATGGCTTAGACTAGGGTGATAGCTATGGAAACCTGGTTGCCCAGAGCTACAGTGTGGCCCGTTGGCACAGAGTGAGGGAGGGCGAACATCTCTCTTACTCTTTAAGACCTTACTCAGGAGCTAACCACCGTTTGGCACCTCACTGACTCTTTCTGGGCTCTGTTAATCCCCCTGGCCTCTGGTTTTGTGCTCCCCAGAACTGCCCTGCCGCCCAGGAACTGGTTGCTTGATTCCAGTTGCCTGGACAGCTCTAACTTGTGCATAATCATGTTCTGCACCCCATGTTTTATTTCTTGGGTTTTCAATCCTTTCATAAAAAATGCATGCTGGATGAAAGGTTTTACATACCAAACAGGCCTGAGATTTAGGGAGGCCAGCTTAGTGGTTCAAAAATGTTCCTTTTCTTTTTAAAAAAAAAATTATTACAATTGCTCTGAAAGAAATCCCTATCACTTGATATTAACAAATGTAGCCACCAGAGCAGATGCACATACCCAAAAACACCAGGAGAATTAATTACCTGCACTTAGATCTGTTTCATCCTTTTTTCCATGGCAGTGCTGCAAAGATGAGAGCTTTTCTGCAGTCGGCTGCTGAGCCTTCTATTTTTGCACCAGGGCCCATCAGGCAGATGGAGATGACAAGGGACCTTCACGGGGGAGACCCCTGGGTGTACCCTTCTGACCAGGTATGTCCTGGAGTGTGAGGGTTATCTTCTAATTCCACTAAATCTAAATTTGAAGGAAATCCCAGAGGCATGAGCTCCAATAGTAAAAATAATGGCACTTCGCATGTGAGTAAAGATCTTCACTGAGAGAGGGGCGCACATAGCTGAGTTCCAGTGGCTTCTGCACAGGAGTAAAGGAAGCAACATCTGAAACTGCAGCCAGCAGAAGTCTGGTGCTAGTAACCATACCCACCCATGTTTCATGACAGAGCTGGGCTGCAAACAGCAGGAGAGGGACTGCTATTTCGGTTGCAATGACACTAGCTATCATTTTTGTGCAGTCATCATGTGCCAAGCACTGTTTCAGCACTAAACATACATTAACCCATTTAATGCTTCTGATATCCCAAGGGTCTCATCTTTATATTACAGAGGAGAGACTAAAGAATGGATAGATGAAATAAAGCTCACTGAAGGAAACCGATTTAGTACTGCTGGAACTGAGATCAGAATGCAGGCAATCTAGATTCAGAGCCCATGGTTGTACACATCATACTATTTTAGAAAAACCACTTAATTTGGAGTTAGGGTACTGACATCCTAGCCCAAATTCTTCCATGAATAAGTTGTTTCAACCTGGAAAGAATGGTTCTTAAAAATTATGTTCTCCTTTTGTCAGTGTGATAGACTGTTAATTCACAATCTGCTCATGCTTTCTTGCAACCAGGCCCTTCAGTTGCCCCCTCCCACACGCACTGTGAGCTTGGCCATGTGACTCACCTTGGCCAATAGGACCACGCAAAGGCAATGCGGTAATAAGCATGAAACGTGCTTGTGCAGCAGGAATTGTCCTCTCTTGCTGCTCTTGGGAACTCTGTGACTTTTAGACAAATGAGTCCAGAGTAATCTGCTAGATGATGACCTCACAACCCCACGTGAATGAGTCCAGTCCCAGTAGAGCCACCAGCTGAGCCAGAGATCAGCCAAGCCAGTCCAGACTAGAAGAATCTCGAAGCCAATCTACACAATATAAGAAAAAAAAAGTATTTGTTGTTTAAGTCCTCTATATTTAGGGGTAGTTTGTTAGGCAGCAAAAACTGCCTAACACAATCAGTTAGAATTAGCATCTGCTGTGAATGACACATCATCCAACATGGCAGTGATTTCAAAAAAAAATTTTTTTTCTCTCTAGCAAGTACAGTCAAGCTCAGGTAAGAACGTACCATGACCAACAGTAACCAGGTCCCTTCACTCTTTTGCTTTATCATTCTCAATGTACAGCATCTGCGTCTTGATCCAGTTTGACTGCTTCAGCTCCAGCCATCACTTCTGCATTACAATAATGAGGAAGGAAGCAAATAAGTTGCCTTATCTACACCCCCTCCTCTTAAAAATGTTTCCTAGAAATAAATATTTATTTGGTATTAATAATTCTTTGATTTGCTTGCTATTGGCCAAAATTTAGACAATATCACACATTTTCTTTATTCTTGGAAGCCACATATGCAGGGAACAAAATGGCGGCTCTATCACTAAAGGTTATAACAATAGCTATTGGGAGACTCCCCACAGTGTCAGCTACATCCCTATACCCCATGGATGGGAGGAATTACTCTCCTCTAGTAACTGACAGTGAATTCACCAAAGTGTACAGGGAGATGTGCACTTTAGCAGTTACAGATCAGAAGGATCCTGTGAAAGCAGGGTCTGCATAGGGAAAGCCATAGAGGCCAAGGTCTGGACAAAATGGACAGACAGACAAGCAGGCAGATGTAAAAGCTGGTTTGAACAACTGGCCAGAAAAAGCATAAGGCCCTTCTAGCCTTACCTCTAGCCAAGATCATGCTCACCTTCAGCCATACCACATTATTCATTGTTCCCAGACTTCCAAGATCAGGAACTTGTCTTGTTTTGTACTAACAGTATTTCTGAAGTTTGGTTATTTTAGCTCCAAAAGAGTGCTCTGCTTGAAAAATGTAGTTTAGCACTTAAAATATATAATTGCACACTTTTCACATCACTATTTTAAAGCAAGTGCTTCTCACTAAAATGTATAAACAATCAAGAGCTGTTGGAACTCTTGCCTAACCAGGGTGACCACTGTGGTGATAGTTCATTCCTGTTTGGGGCCCCTGGTAGGGTTGTGTGGTGGGGACTGGCTCCCCACAGCATCATGCACTTAGCATTGACGGCTGGGCCGCTCACACGATGGCAGACACTGTGTGAAGTAATGAATTTCCCGTCCATTAAAATCCCTGTGTGTGCACACGTGCATGCGTGCATATGAGGTGGCAGTGGATGCCCATCTTTTAGTACCTTTTGGGAATTCTTTAGGTGCTTCATATATTTAGATTCCAAGATGGATGGTCTTCTAATATAGATTTTAGCCTGTATGCCCTTGCTCAAACTATTCTTTCCACCCAGGATGTCCGACTCCTTCTTTCCTGAATCTTAAGTACCTACTTTTTCCTCAAAACTCACATCACCTCCTGAAGTCTTCCCCATCACAAGATGCCCATACCCCCCAGACACATTTAGTTTCCCTCTTCTCTCTGTTCCATGGGATATTTTCCATGAGATCCAGACTTTTCCCATAAAGCTCTCCAGTCACATTTCCCACCTGGTATTGGAGAATAGTGTGTGTCGAGCTGATTCAAAATAGGTAAGCCTGGGGAAAAAAAAGATTACTGCCAGAGACAGGGTAATTTCAGGGTTAAAAGGAGGTGAAATTCCTATTTCCACTGATTACTACTTGTGTGACTGAACCCTGGGCTTGCTTCTTAACATCTGTGGGACTCAGTTTCCACATGTGTAAAATAGAAATAATGATAGCACCATGCCAAATTAAATAAGACATATATAAAAGCTGTTAATATGGTGTTTCAATAAACAACAGTGTTCTAACTTTGTTAAACTGACATTTGTTAAGTAGAGACCCAGGGTGTTGGATGGTGAACCACCTTACAATAAAAGACTGCAAGGGACAGTGAAATAGAGAAGGCTATTACTCACAGGTCAGGGAGGATATACTAGCATGCCTCAAGGGGCCATGCAGGGAGGACAAGGCAGGATGCAGGCAGAGAGAGCGTGGAAAGGTCCTGGGGCCTACGTATTCAGTAGGGTTTGTGGCTGAAATGCTTTGGGGTCCTGGAACTAAGGCTGGATGGTCAATTCAAACCAAAAAGAGAGGGTTTTTGGTAAGTTTTGAGGGTGTTTTATTTATTTAAGAGGCACACAAGGGGAAGTCTCTGGGAGGTGGGGGAGAATGCTTATTATAAGGGCAGTTGGTGGGGTCATATCTGTTTCTCCTGTTTTATATTACATTTACCTGTGACTCTTAAGCTGCTCTCTGGGGCATTTGCTAAGGGAGGGGCTAGTGTCAAGTCAAGGTCCCTGCAGCAGCTGGGCCACACAGAAGGATGTTAAGGCAGCAATGCTGCGGAGTAGTTTACTTACAGTCTCAACAAATAGCTCCCGACTTTGTCATTAATGACCTTGAACAAGTTTAATTTTTTTCTTTCTGCAGACAGAGGAGCCAAGGTTTGTTAGAAGGGGAAGAAGGAGTGAATATGATATGCTCAAACCTGTTTTTTAGAAAGGAATCACTCACAGGCTTTACTCACACTGTATAAGCATAGATGGAAGTATGAGTGGGCAGATGGATGAATGGGTGAATGGATGGGTGGTTGGATGGGTGGGTCAATTAATTGATTGATCAGTCACTAGAATAAATATGAAGAAAGATGGAAAGAAAGGAGCACGGGGCAAGGAGGACCACCCTAAGGCTACTGCAGTTGCTGTAGTAATGAGAATCAGATATTAAAAGGCACTGATGACTGAACTTGGTAACCAACTGAATTTGCAGGGAAAGAGAAGCAAAGAAATGACTCCTAAACTCTGGCTTAGGCGGTGGGTCTTGGTGAGGTCATTCAGGGGAAAAGGAAACCAGAGTAAGGAGAAAGCTTTCCTCGCACCCTCCAGCCACACCAGCTGTCTCCTTCAGATGTGTACGTGGGTGGAAAAATCTAGTTTTAGGGTCCTTCCCTACTCTTAACTCTCCAGGATTCTCCCTGGCACCCATGCTAGTGCTGGGAATCAAGGGAGCTCTAGAGAACTCCTACTGAGCAATACCTCAAGAGTAGGTATGTATGGGCAAGATGTCACAAGAGGGTCATGAAACTAAAACTGGAGTCAGGACAGAATTCTGTCCACAGGCCCCAAAGCAGCAGTGACTCATGCATGCTCTGCTACAACCAGGGCCTCATGGCCCAGGGCTCTCTGTAACAACCCAGTGCCCACTCCAAAGAGATGACAAGCGCTCTCAGGCATGAGTATCAATCTTATGTCAGCCCCTTCAGAGAGAGGCAGTCCAGTTCAGTGGTTCTGAGAGAGGAAAAGCACATAAACCACTGTGAAAATGTCTCCCTGAGTCTTTGATAAAATGTTTATTGAAAAAAAAAAATCAAGACATAGCAGATAATTTTTTATAAAGTTAGATATATTAAAAACTTAAAGGAATGACCTTCACTCTGAGATGATGCCTTCCCTCCATTTTTTTACATGAAGTTGTCCTTTCTATATGAACTGATGATAATAAATGGCACTTCTTGTATCTTTTTAATAACCTATTCAGCAAAATTAAAATTGGTGACCTAACGTGAGTAGTTTACTTATTTTTATTTTTTTATATTTAAGTTTACTGACAATGGACATTGGTCATTAACAACACTGCCCAAGCACTAAACATGAAATAACTAATTCAGTCTTCAGAACAGCCATATGAAGTGACTACTGTTATTATTTCTACCTTCAGATGAGCAAGCTGAGATCCAGAGATGTTAAGTTGCTTGTCCAAGGTCACATAGATCTGGGTTACAGACACAGCAGCATGTGTTAAAACTTAGCAAGCCCATTCAGGTTTATCCATTCATTTTCCCATGTATTCATTCAACTAGTGTTTAACAAACCTACCATGTGCCTGGTACTGTGCTAGGCAGTAGAGATGGAACTGCAGAGAAGATAGACGAGGTCCCGGCCTTTCTGCAACTTAAAGTGGACCAACAAAGATGGGACAATGATATTATTGGTCCATGGAGATACGGGATTGACCAGATATCCCCCTTTGAGTGGGAAGATCAAATAAGTTGAGAGTTCTTCCTTTCAGAGGCTCACTCAAAAAAATACTTTTTTTCTCCCCTCTTAAATGTCTCATTTTGTCTCCCTACTGATATTAGCTTACCATAAATCTGAAATCTGTGGAGGAGCACCTTCCTTCACCAGTTCAATAAAAAACTGGTCATATCAGCTGCTAAGGCTTCCTCTAAGCTAGAAAAAGAAGTCCTTAAAGACCACACATAAAGGTAAAGGTGAGCACATTTTTCTCCCACCTACTGCCTCATACCATTTGGAGGGCCTACCAGTTAATTGGATTGAGTTCAATCCCAGGATATTGAATGGAATGTACACAAGGGGGTGGCTAACAAAGAGTTCCCAAATTTCAGTTTTTCTCAAACTTTACTATGTATCGGAATCACCTGAGCATATGGGTTAAAAAATACAGATACTTACTCAGTGGTTCTCAATTGTTTCTTTGACATCAGTATTTTTTCCAGACAATGTTTTTTTATTGAAGTATAGTTCACATACAATATTATGTTGGGTTCAGGTATACAACATAGTGATTTGACAATTATATATATTTCTAAATGCTCACCATGAAATCTGTATTTTTAACACTCTCTGAAGGTAATTCTCATGCACAAGCTTAAAAACTAGTGATATATGTCTTTCTTCTCTCCTGCTTTGGGCTCCCCCTCTCTTCATCTCTCCCATGTGCACGCTATGGTATACTCATTTCAAGCTTATTACAAGCTTGGGGGCCAGTTGGTGATCACACTGGGATTTGGGATTAGGAGGCAGCAGAAATCCTTGCAGTTCTTTAAACATGTTGCAGTCCTTATTCTAAGTTCTCAGCTCTTCCTGAGATCCTTCCATGGATATGTGGCCATTGGGGGCCACTGGGCCACCTAAGAGCAAAATGGCGCCTTCTTTGCTACTGGCATTGTTCTTTGTGTGATGACCTCTCAGGAACCTTATAAGGAGGCAATGTGATTGTGAGAGTGAGATCCAGATATCCTGCTCCCAGTCAAATTCCATCAGAATTCTCTGTTACTTCTAACAGCACTGTCCAGCCCAGTTTGCCAGATGGTTAGCACTTGGGCTCTGCAAAATACAGACCATGCCCCTCAGGGAACTGGGAAGGAAGTCATCATCCATAGGAGGCAGCAAACTAGAATTGGCAATTCTGTATATCTGCCCAGATCCCTATTAAGCTAACATATGGTGTAGTTCAGCCTAAGGAGGGTTAGATTTGGTCGGACAGCTGTGTTCTAGGCAAAGTCCTTTGAAGAGTGAGTCTAAATCCCAATTGGTATAAGATCTTGTTCACTGCATACACTGTGATCATCTGTATTCCTTTCTAAGGCCAGACCAAGTTCACTTTAATCCAGTCAGGATTATGGATTGGAGCCAAGGATTTGGGGTACAGCATAGAGTTCCCTACCTCAGGTTCTTCTCCTCCTTTTCCTTTTTTGCTTTTATTCATACCTAAGGAGGTAACACTACTAAGCCCTATTCAGGATGGTGGGGTTGGGTAACCCAAAACCAAAGTGTAGGTGCAAGCACATGGGATGGAAAGGATTTTATAAACAAAGCCCCGTAAACAGGAATGGGGGATATTATTATAGAGAAAACATCTTGTTCTGTTGGATTGAACCTCAGTGTTTGCATGTGTAAAGTAGGGCCAATACAACCTAGTACAAAGTGCTTCATTCAGTGTTTGACTCATGACAAGCAAGAGATGGCACACCGATTTTGCCGTTATGATTGTTGGTAAAGTTTCAGCAGATTTTTCTCAAACCCAAGGGAAAATACAGAAACGAAAGGCAAATGCCATCTTGTACCATTCTGACTCTAGAAGACCGGTTTGCCCAGGAACCTGGAGACACCTAGATAGCAGGGAAGAAGGTCTCGGTGCTAGTAGGCAAACAGAAAACTATGGTTTTGACTTCGAAAAGAAAAATTCTAAAGAACTGAATACATTTTTTAATTAAAAAAAAACAAGTTTTTATCTTGTAGTTAGGACAGAAACAGCAGGAAAGAGAAATAAAAGGGAAAGCAGATAAGGGAGATCCTAATAGGAACCAGTAAACAATCTTAGCCCTGCATGTGGGAAAGGAAGCATAGGGCCAGTTTGAGAGGAAGCTTTTAGTTTTGAAATCCTGGCAGGATCCACATGAAAGAAGTAGGGGAGTGCCAGAGGGATATTGAAATAGAATGTCAGAAGAATTAGAGAAAGACATTACTGCAACAGGAAAGGCAATGGCCACAAGAGGTGTTTATGCTCACATTTAAGTAAGGAAGTTTTCCCAAGGACCGAGAAATTCAGAGGCTAAGGGAGACGAAGTTGTAAGGAGAAGTAACTGATAAAGAGAATTGGCTTTTTAGAAATACAAGGAGATATCTACTTGAGAAGTATCATCCAATAGTAGCCCCATTTCTGAAATCTGAGGACTTAGAGGCCATGACCTTGGACAGAGCTTAAATATATATATATACATAAAGGTATGTATATATATAAATATATGTGATATCATATATGTATTTATATTTATACATATGTATATTAATATATATATTATGAGAGAGAGATAAAGTTTGGTATTGGGATATTACGAGTTCAGGGGACAGAAGAAAATAATGTATGAAAAATATGTAATATGAAAAAGAGAGTTCAAAAAATATGTGAAATTAGAGACATTCCCATTGCACATTTCCAAACTTAGCTAGAATAATAACTAACTATAGCTAATATTTACTAAGCATTAACTAGGTATCAGGCACTCTTGCAAATCCTTACATGGATTATGTCATTTCATCTTCAGGAATACACACTTTACACATTTCAGTAGAAAAAGCATACAGGTGGTGGAAATTTTCTCTGGGATTTGAGAAGTATTATGTCACAATCAATCTTTTGATTGGAGATGTTTTCTTGGGTTTTAAATTCACAAGACTCCAGATAACTCTGAACAATTGACCCAAATGTACTGAAATGGAAATGTCATTCTCTTTTTATTTGCTCTGATTTCCCTATCTTCTTGCTGCTCTCAAATATAAATGAGATTTTTCTTTTTATAGTCTATGGCTGGTAACAGCAATCAGATGAAAATTGTAAGAAGCATTTGAAGTCTGTCTGGAAGTGTCCTTTTTTTTAAGAGAGAGGAAGGATGCTATTTTATAAGGAAATTTGTGTTCACCCTATGATTCTGATACTGTCAAAACTTAGAAAATATGGGATATATGAGAGACGGGTTTTGAAATATCTAACTCTAAGAGACTAAAGGAATAGTATCAGTTCAAAGGGAAAATAGTAAGATTCCAGATGCCTAACAAGGCAATCAGAATCTTACTAGATATCAGAGTGAAGAATCTTTGTGACAAAGCAAAATAAGAAGGTTACAGGATAGGAAAAATTATTTTGCTTTGAGGCATCTCTGGAAACAGGACTGTTTGGGAAGATGAAGAAATAGGTATAGTGTGAGATTTAATAGAATAAAGACATACTGAATGTATTTTAGATTGCTAATATCCTATTATAATTGGGCTGTTCTATACTTTCAAGAACATTGTATAACCTTCTCTGGAGAACTTGCATGGATACGTAGTTAAGCATCATTTGTACAAACATTATCTCATTTAATCCTTACAACGATCTTGTGAGACAGGCACTGCTATTAAACCTGACCCAAGCCACCTGTTATCTCTTGCCTGAATTATTGTAATAGTCTCCTAACGGGTCCCCCTGATTTCACTCATGCCCGCCTAGAGTAGTTTGACAATGAATTACCCAGAGGGATCTATTTAAAACACAAACTATAGCATATCCCTTTTCTGCTCAAACCCCTCCAATGTTTCCTGATTGCCATCAACATAAAAGCCAAATTCTTTACTTTGGCCCACAAATTCCTCAGTACCTATCTGACCTCCCCTCTCAATGGCCTCCACCTTGCTTACCCCACAGCGGCCACACTGTCCTCATCAGTGTCTTAAATACGCTGCCACCCTAGGGCTATCTGGCTTCCTGACTGACCATTTAGATGACCACAAAGCTAGATCACTCTCCTCTTCCAATTCATTTGCTCAAATGTCACTCTCAGTGAGGCCTATTTCCATCATTATTCTTAATATTTAATAAATATTCTAACATCTAAAATTGGACCCTCCCCTCTCCCCACACCAACCTTCCTCATGTCCTTTATCTTGCTCTACTTTGGCATAGCACTTTTTTAATTTATTATATTTGTTGTTCATTACCTATCTCCCCACACAGGTATGTAACTTCCAAGAAAATAGAGATTTGGGTTTGTTTTGTTCAGTGATATATCCCAAGCACCTAAAACAGTACCTGGTGCATAAAGATACTCAATAATCATGTGTGGAAATTCCAGTTGTAAGATGAGGAAACTGTGGAGCTATGGCCTGGAACTAGCCCAAGATCAAAATCCAGTCCAACTCATAGAACCAGTGCATTGATCCCCCCCCAAAGAAACACAATCCATTCACCAAAATATGAATTTAAAGGTGATTTCTATCCAAAAACCCCTTTACTCTATAACCTAGATCAAGAGACTCCTGTCTTTTTCTCCCTCTTGCATAGGTAGATGACAGAGATAATAGGTAAGGATACTATACATAGACAGAGAAATTCACAAGATAAATTCAAGGCCCTCATAATTACCCTGTTTTATATAAAAGGGCCCAGAGCCCCATTGTGAGAGAGCTGGAGGTCAAGAGTGAATGGAGAGGAATCAGTGTCAGAACACTTAGTGGGGCACACAGGAAGCTCCAAATACCAGTATTTACAAGTGTGCTCCTCTTAAACTTAAATTTTTGAAGTTTTATTCAGGAATGCTCATATGCCGATACAGTAGATCTGGGATGAGATCCAGGCATTTTTTTAGGAAGCGCTAGAGGAAGAGTGTCCTCCTATTCTACCCCCTATTCTACTGCGGAGTGGCCTTAATTGAACTAATGAAATGGAGCACATTTGGAGACTTCTTAAGACAAAATCATAAAAGTGCATGAACCCTTATCTCACTGACATGCATTTAGAGTCGGTTGTAAAGATTGTAGGAGAGCCCTGCAGAAGAGCAGGGAAGGCTGCTGGGACTCCATCAATCTCCTCCCCTGAGAGGGCAGGGACACACCTAGCTGGTCACAGTCCTGGCTGATAGGATCATGCTGTCCATAAAAGCAGAATAAGATATGGAGAGACATTTCCAGCCTCCTTTCAACCCCATTCCAAGAAGAAGAGGGCTCCTGTGTGTATTAAAGATCCAACTGGATCATGGCCCAAGAATGAGAAGTGTTTCATTAAACATTCTTTCTCCCACAGACAGCGCTCTCTTGCATCTGACTTTCCCCTTTGGTTTGCTTCTCCATCTTGTTAACATGTCCATCTGCTGCTGCTAACAGGAAAAAGCTCACCTTCCTTCCCAGCTTTAGAAAGCTAAGCAAGAAGCAGATGGAGCTTGAAAGCAAAGGAAAGGTACAACCAGTCACCTAGAAATCTTATGACATTTTCCTGGCCCCCAAATCTCAGGAGATGGTTCACCCTTATGCTAGCTCTCTCAGTCCCATACAGACCAGAATAATTAGGTGTTAACCACATAGAGTCCAACTCATCCAAATGATCTCAGCCCCACTCTTGGGGATCTACCCATTAGGAGCTGCCCTTCCTAGTCTCTGAGCCAATGCTAGCCAGGGAAGGGGCCATGGAGAGAGCTTCAGCAGTGATGGACGGAGACTAAAATCAGTTTTATGGTCATAGGTCTTATGTTTTTATGCCTGGAGTAGGTCTTGGGCACCAAAAACCTGGTAAGCCCTAACCGCCCAAACCCATACAAACATATAAACATGGAATCCTGAGCCCATATCAATTGGCTGAAGTCTCCCACAACAACGCACACTTTTTGCTGGCCATCTCCTTCCTATGAAAGCCAGCATTCCCATGCTAGTAGGCATCAAAGGATCGCCTAAGCTGAATTAAACTGCAACTCCAGGACAAGATGCTTTCGGCCAGCCCGACCTTGAAAATCTCCTGTGCTTCTCCTCACTCCCAGGACCAACAACGAGAACATCAATGCCAGCGCAGCCAAACCCAGAATCAGCTTTCTTCCCACTCACTTGTACACAACCCCTACACCTGGCTTCCTCTACCCCTTCCATATCCCAGCAGTTAAGGCTGAGATCACTCAAACAAAGACACTCAACTCACTCAGAATAATTTCCCCCCAGAAAGCTGCAAATCATTCATTTCTGACCCCTCCAGGGCTTGCCCTTCCTTCTCTTCCTCCCAAGGGCTGGAACCAAGCCGCCCAGATGGAAGTTTTCTGCCAGCTGCATCCTGCGGAGTGCATCCCTCACATGCGGAAACTGACACAATGTCTTCAAACATTTTTAATTGCCCTGTCAAACTGACAATTATAGGACTAATTATTGAAGAGACAATACCAGATACACTGACTGAATCAAGTGTCGACTGAGTTTTTATGTAATTATGCAATTTAATGAATTGAAGGCTGCAGTAATGGACGATTGCTGGTTAATTAGGAACTCCCTTCATGCTAATAATGCCATTTATTTTCGACTCACGATATTTATTTTCAGCGTCTAAAGCATTGGACACATCTTCCTCTGACACTGGCATGTTGAGTCTGTTTCAGAGGTTTTGGCTGCCAATTGTGCTATTTATAGGCAGCAGACTTCTTCCATTCACTGACTGAAGAGCTCCAACTGGCCCCTATTATATTACAAGCATTTCTTTTTAGACCTGAATTTTAATTATCCTGCTGCTGGGTAATATTCCTGTCTTCCTTCTCCTGAGATCTAAGGGAGAGAAAAGTAAGGGTCTGTGGCAGATGGTCCTCAAGGTGCACCCTGTCAAGGTCAGCTTATGCAGAGGGGCAGAGAGAGGTATCTTTCGCTGCTTTGTTCTTGCCCCCCAACCCTCCTCATCTCCGTGGATCACTGTCCTAGCACATCACGTGACTGGAAATCAAAGTGGAAAGTGGTGGTTCTCACACGGGGGCAATTTGGGCCCCCAGGGGACACTTGATAATGTCTGGAGACATTTTTGACTGTCACAATCAGGAGGAAGCTGCTACTGGCATCGAGTGGGTAGAGGCCAGGGCTGCTGCTGGACATCCTGCAGTGCCCAGGACAAAAGAATTCTCTTGCCCAAAACAGCAACAGGGCTGCGGTTGAGAAATCCTAGCCTAGAGTATCAGTAGTCGAGAAGCAAGTGGATTTTCGCCACCCCACCTTCACAGAGGAAAACAAATATTTCGCAGCATCGAAAACATGATGGAACTGTCAAAAGTATGTGAAGTCAGCTACATAAATTGTGAAATGTGAGTCACAGTTATGTTTGTTCTGTAACAGTAGAAAAACCTGGAGATTTTTTTTTTCTCTTCATGAAAAACAGGAAAGTGATCAGCACCCTCCCTGTCTTGGAAGAAGTCAGGGTCCTTGCCTTGCCCTTTGGGTATCTGAACACCCATCAAGCCAGACAAAGTTGTTCAGAGTCTCGAGCAAATTGAGAAAACCAAAGAGAATGTGGTCAGATTTTCATAATGCTAAATACAGCCAATTTTTTCATTTTAAGATTATGTCCTAAAAAGTCTTTCCTACTTTTCAAGAAGACATCTTGTGTTTTTGCCTAGCTAGCATCCTTTTTTCACACTTCTTTTTTTTTTAGAATTATCTCTCACTCATTTTCATTCTGTTGATTTGGATGGTGCTGGCCTCTCTCCTAGGATTGTGGTGGGCATGGGATCCGGACCTGGCCTGATTAGTCAGGCAGGCAGGAGACACGTGGAGTCGACCGGGGACTTTTCATGAGGTAAATGGGGGACACTTGATGGGATGGGATGTGGGATGATGAAAACCTGGAGCTGCCTGAGGCCTCGTTGGTATCCCAAGGATAAAGCTTGCACAAGAGATGTAGTAGGTAAAGAAAAAGGATGAGGACAAAGAAAAGAAGTTGTAGGAAGAGGAAGTAGACAGAAAAATACAAAATGTATTATATCAGATCACATCGCATCATTTGAGATCCTGGTTCCAAACCTGATAATTTTTCAGGACCATGGATATAATCTGCCGGTTTGAGTATCACCTCCTCATCCCCCCACTTTGGCTTATTCTCCTCTGTCACGCCCCCAAATACCTTGTTTCTCAGGGTTCTATAGGGGGTCCCTTCCCTCCCAACTCTTCACCTTCCCCAGTGAGGTCCTGGGCTCACCTCTCCCCTGTTTACCATCCATGTGTTGAGGACTCTCAATTTCGCATCCTTAGGTTTCACCCCTGCCTCCTGGACATCTCCAGCTGGAAGTCTCACCAAGGCCACAAACCTGCATCTGCTCCTTCCCTCTTCCCTGTAGTCCTTGTCACATGAATAGCACTGTCCTCCACCAGGGACCCAGATCAGGAAACAGGGGCTCTCCTCCTTCAAACCTTCCCCTTTTTCTCACCTTTAATACCTTGACTTTGCCACCTCTTTGCCCTTAACTCCATCACTTCTGCCCCCCTCTTATTCCTCCACACATCAATTCTTTGGCTACACCAGCATGCTGGTCCTCCACACCATGCTCTCCGCTCTGCTTGGAATGCCTTCTTTATCCCTTCTCCAAGCCCTCCCAGACTTCCCCAAATGGACTAGGTGCTCCTTTTTTATATTCCCAACCACATATCACTTTTCACTGGAATTATTTACTTTAATAACCACATTACTAAGCTTTCTATATATCAAGCGTTTTACCCCAGTTACACGTAATGCTCATGACATATCCTCTAAGGAAGACATTATTATGTCCATTCTACAGACAAGGGAAATAAGAGTGACTGAATCAGTTGCTCAAAGTTAGGAGCCAGGAAAGCAGCAGGACTGGGATCTGATCCAGACGGTTCTGGTCACAAACCTGTGTAGCCACCACAACAGCACACTGCTGCTCAGCCTCCCAAGGGCAAAATGAAAAGAATTTTGAAGATGGAGCCTATAACTTTCATCTCAGGTCTCCACCAGCCAGGAGTGCCACAGACTGGGTGTCAGTGAATGCTGGGAGTGGCTTAATTAGTCAAAGAATGAATGGATGGAATTCTATTCCTCTCACTGAAGCTAAGTCTTTGCTTATTTTAGTCTTGTTTTCTTCTGCAGAAGACAGGGCTGGGTCACAGATGACTTTCAGACTCTCTGACACTGTAGTTCTAACAAACTCTATCCAGCTAATAACTTGCAAAAATAAGTGACTCATCTGTTTCTGTCCTTGTATCAGTCATTTTCTATCTAAAAAGAACTTGATCATGTACAGCTTATATTGTCCAAGAAGAGATGCCAAGTGAATCAAGCTTTTAGAAATCGCTTTCTCTGCTTTCATTCCTTTCCACCTCAAAAGTCTCATTCAATGAAACAACTGACATTCAAAGTTCTAAATCACTTGGCCTTCCTCCTCCCAATACCTACTCCTGCTTAAAAAAAAAAAAAGCAATATCTATATAATAAAACCTGAAGAAAAGTGATGTGTGCTTGGTAGACTGGTGCTGTCTTCTTCCCTAACACTCGATTCAAAGCAGATCTAATTAGCTGGGCTCAGACCAAGAAAGAATTCTTGCATGGTTTGCACCTTCACAGAATTCCATGGCAACAAAACTATCTGGAATGAGGGTGACAATTATGATATATTTAATGTTAATAACCTTGCCGGGTCCAGGTGCAAGGCATGCTGAGATTTCAGCAGCATGGGCTGATGGGAAGCGGACAAGCCTGAGGAGGGGGGGAGGGGAATTCCAGAGGTAGGTAGAGCCCCAGTGCATCTCCCAAGAATGGAGACCTATGGTCTGACACACACAGTCAGAAGTGGTCGACTGTCTCTCAGGCTCTAGTCTGGCCAGCATCAAAATGCTAAAGTGTCCATGTTAAATTAGTACATAAAGGCAGTAGGAGCCCAGTTGGCAGGTGGCACTTAAAAGTCTGGTGAGTAGGAAGATCATAATTTCTGTTCATTTATAGCACAACTTCAGTAAATGGCTAAGAGACCAGGAAAGAGTCCTACACCCCAGGTAGTAAAGACTGGCAAAATCCAGAGAGAGTATTAGAACCAGAGTCAGAGGGATGGAACAGGCTAGCAATCCAGTTCCAGCAGATACGTGAGCATCCAGGCAGGGAAAATGAGGCTGAGGCAACACCGCAAAGGGTCCAGGAAAGCAGCGCAAGGGCAGCAATCACCAGTGCTCATGGAGACCTGGGAAGTAATTTAAGTGGGTCAGGCAGTCCTGAGGAAACTGGGGACCTGGAGATTGCATGTCCCAGTTAAGGGTACAGCACTACTCCACTCCAGCCCACTGCCGCCAAGGGGGACTACGATGCCAACATCTCCAATTTTTCAAGAGAAGCCAGAAATCCAGAGTTTGTATGAAAATCCCACACTTTTGAAAAGCTGGCAACTGTTTTCACATATTTTAAGACACTCCACAGACCAAACAGAACCATCTGTGGGCTAAATATGAACTGGTACGCTCCCTCTCCGAGACTTCGGCAGCGAGCGCTTGTGAGAGCTCAGGGGTCCCCGGCACATGGGCTACCAGCCCTGTGGTTAAAGCACTAGTATTGAAGGTGATACCTGCTGAGGAAGGATTCTGAGGTCGAGGCTACACTTGGGGAGCTGGGGAGGGAGTACCTCGGATGAAAGTCTTCAGCGACTTCAGGAATAAGACAGAAGGGCAAGGCTCACATTTCACCCAAGCCCCAAATCAGAGTTAAGGAAAGGGCTACTGGGAGAAACTGGTACAGTGAGTGCAGAACCAGAGAAGAATTTGCACATAATCAACACTCAAAAGAAAAATAGCTACCAGATTCCGCAGGGCTCCACCCATAGCTCCTCCCTACTCATACCTCTCAGCATTTCCGCACATGCCCTTGGGGCACCACTCGCCACTTCTGGGCATGCACATGGGACTTGAAGCCCCTGAGGGGGCGGCCCTTTGCTAATGGCTGTTGGGAGATGCAGGGTAGTTGCTCCAGGTAGCTCACTGTTCTGTGGGGAGGACTGCGATGCACTCGGCAATGTCCTCCAGAGTTCTCTGCAGGGATTCAGCCCTAGTTGCCCACAGAAGTAACTTCCTTGATGGCACATCTTTATTGACTTCTCTTCCCACTTCCCTGTCTTTGCTTCCTAGAATCACCTCCCAAATAAACACATTCTGTGTGACCACATCCTTGCCTCAGGGTTGCTCCAAACCAACCCCAGGCAGTAGAGTTTCCAGTGTGAGGACCCTCCCTCAGTGGCAGTGCACTGACTGGGTGACTCATGTCAGTGGCTCCATGGATTACAGATGCTCTGAGAACAAGGGACTGGGCATAACACATTTTTCTGGGACTCCTGAGAATAAGCCCTAGGTTTTAATGTTTATTCTATCAACCCTGAGGGATCTTTTTTATTCAAAGATCCAGTTTGAGTTTTTTCTCTCTCTCTCTGAGGAATATCTGAGCCAGTGGCATATAATACACTGTCTTCAGGGATTTCTGCCTCTGGTTTCTTTGTAAATGAACCCTTAAGTACATAAAGGAAGATCCTTCTGTGAAGGGTCAGAGGCACTTGTTGAGCCTCTTCAATAACTCCTCTTCAATGTATTGAACTCGATGAAACCTGGTATAGGATAAAGTTCATCTGTTATGGGCCGGTCAGTGTCACCTGTCACCTATGTGAATGCAGCTGACCCACAGAGTCAAATCCAGTCATCCAGGAAGCCAGAGTTCCCATCAGAAGTCGGTCCGCTCCCTCACACACTGTTTACTCAGCTGTTACCCAGAATTCCAACACACTTGGTTTTCTGATTTCCTTCAGAGCCAGCCTAAGTGATTTTGGAGTGGGGCTCCTCATAGCAGGTGGCAGCAGGCAAAAGTGAGTGGGTAGCCAAGAGCAGAGGAGAAAAGCAGAAAACATAGGTAGAACAGAGAGAAGACCAAGAAATCACAGCATTTCTGAGCTGTCAGGTAGGTGCAAACATCCTGTGCACTTTCCCAGCACAAATGTAGCAAGATATATAGAGCCCGTGAAATTGCTCTACACACACCACGCTCACATTCACTGCACACTCACACCCCACATACTTCACACACACACACCATCAGATGAATACACATCTCACACACATACTACACAAACACATATACCACACAAACATACACCCCACACACACCACACAGGTGCACACACTACACACACACCACACAGGTGCACACACTCAGGTACCCCAGTCAGACATGCAGGCTCACTGATTTCTTACCACATACTGAGAGGGAAAGAGAGTTAAAGAAATGCCCTGCCAGCCTGAGACACAAGCCATGGCAGGAACCCAAGAGCTCCAGCAAGCAGGTTACAGGACAGTGGGTGGAAAACTAAGGGCACAGCTCTATCACCTTCATGTTGGGGGACTGTAGTCAGAATCCAAGACCCAAAATGTCCGGCAGATGCTGTCAGGCCCAGGACATGCTAGGCGGCCCTGGAAGGAGTGCCTTGTTTACACCACCCTTGTCCCAGCCCCATCCCATCGATGGGACCGGAAGTGGCACTCTCTGTTGCTCCTTATTCACCACGTACTCCAGAATCTCTCACCTCTTTTGCATACAGTCCTACTACCGCCAATGCCCAGTCACTGCAGGGACACATTTCCATCCTCCCCATCACCACCAAATAGATGGGAAGCTCTGGAATGGAATCCTATGCAAGGTTTGAAAACAGGTGGTACAGTAACAGTGCCTGATGGAA
Organism: Manis javanica; assembly: GCF_040802235.1. Taxonomy (NCBI): domain Eukaryota; kingdom Metazoa; phylum Chordata; class Mammalia; order Pholidota; family Manidae; genus Manis; species Manis javanica. The sequence goes on along the minus strand of NC_133165.1, from coordinate 48,005,072 downwards.
GGAATTCTTGAGACAGAGCCCAGGTGATGTATCAGTGAGAACCTTTCTGGGAGCAGAATCAGAAGAACATTCTGCTTTCAATTATACAAGGTAACATAAGTGAAATGCTGGAGAGATCTGAGGACACTCCAGACCTTCAAGGACATACCACATGTTCTCATCTGTCTGATCTGCTGTCAGTTAAGAAAGTTAATTTCAACAGTGGGATGGCTCTAAGCCATGGGTAAGTTCCCGGTCTTTCCTCTGCTTCCATCTTCCCAGCACATTTGTCCCTCCACGACTGAAGATAATGGTGGACGTATCTCGCCACACTACTTCCTTATTCTTCTCCTTCTCTTCCTTCTGCCAACCACGGTACAAGGCCAGTGTCAGGGCCATGGTCAGTGTGGGTAGGAAGGGCCAGAGTTTTTGGCATCTGCGTGGCCCAAGAGTAGCAGAAACTGAGCTGATTTTGATGGCCTGCAGGAATTGTGCTGGGGACAGGAGAGAGCCAGAGGAAGCACTGTAGGCATTGAGAGCAGACAGTCCAGAGCAACACAAGAAAGGAACTAGAGGCAGGCAGATGGGAGTGGGATCATGCAAAGCAGTAAGCTGCTTGTCTCTGGGATTGCGTGAGTAGAGTCAGAACAACTCCCTGCCAAGCCCACTTTTGGATGCGGCATCATTCCAGATCAGGGGTTCTCACAAAGGTCCATACACCAGAATCTCTAAGAAGGTTTGATATTTCCAGGCTTCTTTTCAGAAGCTCTAGGAGTGGAACCTCAGAGTCTCTATTATTTTATGCTCACTAAGTAATTCTAATGTAGCTCGGTTTTGGACCAGAATCTGGAAATCACTCCCTTTAGGTGATTCCTAAATTTCCTTCCAATCTGGATATCTCATGAGTTGACTCACTGTGTTGTTTTGTATTCAGTTAAACCATGTGAAATTGCTTTTTGTAGGCAAAATGGTCAAATACGAGTAATATATCAACATAATATGTTTCTAGCCTTGAACACTGAGATTTCCTCCTTTGTAAAATGGTGGTGTTCAACTAGATAGCTTGGTATCAAACACTCTCTTAGGCATGGAATCTTTTCTTCAAACCAAATCAGAGGCTTACCATTTCCAGCAAAATTTAAGAGATGATAACTTGAAAAAATTTCCTGGAACAAGAGACCTAGGTATTAAGAATAAACATGATAAACATTTTTTTTAATGCATGTCCAAGCTCACAGGAAACATAAGGAGTCCCCCAGGGGCAATAAGAGTTAGGAGGGAGAATAACTTGAGCTGATACTGCATTTGTCCCTGGGTCATGTGGCCTGTGTGATAATCATGCAAGATGGGATTGATGCATGCAGCAAGACTAGACATGAGGCTTTGGGCATGGGAAGGAAGGGAATTGGACCACAATGTATGCCTGTAACAGGAGAATTCAAAGATCCCTATCCCAGAGAAAAACATGAGCCAGAGTGATACTATCCACTTTTACAGGAAGATGACATGGAAACTTTCATGTTTTGTCCCTCACAGAGATTTGGGGTTTGAATTTACCCTGGACTCCCATGCTGATCAATTAACATGAAAACCAGCCCTGGATAATCTGAAAGAAGTAGAAATAATACTGTCATGGGAAGACACACCACCACACACCACACAGGGCTCCCACAGATAAAGCTCTGCTGAAGATAAGTTCTCAATCCAACAATCACAATATGAAAAGGAAACAATGCACCATACGCAGAAGTCAGCAGACATTAGAACCATCAAGATTATGTGCCCAGTAATGTAAATGGGTGCAGCTACTATGAAAAACAGTAGGACGTTCCTCAAAAAATTAAAAATAAAGTTTCCATATGATATAGCAATTCTACTTCTGGGTATATATCCACAGGAAACAAAATATATATCCAAAGGAAATTATCTCAAAAAGATGCCTCCACCCTATGTTCACTGCAACCTTATTTACAATAGCCAAGACAGAGAAACAGAGAAACAACCAAACTGTCCAACAACAGATGAATGGATATTTTTAAATGTGGTATGAATATATGTATGTGTGTGTGTGTGTGTGTACACACACACATGCAATGGAATATTATTCAGCCATGAAAAAGAGATCTTGCTGTTGCAACAACATGGATAGAACTTGACAGCACTATGTGAAGCAAAATAAGTTGGACAGAGAAAGATAAGTCCTGTATGAACTCACTTTTATGTGGAATCTGGAAAAAACAAACTCAGAAACAGAGAACAGATTGGTGGATGCCAGAGGCAGGGGGTAGGGGAAATGAATAAAGTTGGTCAAAAGGTAAAAATCTTCCAGTTATAAGATAAATAAGCTATGGGGATGTAATAGCAACTATAGTTAATAATGCTATATTGTGTATTTGAGCTACTCTGGTAGAAGGGCGAGGACCCCGAGGTACCTCAGTGCTCCTCAGAGCACAGGCAGAACATCACCAGTGAGAAGGGCTGTGAGGGTTGCCATCTCCCATGAGCAGCAAAGGCTGGTTCATCTCGCCCCATCTTTTCCCTTACGGAGAGGTACTAATTACCTCTAGTCAACATGGGACCTGTTTCAACCCCTTCCTTGGCCATTTAGTGTCTGTATAACTTGGAGAAATTCTCTTAAACTCTCAAGACTGGGTTTCCCCATCTGTACAATGAGTATATATTACCCTGGGTTGTTCTGTGGGTCACAGAAGTCAAGGTGTTGGTGTTCTGCAGAACTTGAGGGCTCCAAAATGGACAAAGTTTAATCACAACCAGAATAACTCTACTTTATGGGTTTATAGAAGATCTGGTTTGAGAAAGAACCATTGGCTAAGAATATATGAACACAAGTAAAATTATGTTTGTGTAAGTGAGAAACAAAAGTTGAGTCTGAAGGACAGTGACATTTTCTAAGGATGAAAGAATAATTAACAGTGTGTTAGCCATCTGCCCCCATCCCACCCATCCCACCCAATCTGATGGTTTCTTTTCACGTCTTTGCCCAGCTCGGGGAGGCTGCCTGCAGACTGCCTCACCCCGCTCCTTTGCCCTATGCCTTCTAATTGGTTTTGGCAATGCAGGCCTCTGGAAGGCAGGAGGAGAGCAAGTGGAGGCTCCTGTGTTCCTTCTCTTCTTCCTCTCTGACCCATTTGCTACATTTCCTACTAGGTGGCGCCTCTTGGACTCCAGATCTTTCTGGGCTCCATTTCCTCAGTAGGAGACTAAGAGCTTCTCACTGTAGCAAAATCCTAGTTACCTCAACGCCTCCTTCAGGCTCTCAACCCTGCTTGCACCTGCTTTTAAAATCCCTTCATTCACAACTCTGCATTTCCCCCAAATGAACTATGTTTCTTGCTCAACCCTGACTTATCTGGCTCTTTAGAATAAAGATAGAGACCTCTCCTTCAGAGAAAAGAAATCTGATTGTTAGAAGAAGTAAACTTATTCAGGTTATTGTACACTCACTTAACCCACTGAATCTCAGTTTTTACATCTGAAAAATGGACATAAGTATATCTTTTTCTCACTAAATCAACATTCAAATATCACTGAAAACGCCCCCAATTAAAAGGAAACGTTTCTTACTGTAAAAGAATTTCAGCTGCCAAAACATGATAATCAGCCCAACCCCAACTCTTAGCTGGTTACTGTCCTGCCAAGTTTTGAGACCAGAGAAAGGACAGGAAGAATTTGTAGCTTTTTAAAAAAAGAATATTTGAGAGACTGAAACTTCTTAATTCATCATTGTAGAGGGAAAATTGGGCCCTAAATTATTTATTGTATTTTAAATTTACTGACAGAAGCAGTTTTGAAAACCTCACTGTTCATTCTGAAAATAATTAACCTACTTAAATGTTTTAAATCTTTTAAAATATTTCCTATTAAATGGCAACATGACAGGGAAATAATGTTCATTAGAATAGACTGTTAAGAACATAGAAGAGAGGAAATCATGCCTCCTGTCCTTCAGGATCCTTGAGTGGGGGCTGCAGGGGACGAAAGTTCATCCTGGCCTTGACCTCTTTGCTTGGTCAATCTTTTGCAGAACCATTGAATAGTGGGGAAGAGATTGCCATTTTTACAGGCTTCAGGGAGAACAAGGACTCCTGAGACCTAGATTCCAGATGAAGCAACCCCACTGGTTACAAATAGAAAACCCAATACAAACCAGCATAAGCAAAAGAATGATTGATTGGCCCATAGACCCAGAACAACCCAGGGGTGGAGTTGGCTTTAAGTAACCAATCCGTGTATCTTATTCCCTTGGCCACAGAGACTGATTCAGAAATGCATGCATGGCCCAGAGAATTCTTTGGAATGCACCTGTTCCTCAGAATCTGGCTAAAGACACTTGCTATCTCCTACTGGGTTTCCTTTAGAGAAAAGAATGTAAGTTTTGTCTCGAGGACATATTTCCCTCCTTTCACCTGTCAGGACCTCTCCTTCTGGGAAGATAACACTCTCATACCAAAGTTTCCTCTTCTGGCAGTCACAGGATGTCAACTTCACACAGCTTTGTTTTTGTGCTGACTTTGTATAGACTTTGTATAAACTTTGTATTTGTGTTGACTTTGTGTAGACCCTGGGGAAGTGGAGAGCATCCTGAGCATAGTGAGGACCCTCTGATGGTATAACAGGTGTGAATTCCATTCTGCCACCATACTCAGGCACAAGAAATCTCATCTTATTTCACCTTTGTCCCAATAATCAAATGAAATGACTTTGACCCCTCACCTGGAAGGAAATTCAATCTCTTACCACTGGGACATCCTGCCTGACTTCTGAAGGACAGTGCAAAGGTCCCAGGAGGCTTACACAGTCAGGTTTTTCAATCACACTTGTCACCTGACATCAGGACCAGCTACAAAATGTGCAAAATGTGTGTAAAATGAAAATGTGGGGGTCCTTGTTCAAAGATTATAAAGAATTTTAAGATGGTGACAGAAAAGCAGTAAACCAAGCACAGGGTCCTTTTTAGTGAGGGGCCCAGGTGAATGCACAGGTCCCATGCCCACAAGGTTGGCCCTGCCTAATATATATTACTTCTGTAATTCTTTATGCTCCCTTGGAGCTGTATATCCATGCTGCTTCCCTAAGCTCTGGTCTAGGTCTTCACCAAGGCTGGTGCCCCAGTATCTGAGTTCAGTGCCCTTGGATATCCCACGTGGCCATTCTCCTCCTAAGTCAGCTACTTCCCAAGGGAACTGAAAGGAATCAAGGCTCAGGGTTCTGATGTAGCAGTACCCCAAAACTTGAATTCAGCCCAATCTTTGCAGAATGCCTTCCCAACTCAGTCCCCTCCTTCTCCACAAGCCAAGCATTCCTGCAGCATCTAACTTCCCCTAGGTAAAAGACGCCGTGGGGTGCTAAGGCTCAATTAAGACTCTGCTTGCACATCAATTTGAGGATGAAGGAGGCAAATACTTCTCATTTTTTCTTTCACAGCAGCAAAACATAAAGCACATATACTAATTCAATACTTTATCCTGCTGAGCAGTGACATGGTCAAATTTACACCCTATAAAGGTTTCTCCAGCTACAGTGTAGAAAACAGATTATGGGAGGTGGTGGTGGGAAGGGTTGTCAAGAAGGAATGCGGAAATACCAAATAGGAAGCTCTTTCAGAGAAATAATGATGGCCTGGCATGTCAGTGCAAATAAAGGGAAACAGACACACTGAAAGGCTGTTTAGAAGATTGTGGCAGCTACCACTATTTGCATATTCTGGAACCCACTCTCATATTACTAATAAAATCCCAAAGATAGTATTGGCCAAGTGTGTTTTTAAAATATTCACTTCTGAGTTTTCCTTGGAGATAAGGGTGACCATATAACTCAGTCATGGCCAAAACATGTAAGATGACCCTGGGTGAGGTTTCTGGGCTTTGGAGAAAGAAACAGATTTGACTAGCTTCATTTGTGGCATTTTCCCTACTTGCCTTGCCCCTCATTTTCCCTCGAATCTAGGTGCTTTGCCAGGAGATGTGACAGTCATCTTGGGGCCATGAGGTAATAGGCATAAGGCCAAATTCCATATGCTAGGAATGGTAGAGAGGAAGGGTAGAAAGAGCCTGAGACACTGATGACATCACAGGGCTGCTGGATAATCCATGGGATGACTCCCTCCAGATCTTTTTCCTTGAGGAAAGCACCTCCTTCTTGTTTGGTTATTGTCATTGGGTTTTCTGCTACATGCTTTAAAATTCAACCCTAGTTAATCCAGACAGAAGAGCTAACAAGACTTAGGGGGAATTGGGTAGCCGTGCCTCTGGAGGGCCCCAGCCAAACCCACTGCATAAACTGTAAACCAACTATAAAGCAATGTTAAGCCAAATGCGAAACTCAAAGAAGCTGTAACATTTAACAAGGAGAAATATATTTAGGTCATAAACCTATTTCCTCCAAAATATTAAATCAACAGCAGGAGGACCCTCCACCTCTCTGGGCCATGTGTTTATGAGCAGAGAGGGGATTATGATCCAGAGCTCTGGCAAAGAAAGTGGATTTACTAGAAAGCCTGAGGCCTGCATTTTACTGGTATATAACACAGAGTTCGGAGCCATAAATATCTGGGTTCTCTTCCCAGCTCCATCGTCTGCTAGTTGTGTGGCCCTGGGAGTGAAGTGACCCTATCCCTTCACCACTCTAGATTGTTTCCTCATCTGTAAAATGGAGCTTGCATAGTGACATTTCAGTGTTGTCTTGAGAATTAAAAAAACTAATGCATATAAAGTAAGTTGCTGAATCTCTGGCACTAATTGTTTCTCAAAAAAATATAAGATTCCTTCTCCACTCATTCTTTCCATTAGCTTTTTCCTCCCTTTCTGATTTCTCCCTTCACCACCTACTAAAGACTGAACTACTAAGGTAGAGCTCAAACTCTTTTAAAAGTAAAAATGTTCTCACCCCATTTTACAGACAAAGAAACAAGACTCAGATAATTACAATGGGAAGTAGAACCCAGGCCTTCTGCCTTCCAGCTTCATGCTCTTTCTCCTTCATGGTGCTGTTTCCATTTACAGTCTCTCCACTGAGAGGTCAGAAAGCTGGACTCATGGGGCAGATGCCAGGAAGGGGCAGATTCCTGGCTCCAGGAATGCCATGAGGACCTGAAATCATTCACTGGGCTCCATTTCTGTGGGATCCTATAACCCCTGGACTCAGTGTGTATTTCTGAGTGTTGATTATACACCATGGCTATTAGAGATAGTGACTATCCACAAAACTCATTTTCCTTCCCTCTACGAACAAGGTACACTACAATTCCCAGACTCCCTTGAAGCTGGTGGGCCATATGATTAGCCAGAGCCAGTAGAATGAAAGCAGATGTGATGTGAGGTGTAAACTCATAAAGCCTCCCATGCTTGCTGCTCCATCTTTTTTTTCTTTCTGATGGATGCTTAGACATGTTATAAGACCCTAAGAGAAGGAAGAGCCACAAGATAGAAACATTCTGAGGCTCTGAATGATTCTGTGCAGAAAAGCTGCTGATCTGAACACTCAGTTAGGACTGTTACATATATGAAAAATACACATGTAGTGTGTTGATCTGTTACATGTTTTGGGTCTGTCTGCACTACAACCCAATCTACCCTAATTAACTCATATCCCAAAGCCTGCACTGAAATAGCTGAAAACATGAACATGTACAGGAAAATTTTAATTTGAAGAATTTTTTTTAATATGGTATTGATATTTTTGGTACTTAAAAACATTGGTAATACTTGCAAAAAATAAAAATATCAGAATTGCAAGTCCATGTGTAGTAAACACTGACTTTCCTTTCTATCCCTAGCCCCAGTTCTTCAGTTTTCCTTCCCAGAAACAACCACACACTAAAATATATATACATTTCAGTTCTCCCATCTTCTTTGTCTAATATATATATATTAGATTGTATATATTCTTATTTAATTCACTTAACCATACATTTTAGAGATCATTATACTTCAGTAAAGAACTTTTAAACAAATGTACTTTATAGTCCATTATATGGATATACTGTTCATTATTTTAAATTTTTTCCTATTAATGGGTATTTATATTGTGACATTTAGCTAGCTTATTGACACAAGTCCTTTCAAGAAATTTCTGAGTCAAATCTTAGGAGTATCAATTTTTTGTATTGTTTAATTTAATATTTGTATTTGGATGTAACTGGCATACAATGAACCTTACATATTTAAAGTGTACAGGTTGATAACTTTGAAATATTGACAAATTGAAATGCTTGACATTTGTGAAACAAAGACCAAAATGAAGATAATGAACATACCCAGTACTTCTAAAAGGTTGCTCATGTTCCTTGGTAATCCCTTCCTTACATCCATTCCCAACCATTGATTTGCTTTCTGTCACTACAGATTAATATGTATTTTCAATAATTTTATGAATGAAATCATGTAGTATATACTCTTTTTAGCCTGATCTCTTTCACCAACACAATTATTTTCATATTTATCTTCACTGTTGCATGTATTAATAGCTCATTCCTTTTTATTGCTGAATAGTATTCTATTGTATGGACATACCACTATTTGTTTAGCCATTCACCTGATGATGTACATTTGGATTGTTTCCCACTTATGACTGTAACAAAGATGTTATGAATGTTTGTTTAAAATTCTTCATATGGGCATATGCTTGTTAGGAAGTAAATAAGAATGTAAAGGCTGGGTAGTAAGATATGTTTAACTTTTGAAGAAATTGCCAAACTATTTTCCAAAGTGGTTGTACCATTTAACATTCCCACCAGCAGTGTATGAGCATTCCATTTGCTCTATATCTTTTGCCAATATTTGGCTTGATAAGTCTTTTTAAATTTAGTGATTTGATTTATTCCCAATGACAAATGATGTGCATCTTTTTACAAGCTTATTTGCCATCTGATTTCTTTGCTAACGTGTGTTCATTATTACTGGATTTTTTTTCTTATTTTTGAATTTTATGGGTTCCATGCTTATTCTAGATGTAATTCTTTTGATATGTGGGGTTTTCGAATATTTCCTCCCCATATATGGCTTCTCTTCTCATTCTCTTAACAATGCCTTTCAAAGAGCAATATTCAAATTGTTATGAAGTCTCATTATTGATTATTTTCTTTTAGGGATAGTGCTTTTGAGATCATGTCTAAGAAATACTACTTAACCCAAGATCACAAATTTTCTTGTACATTTTCTTAAGAAGTTTTATACTTTTAGGTTTTATATTTAAGGGTTGCTCCATTTTGAGTTACCTTTTGTATGAGGTCTATGTTATGTATTAAAATTCATTTTGTACTATGGTGTCCATCACCATTTGTTGAAAAAATATTTTTCTACTTAACTGCTGTTTGAAATTCAATTAACTATACATGTGCTCAGGTATTTCTGAACTCTGTTTCACTGATCTGTTTGTATATCTTCATGTCAATATCATACTGTCCTGATTATTATAGCTTTATAATAGGACTTAGAATCCAATGGTGTAAGTCCTCTTTGTTCTTTTACAAAATTATTTTGACTAGTAGAGGTCATTGGTATTTCAACATGAATTTTAGGATCATCTTAAATATTTCTATGAAAACAACAAAACTCAGTTTTCTGGGATTTGACTGGGATTGTATTGAATCTATAAGTCTATTTGCAGAGAATTGACATTTTAGAAATATTGAGTCTTAGGATCTGAAGATACAGTTGTAGCTATCCATGTATTCAGATCTTTAATTTTTCTCAGTAATGTTTTACATTTTTCACTGTACAGATCCTTCAAAATTTTGGTCATATTTATCCCCAAACATTTCATATTTTATGCTGTTTTTTATGGGAGCTGTAAAATTTCTCTTTCCAATCATTTTATTGTGAGTACATAGAAATACAATTGGTTTTTGTGCATTCATCTTGTATCCTACCATTCATTAGTTCTCATAGCTTTCTTGTATATGCCATAGGATTTTCATCATAGATTTTCATGTCACTTGGAAGAGAGTTTTACATCTTCTTTTTGAGCATGCATGTCTTTTACTTATTTTCTTTGCCCTATTGCACTGACTAGAACTCCCAATATAATGTTGAATAGAAATGGTGGAAGTGTATATCCTTACATTTTTTCTTATATTAAGGGGAAATCATTCAGTCTCTCATTAGTAAGTCTGATGTTAGCTGTAGGCTTTTCATTGATACTCTTTATCAGAATGGGGAAGTCCCCTCCTATTCCTGGGAGGTTTACTAAGGAATGGATGCTGGATTTTATCATATATGCTCTTGCTTTTGCATCTGTTTAGATAAACTTATGATTTTGCATATACACTGTTAATATGACCAACTTCATTAAGAGAATTTTGAATTAAACCAATCTTACATTCCTGGGATAACCCAGTAGTTCACCATGTATTACTTTTTTATATATTTTAATTTTTTGTTTGCTGTATTTTTTGTTAAGAGTTTTGCATGAGAGTTCATGAGATACATTGTTCTGAATTTCTTTTTTCAAAGAATGACTTGTCTGGTTTTGGTGTCAGGGTAGCTATGGCTTCACAGAATGTAGCCATAAGTGTTTCATCATCTTCCATTTTCTGGAAAATATTGGTTAGAATTAGTATTATTTCTTCATTAGATGTTTGGTAGAATTTACCAAAGAAGCCATCTGGGTCTACAATTTTGTTTTAAATACATATTTAATTCCTTTAAGAGATATAAGATTATTCTGGCTGTTTTTTCTTAGGTTAGCTTTCATACCTTATATCTTTCAAGAAAATTTCCCATTTCATCTACATTATTGAATTCTTAACATAATATAATTCATAATATACCTTACTATCCTTTCAATAGCTGTAGAATCCAAAATAATTCTATATCTTTACCTTCTTCATTCTTGATACTAGAAATATATATCTTCTCCCACTCTGTGTATGGGTTCATAGTTTTCATCATATTTGGAAGTATTAGACCATTATTTTTGCATGTATTTTTGCATTCCACTCCCTTTGTCCTTTGGCCCCCGAGATTCAATTAAATGTGTAGTATGCTACTGATCTCCATTTATTATTTCTTTTTCACTCTGTTTCATTTTGGATATTGCTATGTCTTCAAGTTCATTTACCTTTTCTTCTACAATGTCCAATCTGCTCTTACTTCCATCCAGTGTGGATGTATATGTGTGTGTGTTTGTGCATTTTTAAAAATCAGTCACTGTAGATTTTATCTCTAAAAGTTCAATTTGGGTATTTTTGGGGTTGTTAGATTTACTAAATAAAAATATAAGATGCACAGTTACACTTAAATTTCAGACAAACTAAATAACTTTTTAGGCCTACTTATACTAAAAAAATTCATTATTTACCTGAAATTCTGAGCTAACTGAATATCTTGTATTTCACCTAGTAACTGAGTCTTTCTATATGATATATATGTCTACTTAATGTAGATTGTTTTTCTCCTAGATTTTTGAATATATGGAATATAGTTATAACTCTTTTAATATGGTTGCCTACTAATCCTGCCACATGTGTTATTTCTCAGTAAATTTTAATTGATTGATACTTCTCTGTATTATGGGTTATATTTTCCTACCTCTTTGCTTTCTGGGTAATTTTTTGTTGAACATCAGACAATTGTGAATTTTACCTTCTTGGGGGCTGGGTATTTTTGTGTTCCCATAAATATTCTTGATCTTTTCTCTTGGATGCTATACACTTACTTGAAAACAGTTTGATCCTTGTAAGCTATGCTTTTCTATGCTTTAAAGGAGAAGTATTGTGCAACTCCTGAGTGCTATACCCAGTGCTTCAATATTATTATGAGGATCTCCACTCTAGCTGGTGGGGACAGGAACTATCCCTAGCCTTGTGGGAACTCCAGTGATTTCCCCTCTAACCATCTCAAGGGGTTCTTCCTTGTTCTTAGGGTTTCTGACATACATGTGCTGATCATTAATCAGCTGAAGATTTGGAGGGAGCAAGGGTCCAAATCTCCAGCTTTCTCTCTCTCCATTTTTCTATAAATCACTTTCTTCTCCAGCATTCGGACCTGCAAACTTTACCTGCTCCACCCTCTCCAGTCTTCTATATCCATCTGTTCAACTCAAAGGGTCCACTGGGCTCTGCCCAGGTTCTCCTCCCAGTGCTGTGACACAGAATCTACGTGTAGGCAATAACCTCTGCTCTACTGCCCAGTCCTGTCTGACCAAGTCAGCCAGTGTGGCTTCAAGGGGTCCTTGCCTATGTGTGTACACCCTGATCTTACCCTATAAGCTTTGAGCAAGGTCTGCCATCCCACAGATAGGACAGGAAGCATCTGGGAGGTAGCAGAATGTTCGCCTTTCTCAAAGCTTCACTAGAGCATTAAGAAATTATGGGTCTAGAGAGGAGGTAGAAAGAATAAAAACTCAGCATGCCATGGTCAGATGTGAGTCAACAAATATGAGACAGCTTATTTCTTGCAGAAAAGAGAACAGGAGAACAGTTGCCCAGAGGCAGAGGGAGATGGGCAGAGGTGGAAGCATGAGGGTGGAGGTTGGGGTCCAGGAGGCTCCAACACACCATGTGAAATGAAATACAAGTGTCAAAGCTCTGAAGGGCTCTGACAGGCAATCAATACTCCTGCCGAGATGAGAGCAGCAGTGACTCCTTGTAAAGGCCACAGGGATGGATGGCCAGAGGAAACAGAAGAGTGGAGAAAGAGGGAGAGGCATATGCTGGCTGGAAAATTAAGAATTCTTACCTGATGTTTCAGCCCAGCAAGAGCCCTATAGGATTTCCCTGCCCAACATCCATCCATTCCCAACTTCTGGAAATATGATCTTGATTTTCCTTTGGGGGTCCCGTCCACCACCCTCATCTGCATAGGATTTAAATGTGTGCATGCAACTCAAGCTCCATTAGAGTCAAACAGGCACTCTCACTAGAGCTACAAGAAAATATGCATTCTGTTTCTACAGAAGTTGCTAAATTGTAGGATTTAAAGTTGGTCCCTACAGGTAAACAGCTTGTCACTCTGTGGTGGAAGCTTCCCCAATATTGAAGTCAACACAAAGGAAGGCAAAGGAAAGGACAGGACAGATTCCTGAGGACATTTTTGAACATCTAGAGCCAGTCATACTTGAATCTAGAACTTTTAGATGTTTTATTAAATATGTCTTACTCTTACAAGTAGAGACTGGCATAGATATAATTCTAAAAATGTATCCCCACCCAGACTCAATCCTTGAGTAAGGAACTGAGATTTTTCATCTGGACACTTCCCTTGTTCCCTTCCAAGACTATCCAGGATGAACTCACCCTTGGAGGCAGCCAACCAGGCCAAGGCATATAACCTGGTTAAGCAGGGCCAGCCTGAGGACTCAACACAGCAAGCGTCACGGGCCTTGGTCAGCGACTCACTCAGGACCCCTAGAATACTGTTTCCATTGCTCTGGGTCTCTGGATGTATCTGCAAGTCCCATTTCCCCAAATTTTGCCTACAGATATTTTAAGTGTAGTTGTTGATAATTAAAAATTGGAAGTTTTCATACAAAAAAAAATATTGGGGAGGAGCCAAGATGGCAGTGTGAGTAGGACAGCAGAAATCTCCTTCCAAAAACATACATATATTTGAAAATATAACAAATACAACTATTCCTAAAAGAGAGACCAGAAGATACAGGACAACTGTATCTTACCCTATAAGCTTTGAGCAAGGTCTGCCATCCCACAGATAGGACAGGAAGCATCTGGGAGGTAGCAGAATGTTCGCCTTTCTCAAAGCTTCACTAGAGCATTAAGAAATTATGGGTCTAGAGAGGAGGTAGAAAGAATAAAAACTCAGCATGCCATGGTCAGATGTGAGTCAACAAATATGAGTTGTTCTCTGTTCTCTGATTTCTGTTCCATCAGTGGCCTCTTGCATCTAGTCCATTCTGCTTTTAAGTCCTTCCAGAGATTGTTTTATTTCTGTATTACCCTCCTTAGCTCTTGCATATTTCTCTGCAAGTCCATCAGCAATGGTTATGACCTTTATTTTGAATTATTTTTCAGGAAGATTGGTTAGGTCTGTCTCCCCAGGTTCCCTCTCTACACCTACGAGAACCAGCTACATCTACACCTACGAGAACCAGCGCCTCACGAAGGGGGTAAGATACAAGCCATGGCCTGGTGGAACCCAAGTGCACCCCCTGACCCCAGCTCCCCAGTGGGAGGAGAGGAGTTGGAGAGGGGAGGGAGAGGGATCCCAGGACTGCTAAATACCCAGCCCTAGCCATCTGCATTGGGAGCACAGACACACAGTGCATGGTGTGCTGGATACTAGGGAAACGGAACAGGAAAACCTGTGAGCAGGTTCCCACAGCCAGCGCCCCTGGGACAAAAGAAAAGCGAGTGCTTTTTGAAAGTCTTAAAGGGACAAGGGCCTCACAGCTGGATGGAAGCATCCCGGTGCACTCAACCCAGCAGCTGGGAATCCCAGGGAACTCTGGCTGGACTAACCCCCTGGGCAGCAGGGCAGGTCTGAGGCCCCTCACAGCGATAAACAGCCTCCCGCCCGTTCCCCGTCCAGCACGGCCCCACCATAGCAGAGCATCAGCCTGAGGCTGGCCACGGGGAGCTCCACAGAGGCCAAGCAAGAACCAGAGACCCTGTCTGTGCGCAGCTGCCCAGGACAAGCCAGTAGGGGTTGTCATTCTACGAGGAGAGGAACATGAACAGCAGGCAGGAAGGGATTTTGTTCTCCCAGCTGACACACTTGCCATCTGCCCATCACCATGAAAAGGCAGAAGAATTTGATTCAGACCAGAATCACACAGACATCCTCCCCTGAGAGGGAACCTGGGGAGACAGACCTAACCAATCTTCCTGAAAAATAATTCAAAATAAAGGTCATAACCATTGCTGATGGACTTGCAGAGAAATATGCAAGAGCTAAGGAGGGTAATACAGAAATAAAACAATCTCTGGAAGGACTTAAAAGCAGAATGGACTAGATGCAAGAGGCCACTGATGGAACAGAAATCAGAGAACAGGAACGCATAGAGGCTGATCCACAGAGTGATAAAAGGAACTTCAGGAATGAAAGAATACTAAGAAAACTGTGTGACCAATTGAAATGGAACAATATCTGCATTATAGGGGTGCCAGAAGAAGAGGAGAGAGAAAAAGGGATAGAAAGTGACTTTGAAGAAATAATTGCTGAAAACTTCCCCAAACTGGGGGAGGAAATAGCCTCTCAGACCAAAGAAGCACACAGAACTCCAACACAAGGGACCCAAGGAGGATAACACCAAGACACATAATGATTAAAATGGCAAAGATCAAGGACAAGGACAGAGAATTGAAGGCAGCCAGAGACACCAAAAAGGTTACCTACAAAGGAAAACCCATCAGGTTATCATCAGACTTCTCAACAGAAACCTTACAGGCCAGAAGAGAATGGCATGATATATTTAATGCACAGAAACAGAAGGGCCTTGAACCAAGAATACGATATCCAGCATGATTATCATTTAAATATGAAGGAGGGATTAAACAATTTCCAGACAAGCAAAAGTTGAGGGAATTTGCCTCAAACAAACCACCTCTACAGGGCATTTTAGAGGGACTGCTCTAGACGGAAGCACTCCTAAGGCTAAACAGATGTCACCAGAGAAAATTAAATTACAGCAAAGAAAGTAGAACAATCAAACACTAAAGGCAAAAAATAAAACTACACACTAAAGCAGTCAAAGGAAACACAAAAGAGCACAAGAAAAAAAAACACCTAACATACAAAGAATGGAGGAGGAGGAATAATAAGGCAGAGAAATAAAGAATCATCAGACTGTGTTTATAATAGCTCAATAAGCAAGTTGAGTTAGACAGTAAGATAATAAAGAAGCTAACCTTAAACCTTTGGTAACCACGAACCTAAAGCCTGCAATGGCAATAAGTACATATCTTTCAATAATCACTCTAAATGTAAATGGACTGAATGCACCAGTCAAAAGACACAGAGTAATAGAATGGATAAAAAAGAAATACCCATCTATATGCTGCTTACAAGAGACTCACTTCAAACCCAAAGACATGCACAAACTAAAAGTCAAGGGATGGAAAAAGATATTTCACGCAAACAACGAGGAGAAAAAAGCAGGTGTTGCAGTACTAGTATCAGAAAAAATAGACTTCAAAACAAAGAAAGTAACAAAAGATAAAGAAGGACATTATATAATGATAAAGGGGTCAATCCAACAAGAGGATATAACCATTATAAATATATATGCACCCAATACAGGAGCACCAACATATGTGAAACAAATACTAACAGAACTACAGGAGGAAATAGACTGACATGCATTCATTTTAGGAGACATCAACACACCACTCACTCCAAAGGACAGATCCACCAGACAGAAAATAAGTAAGGACACAGAGGCACTGAACAACACACTAGAACAGATGGACCTAATAGACATCTATAGAACTCTACACCCAAAAGCAACAGGATACACATTCTTCTCAAGTGCACATGGAACATTCTCCAGAATAGACCACATACCAGGCCACAAAAAGAGCCTCAGTAAATTCAAAAAGATTGAAATCCTACCAACCAACTTTTCAGACCACAAAGGTATAAAACTAGAAATAATTCTACAAAGAAAGCAAAAAGGCTCACACACACATGGAGGCTTAACAACACGCTTCTAAATAGTCAATGGATCAACGACCAAATTAAAATGAAGATCCAGTAATATATGGAAATAAATGACAACAACAACACAAAGCCCCAACTTCTGTGGGACGCAGCGAAAGCAGTCTCAAGAGGAAAATATATAGCAACCCAGGCATACTTAAAGAAGGAAGAACAAACCCAAATGAATAGTCTAACATCACAATTATCAAAATTGGAAAAAGAAGAACAAATGAGGCCTAAAGTCAGCAGGAGGGTCATAATAAAGATCAGAGAAGAAATAAACAAAATTGAGAAGAATAAAACAATAGAAAAAAAATCAATGAAACCAAAAGCTGGTTCTTTGCAAAAATAAACAAAATAGATAAACCTCCAGCCAAACTTATTAAGAGTAAAAGAGAATCAACACACATCAACAGAATCAGAAATGAGAAAGGAAACATCACGAAGGACCCAACAGAAATACAAAGAATTATTAGAGACTACTATGAAAACTTATATGCTAGGAAGCTGAAAAACCTAGAAGTAATGGACAACTTCCTAGAAAAATACAATCTTCCAAGACTGACCAAGGAAAAAACACGAAATCTAAACAAACCAATTACCAGTAAAGAAATTGAAGTGGTAATCAGAAAACTACCCAAGAACAAAACCCGTGGGCCAGATGTATTACCACAGAATTTTATCAGACATACAGAGAAGATATAATACCCATTCTCCTTAAAGTTTTTCAAAAAATAGAAGAGGAGGGAATACTCCCAAACTCATTCTATGAAGCCAACATCACCCTAATACCAAAACCAGGCAAAGACACCACCAAAAAAAGAAAATTACAGACCAATATCCCTGATGAACGTAGATGCAAAAATACTCAACAAAATGTTAGAAAACTGAATTCAAAAATATATCAAAAGGATCATACACCATGACCAAGTGGGATTCATCCCAGGGATGCAAGGATGGTACGACATTTGAAACTCCATCAACATCATCCACCACATAAACAAAAAGAAAGACAAAAACCACATGATCATCTCCATAGATGCTAAAAAAGCATTCGACAAAATTCAACATCCATTCATTATAAAAACTCTCAGCAAAATGGGAATAGAGGGCAAGTACCTCAACATAATAAAGGCCATATATGATAAACCCACAGCCAACATCATACTGAACAGAGAGAAGCTGAAAGTTTTTCCTCTGAGATCAGGAACAAGACAGGGATGCCCACTCTCCCCACTGTTATTTAACATAGTACTGGAGGTCCTAGCCACAGCAATTAGACAAAACAAAGAAATACAAGGAATCCAGATTGGTAAAAAAGAAGTTGAACTGTCACTATTTGCAGATGACATGATATTGTACATAAAAAACCCTAAGGACTCCACTCCAAAAGTACTAGAAATGATATCAGAACACAGCAAAGTTGCAGGATACAAAATTAACACACAGAAATCTGTGGCTTTCCTATACACTAACAATGAACCAATAGAAAACAATGAACCAGGAAAACAATTCCATTCACAATTGCATCAAAAAGAATAAAATACCTAGGAATAAACCTAACCAAAGAAGTGAAAGACCTATACCCTGAAAACTACAAGACACTCTTAAGAGAAACTAAAGGGGACAATAACAAATGGAAACTCATCCCATGCTCCTGGCTAGGAAGAATTAATATCGTCAAAATGGCCATCCTGCCCAAAGCAGTATACAGATTTGATGCAATCCCTATCAAATTACCAACAACATTCTTCAACAAACTGGAACAAATAGTTCAAAAATTCATACGGAAACACCAAAGACCCCGGATAGCCAAAGCAATCCTGAGAAGGAAGAATAAAGTGGGAGGGATCTCGCTCCCCAACTTCAAGCTCTACTGCAAAGCCATGGTAATCAAGACAATCTGGTATTGGCACAAGAACAGAGCCACAGACCAGTGGAACAGAATAGAGTCTCCAGACATTAACCCAAACATATATGGTCAATTAATATATGATAAAGGAGCCATAGACATACAATGGGGAAAGACAGCCTCTTCAACAGCTGGTGTTGGCAAAACTGGACAGCTACCTGTAAAAGAATGAAACTGGATCATTGTCTAACCCCATACACAAAAGTAAATTTGAAATGGATCAAAGGCCTGAATGTAAGCCATGAAACCATAAAACTCCTAGAAAAAAAACATAGGCAAAAATCTCTTGGACATAAACATGAGTGACTTCCTCATGAACATATCTCCCCAGGAAAGGGAAACAAAAGCAAAAATGAACAAGTGGGACTATATCAAGCTGAAGAGCTTCTGTACAGCAAAGGACACCATCAATAGAACAAAAAGGCATCCTACAGTATGGGAGAATATATTCATAAATGACAGATCCGATAAAGGGTTGACATCCAAAATATATAAAGAGCTCACACACCTCAACAAACAAAAAGTGAACAATCCAATTAAAAAATAGGCAGAGGAGCTGAACAGACAGTTCCCCAAAGAAGAAATTCAGATGGCCAACAGACACATGAAAAGATGCTCCACATCACTAGTCATCAGATAAATGCAAATTAAAACCACAATGAGATATCACCTCACACGAGTAAAGATCACCACCATCCAAAAGACAAACAACAACAAATGTTGGTGAGGTTGTGGGGAAAGGGGAACCCTACTACAGTGCTAGTGGGAATGTAAATTAGTTCAACCATTGTGGAAAGCAATATGGAGGTTCCTCAAAAAGCTCAACATAGAGATACCATTTGACCCAGGAATCCCACTTCTAGGAATTTACCCTAAGAATGCAACAGCCCAGTTTGAAAAAGACAGGTGTACCTCTATGTTTATCACAGCACTATTTACAATAGCCAAGATATGGAAGCAACCTCAGTGTACATCAGTAGATGAATGGATAAAGAAGATGTGGTACATATACACAATGGAATATTATTCAGCCATAAGAAGAAAACAAATCCTACCATTTGCAACAACATGGATGGAGCTAGAGAATATTATGCTCACTGAAATAAGCCAGGCAGAGAAAGACAAGTACCAAATGATTTCACTCATATGTGGAGTATAAGAACAAAGGAAAAACTGAAGGAACAAAACAGCAGCAGAATCACAGAACCCAAGAATGGACTAACAGTTACCAAAGGGAAAGGGACTGGGGAAGATGGGTGGGAAGGAAGGGAGAAGGGGGTAAGAAGAAAGGGGGCATTATGATTAGCATGTATAGTGGGGGGGCACAGGGAGAACTGTGCGACACAGAGAAAACAAGTAGTGATTTTACAGCATCTTACTAAGCTGATTGACAGTGACTAATGGGGTATGTGGGGGGGATTTGGTGAAGGGGGGAGTCCAGTAAACATAACATAATATTCCTCATGTAATTGTAGATTAATAATACCAAAAAATATGTATATATATATATGTGAGAATGTTTGATAGCTTGACCTGGGAGATGGTTATATGAGTGTATACACATGTCAAAAGGCACTGAGCTACACACTAAAGTCTGCATTGTATTGAATATGCCACAATAAAATAAATAAATTTTGTTATTACATGGAAAAAAAGAAAATTTAAAAAAGAATTTGCATCTCCCTACTGACTCAAAAAAATGAAAAATCAAAAGTTTTCACATGATAATCCAGATATCTGAATTTCTTAATCAAAAGAACTGGAAAACGTGGTTCCCGAAGTCTTTATAAAGGGAAGGAGCAGCTGTGCCTTTTAATCAGGCCAGGTGCTCTCCAGTTTGCCACTCCCCTCACCATACCCTGCTGCATCATACCCCAGCCCACTTCACTTACTATTCTCATCTTCCTGGCACTTGCATGAACTTGAGCCCATGAGAGCCTCATGGTGAGCGATTTGAGCCCAGGCCCAGAGGGCTAGGGGCTGTTCATGTAGAAGGAACAAGTCAGAAGGACTGCCCTCTACCCCGTATGCCCCACATGCTAGGCAAGGTACTCAATGGAGGCAAAAATGACCGGAAAAATACAGAGTCTCTGCTCACAACCTGGTGAGGGAGAGAGATGTGTGAACCCAGCATCTCATTCTGTCCCACCTATGTGCCCAAATGACACAATACAACTATCTCATGTTCCTGAGATAAGAGTTCTGGGCAGAAGTTTGAAGTCAGCTACAGACATGAGCATATTTCTTGCAAGCCTCACATTTTCACTTAAAAATTAGTGTAAGTCTTGCCTTCTACTACTTAATACTTTTTTAAAGTTTCATAAAATTGAAACCCTAGCAAAGCAAACCTCATTTATCCTGAACTTCCTGTATTCTCCTGCTATGTGGAGGTGAGCCCTGAGTATATGGATCCCACTTTGAGAAGTATATGTAAAACAGAAAATGACAAAGAAGTAGGTATTGTGAAAACTGTGTGTGCTGGATACTCTTCTGCCACAGGACCCTTGCACTGCTTGTTCCCTCTGTCTGGAAAAACCTTAGCCCAGATTCCTTCAGGGCTCATCTCTCCTCCTTCAAGTTCTCACATGAGCATCATCTCAGTGCTGCTCTTCAGAAGCACCCCACCACAATTGCTCCTGTCCCTTCTCGGCCACACACATAAATCTCCTCACTCAGCCCTATTTCTTCCATGGTGCTCATCACTTTTTATCATTTTAACAATGTTCCTACATTTTATGTCTATTGCTTATTTCCCCCAATGGAATATAAGCTCCACAAGAGCAGGCATTTCTGTCTGACTTACACTGTAGGATCCTCAGCTCCTAAAATAGAAGCTGGCATATAGTAGGTACTTGGAAGTATTTGTTAAAGGAATCAATGAATGAGCACATGGATGGTGTATCCTCTCCTGAGGACCACTCCAGCAGATTTGATAACAATGCTATACATGTGCTTTGCTGAAAAAACTAAAATATAAAATACCTCAGTGCTTTTGAAGCCAAAGGACTAAAGGGATCACAAAGAGCAAGGCAAAAAGTTCACTTCATTCTCCACCAGCTGAATATTTTGGAGACTAAGAGTCATCTAACCACAGCCCCAGTCCCTTCTCCCATTGGCCCAACCCTGGCTCAGCCCCCTTGTCCCATCCCTGAACCACTGCAGAGCCCCCTGGCATGCATCCATCGTCCGTTCTAGCCTGCTCCTTCCAATCCTTTCCCCATCAGAGGCTGGCATCAGAAGGACAGCATTTTATGAATTAGAAAAGAACACCCACAGCGTGGGACTTGGTGGACAAATACTAGCATTGTATAAACTGGCATAAGTTCATCCTCCCTCTGAGTGGAGGCAGGGTGCCCCTTGGCTGGGTGTCCTATGCAAGACAGAGCCTGCCCAACTGTTGCTTGGCAGCCCTGCAAACATCACACAACAGGGCAGGATTTTTTGCAGTGATTCAGGTGTGCAATAAATGTCACAGTACTTTATTTGTCTAAAATCAAATTAAATCTGACTTTAATCCCCCCATCTCCCCAGGATGGAAGAAAATTCAATCTCAGTGTTATTGAAGCTCTCCTCCCACAGTTTGACCAGACTCCTGGAGAATCTCATGGAAAAAAGAAGCAAATCCTTTAAAAGGCTTCTATGTACCAAGGTCTGTATCAGGCCAAGTTGGGCTGAGGAGGCCCGAGAAGGGTCAAGTTCTTGGAAAAGCTGGGGAACCAGGGCCACAGACCACAGAGCCAACATGAGCTCCCCTAAAGGCCAGGGCTGCATGCAGGGCTGGAGGAGGGGTCTGCACAGTGGTTCCGGGCCACAGGTTCACTCTCACGTTTATTCAAGACCAGCCACTTGATCATCCATCTACCCATCTGTCCATCCAGTCACTCAATGAATATGTGCTGGCATCCCCCTTCTTGCCAATCCCTGTACCATGCTAGACTCCCAAGTGGCTATACTGTGGAAAGAAACAGCCCCTTTTCCAGCAGAGCAGACAAGTTCACAGGGAAACAGATGATACGTAAACACCCAAGCGGATATATTATTACAAATGGCAACAAATGCTTTCAAGAAAAAAGCAGGATGCCGTGTGGAGAATACATAGAGCGGTCCAGGCAGCCTTGCAGAGGGACAGGTGAATGGGCACCTGAGATGCAACAAGAAGCAAGCCAGGTCAGGAGTGAACGGGGAACCTTCCAGACAGTGCAGCAGCAGGATAAGGTCCTGAGGCAGGAAGGAATTTGGATTAGGTCTGCACTTCTCAGGAAAGGAGCCATAGTCTTTGTTAGATTTTCAAATTAAATCTTGATCCCCACAAACGCTAAGAACCACACCCCAAGTTTATCTTTATTCCCAGGGGTATGCCCATGTCACACAGCAAACTCCAGAACTGAAAACCTCGGGGCACAATGCTCTTTCCATGACACCCCATTTTCTCCAGGTTCACTTCATCTGCTTGCTCTTCCTCCTTCCCCATCCCCCACGCTCACTCCTGCAGACGCAGACAGACACACTGCCAGCTCCTGAGTAGGTGCCACACGACTAAAACGCCAGAGCAACAAGGCAGTGAGGCAGCTTATAAACTGTCTCCCAACTCAGGCAGGTGCCCATGAAATGTTTGACAGCCCTGGAGATGGATCGGCAATACAGCTCAGGCCACACTCGCAGGGCAGAATTGAATTCATCCTTCCTGGGAACAGCCTCATAGATCAACCCAAACATGCTCATCAGCCCAGACACCTGCCACCCATTGCCTGGCCACCCCCACTCTCCTCCTCTGCTCCAGGACTCTGGGCTCTGCTGGGCTGTCAGCAGCTGGGGCTAATGAAACACTATATAGACCATGCACATTGGGCTTTCCCCAGGCCAGAGACTGTGCTAAATAATGTACATTCATCTTATCCTCTAGCCCCCATTCCACGCTATGAGAGGATCCTCATTAGCCCAGCTAGATGGGTACACTGAGGCCAGGGAAGATGCAGGCCAAGAACCTGAGAATCAACAGAATGAGGCTGACCAGGCTCCCCAAAAAGCAGATGTGAGGCAGAGGTGTTTGAGCAGTTTTGAGGGAGTAACACCTGTGAAGGGAAGACGGCAGAGCAGGTGGGGCCTTGAGAAGGCTTTGCAAGCCTCACAGCTGTCTGCCAGCCTGCGCCAGCTCCAGAGCATAGGCTGCCCATCAGGGGAGTCCCTCATCTGGGGCAGTTGTCAGACCTGCCCCCACAGCCTTGCTGGGAGCTGCCCTAGAAGAACGTGGACCTGCACTGAAAGTCAAGGCTAATCCTGAAGGACCTGAGAGCTGACCACTGCTCACAGCTACACAGCCCTTTCTTGAGGCAGCACCTCTCCTGTCCATCACATAGGAGCCGGACTCCCATTCGCCTACAGGCCATGTGGCTAACCATTAGGCTAACCTGCTGCCACCAACCTAGAGCATAATGCCTGAAACGTGCAAGGGACTTCTGAGCTTAGGCTGTCCAACCTCCCTCACTGTATGTGGACATGGGCCAGCGGAATTAAGTAATTGGCCTGAGGTCACATAGCAAAAACAGATGGGGCTGTCTCCTTGCTCACAAGTTGCACATATTCTAGACTCCTGGGTTGTCTTTGTGTTTGTCCTAGAACAGGGGGTCCCCACAGAAGCAGTGCTGTGATCTGGAAGCATGTCCCTCTAATTCCAGTCCCATCTGCACACACTCCCAGGGACCCTCTGTCCTGAGAAGCAGGTGATGTTAGGCAGCAGTAGGGTTTTCCCACAGTCCCCCTTGGCCAGGTGATGTGAATGCACTGGGGAGGCTGAGATGCCCAGGCCAGTGGAGGCACACCAGGCACACTGGGAGGACTTCCTAGAGGGGGGAATATTCCAGCTAGGTCTAGAAGAGTGAGTGGATGCCTAAGAGGCAGGACAAGCTGAGATGGAGACAATGTGAGCAGAGGTATGGCAGGGAGAAAGAACAGTCCACATTCTGCTCATGGTTCAGGCAATGGGGGTGTCACGTTTGCACAGGTAATCACAAGGAAACCCTGGACAGGGAGGCATGACCAGATGATAAATGGACTTCCAGAGAAGACAATGGGGAGCCAGTGAAGGTTCTAGAGAGAAGAGGGACATGGTCAGATTTGCACTTTGAAAAACTTCCTCTCCAGCAGTGAGGGAAGTGCCCTGGAAGGAAATAATACTAGCAGCAGGGCACCCAGGGAGGAGGCTGCTGCAGCAGATGGGCAAAGGATGCAGGATTAGGACTCAGGGCCCAGTGGTCCAGAGCTACAGGACAGGGTCTACAATGACACCCTGTTTAGTTCCTGGGTGCGGGTGGAGGCTGCTCTCTTTAAGACTGACACAGGTGGGGGGACCACATTGTGGGAGAGACTGTGAATTTCATTGTGGGTGAATTGAAGGTAACAATATCTGTGTAACCTCAGGTGGGAAGAAACACTCAAGAACGAGGTGTTTAGAGAGTTTTCTGGGCTGAAGAAAGAGATGTGGGGCCTATGAAGGTACCAGTGAAAGTTCAAGCCAGAATGCTGCAAAGTGGAAACCTGTACATCAGGAAGTCCCCAGCGATCAGAGGAACCATGTGGAAGACCAATTTTGGAGACTGGCTGGAGAAAACACTGGGCAGGAATAACCAGATGAGGGGGTGACTAGACAGCACCTCCATTTGGAAATCAAGGGAGAGCATGTCATCCAACCCAGTCATCATGGCAGGGAGGAACTGGGGCCAGCGTGGAAAGGCCTTGATTGGCCACTGCTCAGCAGATCCCGGTCAGAGCCTGGAAGCAATGAGGTGATGCCAAATGCCAGCCTTGCACTCAAGCAGGACAGAGGCACAAAGCACCTGCTGGATTCAGCCACGTGTCAGGGAGGGGCCACGGGTGACCTTGTGAAATGCACCTTCCATGGAAGGTGGGCCAGAGGTTTGGGAGGAGCAAGCAGAGGCATGAGGGGGCCATTCTTTCGAGTTCCAAATGGGGGAATAGCTGGAGGCAGCGGCAGATGCTTCTCATTAAAGTCTTTGTATTTGTTTCCTTATACATAAATCTATTTTACCTTATGTTCCATAAATGCCTAAACAGGATTCTGTGCATATTTTTATTTATAGTCTCTTTTTCCTTCCCCACATCACACCCCCACCACTAGACAACCCATGGTAACAGCCTAACACGTATCTCTGCCTACTGCTCTTCATGCTCATAAAAGCCTATCCACGCGTCTAGCAAGGTCAGCATTCTGCCACTGCCACCCACAGGCTGTACTGGCCACTGAAGATTGAAATAGGTTCATGCAGTTGGTAAAAAGCCACTTCCTCAAGATTTCCAGATTCCCCCAGCCACCTCCAGAGCCAGGATGCCAGGATGCCAAATGGTTGCTTGATGTTCTGACAGTCCCTCCTGTCAGTGGCCTTGTGTGTGTTGTGTCCCCACAGGTGTGCGTGCACATACATACAGACATGAGGGTCTAAGGGGACAGTGTTTATTTGTAAATGTGGTACCATATCATACATACTTTTCAGCTTTTGATTATAGAAACCCCTCCAGAAACCAGCACCGCCCGTCCCCTGGCCTCTCCCGCTGTGGCCCGGGGACGCAGAGCTGTGGTCTTCCTGCCAGACAGAGCTGCGTCCAAACACCAGCCCTGCCTCTTGCTAACAGGCTGACCCTGGGCAAGGGCCCTGACATTTCCAACAACTCAGAGCACGTTTGTCTGAGAGGAAGCTTCTTTTAACTGTAAAAAAATAGCCATAGGAAGTGTGTTATACTAAAAATACCAATCTCACTACTGTTTTGTAGATGGTAAAGTGAATTTTTAAAAGTAAATCAGGTCAGTAGTCCCAGGCTTGCCAGTCTGAAATGAAGTTCAGACACCACAGCATAGCCCCCCG
Source organism: Manis javanica (assembly GCF_040802235.1). Lineage (NCBI taxonomy): Eukaryota > Metazoa > Chordata > Mammalia > Pholidota > Manidae > Manis > Manis javanica. Next base: position 47,978,688 of record NC_133165.1, on the reverse strand, counting down.
TGGCCCCACACCAGGGGCCCCTGCCTCTTGACCCCACTTGCCACCAGGCGACCCTCACTCCCCTCCAGCACCTTGCACTAGCTAGCCCCCCACCTGGGATTGCTCCCCTTGCACATCTTTGTCTGGCTCCTACTCATCATTCCCACATCAGGTGAAATGTCACCTCCTCAGAGAAGCCCTCTCTGACCACCTTATCGATCACTCCCACACATAGTGCTTTATCACGCTGATTTATTTTCTCCATGATCTATGTTGCTACCTGAAACTCTCTTGCAACTATATTTATATGGGCCATTGGTTATTATCTTTCTTTCTCCTTTGACACATAAAGCCCGGGCCTCAGCACCTAGAACTATGCCTAACTCATAGAAGATGCTCAATAAATATTTTTGGGAGAATGCTGAAATGGGATAAAGTATAGATGAGTGCTTGACATAGAGCAAGCACTCAGCCTAAGACTACTTGGGCGAGCCACAGGATGTTCAGGTCCTTCCTTACTGCCCTGCCACAGGGTCTGAGACTCTACCATTACATCATGAGTGTAGTCATAGACAACACATAAACAGATGGGTGTGGTTGTGTTACAATAAAGCTTCATTTACACAAACAGGCTGCAGGCCAGATTTGGCCGGCAAGTCCTAGTTTGTGAACTCCTGGTCAAGGAGGCTCCTCTGGGATACCTCTTAGGCAAAATGCAGGAACCAGCATTTGCTGAGTAGTTGCACCCCGGTCAAGGCAACTGAACTGGCCTCCATCAGCAGGACCCAGTTACACTAGTTACAACAGAGGCACCGGCCATCAGCTTTATTGTTCAACAGAACTTTGGCCTCCAAACTGGCTTTCTGCTGACTTTCCAAAAAGCGGTGGAGGTGGGCCCAGCACTGTGATCACTGATGCATCAGGGAAAGGGAGCCTGCACGTTTAATTAAATGTTATTCAAGAAATAAAATTCAGGTCCTCAGCTGACAACGCAGAATATTAAAGCATCAATTTCCTGAAGGAAACCTGCCTTAATGAGATTCTCCAAATAAATGGAAGGGGGAAAAAAACATATTAATCCCAGCCGCTAATGTCAGCCCCATCAACCCAGAACGATGCCTTGATCCACAAAAGCTGATGATACTGGTTTACTGGGAAAAGAAGGTGGAGTTCTCTGGACTCTGGAGGCATCCAGGCTCCTGGAAAAAAGACCCACCCTTCTCGTGAACCCCTAGAAGGAGAGGAAGCCAGAACAGCTTCAGTCTCATGATCAAAGGTGCTAATAACTGGCTGGAGTCAGCTGGGAGGTCTGAATGGAGCATCACAGTGTCCTGCCCTGTGTCTGTCCCAGGCAATCTGTTCATTAGCGACTTGGGAGGGTATAAGGGGGCACACTGACTTCAGTTGTTGGTAAGCTAAAGCTTGAGTTCAATTAACTTATATAAGTTATGTAATACTTAGGGCAAGATAAATGTCTATCAAATGTTTGCTTTCTTGTCTAACCCTTTCATCTCCTCCTTGCCCCAGAAACCAGTGTGAATAAGATCTATTCACTCAATGAATACCATCTTTATAGTTTTTGCTATTCTTTTATTCCCTCTTCTATTATCAACTTAATATATGGTCTTTAATTTGACTCTATCATTATCTTAAATAAATATATTTTTAAAAGACACTTTAAATCACTAGTGTAATTACTTTCCCCCAGCAAAAAGTAGCCATAAAGACAAATATAATGAAAAATAAACATGGTTATCATGGCTAAATATCATTGCCAGAGAGAAGTTGTGAGCCTGAGATTCACCCTGTCATTATTAGTGAGACAGATAAGCAAAAGGTAAGGAAGGGTTAATGGCATCCATGTCACACTACCAGCTATTCAGTGATATTTAATGTCATGTCTCTTCACCATGATGTAAAGATGCCTGAAGTCATCCTGAGTTTGTTTCTGTTGCTTACAGCCAAAGACCCCTAGCCAATAGACATACAGTTTTTTGATTATCAGCCTCCCCAGCCCCTGAGCCTACCACTTCAGCTTTTAAATTCCACAGAGAAGCTGCATTTGGGGTCATGAAATGAAACAAGTCTCAGTTCTCAGCATGGCCAGTGAACAGTTAAGAGGCAGCTAAGGTCTTTCTTGCTTCAGGTCAAATTGGCCAGGGAGCCAGGGCAGGACTGAGTCCTTTCTGACTCATTGGGTACTGTTCCCCAGATGCACACAGACGCCTCGCACACAGTAGGCATCAAATCCACAGGTACTGCATGATGATGGACTAAATACCGCAGTGCTCTCCTCTACCGCATGGCGAAAGATGCCTGCTGGGGTTAGGGGAGAAAGTCTGTGTGTGTGTATTTTCCCCTTTAATTCTGCACCTCAAGACTGGAAACATTTCCCAGAATGATGGGAGAGAGTGACTGCCTCTATTATGGGTGGGATGAATCTGCTTTGGGGAAGTTTGAATGAATGTCCAATAGTCACTATTAGTCTTCATTGAATGCTAAATATAAATATGAAGAATTAGAAAAGACAACCATATTGTGAAAAATCTCTCAAATTTATTTTTGCAGTGCTGTTAAATCCATTTCTGATTAAAATAATTCATCACTTATCTATAGCAAGCAATACTGGATGGTTATCCATATGCGAATCTGCCTTAGAAATATGCACCAACTTAACGTGATTTTTAATAAAAATACATTCTTTTTAGCCAGCAATTTGGTTTCAAGGGCTGCTTGCTGACAAACGGAAGGGACATGTTCTGTGAGCCAATGAATGTTTTCCAGAAAATAAATTAAGGTGAAAACAAGAAAGGCAGCTGGCTCCCAATGTGATACAAATTCATCGTGCTTACCTTTGCCTAGAGTTTCATTTTTCTTAATTTTCAGTGAGGGACAGGAGTGGGTTGTGGTTGCTGTTTTGTTTTTAATGAAGTCAATCAGACATTTCCTGAGAACTCTGGCTGAGTTTATGGTTTCCTTGAAAGTGTCATAACTTGGAGAAAAATTCGAAATGCCCAGAATCTGCCCACACTCAAAAAGGTCTTTGGGGTGGCATTCAAGGCCCTTCATGACCTAAGCTTAGCCCACCAATCTCTGCTGTCCACATCTCCCAAACTTATGCTTCAGCTGCAGTAAATTCTCATCTTTCTTAGGAAGATGTTCTCTCTGAAATAAAAGGGAGGAGATGAGCAACATTCAGTTAGCATTTGCATAAAGCAAATGTGGAAGGTTGCTTGGGAGACAAAAGAAAGTGGCCACATGGAGGGGGGACAGGGAAGAGGGTGGGAAGTGCCAGGGGAAACGGAATAGGGAAAGAGGGATCTAGATATTCACTATGCACCTTTCTTCACCTTCAGATTTTTGAATTTTGTGAATGTATCACCCATTCAGAAAGGAAAGCAAAGGCAGGAGGGAAGGAAGGAGGGAGAAAGGAATTCTCATTATTCCAAGAATGCACTGCCAGGCCTTTGCACTTGCTCCACCTCACACCCACATTCATCCTTCCATATTTTGCCAGGAAAACTCCTGTGGATGCTTCAGAACCTAATTCACATGCCACCCACCCCCCATGAGTACATCACCCAAGGAGCGTTTCTCTTTGCTCCAAACCACCTTGGTCAGAGAGTAAACTCCCGCGGGCAGGACTGTAGATGTCTCGCTCTCTGTGTAGCACCAGGCCATAGCACAGTGCCCAACACATAGTAAATATTTGTTGAATGAATGAATGAGGAGCTCATAAGAGAATGTTAAGTGTCAGGCAGATCTCACTGACAGGGACTTTGTGACTTTGGAAATGTGAAGAGGCCTCTCTGAGATCCAACTCCTCCCCCAAGGGAACGTGACAAGGACTCAATAAGGCGACTCACGTGTAATGAGCAGGCATTGTTAGCTATACTGTTTTGATTCTATTTGTGGTGGCAGTTGCCACAGTGTGAAAATCACCTGCCATATTTCTGTCTCGTTCTCAGAAGGTTTGTTGACTGATTTAAAGGGGGAACAAATGAATGGGGAGACTTCGGCCACAGAGGAAAGAGCAGGTGAAACAAATGGGCAGGTGGTCATTCTTGCTGATGACTGGGACCCCAGCAATGTAAAGTACCCCAGAGCTGGAAGAGACCAGAAGCCAGACCTCAGCCCTGCAGCAATACCCCGCTCCCCTACCCACCACTGTGCGGGATTCAGAGTGAGCTGAGAGCTGTGGCCAGAGCCTGACCATCCTCCAGAAGGTGCCCTGCTCAGCCGCCCTGGCCCACTCACTTCCTCTGTAGGCTGGTGCCCTGCTCACCAGGATCCCTGAGCCAGCAGCCCTCTTCCGGTGTGGTTTTCCCCCAGACCAGCCTGCCCCGGTCCCGGCACACGCAGCCTCACGCCCTCCTGCTCCCCACTCTTCTGCCACCATCCGGGTTCAGCTGCACCATGCTCTTATCTTTTACAGACAACATGTGTAGCTCCTGTTTTTTGAGCCTTAGCCAGCATTTTGCAGTTGTTAAAACGTATGTGTTGTTTCCCCCATTTTACAAAGAGGAAAACTAAGAACAAAAGATGCTCAATGAATTCCTCACTATTGCACAGATATTGAGAGGCCAAAGCCAGGACTAAATCATATGTCTGTCTGACTCTAAGGCAAGGGCTCCTAGGTACAGCCCAGGTTGCCTTCCCTACTAGGTGTACTGGCTCGCTGACTAGTACACCTATTCTATCCTGACAGCTCTTCCAGTTGCTTGTTCCAACTGAGAGTGCAGCATCCCAGGCAAGGATCTCCCATAACTTCTTTGAATAACTCTCCAGATGGAGGCTCACTCCCTCACTGCCTCTTCCCCTTGAATTTCCTTCCACTACACCAGTGGGCAAGCTGCTGCTCCTTGGAGCTTCCCAGGTCAGTCAGAGGGCCACTGGACACTGCTGTCCCCACCCTGGCTCCCATGCCAGAACTCAGCCTGGCATCCACCTTCAGAGCAAAACCCCAACCCCTCACATCCTGGCACAGTACAGGGCCCATAACAGATGCTTAACACAGTTCTCTGTGTTTTTGCCTGGGTAGCCAGACCTCTGAAGGAGGGACCCCCACCTCAGCTCAGGCTGTATCTGACACAACTGAACACTCCTTCAAACGCAACCATGACAGTGCCTTCACAACTTCCCTTGGTGGCTGGGAGGGCAGCCCTCTGGATGAAGAAGCATTTATCACCCTGGATGTGTGAATCCAGTTCTCATTTACTTCATTCACTCTTTCTTTCACTAAATATTTACTGTGACTATACCATGCTGGGCACTGGAAACCTAGACATGTATTAGGCAGTCCCTGACCTCAGAGGGACCCCCATGGAATCAGACTCATAGAAACAGAAGCACACAGCGAACAGGCAGTGTGGAAAGGAGAACTGATCACACAGTACTTAACCAAGACTGTGCATCCTTCTTCACTTAGTGCCACCTTCCCTGCAGACAGTGTGCTCCGGGACAGACCAGGTCTGCCTTGTTCATCACTATTTTCCCTTATACAGATGTGCTACAATGGGACCTTCATGCTGATCTGGCAGATGAATGAATGAACGAATGAACCGATGTCTTAGAGGCTGATACAGTGTGTTGTTGGAACATAAAGAGCTGAGGACAGCTCCTTGGAAAAGGAGATGTTAAACAATTAGTTTAACCACCTGGATGGTGGGCCAGTGGGTGTGGGAAGAGATGAGCAGAAGGAAGCACAAAGATAAAGCACAGAGGGCAAATGCCAAAATTCCTGGGGACCTACGAGTGTTTCAGCATAGCTGCAGAAAGCACTTTGCTCTTGGGCAAATGCCTTCATTATCTGAATTGTGAGCACAGTTTTGAGTCTGAAATGGGACCCACGGCAGCTGTGGCTTGCACATGGGAAAGAGGAAGGATGTGCCCACACCTGCTGGAGTCAAAAGCCTCTCCTGTTCCCTCTCCTGTCCAGCCTGGGTCCCTGGACCTGCAGACATAACCTTGAGCCTCTGCCTCCCATGGGATGGACACTCTCAGTGCCTCCAAAGCAGACAGGCCTATGTTAAAATCCACTGCACTTCCCAGCAACTGGGCAAGTGACATGCCCTTTCCTGAGTCTGACAGATCCTGGACTGCTCATCGACCAGTGTGCCTACCCCACACACTGTGATTAGCCAGGGTGTGGTGACAGCCAGCTGACATATAATTATCTGTGAGTTAGAGGCATCCAAGAGTACAGCGGGCTGTCAGCAGAGCAAAGCGGTGTCATTACCGCTCTTGTGCTTTGCAGCTGGGACCATGAGCAGAGACACGGCTTTTCAGGTTCAAGAAGGGGTGGACGAGGCCCACAGCCCTTCCCAGCAGTCTCCATGGTGTTCACAAGATGGTTAATTCACAAGATAGTCAGGCATCCATGGTGAGCAATGCACACCCATCACCATGCCCCCATGCCCAGCCATCACCACATCCTGACCATTTCACCTCCTAAACAGTCCTCACATCTGTCCACTTTCCTGCATTCCCAAGGCCAGCCTGGTCTCTCAGCACTGCACTTTCCCCCTATCCACTCTCTCAACCTTCTGTATGCACAGCAGCCACAGTGGGCCTTTCAAAGTCCAAGTCGGACCCCACCACCCTTCTGTTCAAAATCCATCATCCCTGCAAACACAGCATGTGGTCCTGCTGGACCCTCCAGCTTCCTCTCTACCCTGCTCTCTACTACCTCATCACACTCACCTTTAGTTTCCTGACTGAATCCTCTGCCTCTTACCACAGGGTTCTGCACATGAGGGACAGATTGGAATGCTCTCCCTTCCCCCACCATGCATCACTTCCTTAGATCTCCTGTCATGTGTGCCTTCCTCATGAAGCTTCCCTCAACCCCCAGGCCACAGTGAGTTCCTGTCCCCACGGAGGCAGTGCAGTGCAGAGGCCAAAGGCAGGGAAGCTGGCATAAAACGGCCTCGGTTCAAGTCCCTGTCCATCCCCTGTGTGTGCGACTCTGGGCAAGGAACTTAACCCCTCTGAGCCTGTTTCCTCTTCTATAAATGGAGAGGATAATAATGCCAATGCCACAGGGTTGCTGTAAGGACTTAATGAATTCATAGAGGTAGAAAACATTCAGAGCAGAGCCTCAGCACATGAGAACTACACAGGCATGAGCTGTTGCTTTCTGTGTGTCTTAGTGCTCTGTGACCATATCCTCATTAGCGGAATGACTTGATGAATTCTGTCTTCTTCAGTATGCCCTCGGCCAGGGTTTCTCCACCTCAGCACTCCTGACATTTGGGGATGGGTAACTTTTTGCAGGGTGCCTTCCTGTCCATGGCAGGGTGCTTAGCAGCAGCCCCAGCCTCTGCTTATTAGATGCCATCTGCTTCCTTCCAATTGTGACAACCACATGTCTCCAGATCCTGCCCAATCCCTTCCCTGGGGCAAAAGCACCCTAGGGGAGACGGGTGCTGCGGTCTCTATGACAGCTAGGAGCATAGGCGATCTTCCTCATTATTTCTTCCTGGCACCGGGCACGTTACCAGACCTAAGGTAGGTGCGCATTAAATATATGTAAACGAATCATTGAATGAGTGAATGAATGAATGTACACTGAGGTTATAGGGTGGTGCCTGGCACCTTAGCATCTGTATTATGAGGAACGCAGGAGATATTAAATCAGAAAACCTGGGTTGACCAGTCTTAGAGGGTCACCTAGAGCCAACTGCTTCATCCCCCAGAGCCTTAGTCTCCTCACCTGCGAAGTGGGAGTACTGCTAATGATCTCTCTCACAGCACACGGGGCGTTCTCCAGTCAGATGAGCAAACGTATGATGAAGTGTTCTATAAACTGCTGAGGACTGTGCTGATGAGCGGGGTTGTAGCCGACCCCTTTGAAACTGATAGAATGGCTTTCCTTCTGTCACCATGTCACGGTCTCTCTCATCTGGCATCATCTGATCATCTGCGCTGTGACAGGCATGGGTGTGAAATATATGTTGTACATAGGTAAGATAATATATCCCTTCATCTCCCTTTTAATACTGCTGTAAATATGTCTTATGGAGAAGATAATCAAGATACAGAGTGTATAATGGTGATGATGGAGTCAGACCGATAGGATCTCATCCCTGCCACGAGGGCAGTTTCCCTGTCATTGCTCCATTATGGATGGTGGTTTGGGTAGATTGTGGTGTCAAATGTATTTTGAATGATGGTGAGCCCAGAGCACTTAATTACATTGTGTTTCTAATAAGAAGCAGAGCGCTGTGGTAGTGGGAGGGTGCTGCTCCAGAGTTCTGCCACCCCAGGTTCAAATCCTGACTAAGGTGCTCCTGGCCGCGGAGCTCCAGCACGCGTCCTGCCCTCTCTGGGCCCCGGTTACCTCATCTGTTAAATGGGTGCAGAGACAGGGGTCGCGGTACGATAAGATGTTTGGAAAGGACATCCTTTCAGGGCAGAGGCGAGGCGGGGTGGGAGGGCAGGACAGCCCTGCTCCCTGTGGATCGCCAAGTACCTGACGAATGGACGAACGGCGTTTGTTTGCAGATGGAGACCCCATTCAGGGGATCTGGGAACTCAGTGATTTCACTTCTAAAATGAACTGTGGAATACTCTTCAGCTTGGGAGAGGCTTCTCAGGGTCCCATGGCACAGCGGGTAGGACACGGGTCCCAGCCCACAAACCAGGGGTTTGGCTCAGGCTCTGTGACCTCCTTTTCATGTCCCCAGATGTGAACTGGAGTGATAAGCACTTCTGTCTCAGAGGCTTGTGGTAATGGGCAAATTGGAGAACTGAGAACATCAGTCACTCAGCTCAACGCCGGGCTTATGGAAGCTCCCAGGGCCAGAGTCACACCACTGAACCCACGATCCCCAAGAGCCCGCCCTCACGGGCCCCTGTCAGCCCAGGATGTCCCTCTGAGCTTCAGCCCACCTAGCAGGCCAAAGGTCCCCTCACAGGGCTGGCCTTTCCCCTGCTGTAAAAACAGCTGCTCGGCTGGAAGGATTTCTAAAATGGTATTTGAGCTCTAAACCACTATGCCTTATGTCTTTGTTGAGTTCCTTCTATGTGGCTGGCCATTTCCCAGATTACTGAGGTATCACACCTTCATGGGATTCACACTTGATCAGAAATCGCTGTGGGGCAGAGAGCCCCTGCAATGGCTGACACCAGGCAGGCCTCAGCTATGCAAACTACTTGCTCAAGGCTGGGGCTCCGCGTAGACTCTTACTTAGGCTTCTGTTCTGGGACCGGAAATTCAGTGCAGGCTAGTGGATGAGAGCTTGGTTCCTGGAGTCAGAGAGACCCGGATTCAAATCATGACTTCACCTATTATTAATTCTACAACAGTTATTTCTATCTTATTTGCTCTTACATCCCTGCCCTGTTGTGGACACTGTTCCCATGACAGAGGATGATAAAGGTACCTACCCCATGGGGCATGCTAAAGGTCATTTAGATGGCACATGTGAATAGTGATTTAGCTCAGTGCCTGGAGCAATGCTGGTGCAAAAACCTGTATTGTTTTTATAGAGCAAGGCCTCCCTGTATTTCAAATACTAGCAGGTGGGAAACAACTGGAGGTCTTGTTAAAAATAGGTTGCTGATAATGTTCTCACCATGAAAAAGAAATAGTAATTACATGTCAGGATGAAGTGGTAGCTAATGCTATGGTGGTAATCATTTTGTAACATATAAATGTATCGAATTAACACCTTCATAATACCCCTCAATATGATTGGTACACATGGTGTGTGGGGGGTGGGAGGGGCGTCAGGGAGAAGACAGTGTAGCACAGAGAAGAAAAAATAGTGACTCTGTGGCACCTTACTACACTGATGGACAGTGACTTCAATGGGGTTTGGGGAGGACTTGATAATATGGGTGAATGTTGTAACCACAATGTTTTTCATGTGAAACCTTTATAAGAATGTATATCAATGATACCTTAATAAAAAATAAATAAAATAAAGATTTCTTCAATGTCAAAAAAAAATCAACACCTTCAACTGCACAATGTTCTATGTTCATTATATCCCAGTAAAGCTGGGGGGGAAATAGATTAATGGGGGGAGGGATGTGGGTGTGGTTCTAAAAAGGTAACAACAGGAATCCTCTGGTAAAGGAACTGCTCCCAATCTTAATCCTGGTGATGGATGCACAACCCTACACATGTGATAAAATCGTACAGAACTAAATACATACCTCCCACCCCTCAAATGTAAAACTGAAGCATCCATTAAGGTCAGAGGACCGTACCAGTGCTAATGCTCTTGTTACCAGGTGATCCTACAGTTCTCCCAAAGATTTCCATTGGGGAAAACCAGGAAAAGCATACAAAGGGTTTCTCTGTATTATTTCTTACAACTGTATGTGAATTTAGAATTACTATCTTGAAACAAAAAAAAAGATTGCTGGGCCCTACCCACAGACTTTCTGGTTTGGTAGGTCTAATGTAGTAGAGCATACATTTCTTTTTTTAAATCAGATTCCTTTCTTGCCAGCTTTACTGAAATATATTTGATGTATAACTGCTGTGTAAGTTTATAGTACTCAGTGTGATGATCTGATGTGCTTTTATATTGTGAAATGGTTGCAGTAAGGTTAGCTACTACATCCATCACCTCATAGAGTCATTCTGCACATGTGGGTAGAGCATTTGAGATCCACTCTCTTAGTAACTCTCAGGTATACAGTGCAGTACTTACTGCTAGCTCGAGTCACACTCTGCCATAGACTCCCCAGAACTTATTCACCCTACAACTCAAAGTTTGTACTATTTGACCATCATTCCCAGTTCCCCCACCCTCCAGCCCCTGGCAACCACCAATCTATTGTCTGTTTCTATGAGGTGTTTTTCTTTTTTAGGTTCCACATATAAGTGAGATTGTACAGTGTTTGTCTCTCTTTGCCTGACTTAGTTCATTTAGTATAATGTACTCGAGTTCCACCCATGCTGTCACAAATGGCGGGAGTTTTAAGACTGAATGATATTCCATTGTGTGTATATATTTTCTTTGACCAACTTTTAACCCTGCTGTTCTTTATTCATACCACATTTTCTCTACCCATTCATCTCTCCATGAAAGCTTGCATTTCTAACACATTCCCAGGTGGTGCCAATGACGATGCTGGTCAGAGAACCAGACTCTGAGAACCACTGAGTTAGGGTAAAGTTTAAACTGCCACATCATAGAGGCCCCAAAGAAGCTTAAAGAAGACAGAACTGTGTTCACGTGACAATCCCAAGGTAAACACAAAATCCTGATGTTGGTAGGAAGATCAACTAACTCCATACATGCCTGCAAGTATCTGGGTTCTTGCATCTGTGGCCTCAGCATCCCCTCATCTGGTTGCTGCCACGTCCACCTTCCAACACGGAGGGAAGAGGAGGAGAGGAATTCCAGGACAAGCAATTTCCTTAGAAGCAGGTGAAGAGGAAGCTGCCCTCATCTTCCCACTCATATTCCCCTGGGTCAGCCACAGCACAACCTCGTTGCAAGGGAGTCTGGGAAATGCCATCAGTAGACAGGTGGCCTTGTTCCCCGGATGAAGGGGAGAAAAACCTGGGGCGAGAGGGCAAACCACGGTGTCCTTGACCTGGAACAGGAACCAGGGAGGGTGCATCTCCATCCAGGAGCACCGCAAAGCTGAAGTGAGGGAGGGCAGAGCAGGGATGTGGGCTGAGAGCTCAGGAACATTCCAACATTCTGATCACATCCTCACTTTGTCACTTTGTTATTCTCACCTGTTTCCCTGTGGACAAGGGAGGAAGACAGCCTAAAAAGAAAACAGCTGGAGGGTGGTTTGGGGAGCAAATTTTCATGTAGTTCTGCTCTGCCTGGGTTCCCTCTCCTCTCTCCAACTGCCCATCCCCATCTCTCCCCTGCCAGCACAGGTCCCCTGCCATCCACATCCAAGGCCTATGGACAGCAGGGCCACCTGACAGCTTTGGGAAAGACTCCTGGGCTCTCACTTCCCAGCCCTTTGAAGGACACCGAGACCTTTGCCCAGAGTCCACCGGCTCCTCCATCCCTTGTGCGATGGCCTCCATTGGGCCATTTGTACTCCTTGTGCTGTGAAATATCTCACACACCGAGTCAAGCTTATTGAACTTTGGAGAGAGACGGCTTCAGGGTTCTCAGAATCTGTCACCAACCAAGCCATGCAGGCTGTGCACGATTACAGGGAACCTAGAGCAGCTCCCGGGCACTGGGCCAGCCCTATTTCCCCTTGGCGACATTTAGCAAAATTTGCCTGTAGATGCAGTAGATGGCAAATATCTTAATCAAAGTAAGGGTGGTAATGTGGTAGCTTCATCTCTCCCTGAAGTGAAGGAGAAAAGATACAAAATGGATGAAATGGGACCCCCTATAGCCTGTTGGAAATCATGGGAAAATTAGGACTTAATGCTGATGATTAAGATTCTGCACCCAATTCAAAGTGTGGGTTATTTCTCCAGCCCAGGCAATTCACCAGGGCTAACAGGTGTCCTACATTTCAGCTCAGCTCTGACACCATCCACCCAGAGGTAGCGTCAGATCCCAAAGGTTAAGGGTTCAGTCCTCCAAGACCGCCCCACCCACTTCAGACACCAACGGCAAGTCCAGGTCCTTACCTGGGCTTCTGACCCAGTGGCTCTAGGTCAGAGGTTCCTACCACCCCCTCCTAGGTTTGGTTAATTTGCTAAAGGGGCTCATAGAACTCAAGAGAAACAGTTTAAAAACTAAATCACCCTTTTATTATTAAAGCTTGTAACTTGGAAACAACCAGATGGATGCACTGGGCAAGATGTGTGGGAAGGGGTGCGGAGCTCCTGTGCCCTCTCTGAGCAAACCACTCTCCCAGCACCTCCACCCCAAGCCCTGTCCTTTCAGGTTTTTATGGAGGATTCATTACATAGGCCTGATCAATTAAATTATTGGCCATTGCTGACGGAACTCAATCTCCAGCACCTCTCCCCTCGCTGGAGGTCTGGGGGTGGGGCTGAAAGTTCCCACCCTCTGATCACAAGGTTGGCCCCAACCCCCATCCTTAGATGCTTTCTAAAATCACCTCACTAATGCAAAGGATCTTTTATGGTTCTCATCATAGCAAATTCCAAGGGTTGTAGGAACTCTGTGCCAGGAACAGGACCAAAACCAAATGTGTATTTCTTGTTATAAAATCACAGTATCACCATAATGATCACGATATAGAAGCTGGTAACAATGACATCAGGAGGGATAACATTTATCAGCTACATGTTGTACACCAGGCTCTAGGCACTGTGTGTACACCATGAAACACCTCAGAAGTTAAAGTACTTGCCAGCGTCGCACAGCTGGGAGGAGGAAGTGCCTGGACATTAATCCAGAATGTTCACTCCTCGCCATCATGTCAGATGTTGCAAACCAGTGCCTGGTGCTAAAATTCAGCCTGCAGATGTATTTTGTTTGACCCACAAAAGCTTTAAATCTTTGAATTGGTAGCCAATATTTAAACAGAGGATCTGGTCAGGTTTTTCTTCTTCTTACCCTATATTACTAAAAGTATCCTCATTCTGGCTTCTGGAATATTCAGAACATCTGACATTGCCAAGCCCACAATTCCCACGAGGTAGCTATTGTCCAGGGTTGCCACTTTAGACCTGTCTTGGGTTCACCATTTAGCCAAAGTCTGCACTGGGCACTTCTCTTATTAGCTCATAGGCTGCCCCACAGGCCATTTCTTACCATTTCCACGAGGGGCCCTGAAGGTGGGTGCTCAGTCATCTGGCTGTTAGATACTGCCGAGTGACCTTCCCCTGGCCCAAGAGCCAGAGACTGGCTCTGGGAGCTTGAGGGCCTTCTAGGAATCTGGGAGGGCTTGCTCAGGGCCCAGGGAGGGCTGAGCCTGCTGGGAGTCCAAGTAACAGGTCCCTACGTCACAGTAATATTTCTCTTAAAAACCATGACTCAAACTTAGATCAAAAGATGAAATTGGTTTGGGAGGGGCAGGCCTATGTCTCTAAGGTGTCTGCTGGGAAAAAACAATCTGCCTGGTGTGAACATGATCAATGCTGGTTCGGTGAATTCCCCAAGAAACTGTGAAATCGCATAAAAGATTTGATCAAAGTCCCCATCAGCTGCCAAGCTGTAATGACTTCTGTGATTTTTCTTAACTGGATTTTAATTTTTCTATTTATTATTTGGGGACTGATGGAGCAAAGGAAATGCCCCAGCTCTGGATTCCACTTGCATTCTCTCCCGTGAAGCACTTCAAGAACTGGGTAAAACTCAATTGCAAAAGAAAAGCATTTGGCTTTCCATGTTTCATGTTTTGTTCCCACTCCCCGGGCTTGGAGACAGCTCAGAAACTTAATTAAAATCAATGGAGAAAAAGAATTGAATAAATCACAACGTGAATATCTCTGAAAGTCTATATCACAGTGCAGCAGCGTAGAGGTGAAAAAAGAAGTCTGTTTCCTCTCTCCCTCTGGAAAGGGGAAAAATTAAAATTATCTCAGAGTGCACGTAATCTCTCTCTCTCTCCCTCCCTCCCTCCATCTATCTCTCTCTCTTCTCTGAAAGCAAGTATATGAGGGAGAGACTATCAAGAGGTCAAGGGTATCCCTCATTCAGAGGAGGTCTGCAACACAGAAAAGATCCCTATCCATTGTGACTGAACGTGAGGGACATTACGTTTCACTTCCTCAAGCAGCCCTACAAAGTCACTGTGCTTAAGCCCCACTTTGCAAATAAGGTTAAATAATTTCCCCCAAGTTCACCTGTGGGCTTCAAGTGGCTCCTGATGCACATCATTTACCTGGGACTCAGCAAGATCTCCTTCCCAAAATAGCCCAGTGATTCTCCCTAGCGGTTGTGGACAAATTATTTCCAGGGGATCTGAATTACACCTAGAAAGGGACAAGAAAGATCCCTGTAGGACCACCTGCTGAGCCCTGCCTCCCGGTGCAATTATACTGAAACACTCTGTGCCCAAGAGAATTGAGCTCGCAGCACCAGAAGAGCAAATTCCCCCCTAGCCGTGAAAATGAAAAGCTTCTAGCATCCCTCATTCTCTGAGGAGAGGTTCTTGCTCAAATCTAATCTGAATCCTCCGGGCTGCAGGCTGGATTGTGCGGCACATATGACAATGGGTGATGCGCCCTCCTCCCTCCTTCCTGCCTCCCTCTCCCCCAAAGTTCCACCCTCCTGCCCCCAAAGCTGGTCAAACACCCAGCCCAGTGCCTGGCACCAAGCTTGTGTTATTAAATATTAATTCTTTGCTTTTGTTTCTTCCTTCTGCCATGCCAGGTCTCTGGGACCACAGAGGGCACTGGCCACCCCATTCTTCTCTTGGAGTTGTTCATAGTCTAGGAAAAAGTACCACACTTAGGCACATAGCTGTGATGCAGAGGCACACGTGATAATAGCACAGAAGCCACCGTGGAACGCAGGGCAGAAACACCCTGCCCCTAGGCACCCAATCTCCATCATGTCACCGCCTGCCTAGACCCTCCCACTGCCCTGAGCACACAGGCTGCATCCCTGGGCCCTGCCCCACCAGGCCCCTTTTGACCGCCTTCTCCTTTCCCAGGTCCTCCCTCACTCCCTGCACTGAGGAGCCTCACCAACCGCCCTTCTCCTTCTAATATTCCTGGCTCCCCACTTCATGCTACTTATCTTGCATACCTCTGCTTAAATGCCACCTTCCCAGGAAGCCTTCATTACATCCACCCAAAAGCAGGTGCAAGTCCCTTGCTACTGGGTCAAGCTACATACCCCCAGCTAGGTTCCTCTGTGAAATACTCACACACCAAGTAAGTAGTGGCTCAGCAAAAACGTCTGTCTTACCTGACTGGCAATAAGCATCCTGAGGGCAGGGAAGACGTCATGGAGATGGTGACGCTTCGGTCAGGCCAGTGGGAGAGGGGAAGCAGGTGAAGGATAAACACCAGAGATCCTTTGGGGGTCGAATCACCACGAGTATTAGGAGCTACTGCCCCAGTGTCATGCCATATAACAAACCACCTCACGTTCAGCGACTTAAGGCAGAAAGCATTTGTCCTCAGGCCCATGGCCAGCTGATCTTGGCTGGGCTCGGCTGGCAGCTCTGCAGCCACATGCAGTTGGCTCCTGGCTCTGGGTTAGCTCCTGTGTGTTTGTTCTGGGCCCAGACTGAAGGGGCTGCAGTCACCTGGGGTGCACCCTTCTCACGGAGGGTCACCAGGGCCCCTTACAGCCTTGGCCTGAAGTGGGCACACGGACACCCCCATCGCCATCCCAGGCCAAGCCCCAGACTGAAGTGAAGGGGAAACGTGCTCTGCCTCTACTGGGCAGAAGAGCAGAATCACACAGCAAAGAGCAAGGGTACAGAGTTTGATACTGGGAGGCTGTGGCCAACTGCAAAAGTGACTCCACCCGGCACAGCAAGAGTGGGATGAGGGAGGAGGAGGACCCACAGACGGTGTCTAGGTTCTTATACGTGCAAGTGGCCAAGATATGTGCTGTTCTCTGAGGCAGACATCGAGGAAGGGAGGGCACACAGGGCAGGTGTGCTGAGCTCTGTTTTGAGCATGTTGAGTGTATATAGTGCCCAGGCACCCCCAAGTGGAAAGGCCTGGCCGCCACCGGTCTGTGTATCAAAGGAAAGGTCTGAGATGACATTTAGGAGCATCAGGGTAAAGACGACAACTGAAGATTTTGGGGGTAATGAAGAGGGTTGTGCAAAGTGTGGGTGTGGGGTGGCAGGCACCATTGACTGGCCAACCCCTTCCCTGCCTTCTTTGCAGCTAAGGGTGACCCAGTTCCAGCTAATAAGATGGAGGCAAGGGGTCCCAGGAGGGCTTTTGAAAGGTTTTTGCTCTACTGATAAAACAACAGATACAGGGAGAGACGAGCTGCTGTTCTTCCTTATCCCTCATCTCTGCCTTAAGCACAAAAGGATGCCCATCACTATAGCATTTTGTTACTATGAGATTGACAAGCATCAAGAAGAAAAGCTAACAGACTAAAAAT
This sequence comes from Manis javanica, assembly GCF_040802235.1. Lineage (NCBI taxonomy): Eukaryota > Metazoa > Chordata > Mammalia > Pholidota > Manidae > Manis > Manis javanica. The sequence goes on along the minus strand of NC_133165.1, from coordinate 47,961,769 downwards.
ATTGAGGGAAAAGTGTGAAAGAGCCTAGGTCCTTAATGATATCACTGGGCAACCCAAAACCCCCAGAGATTATTTCAGGGAAACAATGAGTATCCTTATAGCATAAGCCACTGTCACTCAAGCAATCTGTCATTCACAGCTGAATGTGCTCCTTATTGATACAAGGGCTATGAACTATCGCTGGGGAAATAACATATATTTAACGGGTAAGCCAAAGAGGAGGATTCACAAAATAAAAGGAGACAGACATCTTGAAACACAGAGAAAATATCAAAATGTAATCAGAGGCCAATTCCATAGGGAATTTCATTATGATAATACATGAAGGGTATCCACTGAATTTCACAAGCAAAGGCCAGTCCTACAAACTGAAAGTTTGTATCCCTGCTAAAATTTGTATGTTCTAATCCTAACCCCCATAGTAATGCTACCAGGAAGTGGGGTCTTTGGAAGGTAATTAGGTCATGAAGGTGGAGCCCTCATGAGAGGGATTAGTGCCCTAATAAAAGAGACTCCCAAGAGCTCCCCTGCCCTTGTGAGGCATGCATGTGAGGATGCAACCTTCTATGAATCAGGAAGTAGACTCTCAACAGACCCCAAATTTGCTGGCACCTTAATCTCAGAATTCCCAGCCTCCAGAATTCTGAGAAATGAATCTCTGTTGCCTATAAGCCACCTAGTCTGTGGTATTCTGCTATAGCAAACCACAACTAAGACCAACCACAAATGTCCTTAATGAGAATAAGTTTTGGGAGAGGGAGAGAAATAGAATGAAAGAGCACAGGGAATGAGGAGTAGAGCAGACACTTGGGGAGCATCAAGTACATTTACCCCCTCCTCCCTTTAGGGTTCGACTTCATGCATGACACCAGGGATGAGGCATGTGACCCAGAGCTGGTCATTTAGCCCAATCGAATCCCCTAACTAGAACCCAAGTTGTGCTAATCAAAGTGGAATCTGGGCTTTGTGTGAAGTGACAGGAAGAACTACTCTCTCTATATATAATTTGTTACTTCTTAATTTATGAAAGATTGTTACAGTATCAGGGGAGGAAAGTAAGAAAATATATTGCTCCTCATAAAAATGTAGTAAGAGATAAAGCACAAACAGCCACTCTGTTATGCTGAAATATTGTCATTCTATGACTGATTAGCACTCCATGCACCAGCCTTGTATTGCAGACACTTTCTTTACACTGGACTTGAACTTGGAAGGGTGTGCAGAGTGAGCCATGTAGCCATCATGCAGGGAGAGACTCTGAAGATGGGATCCAACCCAGAAAAAGAAAGGAGTGATCCTGTGACATTACATGAGCACCTGAATCAAGCCAAACCTGAAACCAGCAAATACCCTGGATTTCAGTAACAAGTTCCTTTACCATTCCCTTCCCAGCCTGGCCTAGAGTTTCTCCACCTCTATAGAAAATATTCCTGAGGAAAGGAGTGCAGCAGAGTGGAGGAGGTAGTGAGCAGTGACTGTCCTTCTTATTCAAATGCGGGCACTAGCAGGCACTGATTCCCTTCCCAGCCCTCGCACAGGATTATCCTGTTTAGCCGCCATTATTCAGCCAGAAACTGTCATTTCTGCCTTATGTGATGGGAAAGGAGGGAAGAAGCTGTCCAGCTCTTTCAGTCCCTTTCTGTCTGCATGCAGTGGGGTCTCATGTTCCTTTCCTCCAGTGAGAGATGAACCACCCACCAGTTTATCAGTCCCTGTTATATTTGCTTTGCTATTCATCAGTTGCCAGCAAGATGCTCCGATTATTCCTCACAAATACATCCAAGAGAAGGCACTGATTTGAGAGTAACCCACAGTCCCTGTACTATAATGCAGTCCCACTGGGATTATCCGTGTAGGGCCAGAGCTTCTTGCCAAGAGCTCCTAATAACTCGCCGAGCTCTGAGCTCTGAACTACTTTGAGCTCTGAATCACTGTTGGGCAGAGGCCACTGCTAGCAGCTAAGCAACAGCAGCTGTGCAGGTCAGAGGTTTGCAAGGGACAGGGAGCCAGTGATCATTAGAGTAATAGGGATGCTGGATGTGTCATTGGTACTCTAACCGACACCCCAAGACCCCACTTGGGAGAGAGGCAGGAAGAGAGTAAAAAGGCCAGGATCATATAAATAGCCTGATGTGAAAACCTTCCGATATGCTCAGTCACCCAGCCGAGTTGGGATGAGCCTGGAGATGCACAGGCTGGTCTGTTTCTAGCTTAGCAAGTGAGATCCAAGACACCAGATGTGGACTAGAGATAGATGGCATGCTGCATCTGTCCTAACGTGGTTTGAAAGTGGGAGTCCAAACACAAAACGATAAACCCAGGCAGGGTCAGGGAGGAGAGAGCAAGGAGAGTACCGGAGTCTAAAGTCAGAATCGTGAACTCAGATGGCTCCAGGGCTAAAGCAAGAAAAAAGTATCTGGGTGAGCCGTGCTGTGAATACATCATGGAGAGTCAGAGAACTTACGTCCCATCAAGATAAGCACCTGCTATTCAGCTCAAACTAGCTGGAAGTGAAGGGCGATGTTGTCTCATTGTTCTGGAGAAGTGTGAAATCTGTAGCACTTTTTAATAAGTGGAATCATTTAATTTTTAATTAATAGCCAGTGATTCCATTATTTTTTCTTTCTTTTTCAAAAACAACATAGACTTTTGGTATCTGGTTGGGCATGTAAGGAGTTTAGAACTTGCCACTCAAGCCTAACAAGTAAAGAGCTGAATGAACTGAAAAATCAGATCCCTCAGAGAACTGGTGTCACAAAGTGAACAGCTGCCTCCAAAACTGGAGAGACAGAGAGGCAGGTACAAAGAAGCACAACTTGCTAGAGCAGAAACCCAGGAGCGGCAACCTCCACGAGGCCCCTGGGAGCCAGCACTGGGGCAGGGAAATCTGAGCAGCAACTGACAAACTGCTGGAGGCTCGGTGTGGGCAAATCAAATTCAACAACGTACAAAACAAATTTTATCCCACAAGTGAGATTTATCCCAGGTACCCAAGGCTGTTCAACATTCCAAAATCAATTAATGTAATCCATCACAACAGGCTAAAGAAGAAAGATTACATTCTGCAGAGAAACATTTGACAAAATCCAATGCCCATTCATAATGAAAACTCTCATTAAATTAGGAATAGAGGGAAACTTTCCCTTTTTGATAAAGAACACATACGAAAAATCTACAGCTGACATCATACTTAGTGCTGAGAAGCTCAAAGCTTTCCCTCCAAGATCAGGACCAAGGCATGGATGTCTCCCCTCACCACTGCTTTCAACATTATACTGAAAGCCCTAGCTAATACAGTAAGAGAAGTAAAGGAAATAAGGTATATAGATTGGGAAGGGAAAAATAAAACTATCTTTGTTTACAGATGACATGATTGTCTATGTGGAAAATCTAAAAGAATTGACAAAAATCTCCTGGAACTAATAAGCAATTATAGCAAGGTTGTAGGATACAAGGTTAATATATAAAGTCCACCACTTCCCTATGAAATTAAAAACACAATACTATTTACATTAGCACCCCCTAAAATAAAATACTTAGGTATGATCCTTAAAAAAATGTACAAGATCTATATTAGGAAGAAGACTCTGATGAGAGATATCAAATGAGAATTACATAGAGAAATATTTCATGTTCATGAGTTGGAAGACTTGGTATTGTTAAAATGGCAGCTTTTCACAACTTGATCTATGGATTCAATACAATCCTAATAAAACACCCAGCAAATTATTTTTTGGATTGGGACAAAGGGATTCTAAAATTTATGTGAAGTGGCAAAAAACCCAGAGTAGCAAAAAAAATAATAAAGGAGAACAACAAAGTTAGAAGATGGAAATTGCCCAACTTCAAGACTTAATAGAGGGCTAGAGTAATCACGACAATATGTACTGGTGAAGGAACAGACAAATAGCTCAATGGGACAGAATAGAGAGCCCTGAAATACACCCACACAAATGCAGTCGACTAATCTTTGACAAAGGAGCAAATGTAGTACAGTGGAGCAACGATGGTATTTTCAACAAATGGTGCTGAAACTGGACACCCACATGCAACAGAGTGAACCTACATAGACTTTACACCCTTCACAAAACTGAACTCAAAATGATTCCTAGACCTACATGTAAAATGTAAAACTGTAAAACTAGAAGACAAATAGGAGAGAACCTAGTTGACCTTGGGTAAAGAGATGACTTTTTACATACAACACCAAAGGCATAGTCATGAAAGAAATAATTAAGCTGGACTTCATTAAAACTGCAGTACCTATAACCTGACATGTTCCATGACTGTGTCTTCATTGCAAAAGTAAAAACTTCTGCTCTGTGAAAGACAATGTCAAGAGAATGAGAAAACAAGGCACAGACTGGGAGAGAATATTTGCAAAATACATATCTGATAAATTATTATTATCCAAAATATACAAAGAACACTTAAAACTCAACAATAAGAAAACAATCTGATTAAAAAATGGGTTTTTAATTAAAAAGTAACAGATACCTCATCAAAAAGATACACAGATGGCAAATGAGCATATGAAAAGAAGTTCAATGCCACATGCCATTAGGGAATTGCAAATGGAAATGAGATATCACTTACACACCTCTTAGAATGAGCAAAATCCAAAACACTGGCAACAATAAATGCTGGTGAGTCCGTGGAACGACAGGAATGCTCTCTCGTTGCTGGTGGGAATGCAAAAGAGTACAGCCCCTTTGGAAGACAGTTGGCAGTTTCTTACAAAGCAAGCATTACTCTTTCCATGCAATCCAACAATCATGCTTATAATTATATGGATGCAAAAACCTGTACAAAGATGTTTGTAGCAGCTTTATTTGTTGTTGCTAAAACTTGGAAATAACAAAAATGTCCTTCAATAAGGGAATGATAAATAAACTGTGGAACATCCAGAAAATAAGTATTATTCAGTGCTAAAAGGACATGAGCTATCAAGCCATAAAAAGACATTGAGGAAACTTAAATGTTTATTACTAGTAAATGAAGCCAATCTGAAAAGGTTACATGCTGCATGATTCCAATCATACAACATTCTGGAAAAAGATAAAACTATGGAGACAGTAAAGCATCAGTGGTTGACAGGGGTTGGTGGGGTATGGGGGGTGGGATGGACAGGGAGAGATAAGTAAGCAAATACATTTTAGGACAGTGAAGCTCTTTTGCATGATGCTACAATAGTAGACATATGTCATTATACATTTGTCCAAACCCACAGAATGTACGAATGTTGACCAAGAATGAATCCTCATGTAAACTGTTGACTTTGGGTGATAATGGTGTGTTGGTGTAGGTTCACTGATTATACCAACTGGACCTATGTGCTCCAGAGTGTCTATACTGGAGCAGGTTGTGGGTGTATGAAGACAGGTGCTCTATAGGGACTCTTCTGTATGTCCTACTCAATTTTTCTATGAACCTAAAATTCCTCTAAAAAACAAAGCTTATTAACTTAAAAACAAAAAGAACTGTATTCCACCCCACCGTTTTGGTCTACTGAATGTTATGTGCAAGGGTGACATGGGACAAGCCCAAATTTTATTAGGAGATGGTTAATGGGGAAACAGGTCCAACAATCCACGCATTCCTCCATCCATTAATTCATTTCTTTATTCATTAACATGGGCAACAGCAACATTGATGAACATCATCTCAATATAGGGCACGGTATAAGTATAAGTAAACAACAAATACTTATGAGGTGCCTTAGGTAGTCCAGACACTGTTCCTGGATTGAGGATACAATAGCAGACAAAAATAAAAAATATTTGCCTTATGAAATTCACAGTCTGGTAAAGAAACAAACAAGTTTGATAACACACTAGAAGGTGACTAGTAGGGTGGAGTAAGAGATAATTTCAAACAGAGTGGCAGGGATCATTTTAGAAGATGATTCTTAAGACTTAAAGAAGTGAGAGGAAGCCATGGGAAGGCTATGGGAGGTGTTCTCCAAGCAGAAGAAATGCGCAGAATCCATGAGGTGGGAATGTGTACAAGTCAGAGCATGGAGAGTAATAGGAGAGGTGAGCCGGGGGTGGGGGGAGCAGATTATGCACTTCGCAGCCAGATGCTGGCTTGTAGTAAGAGTCAGCTGAGAAGCCACTGGCTTTGAGCAGAGGAGCAATACTCCATGGCTTGTTGTTTTAATGCAACAGGTATCAATCTCAGTCCACAAACTCAAAAAGAAAAGGAATATCCCTTCATTTCCCTTAAGGCAACCGAACTGGACTCCTCTCACAGGAGGGAAATCCCATCTCAGTCATTTCTGTGTCTCCTCTTTTGTGGAAAGTCATTCCTGAATAAGAGCAGAGTGTCTGAAGACCAGAAAGTGCAGGCCCTCCTCTAACCGAATTACATCATGGTCATTGCCAGTGTCTCTGTTGTCTGACCTGCAAGAGGCCTTCTGTCATGAAAAAGGCATTTCTTGGGACTCCTTGCCTAGGAGCCTATCTTTCTATGGGAGTTTGCTTGGGTAACTCCAGGGGCTGTAACAAATGAATCCAAAATTTCAGTGGCTTAATGAAATGGAAGGTAATTGTTTTGCTCATGTGCTGTTTCAGTGTAGATGATCCTGGATGGTGGGAAATTCTCCATACAGTGATATAAGGACCCAAACTTCATGCATATTGCACCTCTACAACCCCCTAGATAATCTAAGTTTCCCTGTATCCAGGGAGAAGGGGAAAGGGAAAGAAGAAAGGCACACCTACTTTGAGCCACCTCTGCCTGGAATCCACACGATCACTTCCATTTACATTCCACGGGGGAAAGCTAGTCATATCATCCCACATGGAGATGAGCGGTTGGGAGCGGCTGCCAGCTGACACTGGAAGATGACCTGAAAGGTAATGAGGTTGAACCAAGGCTAATGGTGCCCTGACTACCATGTGTAGGCTGAGCCTATATGAATTATGTTAAGTTGACATACTCAATAGAACATGGAATACCAGGTGGGTCAGTGTTGTGCCCAAAGTCGCAAATCCCAAGGAGACCACCAAGGGGCCAACACCGATGCAAAAGCAAAAGAGCGTTTATTCGAGCTAGCCCGAGCTCAGTCTCACACCCGTGCCAACACAGTGGCCAGGTGCCAGAGAAAGAGAGTGCGTTTTCCCCAGAACAAAGGTTTTATGGGTTTCCAGGGCAGTTTGGGGGGGTGATGGCCGTGGCTCTGGCTGATTGGCTGTGCCTGGGGGTAGTTGGGGGGGTGATGAGTCGTGGCTTTGGTCAATTGGCAGGGTCTAGGGGTGGTGGGTGTACTTCTTGCTGACTGGAGGGGAGAGAGACCAAGCTCCGATTGGGTGAAATAGGATCCGGGTCCCAGTTGGCTAAAATAGAATCTGGGAACTTGCCCTTTCAGTCAGAAGGAAGCCTGCCTGAGTTTGAATTTCCACTTGGTCGCTTCCTGGATGAGTTCCCTAGGGCAAGTTATGCGACCTCTTTGTGCCTCTGTTTCCCTCATGAGATTCAGTGAGGGAATCTAATGCAGAAGGCACTTTGCATGGCTCCCGGTGCTTAAGAAACACTCAAATGGTATCTAATATTTTTGTCACAAACTGCAGGCATTGGAATCCAGAACTTCTATCCTATCCAGGGCCTGTATCTGTGAGGCCTGCTCCTGTTACAGGCTCTATTCTAGAATTATGAGATTCTGGTCTCCTTACAACTCCATGATGCAGGCAGGAAGTTGGAAAAGGGGAAGAAATAAGGTAGAAAGGAGGGAGGAAGGATGTAAGGGAGGGAGAGAACAGGAAGGAAGGGGAGGTGGGCTCTGAAGCTCTTCGAGGATCTGCAGATTTCTCTGGCCAGAGACAAGTGTCACTGTGATCAGGGCTGGTCCCAAATGCTACCATTAACCAGCCTTGAGTGCAACAGCAAGCCCTCTATATCTGCGGCTGAATAAAGGAGTCATCATTTTATTGTCAAGAGCATGTGCCAATCTCATCCAGATCAATTAATTCCTTAATCATACTGTGAATAGAGCAAGATGTGAAGCACCCGTGTGGGAGCAATGAATATTCGTTGTATTTAACTGCCAAATGCTTCTGATACCATAAAGAATCCTTGAGGTTGCACAATAAAATCCAAAGTTTAATTGGTGGGTAACAAGGCCCTAGGCAATTGTACCTTATTAATGCTGACAACAGGAATATGTATGCAAGGCTGTGACAGCCGGCTACTTAGAGCAATGCCAGCCACCAGCCCCAGGAACAGGAAGTGATTAGTGTGCAGCCCAATTGCAGAAAGATTTAGGATCCCTTTCACCACTGGATCCTTCTCAAACACCAAGCTGTAAATTTATCATCTCCCCTGACTGGTCCCCAGGGAGATGTTTTGCAAAACGTAGAGGAACTGAGAATAGAGGCTTATGGATATAGATAGGCAGATACTGGTGGAAGAGCAAGTGGACAAGTTGGGGCTGCGCCATAAAGTTGTATAGGTTGTGGACTGCACAAGTTCCTTAGTTGAAGGGGAGTGAGCAGGGGCTGAAATTATAGCCTGAGGTCTGCCCACCAAGCCGTGTGCCTTGAGATGAGTCTGTATCTGCTCTGAGAAGGTAGGCTTTCTGTAATCCAATCGTCCAGAGGGCAAGTTGAATAAGCTCTTTGAAAATCAATTTCTCATTTGAAAAGACTGGACTAGATGAGAAGGTGCCTTCCAAATGTAACATTGCTTAATCTCATTTTGTTCATTCAATCATTCAACAAACATATTTCTGCCAATTACATATTAATTTATACCCTGGAGATACAGTGATGGCCTTCCAGTTTTGGGGGGAAGAGAGAATCCTAGGCAAATAATTGCACTAGCAGTGCTCTGGAGGGTTGAGGGGGAGCACACCTCAATTCCATCATAGGAAATGCCTGAGGCCTTTTCTTTCTTTTGTGGCCCTTTCTTGCAGCTGCCGTAGCAAAGGCTAACAGTAGGGTGTGAATAACTTTTGTTTTGCCTTTATTTCTTACCCCATTGTCACCGCTATCAGGCTGGGATCTCCATGAAGACATAACTATGCCTTATTTATCTCTGGCACCCCCAAAATAGAGCCTACAGTTTGACACACAGCAACTGGAACTCTCATACATTCCTGTTGGGGGTGAAAGATGGAATTTTGGAAAACAGTTTTGTAATCATTTATATAGTTAAACATACACATACCCTATGATCCAGCATTTCTACTCTTGGACATGTATCCAAGAGAAATAAAAACACAAAAAGAGCTGTTCAAGAATGTTATTGAGGTGGAGGAAAAAGGATGGCAGCATGAGAAGTGAGGCAGAAATCTTCCAAAACCACATAGAATATGAAAATACAGCAAATACAACTATTCCTAAAACAGTGACCAGAAATAAGATTGCACCAGCCAGTCACATCTACAACAAGAAAGACCTTATGGAAAAGGGTAAAGTAATAAAACCATGACCCGGCAAGACCTGAGCACTCCCCTTACCCCACCCTCACTGGCAGGAGGAAGAGAATCAGAGCAGGGAGGGAGTAGAAGCCCAAGAATGTTAATTACCAAACCCTAGAAATCTACTCGAGGAGCACAAAGCCACATTGCATGGTCCTCTGGATATTAGAGGAGTTGAAAACCGAAGTCAGAGACTAAGACTGCAAACAGGTACCCACAACCAGCTGCCCTGGGACAAAAGAAAGGTGGTTGCTTTGAAATATTTCCCAACAGTGAGAGGACTGCTAAAGTGGCAAGGATTCGGTACAAGGAACAAGTGGACAAAATTGTCCCGACACACTCAGCTCAGCAGGTTTGGAACTTTCAGGAGCTTCAGGCGCTCCATCCCCGTGGCTGTCAACACAGCTCCAAGGCCCCCCACTGCAATAAGCAGCCTGCCATCTTTCTCCACATGGGCACCTGCTTGCAAACCCTCTGCCCCCTCCATGGCTCCAGACCAGCCTGAGAGCAATCCTGCCTACAGCAACTACACTACTTAATGCAGAGACTGACCCTGCACGTGGCTCACTGGACCTGACAGCAGAGACAGGCTCTGGGGCCAGGAAGTATGAAAGAGCTTTGTTCACCCAGCAGACACCAGCACTGCTCATCTGTGACCCTGCCATAGCTCCAGGCCAGCTGGAGGGCAGCCCTGTCCATGGCAGCTTAGGTTTTAACACAGAGCCTGCTCCCTGCATGCAGGTCACTGGCTGTAACAGTGGAGGCAGGCACTGTGGTCAGGAAGCAGGAAAGGGCTTGCAATTTAGGGTAGGCACTGGCACAGCTCACCTGCAACAACTACCATTGCTCCAGGATTATAAAAAGGCAGAAGAATTTATTCAATCCAAAATTCCTCAAACACCAGAATGAGGGCTCAGAGAGACTGAAGTCACCAATCTTCCTGAAAAATAATTTAAAATAAAAGTCATAAGCATGCTAACGGAGCTTCAGAAAAGTATTCAAGAGCTAAGGGATGAATTCAGGAGGGAGATACACACCCTAAAAAATACAGTAGCTGAAATGAAACATACAATGGAGGGATTTAAAACCAGACTAAATGAGGTAGAGGAGATGGCAAATGGAATAGAAATTAGAAAACAGGAATATAAAGAAGCTGAGGCAGAGAGAGAAAAAAGGTTCTCTAGGAATGAAAGAATATTAAGAGAACTGTGTGACCAATCAAAACAGAACAATATTTACATTACAGGGGTACCAGAAGAAGAAGAGAGAGGAAAGGGGATAGAAAGTGTCTTTGAAGAAATAATTGCTGAAAACTTCCCCAATCTGGAAAAGGAAATAGTCTCTCAGGCCATGGAAGTCCACAGATCTCCCAACAAAAGGGACCCAAGGAAGACAACACCAAGACATATAATAATTAAAATGGCAAAGATCAAGGACAAGAACAAAGCAATAAAAGCATCCAGAAAGAGAAGAAAGATCACTTACAAAGGAATAACCGTCAGGCTATCATCATACTTCTCAGCAGAAACCTTACAGGCCAGAAGGGAGTGGCATGATATATTCAATGCAATGAAGCAGAAGGGCCTCCAACCAAGAATACTCTGCCCAGAAAGATTATCATTTAAATTTGAAGGAGGGATTAAACAATTCCCAAATAAGCAAAACTTGAGGGAATTTACCTCCAACTAAACATTTCTACAGTGTGTTTTAAAGGGACTGCTCTAGACAGAAGCATTCCCAAGGCTAAATTGTTGTCACCAGAGAAAACAAAACCACAGTAAAGGAAGTAGACCAATTAATTACTAACCAAATGCAAAAATAAATCAGCTACCCACAAAGTCAGTCAAGGGATACACAAAGAGTACAGAATATGACACTTAACATATAAAGAGTGGAGGAGGAAGAAAAAGAAGGGAGAGAGAAAAGAATCTTCAGAGTATGTTTATAATAGCATAATAACTGAGTTAAATTAGACTGTTAGATAGTAATGAAGCTTCACTGGAACCTTTGGTAACCATAAATCCAAACCCTGCAATGGCAATAAGTATATATCTATCAATAATCACCCTAAATGTAAATGGACTGAATGCACCAATCAAAAGACATAAAGTTACAGAATGGATGAAAAAGCAAGACCCATCTATATGCTGCTTACAAGAGACTCACCTCAAACCCAAAGACATACACAAACTAAAAGTGAAGGGATGGAAAAAGATATTTCATGCAAACAATAGGGAGGAAAAACAGGAGTTGCAATACTTGTATCAGATAAAATAGACTTCAGAACAAAGAAAGTAACAAGAGACAAAGAAGGACATTCTATTATAATGATAAAGGAGTCAGTCCAACAAGAAGATATAACCATTATAAATATCTATGCACCCAACAGAGGAGCACCAAGTATATGAAACAAATACTAACAGAGTTAAAGGGGAAAATAGAATGCAATGCATTCATTTTAGGAGACTTCAACACACCACTCTCTCCAAAGGACAGATCAACCAGACAGCAAACAACTAAGGATACAAAGGCACTGAACAACACATTAGGACAGATGGACCTAACAGTCATCTACAGAACACTCCACTCAAAAGGAGCAGGATACACATTCTTCTCAAGTGCACATGGAACATTTTCCAGAATAGATCACATACTAGATCTTAAAAAGAGCCTCAGCAAATTCAAAAAGATTAAAATTGTGCAACCAACTTCTCAGATCACAAAGGTGTGAAACTAGAAATAAACTGTACAAAGAAAACAAAAAATCCCACAAACACAAAAACATGCTCCTAAATAATCAATGGACCAATGACCAAATTAATACAGAGATAAAGCAATATATGGAGACAAATGAAGACAACAGCTCAAAGCCCCAACTTCTGTGGGATGCAGCGAAAACAATACTAAGAGGAAAGTGTATAGCAATTCAGGTCTATTTAAAGAAGGAAGAACAATCCCAAATGAACAGTTTAAATTCACCATTAATGAAACTGGATAAAGAAGAACAAATGAGGCCCAAAGTCAGTAGAAGGAGGGACATAATAAAGATCAGAGAAGAAATATATAAAATTGAGAAGAATAAAACAATAGAAAGAATTAATGAAACCAAGAGCCAGTTCTTTGAGAAAATAAACAAAATAGATAAACCCCTAGACAGAATAAACAAGAAAAAAATAGAGTCTACATACATAAAAAGAATCAAAATGATAAAGGAAAAATCACTGTGGACACCACAGAAATACAAAAAATTATTAGAGAATACCATGATAAATTATATGCTAACAAATTGGAAAACTTAGTAGAAATGGACAACTTTCTAGAAAAATAGAACCCTCCAAAACTGATCCAGGAAGAAAAAGAAAATATGAAGATACCAATTGCCAGCAATGAAATTGAATCAGTAATAAAAAAATTATCCAAGAACAAAATTAGCAGATCAGATGGCATCACTTCTGAATTGTATCAGACATTTAAAGAAGACCTAATATCAGTCCTCCTTAAAGTTTTCCAAAAAGTAGAAGAGGACAGAATACTTCCAAACTCATTCTATGAAGCCAGCATCACTCTAATACCAAAACCAAGCAAAGATTCCACAAAAAAAAGAAAATTACAGACCAATATCCCTGATGAACATAGATGTAAAAATACTCAACAAAATATTAGAAAACCAAATTCAAAAATACATCAAAAAGATCATACATTGTGATTAAATGGAATTCATTCCAGTAATGCACAGATGGTACAACATTCGAAAATCCATCAACATCATCCACCACATCAATAAAAAGGACAAAAATCACATGATCATCTCCATAGATACAGAACAAGCATTTGACAAAATTCAACATCCATTCATGATAAAAACTCTCAACAAAATATGTATAGAGGGCAAGTACCTCAACATAATAAAGGAAATAGATAACAAACCCACAGCCAACATCATACTTAACAGGGAAAAGCTGAAAACTTTTCCTCTAAGATCGGGAACAAGACAAGGATGATGTCCACTCTCCCCACTGTTATTCAACGTAGTACTGGAGGTCCTAGCCATGGCAATCAGACAAAACAAAGAAATACAAGGCATCCAGATTGGTAATGAAGAAGTCAAACTGTCACTTTCTGCAGATCACATGATATTGTACATTTAAAAAACCTAAAGAATCCACTCCAAAACTACTAGAACTAATATCTGAATTCAGCAAAGTTGCAGGATACAAAACTAATACACAGAAATCTGTTGCAATCCTATATACTAATGATGAACTAGCAGAAAGAAAAATCAGGAAAACAATTCCAATCACAATTGCATCAAAAAGAATAAAATACCTAGGAATAAACCTAACCAAAAAGGTGAAAGACCTATATCCTGAAAACGACAAGACACTCTTGAGAGAAATTAAAGAGGACACTAATAAACTGAAATACATCCCATGATCTTGGGTAGGAAGAATTAATATTGTCAAAATGGCCATCCTGCCTAAAGCAATATACAGATTCAATGCAATCCCTACCAAAATACCAACAGCATTCTTCCATGAAGTAAAGTAAATAGTTCTAAAATTCATATGGAACCACAAAAGACCCCAAATAGCCAAAACAATCCTTAGAAGGAAGAATAAAGCAGGGAGGATTATACTCCCCAACTTCAAGCTCTACTACAAAGCCACAGTAATCAAGACAATTTGGTACTGGCACAAGAATAGCGCCATAGATCAGTGGAACAGAATAGAGACACCAAATATAAACCCACACATATATGGACAATTAATATATGATAAAGGAGCCATGGACATACAATGGGGAAATGACAGCCTGTTCAACAACTGGTGTTGGCAAAACTGGACAGCTATATGTAAGAGAATGAAACTGGATTACTGTCTAACTCCATACACAAAAGTAAACTCAAAATGGATCAAATATCTGAATGTAAGTCATGAAACCATAAAAGTCTTAGAAGAAAACATAGTCAAAATTCTCTTGAATATAAACATGAGCACCTTTTTCATAAACTCATCTCCTCGGGCAAGGGAAACAAAAGCAAAAAACAAGTGGGACTACATTAAACTTAAAAGCTTCTGTACAGCAAAGGACACCATCAGTAGAACAAAAAGGCATCCTATAGTATGGGAGAATATATTTGTAAATGACATATCTGATAAGGGGTTGACACCCAAAATATATAAAGAGCTCACATGCCTCAACACCCAAAAAGCAAATTACCTGATTAAAAAATGGGCAGAGGATTTGAACAGACACTTCTCCAAAGAACTTCAGATGACCAACAGGCACACGAAAAGATACTCCACATTACTAATCATCAGAGAAATGCAAATTAAAACCACAATGAGATATCACCTCACACCAGTTAGGATGGCCAACATCCAAAAGACAAGCAACAATAAATGCTGGCAAGGATATGGAGAAAGGGGAACCCTTCTACACTGCTGGTAAGAATATAAATTAGTTCAACCAATGTGGAAAGCAATATGGAGGTTCCTCAAAAAACTAAAAATAGAAATACGATTTGACCCAGGAATTCCACTCATAGGAATTTACTCTAAGAAAACAGGATCACAGATTCAAAAGACACATACACCCCTATGTTTATCACAGCACTATTTACAATAGCCAAGACATGGAAGCAACATAAGTGTCAATCAGTAGATGAATGGATAAAGAAGATGTGGTATATATATACAGTGGAATATTATTTAGCCATAAGAAGAAAATAGATCCTACCATTTACAATAACATGGATGGAGCTAGAGGGTATTATGCTCAGTGAAATAAGCCAGGTGGAGAAAGACAAGTACCAAATGATTTCACTCATCTGTGCAATATAAGAACAAAGCAAAAACTGAAGGAACAAAACAGCAGCAGACCCACAGAACCAAGAATGGACTAGTGGTCACCGAAGGAAAAGAAACTGGGGAGGATGGGTTGGAAGGGAGGGATAAGGGGATTAAGAGGTATTATGATTTGTGCACATAATATAGGGGAGGCATGGGGAAGGAAGTATAGCACAGAGAAGACAAGTAGTGACTCAATAGTATCTTACTACGCTGATGGACAGTGACTGTAATGGGGTGTGTTATGGGGACTTGATAATAGGGGGAATGTAGTAACCACAATGTTGCTCATGTGAAACCTGAGCATAAGGTTGTGTATCAAGATACCTTAATAAAAAAAGAAAAAAAGATTGTTAAGTGAAAAAGTAGGACAACCAATTTGTTAATGCTGCATAATCTCACATTTGCAATAAGCATAGCTAGGAAGAAATTGAAAAAAAAAGAATGTTATTGATAGCTTTACTTATAATAGCCCCAAACTGAGAACAACCCAATGTCCATCAAGAAGAGAATGGATAAACAAATCTTGATAAAGCCACACAATGGAATAGTATTTAGCAGTGGAAAAGGATAAAGCCTGATATAGCAGGAATCTCTTATGTCAGTCTAAAGAAATCAGATACAAGAAAGTACATACTATGTGATTCCATTCATAAGGAGTTCAAGAACACAATCTATGCTGATAAAAAGTCAGAGCAGTGCTTCTTGGAATTAGAGCCAAAATTTTACCTAGAAAGGGGCATGAGAAACCCCTCTGAAGTGATGGAATTATTCTCAATCTTGATTGGGGTATGAGTTACATGGGTTTATGTGTCTGTCAAACCCAATGAACTATCCAGTTCAGGTCTGTGCAAATTACTCTTTGTGAACTACACCTCAATTTATTAAAAAGCCCTCACAATGTTTGGCAATAGACTGTGATGATATGAGAAAATTCACCAGCATGCATTCCTGGTGAGAGTAAATGGGGTGCAATCTCTTTTTTTGACCATTTTTACAATTCCTATCAGAAAGAATGATATAGATACACACTTGCCCCAGTCATTTCACTTCAAAGTCATCCTACAGATATATTCGTGCATGCTGCAGAAACAGTCATGGAAAGATATTCTTTGCAAAATTGTTTGCAGTAGCAAAAGACTGGAAATAACATAGCAATCCATCCATAAAGGGCAACTTAAGTAAATTACAGTGCTACACTTTAATAGAATACAATGCAGCTGTTAAAATAATAAGGTAGACTGCTATGTACTCACATGAAGTGATATTCAAGATATATTATATACTGATACACAGAAGAAAAAGGTGTAGAAAAGACTTTATAATACCCTTCCATCAGTGTAAAATTAATGTGCATGTGCAATATATCTTGAAAGGTACATAAAAAACTGGACACGGCTGTTGCCTCTGGGAACAGGGGCTGGCAGACCAGGACACTGGTGGTTAAACATTGGGGGAGAATTATTTTCACTGTATTACTTCTTTTATTGTCTGAGTTGTTCTTTCTATAACCATATGAGTATCATGTAAATCAATAAATTTTTTAAAAGCAAAGGAAAAGACCAACACTGTGGGACCAATCCATTTTCCCTGGCACTTGACTCAGGCCCTTTCTGTTCCTGTGCCCCACAGACCCTGGGTCTGTCCTGGCAGCTCCTGTAATAACCACCCTCACCATTTTTGTGTGCATGGTGTCCATCCTCAGATCTGACCTCAGCCCCACCTTCTATATCAGCTTGTTTTTTTAACAGGACCACCAGTTCTTAAGTATCAGATACTTTTCCACCCAACACCACCCTCCACCACTCAGCATTTAAATTATTGGATTTTCCAGCCTTTTATTTATTCCTGGCTTTTCCTAAGCAACACAGATCCTCCCATAGCCAGGACTGTGCCTAGCCAACCAGATAAATGTCCTAAAATGAGACCATGAAATATCCCTGTAATTTTCCGATGCCTTAAGACACATGCTCTTAAATATTTAGTAGATTATAAATGAGCTAAACCTTTAGCCCAGCTTTTAAACGTAACTTCTCAGCAAGCCTACATGGACAGTTTACCCCCAGCCCGAGTACAGAGATCACTATGGCTCTCCTGATGAATATGAGGGTTGCTGTACAGGAATTGCTGCGCAATAGTAATGAAGCTGTCCTAGGGCTTAGTACCCATTATAGGGACAGACTCACTGTTCACAGTGTTCTCTCTGATCGTGCACTGTGTGGCATGCTGTACAGAGATGTGTAGAGAGAGAATCAAAGAACCTGGTCTGAAGCCCAACTCTGCTGCTGACTTTCTGTATGGCCTTGAGCACATCATGTCCCCTCTCTGGGACTCTGGGCCCTTCTCTGCTGCATGGTGTAATCTCTAAGGCCTTTTTGTATCATTCAGCTTCAGACTTCTGTGTGTCTGCAGTTATAATTATTTGTTAAAATATATTTCACAATAAAAGAAGGGAAAATCAGCAGCAAAGATTTTTTTTTTAACTTCAAAAATGGATTTTTAAAAAAAAGAAGAAATACCACACTTCTAATCCTTGTTATTCCAACAGCATTGGCACCACCTGGGAGCAGGTTAGATATGCAAACTCACAGGTCCCCTCCCAGACATACTGAATTAGAATCTGAATTTTAACAAGATCCTAAGATAATTTCTTTGCCCTGAGCCTCCAAGGGACATAAAAATGCCCCAGGAGTCTTATGTAAAACTGGCAGCTTTGGAAAAGGGTCTTCTCTGTGTCTTCAGGCCTTTCTGGCCACAGCACATAAGCTGGATGTAAACTGGGACTCACAACATATAATGACATCAAAGGTCAGGCAAGTAACATCTAGCAAAGGAGCCTGAATGTGATACAATAGGGAAGGGTAGGGATTGTGGTTAAGTGAAAAGTGTTTCATCTTAAGTGTCCCAGCTACTACTGAGCATCAGTCAGCTTTCCTGTATGGAAATGCAAGGGTCTGTGTTGCCACACTTCTGAAATTTTTTTTTAAGTTAACCTGGATATTTAGATTTCTAGGTGAAATCTCTTAATAATAAAAACATCAGGTCACACATAACACATTTTAAAGCCCGATGTAATAGTGAGTTCAACAGCCCTAAAGCAAGAATGAGCTTTATCAGTTCAAGACACAAAGGAAGGATCTGGTGGCTGAAGTATGATGAGTAATGGGGACAAACTAGAAGGGGGGCTGGCTGCTGAAAGGAGGGAGCCGAACAATGTGGCATTTGTTGGTGAACATGGTGACTGAAAGCATAGGGACTAGAGTCTATCTCTGTGACCTTAAATACATTATTTCATGCTATGTGACTCGGTTTCCTTCTCTGCAAAATGGAGCTAATGATGGTATGCACCTCAGAAGGTCACTACAAAGAAGGAGTGAGCAACACTGGCCAAAGTGAGTACTCAGTGACTTTACTGTGATTGGTATTAGTTGCCTCCTTCTTTCATTAGTACCACACGTGTCTTGAGCACCTGCTGGATGCCAACCCACACTCTGGACTTTTTACAGTGGGCTTCACCAGCTCATCTACTCCTGCAAAATTTTCAAACAAGGAATGGGCACACAAAGATCTGTGGAGTGTTTCTTTTTACAAGGCTTCTCCTCTCAAGTCAAGATGTCTCAGGCTGCCCTGTCCCAGCCCCAGCCACTCTGTCTGTGCTAAACATGCCTTCTTCTCTAGTACTATGTTTTGTAGAAGTGGCTCAGTGTTCAAGGCCATCTGCAGGCTGCCCATTTATCAAAGCCAGGTCACTTCTTCATTCAATAAACAGGTATTTAGCATCAACAGAGTGTTAGGCACTTAGGTAGATAAAGCTGTGAACAAGAGCCCTGACCCTGTGCAGCTTTAATTCTAGTAGAGGGGATGGCTACCAGCACATGGACACATAAATAAACAAAACAAATAGAGAAATAAATAAGCAAAATAAATCAACAAGACAAGGACAGCAAATGAATATAAACAATGACAGTTATTTTAGGGTCAGAAAGCAGTAAATTCCACCGAGGTGAAGAGACCAAAACAGGGCTGCCTACTTCAGATGCTGTGGTCCTGCTCTACCTCTAGGCATGATGTTTGCGGTTCACTGGTCTTGACTGAAGGCTGAAGCCCTGAATGCTTTAGCCAGGAGCTCATGTGACACTCATTCATGATTGATTCAATCATTCATTCCACATGTGTCTAATGAGGCCAAAGATTTTCTAGGCCTTCCCCTAAGCAGTAGGATACAGAAATGAAAAGACGTTCAGAGGACTTGCACTCTATGAATGAAGGTGTGTTAACAGACAAGTAAAGTCTGAATGAATTTTTTTAATGAAGTTTTAAGAGTTTATTGCATTTTATAAAAAGCAAACTTGCCTGTAGGTTATTATTCTTGGAGAAATTCAGTTAACCTTAGCTTTCTCAACATCGTGACTCTTCAAGTCCACCAGGTTCAACTAACATTAGTTCCACCCAGTGAAGGTAAGGCAAAACTGCAGACACAAGGTCCCCTGCAAGGCAAGCCCACCTTATCTACAGGTACTGTAATAAAATTTTAATGTCTGAGTTTATGCTTGTGAAGGATCACTATGGCTCAAAGTTGTGTTTTCTTAACTGATCCTGGCTAATGACACATACAGAGATTAACATAATTTTTAAAATGCCAAGTGATGTTTCCTGCTATGTATAATGGTAATAATAACATCAAACACCCTACTTCTATAAGCTCATTTAATCATAACAGCAATACTGTGATGCACCTATAATCATCCCACCTTATAAATTAGGAAGCTAGGACACAGAGATATTCCTAACTTGCCTGGGTTCATAGCTAGTAAACAGTAGCAGGGCGGGGAGGTGGGGGGCATTGAAGTTTCAATGGCCAGGATCCTCACCTGGACCTAAACTACTTGATGATGTAACTGACCTGCTGTTGGGCTACTCCTTCCACACCCTAGGCAATGAGCTATTATTGACTGAGTCACTATATAAAGAGCTCTGCCCAGTGCTCTGGGTGGAGGCAGAGATGAAGATTACAGACCTGCAGGCTGTTGGATGCAGATGTAATTCTAGTACTCGACCCATTGCCAGGAGAATAAGCCAAGTAATAAACCCTTTTACCCCAAGAACACTCCATTGTCATTCCTCAGTCTCACTGAATCCATAGTGAACTTGCCCGGGGATGAAACCCATTGGCAAGACAGGTAGAAACAAGATTTCAACTGATACATTTTGGCTTCTAATGTCCATTCATGCTGCAGATAAGAAAATTTTGCAGTTGTCACAACTTAAGAAGATATTCCATCATAAAATGGACATAACATACTGTGGATAAAATGAGAGTTCTTGCGGCCAGGATTCTCACCTGGCTGTGGTTGACTAGCTCACTGCACACCTGTGGGCACTACATGGCTTTTGACTCTATAAAAAGAGCTCCACCCAGTGCTCTGGGCATGACATGGTGGCAGGGCTGCAAGGAGAGCAGAGCAGAGGCTGGAGTGATGACAGAGACAGAGGATGGCTGTGTGGGACGACTGTGCAGAGAGGCCCAGAGGAGCTGTGCAGACAGAGTGGCCCAGAGGCAGAGACTGGCTTGCAGCATACAGACTTGCTCTGAGTGAATGGGATTCCAGTGACTGACCTGCCACCTGGAAATAAAGTTGGGTATAACCCTTTCACCCCAAAAAGCGTTCTGCTGTCAATTTTCTTTGGTCACATTGAATTTGTAGTGAACTTGCCTGGGGCTGAAACCCATTGGCAAGGCACATACTCAAAGGATCTTTCCCTGAAACAGTCAATACCATAGTCACATTGCCAACAAAACAGTATTTCAGCAATTCAACATCATCTGCCATACTTAAATTAATGCCATTAATTTGGATATAGGCTGAGTGACTCTTGAAGGAGGGAAAACCCTCCAGGCCTGAGGAGCCATATGGGCAGAGGCAATGACACAAAAGTTATCATGACACATTCATGTACCTGCAGTCTTCAGTGTAGCTGCAAGTTTAAGGTGTGCAACAGCGGATGGCAGGAAATGAATCTGGGAAAAAGGCGGGCTCAGAAGCCAGGCTTCAGTAGACTTTGGACATTAAGACTGTACCTGCTCAGAAGGGGTGGGGAGGTGACATCTGGGAAACACTTGAGATTCAGCCACCCTTGAAGGAAATATCCAAGAATATGTTCAGGTCGTTTTCCATTTTCAACACCCAGTGTGGTGAGCAAGCATGCACAGAGCCAGCATCTCTACTTTGCTTGGAAGGGAATAAAAACAAACAAAAACTGCAAAGGGGATCTTCTCAAGGACCTGTTGGAGCAGTGGAGTGCCTTTATGAAACTTGAAGGTCAAGTCCTGGGACTTGAAGGTCAGTGAAGTTGACCCACCCACCAAGGAGCAATGCTGTCTCCTGATCTGGTTATCAAGCCATGTGTAGAAAATCTTGTCTTTGCCCACATTAAAGGGCCACTCATCCTGGACCTTTATCTATTGGCATTTTTCTGCAAGCCTTATTACTACCCTATTTAACCACCACACTCGTAAACAGAGGGTTTAATGTTTATGTTACAGAGAGTCTTTGAAAGGTGGGTTTTAAGGAGAAAAGGTGGGAAATGCAGACAATATCTTGGACTAATTTTAAATAGATTTTCTGTGGTGGGAAGGGAAGTGATAAGACAATAGGAGTGATTTTCAACCCTGGCTGATTACAGAATCATCTGGGGAAATTTGAAAATGTATTGATTCCTGGGCTGGGCCCCACAAACTGTGTTAATTGCCATGTGATGTGGCCCAGGCAGCTGCCTTGAAAATCTCCTGCTGTTTGAGTTTGAGAACCTCCAAGCAGGAGCAATGTGTGGCGGTGAGCGAGTGTTCCAAGGTGGGAGGGATTCTTGAGCCTGCTGAAATGGTGATGGCAAACAGTAAAGAGGCAGAGATAAACACAAAGGAGAAATGGGCAACGGGTGCCATCCCAGAATCCCTGAGTAAGAAGGAGGGGTTGATCAGGAGGATGCAGATAGATTTACCTTATGGGATTTTCCTCTGAAATGAGGAAGAGGAAGAGAGGGGGGAAAAGGTATGGGACTCAGGTGGATAGGAAAAGGAAGATACGGGACTTTCTCCTGCTGTCTATAATTTTCTTTGTAAAGCAGAGGACGGTTAGTTTGCCAAGAGGGAGGGACAATGGTGGCAGGCAGCTGGATAGGAAGATAGGCTTGACCTTCTCTGTGCCCACAGAAGGCACTCGTCCCCTGAGAAGGGGGTCCAGGAAGACGTATACAAGCTCCATGAGGGCAGAGCTTTTCTCTGTGTCGGTCACTGTTGTATCACCAGGGTTAAGTTGGGTACAGTTGATAAATACCGAGATGAATGAATGAGCTGTGGCAGCAATCTGCCACATTTTATTTCCTCAGCACCCTTTGCGAGGCCAGGAATAAGAGCCTCAAAGCAATTCGGTAAAGCTGGGGTCAAGGGTCAAGAGTAAGCTGGTAAGGTACGGAAGAGGGTCCTGCCCGTGGAGTGTCACACAGCGGGTTTCGTGTGCAGGCAAAAGGTCGAGAGACAGGACAGACTCAGGAACAGACTTTAATTGCCACAGTCCACTCTCGGCTTTGAGGAGTTCATCTGGGGGAGTGAGAGGTGGTCAGGATCATCTAGGTGAGCAGTGGAGGCAGAGACTCTGGGGCACTCCAGGTGGGTCAGATTCAAAAGGCAAGTTCTAAATCGTTCCAGGGCCCAGCTTTATAATAGGAAGACCTGCCTGACTGTGAGACAGGCTCTCTGAGGGGAAACGGGTGCCCCATCTATTTGGGGAACACTGGGCTGAGATACGGAAAGCACACCCCATGGGTCTGTGGGGCCCAAACAGATGCCCTCCCCGGGCCTCCTCGAGAGGCCCTGCGGCCTCAGCTGGAAGGGAACCGCCTCTCATCGGGCTCACCAAATTGCCATGCTTTATTTAAAAGCCAAAGAGGAAAATAAACCCCAGCCCAAGGAGGAAGTGATTTTGGCATTAAATAAAAGGAATGTTTTTATCCTGCAATGAAAACGCTGTGATCTTGGAACACAATTTGCATAAACAGACAGTTTGGCTATAAACAACCTCACCAGTAACTGGTATTTACATATAGAACAACTCAGTCAAAACCCAATTAAAGGCTGTGATGGATTGGGGATTGTCAAAACATTTAAACGGCTTCACAGCAGCCAGGCGATTTTTATGTCTCTTTTGGGCCAGGAGTTCCTGATTTCTCCTCAGTCTGCTCTTCCCCCTGTCCCCAGCCTCCCACCAGACCCAGAGACCCTCAGCTCACCCCCCAGTCTCGCAGCAAGGCCTCCACTGGTCTTGGAGACTTGGGGAAGACCCAGCAGAGAAGGGAACAGGGTCCAGGCAGGGTCACTGATTTACCTGAGGACAGCAGGACAAGAGGCAACGTAGAGTTTGGGCACATGATGTTGTCAAGAGGATCTGCTTAGATGAGGCAGGAGATCGATCACTCAGGAGGGTCCAGACAATAATGGCCTCTGAAGCCAGGCAACAGCCCTGCTATGGTTCTAGGTTCCAAAGCTTCTAAGCACATGGTTGAGCAGCAAGGTAGGAAATTAGGCCCGCCTGCCCCATGGGGAGAAGAGTTGTACTGAACAGGGAATGAGGCTAGCCATGGAAATAGAGTCAATGTGTTAGGAAGACTGGGGATAGCTTTAATGGGAGGAGGCCATGGGGAGGGGGTTCCCCCGGGATGTGATAGAGACTGCAGTCCTAAGGCAGTGGGATCACCAGGTAGACTTCCAAAGAGCTCCTGCCCTGGACACACCTGGGATCTGCTGAGCCTTTCAAGGACTCCAGCTCTGAGAAGCAGGGGAAACCCTGTCCTGGTGCTGGGAAAGCTACAGTAACCTGCTCTGTCACTGGGCCAGGAAACTCAGAGGGCTTCTTTAAAAGGCAAGCTGCGCCTGGCATCCTTAAGGCCAAGTAGCGTGGAGTAAGCTTTGATGCATGGATGCGAGAAAGGCAAGGAAGGAAAGAATGAAGGAAGGAGGACAGGGAGAAACAAGGTAATAAGAAGGTAGGGTAAATCCCAGAATTTTCCGTAAGTGGCATGCTGTGGCCCCACCGAGGCCTCAGAAAGATGACAATGACAGACTATTGATTTCTGCCACAAGTATGGGAGCTGGAGAGCAGCAGGCTGCCCTTTGCCCCTCCTGAGGAAACTGATCCATCTTGCTCCTCTCAGCATATTCACAACCGTGGGCTTCAGGGCCTTTCATTTCCCAGATTTTTAAAAATTGAGTGAGTACTTACTATGTGTCAGCCACTATGCTAAGCACTTCCCATGTGATTCCTTATATTGATACATTCACCATAACCTCATACACATGCCTTACTAGGAAGAGGGACCTGATATAATAAACTAAACTCCATGGCCTTAAGGTAGTTGATGTGATGCAACCATAAGGATGTTCTTTCCATAGCGCAATAAAAATAATCCCTAACAAGAAAGCATTCACTAGGTACCTAGGTAGGTGTTCAATAAACATTCCATGAATGAATGGTCTTTAACAAAGTCAAGACTCTAGGAGGTCAAGCCAGTTGATCAAACCAGGCCTTCTACATACTGGAGGATCTCATAGCTGTGCCTTTGGTAGCTCCTGAGGGTACTCTTGTCTTCTCCCTGGAAGGCCAGATTTAAGAGAATCTCTTATCCAGATCTTGTCCTTCTATTAACTTACTAAATTTCTCCCACCACCACTTTGAATCCTGAGTTAAGACGCCTTAGTGGAAAGACAAGATCTGTGGAGTGCAACAGAACTGATTATTGACACAGGTCTGCCACTGGCCCCATGTGGTCTTGAAGAATGAGGCTGCAGCTCCCAGGTGCTAACTGCATGTAGTAAATCAACCCCTCAAGGCTGCAGCAAGAGCCAGAGGGGTGAGATATATTTGTGTACCAAACTCCAGGCTCAGTCATTGCTTCAGAGGTATACATTCCCTTCATTCAGATTCCTGAAGACCATTTAATCTAGAAATCTATCTGTTGCTTGGATTGATACCTGGGGTAGATGGCCATGCAACTTCTCTGGGATACTCCAACATGGGGAATCACAACAAAAGTCCTAACAGTATGTTAGTGCAGCGTGTTTATAGACTTTTCATTTACAAAGCATGGTTTTAATTTCTGATCCTCACCAAAAATATTAGAACCATAAATTTATTTGTCCCAAGAAAGGATGTAGTTCTAAGGCCCAGACAGGTTGAGGACTTGCCCAGAGTCACTCAGAGATGAGCTGCTGAGCCAGAATATGATCTTAGGTCACTTGCTGTGAGCCCTGGTTTCCAGGTGACTTCCAGGTAATCAGACCATGGTTCATGGCTGTATCTTTTTCTACATGCTTTCCCTCACAATATAATTGGTGGGAGCAGAGAAGACTTTCAGATCTAATGACTCCCCAAAATCAGATCTGAGTCCTTATGACCACCTCTGCAGCTGGAGGCATAACCAATTCTATCTATCCCAAATTTATGAGCTGAAAGTGGAGGATGGTTGATTCCCCCAAAAGAGTATCTGACTGACTTTACCCAGAAAGGGGCAGAATGGATACCAGACAAGAAAACACAATGGATGTCCTCTTCAGGGTCTTTGGTTTCTGCACATGAAAACTAGGGCATTAAAAAAATCTACCCCTGGGTGTTGTTTCAAACAGAAAATAAAAAGGGTTGTACAACTCCTATTATGCTCTTATAGCCCTGTAGTTTTCACCCTCTGCCTTCTGAATCCATTCCACTGCCTCTGTTCTGGTTCAGGACCTACACTGTTGGAACTGCACCTTAACTGGGCTGTCTGCCTTCCTAGCTCTCTTCTGGCCAGTGGAACCCCTACAATGCCCTACAGCCAAATTAATCTTCTATTTCAGCAGAGTTCAGGGAGCCAGGGAGCCACGGAGTCCAGCGGTGTTTAACTTGGCTTGCATTCAACTTCATGAATTTAAAGGCCATCTGAGCTGGACCATTCATCTGTTCGTTCTTGACTTCCCACAGTGAGTACATTTCCACACCCTCCTTTCCAATGCCCAGCCATCTGAGTTGCTTACATATTTCTTTCTCACAAAAGCTCAAAAAACAAAAAAATCCAACCCTAGAATTTGGAACCTTCCTTCTATTATCTCATAAAACATCATGTTCATATCATAATTTCAATCCAGAGAGAGGATTTGCCATGTGAGCTCTGAGATGCATACAAATTGCCCTTCTAAACCCTTGGCTCAATAAGCAAACTTCAGAAGCTGACAGTTTACGTGATACATACCTAATAAAGCTTAAATAATTATTGAAAGCAGACAAGTGAAAGAGTAGAACAGCAAGAGGTATTGTAATGATAAATCACAGAGAAGATAGGGGCCCAGCCACTCAGGGTAAAGCAGATTCCAGGAAGGGAAGACAGTTCGAGGCAGGCATGGACCAGAAAGCACTGGTGGTAACTGAGTGGTAGGGGAGCCAAGAGACGTATGAAATGGACTTCTCTTTAGGACCATTAAATACTCACTGTATGACCTTTGTCAACTATTCTGGAAGAAAGAGAGTGTAGGGAATACATTAGTCTACCTCACTGTCTGTCTTTGTCTACCCAGCTTGTGGAGACAGGAGTCAAGACTCCAGATCTCACACCTCATTTATAAGTTCACCCAGCTCCAATTCCACTCCTCAGGCTGGAAGAATTCAAATTATTCTAGCGTTCCATCTCCTGAACTTGACCAGGGTCACCATCCCTGATGGACTTCAGAAAGGTATCCTAAACTCTTCATTCATTCATTTATTCATTCACGCGTTCAACAAACATTAAGTGCCAACTATGTGCCATGAATAATGCTCAAGAAGCTGTCAGTCTAACCAGGGGTGGTTGTGGGAGCAGGTCATTAAACAAACAATAGTACATGCTGAAAATAGAAGCTTTGGGAGTTCCTATAAACTTAATCTGGTCTGGGGCAAGTGTGGGGAGGGGAAACATAGCACTTAAGCAAAAAAAATCTGAAAGAAAAATAGGATTGGGGGGTAGCATGTTCCAAGCAATAGGAAGAGCAAGTGCAAAGACCCTGAGGTATAGGAGTTTTGTTTGAGAAAAATACTGAGACCTTAGCTCCCACACTGATGCTAATATGTGGCAACTTCCACCCTCTTTGTACCCTCCACACAGGAGGAGGTTCTGACTTCATTTTCTGAGTCCATTACTGATCAGTTGCTATTTACTGAGGTAGGTTTTCTGGTGCCCATTTTGGAGATGAAGACACTGAGTCCCAGAACTGTTGGGAGCTGGTTGTCGTCTATATGGTCATAGATTGTGCTTCTGCTTTCAAATCTATTCCCTAACACTCCATTGTGCTCTTATCGCCCCCTGTTCTTCAGCCCCAGTCTAATGAACATCCCTAAAGAACAAGGAAAGAATGTTTCCCTGTCCTGTCAGATTTCCAGCTGGGGACCAGAATTCTACTGAGGTCCTAGGTGAGCAGGTTCTTCCCAATCACAGGATTCCTCTCTAATGGCTGCCTGGATGTCAAACTGCAACTCCACACACACACACACACACACACACACACACACACACACACACACACACACATACACATCACAGACCATATGCCTCGATTTCCACTTAGCCCTCACATATCCTGAGCCTTCCCCTCCCTCTTGTACACCTGATGTTAACCCCTGCATTTGCATCTGCTTCCGCATCTTTATTCCCTGAGGTGGCAAGAAGGTGAACCCCGATGGGGGCCCTTATTTGGTTGGGATGAGCATGCCAAAAACATTCTGCTGGAGAAATGCAGAAACGACCTGGGTTCTTGTACATCCATTCTCAAAGTCATTTGAAGAAGTCAGTAATACTGCTTGGAGCCACAGTGTTCTCTCTTATAAAACTCGCATAGTTTGGACACATCCTGCCAACTGACACAGTTCTAAATACTTTACAGACCCTCACATTTGGGTAACAATTACACAGAACTTTTCAAAAATCATCACCAGGATGATATTGGCAAAGACCCTCCTCCTCAACTTCAGGCTAGTTAATGACTCACCTTGGTTTTTAAGACTGGATGTGACTAAATTAATCTTTCTTTCCAGCGTGGCTTCTGTGTAGTAATATGAACCCCATGTCAGAAACTTCTCCCCGTTTTGAATCTAATCTTTCTACAGAAGTGTGTAATAGCAACAGCTCTTTCAGTTGCAAGTAACAGAAACACAATCTAAACTAGCTTAACCAAAAAAGTAATTCATTGCCTCACAAAATAGAAGGATACCCAGGTATTAAAGACCCGCAAACCCAGCCTCAGGAATTTAGCTTTACCCAAATTCCCTCTTCTGACTTCCCAAATCCTATGACTTCCCTCTGCTTGTTTCTAGTTTCACTCTAAAAACAAACAAAAAAGCTCTCCATATCGTGGGAAAGATGGCCAGAGACAGCCTAAATTCACATCTTCCAAAATTAGCAGAGAGAAGTCTCTTCTATTATTTCTACATAAATCCCAGGGAAGAACTCTGATTGGCTCTTCTTGGATCACATGCCCATTCTAAAGGTTACTATGATGGTGAGGTGTGCATCACATGACCACCGTAATTGCCAGGAGGGTAAGGGACTATGAAAAGAAGGGAAATTAGGGGGAAATGTTCTGGAAAACCAAAAACTATAAATGCCCCACCTAACAAATGTTGCTACATGATGAGGCAGATACCCAAGTGTAGTATGAGTTTGAGGGCATAGAAAAATAGGAATATTGATTACTACAATCTTTCTACTGAGAAAATTAAAAATGTGTTTTCAAAATCCCTAAAGTGTTTATACTTTTGATCCAAGAAGCCAACTTCTATGACTTTTATTATTGCATTTTTAGGAGGAAAAAAATGGAGAAAGATATGTGTATTCTCATAGTATCGTTGTCAATAACACCAAAGAAGTAACCAAAACATACATTAAATAAAACATTAAATAAGTTATGGTATACTAATTAAATGGCATATTATTAATTTTTAATGATCATGATGGATGCCTATACACAGTAACATGGAGAGAAGTTTGTGATGTTAGTAATTTTTAAAAATCAGTGTACAAAGAATGTTTAGTCAAATTTTGTCTTCAAAAGTGTTTATTCCCACAAGAAAAAATAATTTTGTAACCATCTAAGCTGATAGATGTTAACAAGACTTACTGTGATCATTTTGCAAGATACATAAATATCATATCATTATGTTGTACATCTGAAACTAAAATAATGTTAGGTGTCAGTTATACCTTAATAAAAATAATAATAACAATAATAATAAAACATTTAAATTGCTAAAAGAATTTAAATGGCAGTAACAACTGGAATGGGAAAAAGGAAGTTTTCTTCAATACAGGAGTGTTCTGTTTCTTGATATGCTTGCTAGTTATACAGGTGTATTCACCTTATGAAAATTCATCAACCTGTCTATGACATGTGAACTTTATGTATCTTATAGTTCTGTAAAAATATTTTTTGCCAATGTCTGTATTTCAAGAAAAAGGTTTGGGGTAGCTATCTCTGGATGGTGTAGTTAATAGTGATTTAAACTTTATTCTTTGTGCATGTCTTTATTGTCTGTTTTTGCAATAAGCAGGTATTTTGTAGTCAGGGAAGGAAGGAAGGAAGGAAGGAAGGAAGGAAGGAAGGAAGGAAGGAAGGAAGGAAGGAAGGAAGGAAGGAAGGGAGGGAGGGAGGGAGGGAGGGAGGGAGGGAGGGAGGGAGGGAGGGAGGAAGAAAGGAGAAAATCTATTGGATGTGGGAAAATGCAGAATGGCTAAGATCAAAGAACTAGAACTTTGATGGGTAGTAGGCCTAGTCCCTGTGTGTAGGGCCTGAAGATATAAACTGGGCGTGTCTACAGAGACAAGACATGATGGAAAGTATTGGTTAGGAAAGGTTAATGTACTGTAACAAATAGACCCAAAAATACAATAACTCAACCACAATAGAAGTTTCTCCTGCACATTGCCAGTCTAGGGAAAGTATCTCATACTGGCATGGGCTCTGCTCCAGCCTAACATTCTAAAATACTTTCAAGGTCTCTCTATTATTATTCCTTACCTCAGGAAGTGAGAAGGCGCATGGAGGCATGCCCATTGGAAGTTTCGTGAGTCAGTACTGAAAATTGCTCCCATCCTACCTGTTTATATTCCCCTGGAAAAGAACTTAGTCACAGCGATACCTGATTGCACGGGGGGCTTGGAATCACAGTCCTTGGCTGGGCATCCATATATCCATCTGTAATTCTACTGCTGTGGAAAAAGAAAAGAATGGATTTTAGTGGCAATTCAGTTTATGCCACACTGGGGAGTGGGGAGTAGAAGCAGGAAAGAGAGAGGTGGGGAGGAGATTGACTTTAGCAGACAAGCATAACAATTTGTTAATATAAAGTCTACATCAAAGAGGTCCAGATACATGAGATGTGGCCTCGGTTCATTCCAGGCTATAGTAATGCTCAGAGTTTACAGGTAGCAATGTCCTGTTAAGAAAAATTCTACCAATACATTTGAAGATCTGATTGGCTTCATTAAGCAATTCATGAGTGAAGTAGTAACCCACCTAGCAAGTAAAGGGGAGCTCTGAGAAGCTGCCCAAAGTGGAAGGTTTTGTAAGAGGGTAGGCTGAGGAAGTTAGCATAAGAAAAGGAAGAATTATTTCCAGCTAAGAAGTCTTCTTCTGCTGGGGAAGGAAATGGCAGGGTTTTTATCATATAGATTAACCTGCTAGAGATAATCAGGCAATTCCATATTGCCTATGAAAAGGTCATATTCCTGGGATAGGTGGAAACCACAATTAAGTCTTGGTTTGCTGTCATGAAGGGCAGATATCTCCATGCTGGACTTATTTTTTCCTTTTTAATACCTTGTTCCTGTGGAATGCCTGCTTTGGCATGAGTTTGGCATGGGCCTAGGTCAGAATGCAAAATAGAAGCACAGCCATCTCCCCAGGCAGGAGTCTGGAGAGGGAGGCTCCCCCAGGCACATACTCGATGGCAGCTAGACAGGCTGCAAGGCTTTGCCTCCCCATGGATCTGTCCTGATCAGTCCTGCTCACAGTCTGAGCTTTCAGGTGAGGCCCTGGAGATTCCAGTGCAGATATAGAGGAACCGGGAACACCTGATAGACGAATAAAGGTGGATGGTGTAAATGCCTCAATTTGCCCCTCTGATAAGGATTAATAATAAAACAAAAGACTGGATCTGATGCTTTAGAAGTCACCAGATTCTAGCCAGCTTTTTCTTCCCCAACCAAATTTTGCACAAAAGCAGCCTCAATGCTCCGCTACCCCTGCATCATTTAACCCTTTGGGAAGTATATCTGAAGTCATTCCACAAACCCCAGACTCTTTATTCACAATGAGAACATTCAGTACACTCCGCTACCCCTGCATCATTTAACCCTTTGGGAAGTATATCTGAAGTCATTCCACAAACCCCAGACTCTTTATTCACAATGAGAACATTCAGTCTTAGCACAGAGGAAGTTCAGGAAGGGCCTGAGGGCAATGTGTGGGCTGCAAATGTGCAAAATATGCATCAATGAATATTTTCCAGAATGTATTAGCTGATAACTCATGGGCCCCAAAATCAATGAGGAAATTATCTTCTCCATGCAATTGGCACAAAAGAAGGAAATTTTCAGTATCCCTCCAACACATCTCGGCTATTGTCAACTCTGGCATGCGAGATGATGAATGCACAAGTGACTGTACGTCCAGATTTTGATTCCTGCGATAATAGCATAGACCATTTTTTCCCCTTTATGGATCCTCGACACTTAACCTACTCAATGGTTTTTATTTGCATTGATCACGTTTTATGGTATGATTAAATTTGTATGGAAGAGAACCAATTAGTTTTGTTTTACACTTATTGAATGCACTTTATGGTCAGACAAATTAACTTTCCACAGTTAGGCTGATTTATCCAGTGGCAGAGGCTTGATGGGCTGTGCAGGGTCTTGTCCTCAGCTGGGAAGAGGGTGGTGGTGGTGGAGGGGGCTGGAGCAGCAGGGAGCTCTGAGAAATGGGCTTAACGTACTGGCTCTGATGGCCCAGCAGAGCACTGCGGAGTCTGGGTGGAATTTCTCTCCCGAGAATAAATACAAGGCTCGCAGCTCTAAGTAAATTTCAGGAGCTGATCAAGGCTTTGCCTGAAAAGGAAACATTTTCCTGCAGAGTGGAAAGATCAATGGAGTAGAATTGCATTCTAGCCCCAGCTCTTTCACTAGACCGCTGTGAGACTGAGCCAATCATTTAACTTCTCTGAGCTTCAATGAACAAAGCTCTTGAGAAAAAAGAGGGGGGAGGTGGAGGAGGAGGGGCAGGAGAGTATCTCCATACATCATTTGCTGCGAGGATCAAACATGGGAATATCTATGAAAATAACTTACAAACTGCAAAGCATCATCTTTATGCGAGTTCTCTTTAAATAAAAAATAGGAACAGTACAGCATGTGGAACACAAGACTAATTTGGCATCAAAAGACCTAAGTTTGAATCTGTTACTTCCCAGCTGGATGGCTTTGTAGAAGTCATTTAACCTCTTTGAGTTCAAGTCATCTCCTTTGTAAAGTAGAGATAATTACAGAGCTAATGAATATTCCAGACAGCAGTGTTTTCCTGACCACCCTCATAAAATAACAAACCCCTCACTCTCCACCCCCATTATTCCGCTTTATTTTTCTCCATAGCACTTATATTCATTTGCTCAAGCTATCAGAACAAAAGACTACAGACTGAGTGGCCTCAACAGAGATTTATTTGTCACAGTTCTGGAGGCTAGAAGCCCAAGATCAAGGTGTTGGCAAGCTTGCTTCTCCTGAGGCCTCCCTCCTTGGCTGGCAGACGGCCTCCTTTATACCCTCTGTACAGTGTCCTCATGTGGCCTTTCCTCTGTGCACATGTCCCCCTCGTGTCCTCTTCTTATGAGGCCACAGTCAGCTGGGATTAGGGCCCACCCTAATGGCCTCATTTTTACTTAACCACCTCCTTTAAGGCCCCATATCCAAATAATCACATTGTGAGGTACAGGGGGTTAGATCTTCAACATTTGAATGGGGGACCCCAATTCAGCCTGTAACAGCACTGACATTATATTAGATATTTATCTATAATCATAAACTCCACAAGAGATCATTTTTCTTCACCACATATAACTAGCACTTAAAACAGTGCCTGGCACGTAATAGGTGCTCGATAAACATTTGTTGAATGACTTAATGAACCGTGCTTCCTGTAATGACAGTTCCAACATACCCTAGTTCCAGCAGGAAGACACCCCCCAACAGGTGGGCCAGGAGAGATCCTCCCTAAAGGCCCTTCTAATCATTGCCCCATGATTAGTTTCTGTTGCACTTGCCCTGTGATCCCAGAACTGAGAGAAAACTCCATGAGGTGCTTATTTAACACTTCATTTCCAAACTCATGAAAAGCCTTGAGCACCAAAGTTGGAAGGGAATTCATACATCATCAGATTCAACTTAAAACACAGTGAAAGAAAGCGCTTTACAGCATTCCTTGATAAGCTTCTCCATGATCAGGTCCAGGGACTGGAAGCCCTTGACTTCTGGAAACAGCCTGTTCTGTGGTTAGAAAGCATTATTTTGTGTATACAATGGTGCATAAGCAAAGATACTCTTCTCAGAACTGGTTATAATAGTGAAAAAAGAAAATAAATACCTCTAAGGAGGCAAAGTGGTTTACCCATACAGGAGTGGTAGTTTTCAGTGATTTAAATAAACACATTAGATTTAATACAGCTAAATGGACACCTCAAAAAACATAATATTGAAAAATTTGATATTATATGTACAAAGATAATTTACATGTATTTCATATATGTAACTATTAATTTTTAAATATTGTATATTGGGTATAGAAACCTGAGTAGTGGTGGCCTCTGAGGAGGGAAGGAGGAGGTGTAAGGGGGAACTTGAGCCTTCTCTCTAACATGCCTAAAGCAAACATGGCAAAGTGGGATAGGTACCTAATACAATTTTTTTTTTTCTGAATCTCTCTGATATTTGAAAGGTCTTAATTTTTGAAATAAGTTTAGTAGTGAACAGGGGAAAATTTTATCTTTAACTGAGCTGATATTAGGCCCCATATTCAGCTTCTGATCCAAGTTCTGATCTCTGGGGCCAACAGGGATGAATTTTCTTTCTCTTCCACGCCATCCATTGTCTTCCTCGGCGGGAGGGACAGGCGACGTGACTTCAGTACTGGCCTTGGGGCCAATACTTTGGCTGAACTGCTTCTGGACAGACTCCCTCCTTCCCCTACTTACTGAGTCAATCCATACATGAGAAGTACCCTTCTGTGTGGACACCAGCACTCTCGTCCTAGGTCAATGCCTAGTGAGAGAAACAGTAACACAACCAGATAGCTACATGCAGTGTTCTAACTGGACAGCTTGCACAAAGGGCTTGAAATTAGAGGATGAGGGCTCCCCTGCCTTAGGGGTGGGCGGCTGGAGAGGTTTAGCTAGGAAGAGTGACCCCTGAGTGGGCCTGGTCCGGAAGCGGCTCACCCCGCTTCTGCTCACATTCCATCGGGCCACAAGGAAGGGAAGTGGAGAAATGGAATCCAGCTATGTTCCCAGGAAGAAAGGGAAATGAGTTTAGTCAAGTTTTCCAGTCTCTTCCACAAGTACTAAATAGAAAGGACTAGACTAGATGATGTTTTTAAAAACTACTGAAGGCAGGGTAGTTGTCTATCCAGGGCTGGCGATTCCCAGCAGACATATGTGGCCTTTTCAAAGAAGAAAATTCAGAGTCAGATGCCCAGGAAATCGGAGATGCAGCTGCTTCCCTAGCAGTCTCACTTGAGGAAAGTAGCAAGCAGCCTTCAGGAAGGGGGGAGGGGAGGGGGTTGCAACCCAAGGTGCAGGGTGGGACACAGAGGCACAACCTGGGGCCATTGCTCAGAGGAGAGATACAGACCGGAGGTGGCCCACATGTGCCAGGTCCAAGAAGGGTGGGGAGTCAAATGAGCTAATAGGGAGCTGGAAAAACAGATTCTGAAGAGCAAAACCAGGCTGAGGATCAAAGGCCAGCAAGTATCTAGAACTTTACTGAAAAGGTAAAAGTTTTTAATGTAGAAAATTGTACTCACAGGGCTGGAACCTTTATGACCAAAAGGCATTGCCTACATGTAATTATTAGCACTTATTTAGCATTTCCTATGTTCCAGACATGGATCTAAGCACTTACATGCATTAGCTCATTGAATTTTACACATCTCCAGAAAACACGTTATGATAAATGCCATTTTATAGGTGGGAGAAATGAGATATAAAAAGTGGCTAAAGTACCTGCCCAAGGTCACACAAATGTGGTGTTTGGCATTCAAAACCAGACAGTCTAACTTCCTAACATGTGTCTTTGCCTTATCCAGGAAAATCACTGGGAGCGATGCATGCTTTCCTTTCTCGCCTGCCTGGTAGCGTCTTCCTGTCAGCTTTGACGTTTGCCCTCTGAGATTCTGTCACTGTTTGTTGTGCTCTCACATTTTCAATGGTGTGCTTCACAACTCTTCTCGCCTAATCCAAACTATAGCCCTAGTGGTGATTGTTATAATCTTCTTTTCCTTGTACCTGCTAAAGGTAAAGCCCAGAGACAGTGAGTGACGGACCGAAGGTACCTGACTGGCTGGTGGCACATTTTGAACGTGGGCGTCTTTCATCCTACGTCAGTGAACTTTCAGCCGTAACTGTTACAAACACGTGCTACCCATCACCCTGATAGAGCATGACATGACTTAGGGGGTTTAGGGATGGAACTTACAATTACATCATGTTAAGATAAAATGTCCCACCCTCCTTTCCCACAATTCCAAGTGGCAGTCCAGGAACTGCTCTCCAAAGGAAACCATCTGCCTGGAGCTAAAGTAAGAAGTTCCTTCTGTGCCGCACCAAGCCTTTTTCAGGCTCTGGGGGAATAATACTTGAATATGTTAATCAATGTGCACCTTTTTTTTCATTCCTAGAAATGCCTGTTGCCCTGTGATGCTTCCTCCATTCACAGAACCTCTCGGATAGCCGATATCCTGCCTCCAAGGAGGGCACAGCTCTGACGGCCCAGAACACAGAGACCAGAACAAAGGACCCTAGGGTGACTGTATTGCAAGGTAAGCACCTCAAAAATATAAAAAGACACACTCCCAGAGCAGATCAACATTTATCAGGCTGGGAGGAAGGAGAGAATTGGAAGATAAGAGAGTCTGATGTGGTGAGTGAATGGGAAGAGCCATGTGCCTTCCCACCAAGGCCAAGTTCGGAGGAAAGAGGATTTCAGAGCCCCAGGGTATCAGTGGAGGCTCCAAAGAAGAGGCAACTGTGCTCTCCATCCCAGAAGCAAGCCCCCAAATACAGCAGGACCCCAGAGCTGCCTGCACCCAGCCAAGAGGGGGCCAGAGAAACTATCTGCCTGCGGTCTGTGAGGGAGGTCCGAGACCCTGCATGGAATTAGAGCCACAGAGTGTTTGGAGCTTGCGCGCCAGATGGAGACGAGGGTGGCACGGGACGGTGTGAGCTCCTGTGGTGAAGGCGAAGGGGTGTCGTGGCTGGGCATGAAGGACGACACGGTAGCGACCTGTGAGGCCAAAGACATGTCCAGATGGGTGCAACATCGCACAGGGGAAACCCTCAGACAGACGGCAACCCCAGGACCAAGAGCGCCCTTCTCCCCGCCTCCACAGACGGAGCCGAGGTCCGGACACCTCCAAGCTTAGACGAGACCCTTAGAGAAGGGAGAATGTCCGTGTGACTGATGCTGTTTCTACCCTCTGAGTCAAGCTGTTAAAGTCTACTTCTTACATGCCAGAGATGGTAAGATGAGGTCTGTAATTACCACATAACCCAGACCTCCCTTTCTGCCCTTTCTGGCCCCTTCCTCAGGGCCCAGCTCCACCACCCCCAGCCCTACCAAGCGAAGCTAGGGCTGAGCAGGGACTGGATTTCTGGGGAACTTGACCCTGGAGCCCCCCTCTTACTGCCTCCAGCTGCCAGGGTCATTTGTCTGCGGCGACGGTAACAAATGGCCCTGTCAGAGCAGGTGGGGGCGGGGGAGGGCTCCGAACGTCCTGGCAGGGACGCTTTCCCAGAAGAGCTGCCCCTGGCCCCCGAGGCCTGCTGTGACATCGATGAACGGAGGCAGCGCCAATCACTTCTGCCCCGCCTCTGGCTGGGACCCTGGGACCCCTCCCTCCTCCTCCACAGGCCCCGGCCACACCTTCACCGGGGCTCACCCGGGCATGTGCCGCATCTCCCAGGGCCACCCTCAGCTGGGCTCCAGGTGGGACCTGTCTCCGTCAGCCCTCCCCCCCATGCGCTCCCAACACAAGCCCCCTGGCCCTTCCCCCATGTAAGGGGCCCTGTGAGTGCTGCTGGGGGATGGACAGACAGGGAGGGCTGCTGTCCCCGTGGAGCAGAAGAGATGTCCTTATCATCAGCCCTCTAATGATGGCGGACATTTCCGTGTCTGGGCCACGTGCTAAGTGCTTTACCCACGTGGTCTGCTTCACCCCCATGACAACTCCAAGAGGTAGAGACTCTTACTGGCCACATTTCATAGATAAAGAGACTGAGGTTCTGAGAGGCAAGATGGCATGGCTCATATGTGGTGAAGACTATTACAGAGATGCAGCACTTCAGACTCCAAAGCCCACACCTTAACCACTATACACCATAGAAAGGCTGTGTGTGCCGTTATCTGGAGCTTAGCTCAGAAACACAAGTCAACTGGCTGTGACAGCAAAATGATTCTACTGCCTCTTTCCTAGATGAACCAGGTGCTGGGACAGAATAAAGCTGGCCCTGAAGACTGTAGGAATCTGCACCTACGGCTGAAAGGATCTGAGAACAGTCGTGTCTGGCAACTGACTCCTCTCTACCTGTATGTTCCAGCTGCTGAAACGTCTAACAGAACGCCAGGAATCCCGTTCTCCATCCAGGCAGCTGCAGGACTCTGCAGATGCGCGCCTGGGTCGGTGTTAATGCAGCTGCATCACCACCTGGTTTTCGTGTGCTTAAAGAGTTACAGATTCGCTGTCTCCCTAAATACTTACGTGACTTATGTCAAAGCTGGAGAGTCAGGCACTGGCCCTCAGAGCAGACTATACAGATTCCATTTTCTTCAGAGAGAACTTGAAGAAAGTTCTGGACAGGTGGTGATGTTGACCTGGAAGAAAGTGAACCAGGTTTCAGAATTGTTCATGTGCCCACATTATTTTAATTTCAATGATATGACTGAAACCTTGAAAGACCAAGGATTTTAACTTTCTACTGTAAGTTGTTGAAATCGAACTCAAAGAGGCCAAAACAGAAATAGGAAGAAAGGAAGCAAGAGGGGAAGTAAGGGTCCTCACTAGCTCATGTTACTGAAAGTTCCACAGATTTCAGGTGTGGCAGGATGCAGGAGTTTTAACAATGTCCTCAGAACTGCATTTCCCTGTCTCTTCCAGCTTCCCTGTGTTACCTTCACTCTCTAGTGGTCTCTTCTCTCAGAATGGCAAGGCAGCTAACAAAAGACCTGATTCATATCTTACCAGCTCGGCAACACTGATGGAAAGCACATTCCTCTTTTCCAATAGCTCCTGCAACAGTCCCAGGACCAGCATTGGTGCAATTCAGAGCTCTGGGTCTCTACTCTAGATTTTGGGTTGAGTTCTGAAGCCAGAGTGAGGTTTGCTAGACTGGATGACTAGTGAGTAAGAAAACTGGGCTTCCTCAGGTAGTCTGCTCTGCTGAGCAGGGCCAAGTGGAGAACCAGAAGTTTCTCTTCACGTCAGGAGTCATGCAGTAAGCTGACCCATGAAGCTCCACAGCATACCCAGAAGCTTTTATCTTCTCAGTATCTTTGCTGTTGTTGAGGAAAATGAAGCTACAAGAGGGAGAATAGTTAGATCTACGCAACATGAGCTCAGGTTCCAATTCACATATGACTGATTCCAACACAACTGTGTTCCATCTTCCACGCTGTGTCCTGGGCCAGAAAAAAAATAGAAAATCAAATTTCAAAAAATATCCCAGCTCCAGAAGAAACTATTTGGTTGGGTTCCCCTTGCACAGATTTCTATTCTTCTCTGAGCTTTAGTTTCTGCAGCTATAAAATGACAACATTGTCCTGAATCAGTCGTGTTCACAGGTAGCAGAGGGGTCTAAGGGGTGACAGAATTTTCAGAAAGCATATGGGAAATTGTCTCATTCAACCCCAAATGTAACATGCAGCTTCCTCTGGATGCAATGGCCATGCTTGCCCATCAATGACAGTTTAATAACCAAAATGATAATAACTCAATGTGGCCTCAGTGCCTTTGGCAAATTTTTTCATTTAATCTTTTCCTTTTCCTAGTTACGTAACATTGCAAACATAGAGCAAAATGTGTCAGTCACATGTAATCTTTTCCAAGATCAGACAGATGTTAACATTTCCCCATATTGCTTTAACACTCTTTTTAAAGAAACAAAATGTCACATACACTAGTAAACTCCCCTTCATCAATATTCCACGTTCTTTCTTCTATTTCCATCCTTCCCCAGAGTAACTTCAATATTGAGTTTGTATGAATAAATCACAAATATGTTTATATTCATTCTATTTTTGTATATATGCATCAACTATATCATCTATGTGTAGATATGTATTTTTGAATGTGTTTTAAAATTTTGCATGCATTATCTTTTTACAATTTCCCCTGCCCTCAAACTTATTTTTCTTAATTTATTTATATTGATAAATGTGGACCTCATTTGTTCATATAAACTGCAGTATCATACCCTATTGTGAATAAACTACAATTTACATTCCCCAACTGAGAGAATATTGGTTGTTTTTATATTCCTGCAATGACCACCTACTATGATAAGTATCTGTATAGTTTTCCTTGGGCATGTAATGGGAGAGTATCTCCAGCCCAAATATCCAGAAACAGAATTGGTAGGTGATGAGTGTGTCTTCAGTTTCACTAGGTAATATGCCAAATTGCCATCCAACAATGTCTTTACCAATTTACACCCCTACCAGAAACATGAACATCCACTTTCCCACATCCTCACCAACAGTTGTGTTGCCAGATTTATTGATTTTGTCAATCTGACAAGCACAGCTGGTATTTCACTCTTACATTTTGAATAGGCCCAATAGTGACATTGAGAACATTTTTTATAGTTTATTGGAGATCAGGTTCTCTTTTTCTTTGAATTACTTTTGCACATAGCTTATTATTATTGAGTTCTTTGTTTCTTAATGATCTGTGAGGGTTCTTAATACATCCAAGACACTAATCTCTTATTGACTGTATGGTCTGCTAGTACCTTCTCTCAGACTATCTGTTCCCGAGGTTTAAGATGTATTTTGTCATACAGAAGTTTTAATTTAATATAGTAATGTCTATCAATATCCTCCTTTATGACTTGAATTTTTCCTGTTCTATTTAAGAAATTTTCCCCGACTGCAATATCATAAAAAGATTCTCCCAGGCTTTCTTCTAAAGGTTTTGCATTATTGCTTTTCACATGTATAATTTTAATGCATCTAGAATTTTTTTTATCAAGCATAAAGTTAGGCATTCTAATTTTAATCTGTTTCCATATGGATAGCAAATTGTCTCAGCACCAATAGTTCACTAATTTATAATGTCATACTCCAGACTCCATAATTACATGGAGGTCTGTGCTTTGATGGTTTTGTAACATTGCTCTGTGCAGTTCACTCCTGTGCCAATACCACACTGTTTCAATTGTGGGGCATTCCTGGTTACAGTCTCCAAACCCATCTTTCCACACTCTCCTTGGTGATGCTGGGGCCAGGGCTCTGCAAAACTCAGGTCTGCTTTGCCATTTGCTACTGTTAGGCTCTGCCAATAGCGAACTGGCAAAAGACACCTAGAGGCTGGATGAGGAATCAAGGGCTCACTCCTTCCTGTCTGCTACTTCCTGTGCGCCACACCCCCTCACTTCCTCAGCCCAGGCAGAGCGGTTCTTTCCTGTAGCAAGACTTGCCCAGCACCAACTGAGCATGTTCCCGCCTCAGAACTCCAAGATGCATCAGTGCCAGGTCTTCCTCTAGGCATTAATTTTCAATAACTCCAACCACTTTCCTTTGTCTCTTGGTTCCAGAGTTAGTAGTTAATTCCCGTAGCTACTGCCTTTGTGGTATCTTTCTGTCCTTTATAGCCTTTTATTTACCTGATCAATTTTATACCCAGTTTACAGTTCTTCAAATTAAACTCTCTGTTAAAACAACTGGTGTGGTTTCTGTCTCTTGACTAGACCTTTGTTGATTAAGCAACTTTACAGTAAATCTTGACACTGAGGAAGGAAATGCCCACTCTTTATTTTGCTTCTCCAAAATTGTCTTGAATCTTCTTGGCCCTTACACCCTTCCTTACAGGAGTCTTACAGACTTTCTTGGTGATTCCACCAAAATAATGATATTAAGCATTTGGATATTTATATAGCAATTGCATAAACTGATAGCTAAATGTGTGATGAATTGACACTTAAACTGATTTTCTGATCCAGGAACAGAGCATGATTTTCCCATTTCCTTAGGTCTTCTCATGTTTTTCAATAGGATTATCATATTTTTCTCCATAGAGTTTACATGTGTCCTCTGCTAGATATATTTCTAATTAATTTAGAGGTTTTGTTGTTATGGTACATTGACTCTTTTTAATTACTGGTTTTAATTGTTTCTGGCTAGTGTTTAAGAACACAATTGATTTTTTCCTGTATATTGATCTTGTATCCAGCCACTTGATGAACTCTTGTATTTGTTGTTAATATGACTATATATTTTGCAAAATTTTTCTATGGAAACATATTAAATGTGAATAATGACAGCCTTGATCCTTTCTTTACAATCGTTATACCTTTTATTTCTTGATGTGTATGTGTGCTGGTATGCGTGTATGTGTCTTATTACACTGTCATTGCACCTCCAGCTCAATACTGAATAGATGCACTTCCTTTTTGTGGCCAAGATGGAGTTACAGGAACTGAATTTAACTTCTCACCAGAAACATTTGAAAAATTATGAAACAGTGGTTCTCAAGACATTGAATATTAGCCAAAAAGGGTCAGTGAGCTCTGGGAGAGAAAAAACAACCAGGTAAGCTCTGTGATTACCCCAACTTCCTGCACAGGGAGGGTGGCCCCTGGCAATGTGAGGTCCACTTGAGGTAAGAAAATGAATCTGAGATTCCAGAAAAGTGGCTAGAGTCTGTGAGAAAG
The DNA here is from genome assembly GCF_040802235.1 of Manis javanica. Lineage (NCBI taxonomy): Eukaryota > Metazoa > Chordata > Mammalia > Pholidota > Manidae > Manis > Manis javanica. Next base: position 47,919,263 of record NC_133165.1, on the reverse strand, counting down.
AATGCCAGAGAGGACAAAGCAATTCAGAGAAAGAGAGATCTTCAGAGATATGCAGAAGGTTCCCATTGAGTCCTCAGCTGAATCCTGATCAAATCATAAATGTGAGAAAACTCCCCGAGGTGAGGTAAAGAACCACCATAAAGGATTAAAGGATTAATGGGTTCAATACGCCCTCCTGAAATCACACAAGGCCAGGAAATAAAGCCTGTTCCCACCAGTCATTGTGGAAAACCTCATCATTCACAGAGCATTGGGTTGAGTACTAAAAGGGTTTTGCCTCAGTAGTGGGGCAAGGTTAGCCCCAAGCTAAATGCTCCTTGGGTCCCATCTAACAAAGCTTCAGTGTAAGACCCAAAAGAATCAAATAGGTTTCAAGTAACATAATCACAGGCAAGAACAAGGCTCAAGACCGTCAGAGGAATAAAAATTATCCAGCATACAACAAAGTGAAATTCAAAAGAAACTTGGCATTCAACTGAAAATTACCAACCTACAAATATGCAAGAAATTATAACCCATAATGAGGAAAACCATCATTTAATAAAAAAAATACAGAATAGACCCACCTGATAGAATTTGTTAACAGAAGCAAGAGAAAGTATTGAAGATGTTAATTAGACATGTGAAACAACAACACTTAAATCCACTTCTGAGATGAGAACTAAAATGTCTAACGTGAAAAATATATTTAATGGGATGAAGTAATAACAGTAAGACATGGCAGAAGAACAAAGTTGTGAAATTGCAGACATGGCAATAGAAACAATCCAAAAGGAAGCACAAAGATTCAAAAAAATGCCCTTCAGTGAGCTGTAGGACAACTTTAAGTTACCTGATGTACGTAAAATTGGAATACCTGAAGGGGAGGAATGAGATATTAAAATGTTTTAAAGAATGGCTGAAATTTTAATATACACAAACATTTGAAGAGAAATTTTACCAAAGAAGGTAGATATACCAGTGACCAATAAACACATGAAAAGATGTTAACACCATTAACAAATAAGGAAATAAAATTCAAACCATGATGAGATACTATTTCCCACTCACTATAATGGGAATAATAAAAAACACAGATAATAACAAGTATTGGAAAGGTTGTGAAGAGATTACAACCCTGGAAATATTGTTGGTGGGAATGTAAAATGATTCCCAAGAAAGTTAGACAGATCCTCAAGAATGCAAACACAAATTTAACGTAAGATACCACAATGCCACTCTAGGTATATACCCAAGAGAAAGAAAAGAATATATCTGGATAAAGACTCGTACATAAATGTTCATAGCAGCATTATTCATAATAACCAAAAGCTTGAAACAACTCAAATATTCATCAGCTGATGAGTGGGTATCATTCAGAAATAAAAAGGAATGAAGTACTAAACATGAAGCAACAAGAGTGAGCTGCAAGCACATTAGGTAAAGGAAGGAAGTCATACCCAAACACCAGTGATTTCATTTATATGAAATTTCCACAAAAGGCAAATCCACAGAGTCAGAAAGCAGATTAATGATTGCCTAATGGCTAGAAGTGGAACAGGAAGTGCCTGCAAATAAGCACAAGGGATCTTTATTGGGGACGAAATATTCTCAAACCGGATTGTGGTTATTATCATATACTCCGTAAACTTACTAAACATAATCCAGTTCTTGATTAGAATAGGTATATTTTATGATATATGTCAATTATACCTCAATAAAGGCTGTTAAAAGAGAGACTGTTAAAAGAATGAAAAGAAAAAATACTGAGAAAATACTTGCAAATCACATACCTGATTTTTTTAAAGACTTGCACTCAGAATATATAAGAAAACAAACCCAAGAAAAGCAATAGTAGACCAAACATTTGAACAGATACTTTACCAAACAAGATCCATAGATGCACATAAACACATGAAAAGAAGCTCACCATCATTAGTCATTTGGGAAATGCAAAGTGAAACCCCAATGAAATAACAGTATACTCCTATTAGAATGTCTAAAATTTAAAAACTGAACACACTAAGTGTTGACAAGGATGTGGCATATTTCTCCACAAGGATGTGGAAATCTCATGCTCTGCTGGGGATAAAGGACTGTGAAATGTCAGAAGCACTTACGAAAAGAGTCTGGCAGTTCCTACAGAGTTAAACATATCTTAATTTAGGATCCTGCCATTCCACTCCCAGGTATTCAAGCAAGAGACATGCAAAGTCCTCCATGTCTATACGAGGACTGTAATGCAAGCAGCAGCTTCATTTGAAATAGTTAAAAACTGGAAATAATCCAGATGTTCATCAATAGATGAAAGAAGAAACAAATTGGTGTACCTGTACAATGGACAACTTCTCAGCAATAAAAAAGGAGTGAGGAACAAGTATATGACACAACATGGATAAATCTTAAGGTAGTTACTTGAGTAAAAGAAAACAAATGTAAAAGACACATACTGTATTATTTCATTAGTATTACATTGTTTAAAAATGAACAGCAACCTATAGCAACAGCAAGCGGCTCAGTGACAGCCTGGAAATGGGAGGCTATGGCAGGCAAGGAGGGCAGGAGGAAGAATTGCAGAGAATGGGGAACTCTCTGAAGGACAATGGACTTGCTCATTATTTGATTGTGATGGTAGTTTCATGGGTGTATACATATGTCAGAACATCAAATTGCACACACTCAATATGTTCAAGTTACTGAAATTCAGATGCTTCAATGAAGCTGTTTCTTAAAGTAGCAAAAACATGGGATAGAAGCAGAAATACAGCTATGTCTATTGTCAACTCTATAGAAAATACTGCTTAAATTTCACCATGATGTATGTTTGCTCTTTGATTTGGGTAGATGATGTTTTAGGATGAAAAATATTACATCTCACACTCTTCTTTTGTTTGAGGTATAATTTATTGAGATATGATTAACATGTAAAAAGCTGTACAGATTTAATGTATACAGCTCAGTGAGTTCGAGAAGTATTCACCTTTGAACCCATCACCTAGCTAACAATACTGTGTTGTATATTTAAAATGCGCTGAGAGAGTAAATCTTATGTTAGCTGTTCTTACCACTAATAATAAAAATAATAATAATAAAGGGGCAGGAGGAAACTTTGGGAGTGATGGATAAGCCATATTCTTCTTGTTAAAATTCTTTCTGCTCCCCATTGTTTCTTAGAGGGTATTTTAAGTATAGGTTCACTCCTGTCTCTCAGTGCAAACTAAGGGATTTCCTGTGTTTAACCCTGAAACCAAAAACCCTTTTAACCACTATTGAAAGAAATTTTAGGAAGAAGAAGGAAATGTGTCCCTACTCCCCAAAGAGCTGCAGACAAAAACAGACAGTATGCCTGAGTCCTAAAGCGACTTCCAAAGTAAGATGGTGAGAATATCAACAAACTCATCAGTCTTACTCTCCTATTGAGTGAGAATACTGTGTAAATAAATAATACTGTTCCTGTTCCTATATAGGTGCATTTGGGAATAGTCACATAAAGGAATCTATTAAGTCACCTAGTCACCAGATATTGCTGTCATGCCTATGAAATACAACCTATAACCCTAAATTTAAACTGACATCTCTGTTTACTGAAAGGTGCAACTCTTAGGACATCTCTGTGTGAAACAAAGCAAAGGCTTTGGAAATTCCCATTTTATGCATATAAGCATTGGAAGTATAACAAATAACCATGATTGTGGATTTCCTCATTCAACATAAGGATTTGAGAGTCTTGTCTTGTCTCATTAAAGTAATAGCACGTATTGATCAACTTAAAGAAATTTCATCAAATTGTTCTTGCTAATTTTTTTAATCATGAATATTTACTGAATTTTATTAGATATGTTTTGCTGCATTTATTAGAAAGATCATATGGTTTTCAGTCTTTATTCTCTTAATATAGTGAACTGTATTAACTAGATTTTTATTGGCAAACTATTCTCATATTGCTCATTCATTAACATATTATCTATGGCTGTTTTCAGGCTACAACAGCAAGTGGGGTACCTGCAACAGAGACTTTATGGCTGGCAATAAAATATGTTTATTATATGGCTCTATATAGAAAAAATTTCTTGACCATTATTGAATATCTATAACATATGGGTGAGACAAGATACAATACCATGGACCACTGTGTACCTAACACTCAGTTTAAGAAATACAAAGTTGCCAGCATCTTTGAAGCTATCCGTAGGTTTCTCCCCGATCTGAGTCCGGTCCCTCTCCCTCAGGTTCATCCCCCTCTTGCTTATCATTTTGCTGATCACTCCATTGTTTTTCTTTATAATTTTATCGTGTCTTATATCAATAAATAATATAGTTTAATTTTTCATGGGTGTTGAACCCTAAATCAATAAAATCATAGTGTATTATTCATTGATAATTTGCTTTTCTCAATTTATTATGTTTTTGAGATTCATCCTTCTGTAACATGTAGCCATGTTCGTTTTCACTGTTGTTTAGAATTCACTGTGTGTAACAAAGTGTATTTTCCCATCACAAAGCGGATAAATATTCCCAGTCCTTCTGCTATTATTAAAAAGTGTTGTTATGTACATTCCTGTATGTGTCTAATGCTGCACATGGGCAAGTATTTCTCCAGGATAGACCTGTCCTGAAGAATTGCCTGGCCATGGGTATGATCTTCTTCACCTTTACCAGAAAAAGCCAAATTGTTTTCCAATATGGTTAAATTTATCCTCCCACCAGCATTGTGTAGGATTTGCCATCATGCCATACCCTCACTAATAATTGTAACTGTCTTTTTTTGGTTAATTAGGTAATATTATATCTTATGGTTGTTATAATTTTTATTTCTCATAATATTAATAAGGTTTACATTTCCACTTCTGTGATAGCCTTTACAAGTTGCTTGTCCATTTATCAATTTGATTGTTTATGGTATCCATATTGACTTGTAGAAGTTCTTCATTTTGCTTGATATTAACCTCTTGCCAGTTTTCTTGTTGCAAATATCTTCTCCCACTTTGTGGCTTATATCTTAACTCTTTTTTGGTTATTGTTATTTTTTAACAGGATTTTTTTATGTAGTCAAATTTATTCATCTTTCCCTCTATGATTTGCAATTGCTGTGTGTGATTTTTAAAATATTGTTCCCGGATGCATAGTCATAACTATATACTCCAATATTGTCTTCTAAAAGATTTTATGTGTGCCTTCCACATAAATCTTTAATCCACCTGGAACTGACTCTTGTGTATAGTGTGAGGTAAAGATACAACTACTTGGTCATATCTATGTTAGAGATCTTAGCTAGGGTAGCTTAATGATAATTTTAACTAATATAGCTTTATATTAGTTCTTGATAGGAGGTAAGTTTCCCCTCATTTTTCTTCTTTATGAGTATCTCATTCTTAGCTCTTTACTCTTCCATAAAATTTAGTATTAGCATCAAATTCTGCAAAGAAAAATATAATTCTGTTGGACTCTTAATGAGAATACCATTGACTCTTTAGATCAACATGGGAAGAACTGACAGCTTTATGAAACTGAGTCTCCTTATCCATGAACATAAAATATCCCTTTATGCTTCCATTAACTTCTGTCAATAACATTTTATAATGTTTTTCCTTAAAGGTTTCTTACAAATCTTTAGATTTGGATTTCTTTATATGTACTATTATACATAGTATATATTTTATTATACTTTCTATTAATGATGGCTGATGACTATAAATGAAATTTATTTTTGTCTATTAAATTTCTGTGCAAGAGTTGTACTAAATTCCCTTAAAATTCTAATAATTTATCATAGGTTCTTTTGAGTTTTCTGTTTAAATAATCAGATCATCTGTAAATATCAAGTTTTCTTCTTCATTCCTATAGCTTTTACTTTTTTTCTCACACTGTGGTGGCTAGGACTTCCAATACAGTGTTGAATAAAAGTAGTGATAATAGAACCACTTTCTTGTTCTGATCTTAAAAGGAATGCTTTCTTCAATTTTCAGTCAAATGCCATATTTGATAGAGGATTTTTTTTACATCAGTCCAAGGGAAATTCTCCTTATTCTTCTTTTGCTATGGAATTTTATCAGCTTTTTCCTACAAACATTGAAATTATTATAAGCTATTTCTACCCTAATCTGTTAATGGAGTGGACTATATTCATTGACTTTCTAATGTGATCCAAACTCATCCCCAAAATAAATCCAAACTGGACATTGTGTGTTATCTGTTTAATGTATTGCCGGATTCTTTTTTGGTAAAATTTCATTTGGGCTTTTTCCATCCATGTTCATAAATGGGACTGGCTGAAATCTTAATTTCTTACACTGTCTTTGTTAGCTTTTGGAATGTTTTGTCCCATAAAACAAGTGGAGAATGTTCCCTCTTCTCCTATAGTCAGTAAAAATTGCCAGAAAAAAAAATCTGTGACAGGTATTTAATTTTCTCAGCTTGAATATTCTCAGTATAAATTTGGATCTCAAGCGTCTGTGAGGAACAGGAAGAGGCCTGCGGTTTTGAAGACATACAGGGACACTTCCTGGCCAGATATCAGGCAGAAATAGACAAGCTTCCTGTCTCATCCCTTCACTGGCAGGTTGTATTTTCTTCGATCTACTCTTTCTCAGAGGTGTAGCCTTCTCAAGGGTTCTGTTTTTGCGGGTGACTCTCAGCTCCAATACCTCACACTGTGAGGCTAAAGTCCTTGTCTCTCATCCTCAGTGGGTCTTAGACCCACTTTCCCAGGTTGCTAAGACTGATACCCCACCCAGGACGGGCACAATGCCTGCTCACGTGCTTACTCTTCTAATTTTGAATCGATTAAGGACCTCTTTTCTTCTTTGCAAACTCATCTATGCATTTAAAATCTTAAGAAACTATTCCCAGCATTTCTAGATGTTTCCAGTGGGAATGTTTCTAGGTTTCTAATCACATTGTCAGTACCACAAATCATCCTAAATTCACAGATGAGGAAAATAAACTCAAAGAAGCCAATACTTTGCCCAAGGTGGTGCAGCTAGTAAATACCAGAACCGGGTTTGAACCAAAGTATGCCGGGAGCCAAGGTCTGTGCTCATTACAACTCCAAATTTCCATCCTTCATGAGTTGCTTCTAATCAAAGATCACCCATTCTCTACCCATTTACCAGGAAACTGTGGAAGGCCCTTCCGATTCTGAGGCCCTTCCACAATTTTGTGATGTACTTACAGGCCCAATCATAGATGTGGCCTAAGAGGGAGATCCTTTTTTTTTTAATCTCTACCAAGGAATTTGGTCTCCTAGCCCTTTTACTGGCTAAAAAATAATTTTTAATAGGGGTAATTTTGCACAAGTAGAATTAAGAGGAAAAATAGAAAACAAAAGTAAAATTGCAACAATTAAGACAGTACTAACCTTCAATATATCAATTACTCATAAAAATCAATAAGATAAAAGCCAGCCTGATGGGAAAATGAACAAAACAGATAAGCAGAAAATCCACAAAAGAAAAAAGCATGAACAGAAAGCCTTGGTACTAATTTTCCTTTAATGGAATAGACCTAAATGTAAGGTCTAAATATATCAAACTCCTAGAAGAAAACATGGGAGTAAATTTTCCCAACTTTGAGTTAGGCAATGGTTTTTTGGCTATGGCACCAAAAATATAAGAGAAAAAAAATAGATAAATTGGATTTCATAAAAGTTTGAAACTTTGTGCTACAAAGAATATCATCAACAAAGTGAAAAGACAGTTCACAATTTGAGAGAAAATATTTACAAATCATACATCTGATAAGAAATGTGTATCTAGAACATGTAAAGAATTTTACAACTCAAAAATACAAAGACAAATAACCCAACTTAAAAATGAGCAAAGAATTTGAGTAGACATTCTCCAAAGAAGATATACAAATGGCCAACAAACACATGAAAAGATGCTCAGTGTCATTAACCATCACGTAAATGCAAATTAAAACCACAAGGCGATCACACTCACTGGATCATTGTAATCAAAGACAGACAAGTGTTGGCAAGGAAGTAAAGTAAAGAAATGGGAATCCTCACTTATTGCTGGTAGGAATTGTAAAATAATGCAGTTGTTTTGAAAAAAATAGTCTAGCAGGTCTTTGAAAAGCTAAAGCTCTTGAGTTACCAAATGACCCAGCAATTCCACTCCTCAGTATATATCCAAGAGAAATGAAAACAAGTATCCACAGAAAATTCTGTATATGAATGTTCATAATGGCATTATTTGTAATAGCCAAGAAGTGGAAACAACCCAAATGTCCATCAACTACTGAATGGATATATAAAATATGGTATATCCAAACAAATGATTCAGCCTTTAAAAAAGGAATGAAGTACTGATACATGCTACAAAACATGGAGGATCCTTGAAAAGACTGTGAAGTGAAGAGTACAATTAGAAAAGATCATATATTGTGTGATTCCAGAATACATATGAAATGGAATTTATATGAAATGTTCAGAATAGAGAATGTGCAGAGATATAGAAGAATGAGTAGAGAGGAGACAGATGAGGAGTGACTCTCATGGACACAGGGCTTCTTTTTGAAGGGATGAAAATGTTCCAAAATTAGATTACAGTGATGGTTACACAACCTTGTAAATATACTAAAAACATGGAGTTGTGTACATTAAAGGGTGAATTATATGGCATGTGAATTGTATCTCAGTAAAGCTATTTATAAAAGGAAGCAAAATGCGATGCTTTTTTGGCTGTCAAGTTGGCACCTTTTTTTTACAAAGAATACTAGTATCATGCTTTGGCAAGGGTGCAAGACAATAAGTACTAGTGGAAGTGTAAATCGAGCATATTTTCTCAAAGACAGTGTTAAACATACATCAAAATCCTGAAAATATGAACAGCTTGCAGTACAGCGATTCCCCCTCTAGGAAATATAACCTGAGGAGGTATGCAAAGATACAGGCAAAGCTTTATTTAGTGTAGTGCTAATTGCAATGCTATTTTTAACAGCAAAACAAGACTAGATGCATCCTAACTATCCAACAATGGGGAAATAAAGACATTATTATACAAATATATGAAAAAATACTGAAAATCGTATTGTAAAACACAACAGCACAGAGACATCCCCACAGTGTCTCATAATAAATGAAATACCAGCTGTCAGGTAATATGGAGAGAATAATCTTTATATTATAAAGGAATTACTGATACATGCTTTAAAATATGAACAGTGACTTTCTTAATGTGACAGGGTAATGGAAAATCATTTTTATTTTCTTCCTTGTGCCATATTGCTCTAATTTTCCATAGACAACACATACTGGGCTTTTAATGATGGGAAAGTAGACTTTTAATGTGTTTTCTCTTTACCACTTTCCCGGTCCATCCTCCACTAACATGCAATGGCGGATGTGTTGTGAGATTTGAAAGTCAAGGACTTCTGAGTTAGATAATTTCTAAAAAGCTTTCCATTCCGAAGACTATGAGTCTCATATTCTATCCTTAGACTATTTCTTTTTACAACCCACCTAAGTTCTTACAGACAGATTCCTCCCATTTTCTTGTAGACTGCGTGTCTCCCCACTTTCGCAGAGGTGTAAGTTGCAGTCTTGACAAATAAGGCTATTCAGCAGTCGGAGGAATGGGACCTTGTGAGATGAGGCAAGGCAAACCCTGCAGAGACCTGGAAACGATTTTTCTCTCCCAAAATATAAATTAATCAATTATGTCCAAAGAAGTGAAATCAATATTTTTATAAATGAGGTGTTCATACGCTGAGAAGGGATTGTTGCAATGGTCACATAATCTTTCACCTGCTAATCCAATGTAAATTATGGGCTTTTTAGCTGATGTCTTCGTCATTGCCAACCTAACTTTTCCCACTTTGGCATTCTGATCGCAACTTTCCAATTCTCTTGTCCAGTCCCCAGCAGAAGCAATGTGCCAGGGTCTCTTAATAAGCAATACACCACTAATAACAAAGCCTGGTATTCACTGGCTGCCTTCCTCTCCCGGGACCTTGTAATACCGTTGCATTGATCTTTCCAGCATCCTCTAGGACACAGGGAAATGATGTGCGAATGGGGACACTGGCAAGGCTTAGATAAATTGCAGCTTGATTGAATCCTGTTAATGCAAGGAACATTTATTAAGTGCCTACTATGCACCACAACTGCTCCAGACACTAGAGCTACAAAGATAAATCTAGGAGTCACTGCCCTCCAGGACTCACAATTTAGTGGAGGGGACAGGCACAGAAATGAGTCGTCACACTACGCCATCAGAAGCTGAGCTGCAGACCAGCACACAGCATTGTGGGAGTGCAGAGGAAGAACAATGAACTCCACTGTCACAAGGGCCCGTTCTGCACAGTTGTTAAAGGTGAGGAATTGCTTGGCAAACAGATAAGGGTAAGGAGATGTTCTGGCAAAAGAAGGGAAGCTGAGAACAAGAATATCACATTCAAGGAATAGGGTGAGGGAAGGTTCTAGAACGGTAGGCCAGGGCCAAGGCAGGGCAGGCTTCATGCATGTGCCCTTTTTACAGACATCTGTTGTTTCACCTACCCGGCAAACATCCCTCCTCCTAGTACAGTACTCCAGTTTGCCTGGGGGCTCCACCCTTCCATCTCCCTACCCGATGGGGCTGATGGCACCCACTCTCATCACCTTTAGGGGTTGATAGGCAACATACACCCCCCTCACCCTGGTTGCCGTGATTGTTTCAGGATGGCCCAGTTCAGTCCCAGAGAAGTGAATTCTGGGATTTTTTTTAAGTGTGTAATGCTTGTGGTAGTGGAGTTATTTTTTAATTATCATTGATATACAATCTCATGGTGTGAATTCTGGGATTTTTAATAAGAGTCACTGTTTCTATGTCAATAATAGCTCAACAAAACTGAGAAAAAAATTTAAAATTAAAAATAAACAAAGGAAAAAAAGCACCCTTCCAACTGTGTTTACTAGTAGGCTGGTAGATTGAAAACCCAAATCTTGACAGCACCTGGGGAGAGCCTGCTTGAGAAGGAAGCCAATTCAGAGAAAAGTAAAACCAACAGGGGGACAGAAAGGTAACCCTAGTGACATAATTTTGTGAACCAAAAAAATTATTTTGCCTCAATCAATTTGGATCATTGCTTTTTAATTACTTATTGCAGTAAGAATATTAATGAACTGATACACCATTCCAGTATTATGGCGTATATAAGGGATTTAAGCCTGTGGAAAATAAGGCAAGATATAGTTAAAGAGGGCCTTTAGGATGACTTCAGATGGGGTAACTGGGACTCAGAGGTGTTATGGCACTTACCCCAAATTACATAAAAGTTAGTTGCAAGGCCTGAAAAGAATGAGGTCTTGTGACCCTAGGATAAATGTTCTTTGGTGCACACCATGGTGTCCCGGAAGATTGGTAACAACAATAATAATAATACCTAATACCACAAGCCAGGCACTGCTATATGCCCTTTACAGAAAGTAACTCACTTAATCCTTTGAACTACTCTGTAAGATAGAAATTATCCAGAGAAGTAAGGAATTGGGGAAAATTCCCATTTTATCTCATCATCTGAAAGAGCAAGCTGGGATGAGGGCTAGAGGTGAATTTAAGTTCAATCAGGATGTTCTGGGTCTCACCCAGGTAGGACGAGACCTCAGGTGATGCTGTGGTTCAGGTGATCAGAGACTCACACTATTACTAGAGACTTAGGAGTCACTTTTTTGGGACAGGACCTCCCACAAGGAGTTTTGGAGTATAGGGAAGAGGGTCCATGGAGAATATCAGGGATCCAGCCAAAATGGTTTGGGTTTAAGTCCTAGTTAAGGGCACAAAGGCAGAAATGTAGTCAAGGGGCTGGGACTAACATACGATCTTAGCCACTGCCAACAACACATTGCTGTGGGTAAGGCTATGTGCCAATTCCCTGGCCCAGACCCCTGTCTTGACCACCGCAGTGCATTATGAGAGCCCCCAGGAACCCAACATACACTCACTTTAATGTTGACTAGGCATCCTACCCTTTTCCAGCAGCTTCTTCTCCCTCATGAAACCTCAGATTATCATAACAACCCATTTAGCTTTGTGTCCCACCCTTCTCCCTGCCGCTCAACTGAAAACACATTTTAAACTCATATTTTTGACACTTCAACATTCTCCTTCAGAGAGGATTTAGATATATGCCGATTTGTCCTGTGATGATAAATAAACGTACCTCCTATAAATTTTTAAAGAAGCAGAATCAATGAATAGGCAAATGAACCTCCATGATGCTTACCAAGGTCCTGATACATAGTAATTATTCAGAATGTCATCTTGAATGACCTAGTGGATAGAGTGGATGGATGGACGGGTGAGTAGTTTGATGGAAAAATAAATGGGTAGGTGGCATATGGATAGGTGAAAGGCAACCCATAGCCATTGGTTCTTTAAGATCTCTGGCATTTTGCATCCTTTTTTGTTTCAAGAAATACACTGTCTACCCTAATGGAATTTACAGGCCAGCAAGAGAGAGAGACACTAAATAAATAATTACCCCAATAAATAATTAATTTCAACTGGATGTGGGCTCAGAGGAACTTCAAGGAGGACATAAAATAGTAGTCTAAGAAATCAGGTAAGAGCTTCCCAAGGATCAGGCTGAAGAAATGCAAGTGCAAAGGTCCAGAGGCATGAAGGGGCATGGCTCAATAGACTAAAGGAGAGAATACCAACACAGCAAGGGCAAAGTGAGCAAAGCCTAAGTGTAGAGAGAAGGCACTGGAAATGTAAGTAGAATGATGGGTCATGAAGCAATTTAATGTCCAAGGAATGTGGACTGGCTCCTGCTTGCAATGGTGAACAGTTGAGGGGTCTGGCATGATTAGGCCATGAGCATAGCATCTGGAATAGTAATGAAGTCAGGAGAACTGGGTATGATGGCTGCTGTTCATTGCCTCTGACAAGGTGAACAAAGAAGGTGGATTTCCTTTTTTGTGTTTTATTTTCATGAGCCTCACAGTGTGGAGGTTTTGCAAAGGTGTGGCTCTTGATGTAGTCTCAGTCCCTCTTGTACATAAAGGAAATGATTGCCCTTGTGTTTGAAAGAGCCAATATCCACCTCAACATCTACCCAGGCACAGGGATCTGTCAGGAAGTATTAGCAGTGCCATGAAACAGTGCCATCTTGCTTGTTACATCCAACAGGTGCCTGCAGTCTTGTTGAATAGATTGGCAAGTGTGTTTAGGGCTTTAAGAACTGAGCTGAAATAGCATAATAGCAGCTACAGTCTATTGAGTGCTTACTGTATGCTTGGCACTTGCTAAAAGCTTTATCACATTTAATCCTCCCAACAACCCTTTGACAAGTTACCTACTTTATAGATGAGGAAACTTGTTGAGAAATGCCATGTCAGTTATGCATAGCTACGTAGTTTGTAAGTGGTGGACCAAGAATCCAACCCAGGTTTATCTTAAAAACTTAGGTTCTTTCCACTAAACTACATGGGTTATAAGTGGCCTTCCTCTCATGCCTTAAGCATGACCTAGAGGAGCAATCTTCCTAGCCACTGTTTTTGCCAGGTGTTAGGTTCAGAGAGCTGTTCATTGAGACTGAAAGATGCATGTCCACATTTCTAAAAGGGCCCTGCCTCTATAGGCCTAACCTAAATTTTCTGGACTAACCATATGCTCAGCCAGAGCCCTATGCTTTACCTTGCTGGTTGCCACCATTTATTTGGCTGTGATGTTTAATCAAGTCATAGATTCCCCATCCATTTTTGCCCCTCTTAGACACAAAGACTTCTACAGAGAGGATCCCATATTAGATATGAGTCCTTATCCAAAATAATTCTCACAGATGAGGGCTGGCACTTCCCTTGCATCCACTGCTCTCATCTTCACATGTCCTGCCCTATGACCAAATGAGAAAGATCAACAGGAGGGCTAGCCTCACCCAGAGGCATTGGGCTAACCTGGATATCTTGTCTCAAAACCATCTAAGTGATGTGGCATAGATCACACCTGTTTATACACCAATTGTCCTACTGATACACTGATCTGATCTGGTACCCAGGGGGTGGCTTCTGCTCCTACTACCCCACCAAGGAAAGCCATGGAGTGGAAAGGACCTAGTCTCATCCTCCTTGAAGTCAAGTACCAGCTCTGCCCCTTATCAGTGGAAAGACCTGACACTTCCCTTCTCTAAGCCTCTTAAGTGAGGATAGAAGATGTAACTTTCCCATATTCACCCACGTGTCCTTCACAAGGGAAGTAGGGGAGTGATCAGCACCCCATTTCAAGTACCTATAAAATAGGGTTCCATATAAGGAAATTTCATCTAACTACGTCTACTTCCCTCCCCAGTCCACAAAATTTCCTGAGGTCTCATCTGCTCTCCAATAGCATTGATTAGCTCCTTATACCCTGATGAAACCTGCAGATGACCATTGTGTTGGTCTGTCCAATATCCACACAACATATCCTGTTCTCTCCTCTTCCTAAAAGGTTGTTCAAAAGCCCACCTCTTCCACTTGAATCCAGGATCCCTGGGGAGCTCGCCTCATCCCCAGCTCCAGGAGTGGAGTCTAACTCACTTTGAGCAAATCATTTTACACTTTCCCATGGTGACTGTGGACACATGATTTAAGCTGAGCAATCAAAGGGAATGGTTGTAGTGGCAACTGGGAGAGGGGCTTTGCTCTTTTCTGCTGGATATGAATAGGGAAGTGCAGGGCCCGTATGACCACAGGCAACCCTAAGATGAAGCCTGAACAGTGGAAAGCAGAGAATAAATACAGTAGGAATTTGGGTCTTTGATGAGATCATTGAACTGAGGAATCAATCAATCCTAGAACCTATGCTACTACTGAAATTACTGTTTCATATGTAAGTGTCCCTATCATTTGTGCCAATTTGGATTATTTTCCTGTTACTTGTAGCTGCAAGCACCTTACTGATACTTCTAAAATTTCTATCTCCATCTCAGAACTGTCCCCCAATCCCAGACTCTCCATATTGGGTTATTTCCTACCAGCATCAAACATGTTGGAATAACTCTTGTGTTAATAGAAACTACCTAGACTGCAGTTCTCAGCCTCCCACAGGAAAACTCCTTGAAAGTACCATCTGTACTCCTCATCTCTACTTCCAAATTCATCCTTTTCTA
Source organism: Manis javanica (assembly GCF_040802235.1). NCBI lineage: Eukaryota > Metazoa > Chordata > Mammalia > Pholidota > Manidae > Manis > Manis javanica. The sequence continues at coordinate 47,904,209 of NC_133165.1, read as the reverse complement.
CTTCCTCTCCAATCGATTATCTCAAGCCTCTCCCACTACCAACCACCAGCTCCATCTCACCACATCTTCCAATTCCACTGCTTAGCAAGATTTGACTCAGGTGGTCACTATCTCTTTCTTAAAACACTTCTTCCATTATGCACCTAGAACATCATTCTCCTGTTTTTAATCTTGTCCAAAGCCTCCCCATCCTTGTCTTCTCTGCTGGATTTGCCTCCTGTTTCCTAACGTTACATACCAGAAAGTCCCAGGATTTGCTTCTCAGACCTCTTCTCTAGCTGCCTGCATGGCCAAGGTGATCTCACCAAGCCCTATGTCTCTAAATATTATCTACAAGCTGATGATTCCCAAATTCCATAAGGAAGTCCAGACTTCTATATACATTTGCCTGCTTATCACCATCTGGATGCCTCACACTTAACCAAGAGAGCCTGATTCAATACCCCAAACCTTCTTCTCTGACAGATACACCATCTCACAAATAGCCTCTTCACCCTGTTGTTCAACAAAAAAACCAAGACTCATCATGAACTCCTCTCTCTTCTTCAAACCCCACCTGCAACCCAACGGCAAGTCCTGCTGGTACTGCAGGTAAGTTCTCTTCTCAATCTGCCTGCTTCCCACCGCCTCCACTGCTGCTTCCAAGTCGCCAGCCATAGCCTCCCAATCAGAATCTCTGCTCCCATTCTTCTCCCCTACCAAGAGTTGTCCAGCCAGCAGCCAGAATAACCTTCTAAAGAGGTTAAAAAAAGAAGGAAAAAAATACTGATCTTATCACCTCTTTATTCAAAGCCATCAATGACTATGCATCACACTCAGAATAAAATCCATGCCAATGCATTTGCTCCGTGTCCTGGTCTCTGCCCATCCCGACAACTCCATGCGGACCTTCCTGATGTCACCTCCTGAAGTCATTCCAAGCTTGTTTCCATCTCAGTTTCCTCTGTCTGGAACGTTCATTCCTCAGATGTGGGTGGGACTATCTCCCTCCCTTCAGGCAAGAGTCAACTCAAATGTCACCTCCTTAAAGACAACTTAGCCACTCCAGCCACCCCTCATTCACCAACCCCTTACTCTACCTTAGTTTCTTTCCCAGCACTTACTACCACCTGAAGTTGTGCTGTAATTCGCTTGGATTTTCTCTCCATCTCTGCTGCTAGAGTGGGAGTTCTACGAGGCAGAGACTTCATCTGTCAGGAGCCTTGTTACCTACAGCAGAGCTAGGCATATGGTACTCACTCTATAATACTGATGGAATGAATGACTATCCAATTTACTAATAAGAACCTCCAATTAGATGACCTGTCTCACATGTAACCCAAACTCAGTATGTCCCAAACTAAACTCTCCAGCTGGCCATGGCAGCGCCCCACTCACACCCCCAGGTCCCTCTGCTGGTTTTGCATATGCCCTCCTCCTGTGGTCTCCATTCCCAACATCAGCTCCTGTATTGCTTGGTCAGAGGGCTGTACAAAGGCTATGGAAGCCACTTTCCTGCATGTGCACAGGGCCAGAAGTGCCTAGGGATTTAAATCCCCAATCGGGGGCTTCATTAACCACTAACTGACAGATGCAGGAGTATAAATACTCCAGGTCCCACACTCACAATAGGGACCCCTCTGAGGTGTGACCTACACTGCCCTCGGGCCTCTCCTGCAGGTCTGAGCCACCACTGCCCTGGACTCCGCTACTTACCACATGGTTGCTTGGCCTCCTTCTCTTTCCTACCCTATGCTCTCACTTGTCTACCAGTTTTTCCTGGGATCACTTTCTAACAAAGCACTGTATGAATCCTGCTCAGAAGAAGCCTCTGCTTCCAAAACCTGCGCCTCCTGTCTCTGATCTCAAGATGAAACCTCTGCACATTCAGTGATGCAAGCAGAGACCCAGACCCATCCTACCCTTCTTCTCCAGCTAAATCTATCCGGCAGGTCCCCTGGTCCTGACCACTGTCAGTTTTCGTCCACTATTCTCAACCCTTGCTTCCACTGCCCATCCCCCCAGGGTGGCCCCAAATGGGTTCCTGGCCACAGGAATGTACATACCTGCAGATTGCTCTCTTTTACTTCACTAACCAGGGCAATCGCATCATGGCACATAAAATGGTCCACAAGGTAGCATCTACATGGTCGCCTCCTCCCTCGCCCATTACAAGACTCAACACCAGTGAGTCTGCTTAAGAGTCCATTGCAGGTTATTGTCATCAGTTATTCTGATAGATTCCTCCTCTGCTTGAGGATGACCTACCAATTATATTAGCTAGGCCTTGTTCTGGACACTGGAAACATGGTAATAAAAGGCACAGATCAAGATCTTGAGAATTCATTGTTTGAGAAAGACACAGACATGCAGATACTCCCGGTACAATGGTTAAGGTGCTTCTCTGGCTGATTCTAGGGACTCCGCATGGACCTGAGCTCTAGCACATCACCTTGAAATCCCCAGCACATACCTAACATACAGGAGACTCATAGTAAATGAAAGGATTTTGCCTGATTCCAGAAGTGACATTTCATCTGAGCTTTGAAAAATGAGAAAGGAGGAAAAGAGCCTGCCAGGCAGATGTCAGAGTGTATGCAGAGAGGGGGGAAATAAAAGAACAGTGTTTTCAGGAAAGAGAGAATTGCACAGAGAATACCTAGAGAATCACATGCATACTGAAGAGCAGCCAGAATGGGTTAGAAACAATAGTGAAGGAATGAGTTTGAGTCTGGGCTGAATCTTAAGGCAAAAGGGAGCCAGGGCAAGTTTTTGAACTCTACCAGTGGGCAGGAGCCCAGGGAAGCAAGACCATTTGAGTCTGTACCAGTCTCCACTCATAAATGGCTCTGTTCGCTCATATTCTTTTAGCCTAAATATCTGTACCCCTAGTTCTACATAGGCACTGTTCTGGTGGTGCTAAATCCTGCATCCTTAAAAATCCACGATGGGAAAAAATCCACTTGGCCAACTCTCTATTCCAAATAGACAAGAAATAGGTTCTGCTATTAGAGCAGACCAAACCATGAGACTTAGCACTGGGGGACAAGTGTGTGCTTATGTGTGTATGCATTTAGGTATGCATGTGGCTGTGTGTTTGTGTCTTTGTGTGAGTCCAAGGATGGGCTGGGGATGTCTGAGTGCATATGCATGTGAATTTGCACATATATGCATTTACCAGGGTGTGCTGCACTTTTGAATGCATGTGTGCTTGTGCACATGTTTAGTATGTACACGTTTGCATGTGGACATGTGCATATATGTCTGCCTGTGCCCATGTGGAGGCATGCCAGTCTCCATATGTGGTATGCACAACTTTAACCTGGCACATTTTGTTCGTGAGATGCCTAGGGCCTGCCTAGGCCAGAGCCAGCCCCTGCCTTCTTGCTGTGTGGCTCCCTATTGCTCATCAATGCAGTCTACATTGGTTACGCCTTCAGCAAAGAGTCTCTGAAGAGAGTGTTAAATATCGCAACTGTTTATTGCCTAATATTTTTCATACTAATAGCAGGGTAATTCACAGGGATTCAGGGCATTGTATAAAACACTTTCTGCTCACTGCTCATTTTGTGCCAAGGAAGAACTTGGCAATCAGAAGTCCCTGCCTGGGGCCTCTGTGATGCAGTGTGTGATGCCACACAGCCCCCCACCCCCATTGGTCTTCCCGGAATAAATGTGAAGCCAAGTTGAGTGCACAGCCAACAACAGTATTTGCATTTCTTGCTAAGTGGGTGATGGAACAAGGGAAATTGGAGCTACACCCTGTGGGGTCAGCCCAGGAGAAACCAATTTTAAGAGGGGAAAAAGGAGGTGGTACCGGAATAATACCTGGAAGTGACTGAGATCAAATCATGTCCGTGCTCTGATTGGCCACAGTACAGTATGGTGGCCATGGCACCTGTTTGACAGTCACCAGTAAAAAAAGCATATGCCTTTCACATAGAAAGATGTCAACAGTCACCTTTATTTTCTGGGCATTTACTCTTTGCTGGCAGTGCACAAGAATTTTCTCATTTAACCCTCAACAATAACTCTTTCAGGCAAATAATCATGTCTCCATTTCATTAATAAAGAACCTGGAGTTCAGAGGGTTTAAATGATGCTGGCAATCAGGGCCAATCAGCTAGTAAGAGACAAAATAGGGAGTTGAGCCCTAGGCCTTTTGACTCCACATTCCAAGCACATTACTAACATTCTGCACTGCAGAGATTGCACATCTGAGGCCAAATTGATTCCCATAGATGTGTTAGATTTGGCTCACGGTGTGTGTTTTTTTAATTGTTCATTAATTGCCAATATTTAAAAAGTGTAAAATTACTTAAAAAATCAAAAGTCCCCATCTTTCTTTAAAAATTGAATTATCAGGTGACTCTGAGTTCTCATACCTGTTTGACTATAGCTGCCTCTTCCAGTTGGTGTACCTATGTCCCAGTTTGCTACACTCCCCATCACTCCCTGTTACCACACACCCAGCTGTCATTTATATTACTGACCCAAGACCTGCTCAAATTTTTGGATTTTTTGCTAAGGAAATTTTTTTTTTTTCCCAGGGAGGAGGTGAGTCTTAGAAATTATTTCTGTAGGTTCATGTTGTTGGACATTTGCTTGCAGATTGTTCTATGACCTGATCGGGCCAGTGTTTCCCACAAGCCAGTTAATACAAACCAGAAAGGCAGAGTAGTGGTGAGTAACTTTTTGAGGTCCAGAGAGGATCAATTTATGTGGAATATATGTATATATAGGTAATAATTTTTCCTGTATTCAAAATGAAAAGCATATTATTAAATCGTATGCTGATGTGTAGATATTCTCAGACTTAGATCATTAGTGATTAAACTGAAGTTAAAATGACCAACATTTGGGCACATCTGAAAAGCAGCAACATGGGAATGCTTTATAACCTTCCACTCTGGAAACGGACACTTGAGTCCTTCCAGGAAATCAGCAGGCCCAACATGACCCAAGGAGTGTGGGGCTGGTCAGGGAACCACAGCCATGGCATCGCTGTCTCTCAGTCAAGGCTGAAACCTCACTTCATGGCAAGACCTCACTTCATGGCAAGATGAATTTCTTGAGCTTGATGCTACATGAGCACCTGGAGAGAAAAGAAGGTCTCTGTGGCCACAGCCTCCAAGAGTAAAAACATCTCCCAGGGGTCTGTGGCTGGAAGATGGGCAACCCAAATGCCTTCAGAGTCTAATGGTAAGAGCAGGAGCTACAACTCAGCCCAGCAACTGTGGCCATGCAGAAATGTGGTCCCCACACAGAAATGTGGTTCCTGCAATGCTAGATACCTCCAGTATCTCAAGACAAGCCAGGAATTTGCATTTTATATGAAATTTCCAAGTTACTAAATGCTAGCAAATACAGTACTCTTTGAGGAGTCTCTTCACAACCTTTGATCTAAAAGAAAGTAATAATATCCCCCTACTATGAGCCAGCCATGAGTTAAGCACACAATACATGCTAAGAGAAATAACTCCCATTGTATGACCCTTCCTGTGTGCCAGGCACTCTCTGAAGTGCTTTACATGCATTAACTCATCCAATCCCCCCAAAACATTGTACAATAGCACTGTTATTGGATTTCCCTTTTTAATACAGCAGGAAACTGAGGCAGAGAAAGGGTACTAGCAAGTGGCAGAGCTGGGATTTGAACCCAAGAGCTCTGGGTCCTAGCCCTGGCTCTCAATCATTCCACTGCACTGCCCCAATGAATTTTCTCAGCACCCCTTTAAGGTAAGTCTCATTACCATCTCCATTTCATAGAAGAAACTGAGGCCAAAGAGGAGTAGCCACTTGCCTAAGTTCATGGGGGTCCATCTGAAGAAACTCTGAATCCTTGCAAGAAGCAAGGGTTGGGGGCAGGTATTAGAGAGGAGTAAGGGAAAGATTCCCTAAGAGCCCAAATGTCATCTTTTCTCTGATTAGAAAAAGGCTACTCTAGCTGTCAGACCATAAGCCGCAACCTTTATGTTTACAAAGCAAAAAGGGCAATTAAGTGAGCCAAAATAAATCTTTCTGGGCCTCTGTCAATGGGCCTTGCAGGTCTGCGGTCTGAGGGTTGATTGACAGGACACATTGCCTTAGAAGCAGACTCAGCCTCTGACATTTATTTGATGCAGCACTCAAGCACGGAGTTCTTAAAGTGCCCTTGCCCCTTTCTGGGCTCAGGGGTCCCTGAGGCCGAGGGCCAAAGGGAAGGGCAGGTGTGATGCTTGGATGAGAAGGGAGGTGATGTCTTTCTGTGTTCACAATGGAGATGACAGTCATGATCACAATGACACCTTGACAACTGGAATGCTTTGTAAATTGAGGGCTCACTGTGTGCTGGGCAGGCACACAGCCACATCATTGTCAGTAAGGCAGGTCCATTTGAATCACCATCTTTCAGGTGCCAGGGTTTGGGATAATTCCACAGCATCACCCAGAATGGCTTTATTGGAGACTTTGAAATGAGGGTAAGAGGGAACAATACTCTGTCCTCTTGTTCCCATTGCCAGAGAGGTCCACGACTAGGGTGCTCTGCGGGACCTTCTGTGGGTATATGCTTTGGGGAGAGGCCCCACCCCACTATTACTCTCCCTTCTTGTAGAGTAAGTGTGAAAGCAACTTTGAAGGCAGGGAAATAGAAATGGGCGTCAGGAATTCTGGAGAACCTGAGAAAGGCCCATGGAAAGTTGGATTTGGCACAGCGCCTCCTGCTGGGAGGAGGAAGCCACACATTCCATGAGAAAGTGAGCCTGCCCCCAGCCCCTCCCTGTAGGAGAAGAGAGAGAGCTCCTGGTCCTCATTAACTCCTGTCCAACCTTCAGTTTGAAAAATCCTCCTTGGATTCTCAATGACCTCATTTAACCCCCAAGACAGTCTGCCTGCTTGGCAACACCAGACCCTGTTTTCAATGCTGTCCTACAGATAAAGCCTGTTTTTCTTTCTTACTCCATTCTTGATCACCAGCATTAGGGATGTGAGATGTAACTGCACATGGGTTGGAATTCGATTCTATTGATCGACTGATCAATTGACCAATTAGTGACCACTTCTGCCTCCATCTGGAGTGGAAGCATAAAACTCAGGCTCCCATGCCTGGTTTTGCATAAATGAGCATGTGACTCCAGCCAGACTTACTGTGGGAACCTAATGTTCCGTGCTCAGCTTCCTCCTCTGTGCATTGGAAATAACATCACAGTCTGTCATGGTGCTTTTGTGAAACATCAGTGAGATAGTGTGTAAAGCACTGGCATGTATGGTGCTCCATAAATATCAGCTCTAGATATTCTAGTTGTTGAAGATGATGCTGTAGGTGATATTGATGATGAAAATGATGTAGATGACATTGGCATTGATGTCCTCCAGACATCTCGTACCACATTCGCAGAGGAAGGGCTTCAGCTGAGAAGATGCCTGGCATCTGGTGTTTTGCATTTTCCTAGAAGACAGACAATAAAGCCAGCTCTGGTTAGTGGGAGCACTAGGGGTATGGATAGGGCTTGAAGACAGTTGAATTGGGACAGGGTAGGGGGCTGAGCAGGCACTAGTTTCCTTTCCTGGTTTTATTTGAGAGCCAGACTTACTGTGGGAACCAGACTCAAATTATCACTCCCTTGGGATTGTTCCTTATATCTGCTCCTGGCAAAGATTAATGACCTACCCTGGCCCAGCCTAATTAGACCCAGTCCTCTGCCTTTCAAGTGCTACAAACATTTATGGTGGTGCTGAAATCCACCTTGTGGTGGCTTCCACCTAGCAATGTCCCAGCCACTCTATTGTCTTCAGTTTAGAGGCCACACGGCAAGATTTCTACAATTCAAGATGAATATTCAGGTTTCTAAGTCTGCCCTCTGGCATGTGAACACCCAGGTGTGCTCTGTCTGACTAAGCCCTAAAGCAAGTCCCACTGGTCATTGGGACTGTTAAAGGGTAGGAAGGAATGTGGGGAAGCCAGTGCTTCTAAATCATGACTGCAGATTCCATGGCGGCCCTCCCCTACAGGAAAGGAGCAAAGAATGAATGGATATCTAGCACCACCACCCAGTGTCTGCTCAAAAGAGGCCACTGAAACTGGAGGTACTAAAACAGATGTCTGAATGTCCTCCTCTCCATGACCTCCTGGATAACCTGGGGCAACTCACTTCCACCCAAACCGCACCTTCTTTGTGCTTGAAATGGGGTAAGGATCCCAGCTCAGACCATTTTACCAGGTTGCAATGAAGAGCAAATGAGAATAAGTGGTGTGCAAAACCTTTGTGGGGTATAAAGTACTATGAGATGCTGTTTACGAATAGCTTGTCTGTTCTCTCTGACAGTTACTTAAAGAGGAGAGAAAAGCTCATTAAGGAAAGCTCCTCTCCACCAAGCAGCCAAGCACAGTCTTGAAAATCTCTGTAGTTGTGCTGAAGTACCCACCCAATATAAAGTAGGACTTGGGGAAATTTTAGGGAAGAAATATGACAATGACAAAGAGGAGGATGGTAGTGAATAACAGGTGAGGGAACATAACTACATCAGTCATCAGTTAAGATGTTTTCAGGAGCAAGTAATTGACTCAAAATGGCCTAAACAAAATAACCATTTATAAGTTCAAGAGATTGTGTGTCTAGTGGAGGAAGAGGGTGGGTCCCAGGTAGAATATAATCCAGCACTGAACAATACCATCAAAACACTACACGTTTCCCACACGTTTTTCCATCTTCCCACTCTGCCATCCTCAATGCCCCTATGGGATTTGTGCTGCCTGCTCCCCTCCTTGGTTCAAGAGGGCGTCAGTGGTTCTAATCTTCAACCTGGTGCTTTGCAGGGGGCAAAAATGAAGGAAATGTAGGAAACAATGTAGAAAAATAAAAAGGAGCCACCTCTTCCTGTCCCCTTACTAGTGAGGAAGACTTTGCCAAGTACTCCAAAACTCTCCCTCCTGGGAAGGGATCCCTGCCCACCCGCAAGAGGATGAGCAGTCCCTAGATCTAGACGCAGGCCAGCCGCTACAGTGGCTGCCAGTCACAGGCGGCCACCTTCTGAATTGAAATATAATCCACATACCGTCACATTCACCTCTTAAAAATGTGTAGTTCAGTGGATTTTCATATATTCACAAGGCTGTGCAACCATCACCATAATCTAAGTCCAAAAGGCCTTCATCCCAAAAGAAACCCTACACCCATTTCCCCCTCCCCTTAGCTTCCAGCAACTGCATTCCATCCCTATGGGTTTGCCTAGTTTTGACTATTTCATACAAATGAAATCATACAATATGCAGTGTTTTAAGTCTGGCTTCTTAGCATAATGTTTTCAAAGTTCATCCACACTGTAGCATGTATAAGTATCTCAGTTCTTTTTATGGGTAATCAATATTCCATCATACAGAATGGTGTGTTTTCAATACACCACATTTATCAGTTGACCAACATTTGAGTTGTTTCCACTTTTTGGCTTTATGAATAATGTTACTATGAACATCTGTATATAAGTTTTTGTATAAATGTATGTTTTCAGTTCTCTTGGGTATATACCTAGGAGTAGGATTGCTGGATCATATGGTAACTTTATGTTTAGCTCTTGGAGGAACCGTTTTCCAAAGTGGCTGTACCAATTTACAATCATACCAGCGATATATGATGGCTTCAATTTCTCCATATCCTTGCCAACACTTGATCGTATTTTTTTATTATAGACAACATATAACTGTTCAATTTTAAATTTTGTTAATTAAAAATAAAAGAAATTTAAAACTCAGTTCCTCAGTTGTGCTACTCATCTACTTAACGGCCACATGTGACTACTGGCTACCATACTGGAAAGCACAGAACATACCCATCATCTCAGAAGTTCTGCTGGATAGTCCTAGCAAATCCCCCCAAGTGGAACAAGAGATCAGGTCAACTTCCCCTCCCCTGGTGAACAGTTTCCAGGTTTTAGGGAAGGAGGAAGAGGGAAATAAACAACAGAAGGCAACCAATATTGTCTACTTTAATAACATTTTACATAGGCCTTCATCATTTATAAAAACTTCTGCTTATCTTTCCCCACTTTCATCCTCACAACCATTCATTATTATTCACATTCTGCGATGAAGAAACTGGAATCCAAAGAGATTAAATGCCTTGGACAAAGTTATAGTCAGGGGGCAGGACCAGAAAAAGATCTTCTCTTGGCTTCATGTGCCATAAACATAGCTGTTGTTATGGAGTTAAAAAAAAAAACAAAAAACACTTGACATAGAAAAAATACAATTAATTCTGGCCTTTCCCACCACAAACAACCCCCACCTTACCTGTCTTCCTCCCAGAGGAAGCAAAGCCCATTCCTAGCGACTCTCTGAAAAGCATCCAGTGCTATGCAGAGACAGAATTAGAGAAGATGGGGATAGGTCACTTAATCCTAAACTTATTTATTTGCCTAAAGATCCACTCACTGAAAAACTAGCTCTTGAAGGCAGACATCAACAGGATGGAAGATGAGGCATCTCCCCTTCTACCATGCAAATACCAAATAAACAACTACAGGCTGACTAAAATAACTTTATAGATACTCTAGATCTATAGCAAAGATCTATAGCAACCAAGCAAATGCCCACTGAAGAAAAAGCCACATGTAAAATAGTAAGAAACTTCATGGAATTTTTGTTCACCTTTGGCCCATACCCTCCCCAGTACAGCAAACTACAATATAAAGGAAGGGGCCCAATTCCAGTTTCCCTCACTCCAGCCGAAACAAAAACACAATCCTCAGCAGAAACTGTTTGCAACATTCTGGCCTTTCTGTGGGCTGCCCAAGGGATGGTTTCTGTCTCACTTGACTCAGAGCTCAGGCAGAAATGGTGGCATACTTTGGATCTCAAGCTAGAAGCTGTGGAAGGCAGTGGTGGGTGCCACTGTGCATGAAAACTGCAGGGAAATTGTAGATCCATGCACACTTGGGGGCATGAAATAATGGACAGAGGAATTCAATAGAACATCCAAGGCCCTGAGGAAAAGCACTTAAAAGCAGACAAGAGAAGCTGGGATTGAGGAAGCACACACACAGATTCGGACAGAACACATGCCCAAAAAAGACCTAAGGACTACTAAAGCCCTCACCACAGGCTGATCTCAAGGCTTAGGGAACTATTAATTTGTTAGTATCTTCCATGCCACAGTGCATAGACTTGAAGAGGTAACTTCCCTCAAATGCCCAAATTTCAACAAAAGATAACAAAGCTTACAAAGAAATATGGAAATATGCCCTGCTGAAAGGGAAAGAATTAATAAATCTCCAGAAACAGTCTCTAAAGAAACACATGTCTCAGGCACAGTAGACTTTTAAACAATTTTCTTAAATATGCTCATACACCACAGTCAAGTGAAATTTATTTGCTTAATGCAAGGATGGTTCAACATGTGAAAATTAATCAATGTAATAACCGCATTAACATATGGAGGGAACTACATGATCATCTCAATAGATGTAGAAAAACACTTGACAAGATTTAATACCTTTTCACTATAAAAACATTCTGAAAACTAGGAATAGAAGGAAACTATGTCAACATAATAAAGACCGTATATGAAAAACCCAGAGCCAACATTATATACTCAGTGATGAAAGACTGAAAACTTTTCTTCTAAGATCAAGAGCATACAAGGATTTTCACCACTTCTATTCAACATATTAGTGGAAACTCTAGCCAGAGAAATTAGGCAAAAAAAGAAATAAAATAATCCAAACTGGAATGGAAGAAGTAAAAGCATGACAATATGATTTCTATATATAGAAAACCCTAAAAGTTACACATCAAAAAACAAAACTGTTAGAAACTAATAAATGAGTTCAGCAAAGTTACAGTATACAAAACCAACACACAAAAATCAGATGGATTTTTATACACTATTAATGAACAATCTGAAAGTGAAATTGAGAGAACAATTTTACTTATAATATCATCAGAAAGTACAAATAGTTAGGAATGAACTTAACCAACGAGGCCAAATACTGGTACACTAAAAAATACAAAGTAAATTTTTAATTTTCTTTAATGCTGAAGGAAATTAAAGAAGACATAAATAAATGGAAAGACATCTCATATTTATGGATTGGAAGATTTAATTTTGTTAAGTTGTCAATTATATGCAAAGTAACCTACATATTTAATGCAATTCTCATCAAAATCCCAGCATCTTTTGCAAACATAGAAAAACCCATCCTAAAGTTCATATGGAATGTCAAGATATCCCAAACAGCCAAAACAATCCTGAAAAATAAGAACACAGTTGGAAGTCTCACACTCTCTGGTTTCAAACTTACTATAAAGCCACAGTAATTAAAACAGTGTGGTTTTGGCACAAAGACAGATATACAGACCAATGGACTAGAACATTGAGTCCAGAAATAAACACTCCCATATATACTCGAATGAATTTCAACAAGGGTGCCAAGATCATTTAAGAGGGTAAAGGATAGTCTTTTCAGCAAATGGGAAAGTGAGACTGGGTATCCACATGAAGGAGGAGGAGGAGGACAAGTTATTGTTACACCCTTGTGTACATACACAAAAATTAACTAGAAATAGATCAAAGACCTATATGTAAGGGCTGAAACTACAGAACTCTTAGAAGAAAACAGGGGGAAAGCTTCATGACATTAGATTTGGCAATGATTTTGGATCTGACACCAAAAGCATAGGTAAAAAAGAAAAAAATAGGTAAGTTAGATTTTATCAAAATTGAGAACTTTTTTGCATCAAAGGACACTAAAGAGTGAAAAGGTAACCCATTAGAATGGGAGAAAATATTTGCAAATTACGTACCTGATAAGGAATTGATTTTCAGAATATATAAAGAACTTTTACAACTTAACAACAACAAAACAACCATATTAAAAAGTGGGAAAAGGACTTAAACAGACTTTCTCCAAAGAAGATATACAAGTGGTCAATAAACACATGAAAAGATGCCCAACATCATTAATCACTAGGAAAATTTAAATCAAAACCACACTAAGATACCACCTCACATTCATTAGCATGGCTACTATCAAAGAAACAGAAAATAACAAGTTGGTGAGGATGTGGAGAAACTGAAACCCTTGTGCATTGCTGACGGAAATGTAAAATGGTGCCCTACTATGGAAAATAGTATGGTGATTCCTCAAAAAATTAAACATCAGCCAGATGGCCCAGTAATTCCACTTCTGAGCTTGTACTCAAAAGAACTGAAAGCAGGAATTTGAACAGATATTTGTACACGCATGATCACAGCAACATTATTCACAACAGAAAAGGTGGAAGTAACACAAGCATCCTTCAATAGATGAATGCATGAACAACATGTGTGGTATATACACACAATGGGATATATTCAGACTTAAAAAGGAAGGAAATTCTGACAAATGCTACAATATGGTGAATTTTGAAGACATTATGCTGAATGAAATATGGAAGTCACAGGAGGAAAAGTATTCTGTTTCCTCTTTTATGAGGTTCCTGGAATAATGAAATTCATAGAGACAAAAAGTAGAATGAGGATTTCCAAGGACCAGAGGGAGTGAAGGTGGTGTTAATATTTAATGGACACAATTTGAGTTGAGGAAGATAAAAAAAGTTCTGGATATTGATGGAGGTGGTAATTGCAAACAATGTTAATGTAATTAATGTCACAGAACTGTACACTTAAAAATGGTTTCAATGGCCAATTTTATCTTATGTATATTTGACCACAATTTTAAAAATCTAGCCCCCTTAGAGTGTTTCTGTACCCATTCAACCATTCTACAAATACAAATAAAGGTATTCAAAAGTAGATAAAGTAGGAGGGGAGGGAGAAAAGATACCCACAAGGATTCAAAATAATCCTACCTTTCATAAAAATATAGAAAAATTGATACTCAGCAGAGAGGCATTCATAGATATTGGTTTACAATATCCTTAACATGTTGAAAAATGATGAATGAAAAGGAAACATGGGCTGATGCAAACATTCCAGAGACTGTTCTATTTCAGGTCATCTAGGCATTAGAGCAATTTATCATTACAGAAACTGATGTCTTGTGATGGACTCCACCAAGCCCACTCCTGAAGATGCCTCTGCTCAAAAGATGGGCCACCAGGGAATGTCCAGGAAGGAGGCAGGATGTGGGCTGTGGCCAAATCCAGTGTAAGCAACTATAGGAGAAGAGGAGGTCAGGGATGTGGGACTGACCTGAGCAGATGCACGTACCAGTACGCACAAGCACAGACCTGGTCTCCACCCCTCCTCTTCACCAACCTGGGCAATGCTACTCAGAAGGAACTGGAGCAAGATTTGGGTCACCCCCAAAGGGGCAATGAAAGGTGTATTATTGAATAAGACCGTGTTTGAATCTAGCCACCTACTAGCTGATGATGTTATCTCAGTTTACTCAGCCTTAATCTCAGTTTACTCAACCATAAAATGGAGAACTAAGATACCAGCCTTGTAAGGTTGCTGTGAGGATTTCATGAGATGATACAAGTGAAGGTTCAGGAAGCCTGGTCTCACAGCTACCCATGGCCACAGGAAGAACCCCCTTTGTCAGACCCCCTGTGTAGATTGCGGTGGCCTCCCTACCTCCCCACTCTTCCCACCAGCACACTCTCCAACTATTTAATGTCTGTCTATGATTGTATCTGGAAAAAGATACTTTGAGACATTGTTTTGGGCTCTTAAAATTTCCTCCTTTCTCTCCCCAAATACTATTCAAGCAGGAAGTGACAGGACCAATGCCAAAACTTTCCTGCAACCCTCTGCCTTCTGTGTTCAAGAAGCCCAAACCTCTAGGAAAAATGGATTCATTGACAAGATCAAGGTGGCAAATATGAAGGAAAGGATTCCTCCCAGATAAGAAGAGACATAGCGAAAGCAGAAAGATTGGTAGATCTTGGGTTAAGTGTGACCTTCCTGAAGACACTTGAGAGAGTGACAGCAAACCCAAGTAGACAGGTCTACATGGTATGTGTGGAGAAAGCCAGAATTTATAGCTTGCAGAAGTTCCCCATGCCTAGCTTGGCCACTGAGAGCTGCCAGACCTCATGGGGGCACGCAGGCAGAAACGGTGGACACCTCATCACCAGCCATCCTCATGAATGGTCA
This sequence comes from Manis javanica, assembly GCF_040802235.1. Classification (NCBI taxonomy): domain Eukaryota; kingdom Metazoa; phylum Chordata; class Mammalia; order Pholidota; family Manidae; genus Manis; species Manis javanica. The sequence goes on along the minus strand of NC_133165.1, from coordinate 47,889,153 downwards.
AGCAGCAGACAGGCTTCTTGAACACCAGTGGGCTTTTCCAAATTCCTTGACAATATGTAAGACCCCAGAATATGAGACAAGCCCAGGGACCTCCTTTAGAGAACCCCCCAAAATGGCTGGGATTAATGTTGAAATAGGAGGGCTCAAATTCAGAAATTAAATTGAGTTACATAAAACGGAAGTTAGATTTCTTGCATATTTAAGTTTGTGGATTTAAATGCATGATTAGATCAGTCCTATGCCTACCCATTGCCCCAGAACATCAAACCTCTTAGTCATCCAAAGAAGTCCCTCAATTGTCTGCCTTCTTTTCCCTCCCAGCCTCATCTCAGTACTTCAACAGCCAAAATACCTGCCAGCCATACTAACCTACTTGTATTCCCTAGAGGTTCACACCATACTCTTTCTCCCAACTCCATGCTTTTGTGTTCTTTCCTTGGCCTGGAATGTTCTTATACACTGAGGCCACCCTGAGAATTCCTCACTTCTGAAAATCAGCTCAGACATGTCCCAAGATGAACTAAGATCCACTACCTGATGTTCCTACAACATTAACACCATTGTGTAATCATATACCAGAGTCCACTGCAGTTGACTTACTTAGCCATCTAGAGCATTCTGTTAATGTTTTGCAGGAATACTATTTCTTTCATTCTTGTACCCCCAGTGGCCAGCATAGGGCCCAACCTCAAATACAATCTTGGTAAATGTTTGATGAAGGAATAAATGAATAAAGCAAATGACATCTCTGTGTGTGCCTCAATATCCCCATTTGTTAATCTAGCAAAGCTGACTAGATAATAGCATCTCAGACATCCTGTGACCCCATGAATTAGTATTTGGTTGATACAGCCATTAACAGGTTCAAAATAGACTTTTATTAGCTTTGGTGAGTCAGGTGGGAGAGGAAGGGGATAATATTCATGCTTAACTCTTTCAAACCAGACCCTTACCAAAATGGGGACTTACTGACTCATGGAACCTGAAAGTCCATGACTTCTGGGCTAGTTTAGGGCAGAACTTAATGCAGGGACTCAAATGACAAGTCTAGGACCCTGAACTTCGCATCTCTTAGCTCACTTTTGGGTGTTACTTAAATTCTTAATCAGGTTCTCCCTTTGTTGGGGGCCAGATGGCAGCCCAGGCTCTGGTTTCATGCCCTCACTTGTTTAAATCAGTGGGGGACTATGATTCACCTTCCCATTAGCTCTCATTAGGTCTGATTGGCCTAATTTGGCTCTGCCCATCCCTGAATCAATTGCTGAGGCCAGGGACATACAACAGGCAGAGTCCTGGGTCATGTGATTCCCCAAAACATGGAGGGTAGAGCCACCAACAGAGTGATATATAGCTCCTTGAACAAAAATCAGAATCTGTTGGTGCAGGAAGAAGGTACTATGTAGACCTCCAAGTTTCTTCTCCCTTACTCTGGTCCCTGAGCTCTACCTAGCCAGGATGTGGATAATAGAAACCCTATTCCCATCAACAGTTCAAGAATTAACCATTTTGCTCCAAATCTATATCCCACATATGCATGAGTTATCTTAGGATTTTCTGATTGACCCCTACACCCTCCTCCACATATCTGCAGTTTTTAAATACTACTCTGAAACCAAACCAGGAGTTTCAGGCCAACTTCCTTGCTACCCCCATCCAACAGTAGCTTAATCTGATCTCCCATGTCCCAGTAACTCTCTGTCCAATCACCTAGAATGACAGCACTGCCACCAACTGATTTGGGTATCACTTTCTGGATTTACCCCAATGCACAGCCCAGCTGACCTTTGGATATCGGTTACTGAGTGGTGACCACTACCCTGAAAACCAGTCAAAAGGGAATTCATTTGTACCAAATCAACCTGCTGAGCCACTATGGTACAAGAATATACAAGAAGACAATATACCTACAGATCAAGTGGGAAATCCTTCAGTTTTCCTTGGCACACATTCATTCAACAACAGGGCTTGAGTGCCTCCTGTGTGCTTACAGTTGTGCTAAGAGCCAGGAATTCATTGAACAAGCCTATCTTTGCCTCTGCTCACCCAAAATTTCAGGCTAAAAAGGGAAGTGGATATTTACCAAATACAACTATGCAAATGATTATTTAATTTCAACTATGTAACCAATACAAGAAAAGAATGGTACAGTTTGCTATGTGAATCTACAACTTGGTCTGGAAGATGTCTTTAGAAATTATATTTAAGCTGGAACCATAGGGTCGAGTAAGGCTTAGCCAGGTAAAGAGAGGGAAAAGGACGGAAGCAAAAGAAGTATCATGTGCAAAGGCCCTGAGGTTGCAAGGAACTGATAGAGAGTCAATTCCCTGTGAGCGAGGGGAAGAGAACCAGGCTGGGAGGTATACTTAAGTCAAGATGTTTCAGAAATGGGAAGTTTTAAATTTTCTACATCTCATTTTATTAGAAATGGGAAATCTCTGTAAAGAAGCCAATACTGATTGATTTTTTTTTTATTATCTCCCCTATTCTCATACAATTCAGACTTCAAACAGCCATTCCCCACACTGCCTCAGGGCACCTAACCTGGAGCATCCTTGAAACTGCCCATGACAGCAGTCTTCTTACTAATCCTTCTACCCACAGGGCCTTCCTAAGAAGCCTAAGAGGACTGAAGGGGAAGCCACACTGTTGTGGCACACCCTCCCCTCCCGGATACACTCTGGGCACTGCAGAGAGTGGAGTCCACCCATGTGGTCCTGCTGCTTCCCCAGCAGTTAATAATGCAATGTCTGAATGTCTTTCCCATTTAAGGGGGAGAAAAGTGTTCTGTCAACACACACACACACACACCCTGACACTCAACCTCTCTCCAAACACACTGTCCCGGGGCTCTTTCCCTCTCTCTGTTGATGCTATCTGAACTCTGTCAACAGTACAGCCAGATCCCCCACCCTGCCTGGCTGCCTTGATGAACTCTATTATTTATGACGGGGCATGCAATTGATTGTGGTTGAAAGATCCACACTGGAACAAATGAACTCTTCAATTATTGCTGCACAAATAAATCTGTTTCCAGAGTTACCCTGGGGAGCAGGCATCTAACCCCAGGTTCAGGGTAATAGATATTTCTAGATGGCAAAGTACAGGTGACTCTATTGTAATGTTTGTCAAGTTGTAAGATGCCTAGGGTCAAGTGGCACCCTCTCGGCAGCCCCCTCCTTTAACAATTCCAAAGGAAGCACATTCCACCACTGCGCCACGCGGTCTGTCCCCAGCTACTGGGTACATGACAGATATTTCCATGCTTTGGGCTCTGGTCATTTCAAATCCTTCTTCACAGGAAATATGCATTGAGTGTTAATGGGGTTACAGAAAGATTAATAGAGCTTTCAGGGTGTTTGGGCTTGGCTGGTATTTCTTCCACAGAAAGCCATCAGCTCAAGAAAATTTAATGATGAAACTTAACCCATTAAGACAACAAAGGACAACCTCCACCCATCTGCGGCTTAATCTTCCTGATAATACAAAGTCTTCCTGGTCAGGGAAGAAAGGCAGAGAGCTCAAGGATGCTGAAGGATTACTGCAGCATGCCAAGCACTGAACTGGGAACATTCACAAACATCAGATATCAAAAACCAGTAATCACAGGTCACTTTCGGCCCACAAATGCATTCTGTTTTGAGAATGCCCAATGTTTTTAGAAAATAAGAATTGGTAAATTTCACATCCACATTCTGGCTTTCCTTGAAATAACAGATCTGGCCAGATCACAGCTACATCTCTACAGGGCCCCAAAGGGCGGGGACTGAGGAGCACCCCACATTAGATAGCAAAGGGCAAGTACCCTGGAATGAGCCTCAGTTGCTGCCTGGTCCAATTCATTAATTTTGCTGTCTGGCCCCTGTAAGCACTGGAATGATTTGATGACACACCCCATGTCATTGGATTGTCACCACTTCCAAGATCTCCTCCCCTCAGTAGCTGTGACTACGTTGTTCCAGCTCAGAGAAGATTGTGGTGACTCTGTCTTGGAGTGCATAGTCCTTATGACAACTTCTGGCTTTATGGTACCAGGACAGCCAATGTCTTCAGCCTAGCTGAAACAACAATAACACTAAACAATAAAATAGAAGGTGTCCCTGTGTTTTATTTTCATCACAACATCTTATAATCCCCTCCCAATTTCAGCCTCCCCTGTCACCCTAACAGCCCCCATCTTATGGACTGGTTTTTGAACTGCTGGGATAACCCTGGGAAGGAACTCTATTCATGAGACTTTGAGCACCTGCGTGCTTGCTACAGGGACCAGGGGACTAAACAAGTTTTCTGGGGAGATGGAAGGATTGAAGCTCTCATTGTGATTTTCACCCCTCAATTCATAGGTGCCATTTCCCCACTCACCTCCAGAAATCTTACTGTAAGATAGATTCCAATGTAAGATAAATTCCAACCAAAATAAGCAGTTGCTGAGAAAAGGGCCAGGCAGTTTATTTGAGTGCAATTCCCAGGTGATGTTCCTCGGTCTGAAACACAGGCCAGGGAAGTCACACCCAGCAGGGCAGGCAGCAAGTTTTTAAAGAAGGCAGGGGGAGGGAGAGCAAAGGTGTACAGTGGCACAAGGATTGGCTTGCCTGGGGTACATGGGCGTTTCTCATTGGCCTTTAGCCAGGTACTGGAAAGTTACCACTACTCTTCTAGTTTGGGGGAAGAGCTCTAGCTGGGAGTGTTATCCGATCAGGCTCTGGAATGTTGTCAGAATGGAACTTGTTGGTCTCTTTGCCTAGTTTGGTGAGGCCTGAGCTTGTCCAGCAGGCTCACCCCTTCCCCTGGTGCCTCCAGCCTTACATTCCAGCCTTTTGGTCATAATGGGTGATGACTTGATCTGGCTACTTCCAGCTGACAAGGGGCATCGTGGGGGGGCGGGGTTTAAGGCTGGTTGACTGCCTGAGGAGGCTCAGTCAGGAGGGGCAAGTACTTGTGCAGCAACAGTTGATTAACTTTTATGTGTGAAATTTCTGCCATGTGCTGTTGAAGGAACTTGAAAACACATGGGGCAATTAAGAGTAGACCACAAACTGTTATTAAGGGGCCTAGCAGAAGCATTAGCCAGGCCATTATGGGAGACTGAAGGCACCCATAAGGGCTGCCTTCAGGTATTCGTGTTTTGTGGAGGTCTTTTTGTAGTTCTTGTAGTTTTTAATGCTTTGTTCTATGACCCCAGACTCATTGATATAGTAGCAGCATTCTTCCTGCAAGAAAATATAGGTTTCACCCTTTTCTGTGGTAAGCAGATCTAAGGCCTGCTGATTTTGAAGGGTGACCTGGGCAAGGGAAGTAAGTTGTCGCTGGAGGGAGATAAGGGAGGTCGAGGTTTCTCCCCAGGTTAGGCTCACTCTATTGTCTAATGCCATCAATTGACTTGCTAGACCCTGAGAGCTGACCAAGCTATGGCCTAACACTCCTGCCCCTGTGGCAGCCACGGCCACTGAAGTAACTAGGCTCACTCCCACTAGTACAGGTAGAAAAACTGCCCTCTTCGGTCTAGTGTTTTGATATATAGACCATTCCTCTAGTGCCTGTCTTACCTCAGGTTTGCTGTACAATGTTAGTTGGGGCACCAGCATCACCGAAAAGCAGGGTCCTACCGTGATGCTGTTGATGCATTGGGTAAGCATATTATTGCACCAGAAGAACCCGCCTCCTTGAAGGGAGATTGGAGTGTCTACAGTTACCCATCATCGACATTGGCTTCCCATTGATAATTCTGAGATGGTGGAACGCTGGGTCAGGTAGCAGGTCAGTGGGGATGATGATTCTTCATGCCATTTTCTGGTGGCCCCAGACCTATGTTGAGCTTTGGGCTTAAGGCTCATTTTCCACATCGGTACCTCGCTTAAAGGGAGGCCGCAGTCTTTTTCAGTTTACTGGTTGAGCCTGGAAAAAACTAACAGGAACTGCTGCCACCAGGGAGTGTTGGAGGAAGGCACAGAGGAAACAATCGGACACATTGCTGAGGATACGTGAAGCATTAAGAAACCGCACTATTTCTCTAATGACTCTGGCCCAGGAAAGTGGTGCTCCTGCCGGTCGTAGAGAGTGGGGGTAGGGGTCCAACTGAATCTTCTGTTTTAGTGCCTGTTCTGTTTTTAGAATATTACTTGATACCTGTGCCTGAGTGTTGAGAACTTCCGTGAGAGTGGGATTTACAGTGGTCCATTCCCTCTTGATGTATACTGTGCCCTGTGGGGACCATTGGTAACTATCGTACAGCTTGCCCTGTACTCCTTTTTCCCAGCGTGGATCCCATGGGTCACTAATGGTAAGGTATAGCTTATCTTGTATTCTGAAGAACATGTTGTCAACTCCTCTTGCTGTTTCTTCTACTGCATGAACTCTACATGTGTCTAATTCAGGATGACATCCCCCATACATGTCGGACTGGAAAATACATGTATGAGAAGCACATACAGAAAGCACAGTGTAGGGTTTGAGAAAGTGTTTAAGATGTCTGTGTGTATTTGAATTGGTGCCTGACAACCTACATGAGGGCAACTTTGGGTGCCTACTTCTTGGTTGATTCCATAAAGAGTTAGTTGGAGCTTAAACTTCCACGCATAATAACTCTGCCTGGAGACCACCAGGCTATTCATCTGGCTGGTTGTACTTGACATAACTAACCCGCAGCTTAAGAGGACCCACTTCACAAGACACCCAGTCATCATGTCTGGGTACCCATTTGAGCCTAGAAGGGTGATACCAGAAGGAATGCCCGTGTAGTTTGACTGCTGAGGGCCTAGTGAGGATTACTGTATAAGGCCCTGTCCAGTGGGGTTGGAGAGATTTTGGCTGGAGTTCTCTTAGGAGTACCTCATCTCCTGGCTGAAGGATCACTGCGTCTCCTGGGTGGTTGGATGACGTAGGTTGGGGTAGGAGCTGGTCTGCGTATTCCCTAAGAAGATGTCTCAACAGTGTAAAGTAAGGAAGGTAGGACGCCACAGGAGGAGAGGTAGCGGGCAGGCTGTTTAGTAAGAAGGGCCTGCCATCCATCAGCTCAAATGCGCTTAGTCCAGCCGGTCTCCAGGGGGCAGCACACAGCCGAGTGAGAGCGATGGGGAGAAGACCGGGCCATGAGAGCTTTACCTCTAGAGACAGCTTAGTTAGTTGGTCCTTTAAGAGACAGTTAGCCCTTTTGACCTTACCCAACGATTGGGGGTGGTAGGGTATATGGAGGTTCCAGGTGATATTGAGAGCCTCAGCTGTTAGCTGAGTGACCCGAGAGACGAAAGCAGGCCCATTGTCTGCTGTAGCTAGGAAGGCAGGGCAAAGCAGGGGATGATATGCATCACCAATGTCTGTGCCACTACCAAAGCTGTTTCCTGGCTGGTAGGGAAGGCTTCAACCCACCCTGAAAAGGTATCAACCAGAACTAGTAAATACTGGGGCTTTTTATGCTTAGGCATGTGAGTGAAATCGACCTGCCAGTCCTGCCCGGGGATTGTTCCTCTCATCTGGTGGAGGGCCATCTGGATCTTCAGAGTACCTTGAGACAAGATGCGATGACAAGTAGTGCAGGCTTGGTGCACCTGATCTATGACCTTGCAGAGACCATAAGGAGCAAATATGGGGGAGAGAAACCAGTGCATGGCTTCCGGCCCAATGTGTAGAAACTGATGAATTTTGGATATGACATCTCTGCCTTGGGCTTGTGGGAGGGCAATTTGTCCCCGGAGATATATCCATCCCTGATCTCCCAACGTCCCCCCTTGATGTAGAAGCAGTCGCCATTCATCATTGGGTTATTGGGGCAATAGAGAGGAGGAAAGAAACAGCACAGAGAGTTGGCTAGACCCGGATGTTAACTGTCAGGCCGTGGCTTCTGCCAACGCATTACCCCTGGTTGCTGGATCATTTCCAGTCTGATGTCCTTTACAATGCATTATGGCCACCTCCTTGGGGTCCTGTAGGGCCTGTAGCAGGCAGCTGATAGCCCTGCCATTGATGATCGGAGTTCCCTTAATGGTAAGGAAGCCTCTTTCCTTCCAAATCGCAGCATGAGTGTGTGTAATTAGGAAGGCACATTTAGAGTCAGTATAAATTGTGGCCCTCTTTCCGGCTGCCAGCTGTAACGCCCGGGTAAGAGCCACTAATTCGGCTTTCTGGGAGGTGGTCCCAGATGGGAGTAAGTTTGCTTCTATCACCTGCGACAGACTCACCACTGCATAGGCCACCCTTCGCACCCTATCACTCCCCTTCACCGAGCTTCCATCTACAAAAAAGGTCAAGTCAGGGTCCTTAAGGGGCACGTCTTGTAGGCCCTTTCTAGGTTTTCTAAGAGCCTCTACAATCTCTACACAGGAATGAGTGGGCTGATCTGCCTGATCGCTGATGGGAAGCAAGGAGGCTAGGGTAAGGGGTGGAGAGACTTGTAGGGTAACCTGTGGATGTTCAATAAACAGGAGGTGGAATTCCTGTACCCCTGAAGGACTCAAGGAGGCCAGGGATTTATGACTCAAAAGATCTTGTAACCGGTGTGGGGAATACAGTGATGGGCTGTTGGAGAGTTAGTTTCAGGGCTTCTTGGGCCAGACTTCCCACAGCTGCCAGGGCTCGGAGGCAAGGCTGCCACCCTCTGGCAGTGGTATCCAACTGTTTGGAGAGAAAGGCAATGAGGCGGTACCCCAGCCCCACTGGCTGTGCCAGCACTCCGGTGGTCACCCCTGCCCTCTCTGCTGTATATAGGGTAAAGGGCTTAGTTAAGTCAGGGAGCATCAACAGGGGGGATGAAAGCAATGCATCTCGCAATTGATTGAAGGCAGAAACTACCTCAGCAGGTGCAGTTAGCTGCCCAGTAGGAGTCTCTGTGGCAGCCACATAGAGCCATCTGGCCAGAAGGGCAAAGTTAGGCACCCAGTGTCTGAAAAACCCCACCAATCCTAGAAAGGATAGTATCTCGGCTCCTGAAGTAGGTGGCAGGAGAGCTTTAATCGCAGCCACTCAGTCCGCCATCAGAGCTTTAGTGGTGGGAGTTAGAGTCAGCCCGAGGTATGTAACCTGGGGTAGAGACAGCTGTGCTTTGGCAGGGGATACCCTGTATCCCATGCCTGCCAGAAAATTAAGAAGGGATGTGGTGTCCAGGATTGAGGCCTCCTTTGAGGGACTGCAAAGTAAAAGATCATCTACATATTGGAGGAGAGTACTCTCATCTGTTGAATGTCATGAGAGGTCCTCCACCAGGGCCTGTCCAAAAAGATGTGTCTCTAAAACCTTGAGGTAGAACTGTCCAGGTCAATTGTCTAGATTGACCTGTGTCAGGGTCTTCCCACATAAAGGCAAATAGTGGCTGTTAGTCTGAGTGGAGAGATATAGTGAAAAAAGCATCTTTAAGGTCCAGTACAGTAAAATGAGAGCTACCGGAAGGGACCTGAAACAGAAGAGTGTATGGGTTAGGCACTACTGGGTGTAAGGGAATAACAGCCTCGTTAATTATTCAGAGGTCCTGAATGAGGCGATACGCTCCAGAAGGCTTTTTTACCAGCAAGATGGGAGTATTGCATTTAGAGTTAGTTGGTACTAAAAGCCCCTACGAGAGCAGACGATTAACAATAGGCTGTAGTCCCCTTCAGTGAGCCTGCAAAATAGGAAATTGAGGCCGAGAGGGGAAGCGGGATGGGTCTTTAAGGCGTATTAAAGCCAGGGTGTGGTGGGTTGTCACCACGGGGGTGAAGATGTCCCACACGACCGGATTGACAGCAGTCCAGGAAGTCGGGAGACTCAGGTCCCTGTCGTCCAACTCCCCTTCACCAACCAAAGCAATGAGGGAGTCTCTGGCGTCCTGTAAGCATTTAAGAGGTGGGAGGGAAATAGAGGCTCCCAACTTATAGAGCAAATCCCGTCCTAACAGAGGGGTAAGACAGGAAGGCATGAATAGAAAGGAATGGGTAAATGGGATGCCTTGGAAGGTGCAGGCCATCTCTAAAGGCTTGGAGAGGGTTCCCATGACCCCAACTATGGAAATCTTGGCAGGGTTCAAAGACCCTTTAAAGGAGGGGAGAACAGAGTAGGCAGCTCCCATATCTACCAAGAAGGAGATGGGCTTACCCACTACCCTCAGCTTGGCCCTGGGCTTGGCAAGGGTGATCGGGGTGTCCGAGTCCAGGCGTCTTCAGTCTTCAAGGATGCCCAGCATGTCTGAAGGGTAGTCCTTCGAGGGCGTCTGCCCCCCATGGGACTCTGCCACCGGAGGAGGACCACCCTTGAGTGGGCAGTCTACTTTCCAATGACCTCGTTTACCACAGCTGGGCACAGTCTGGTCGGTCTGCGTGGTTGGTTGTGGCACTTCTGTACCCAGTGCCCTTCTTCGCCACACCAAAAACAAGGGCCTGGAAGTTCGAGTTGATCTTCAGGGACACCCCGACGATCCCCACGAGCCAGCCGCAGAGCAGCTGTTATGGCGCGAGTCTGTTCTGCCATTCAGGCAGCTGACTTCCTCTCACTCTCGTCCTCTTGGGCATGAAAAACTTTAAATGCCATATCTACCAGGTCTCCTAGAGGGGTCTGGGGACCATCTTCAGCCTTTTTAAGCTTGCGCCTGATTTCAGGAGCTGACTGAGTTATAAAATGCATGGCCAGGAGAGAGGAACCTAACGCTGAGGCCAGGTCAATTTTAGTAAAGCTCCTAGAGTTTCTTTTAGGCGTTTGAGGAATTCTGATGGGTTTTCATCAGGTTTCTGGGTAATTTCTCTAAGCTTATCATAATTGATAGCCTTCTGGGGGTTGAGTTCATACCTGCCAATAAGTAGCAAACCATGCAATCCTGGCATGCCTCACCCTTGGGAGAATTATAATCCCATAGGGGTTCTTGTAGAGGTTCTGCCCATAGGTTCCCACTCATCTGTGGCATGGGCTTCATTGGCACAGTGCTGTGCCACCACTGTGACATGGTCATATTCTTCCAGGGTTAGAGTGGATTGGAGGACTATATGTACAATCTGCCAGGTGAGCTTGTAAGCTCGAGTGAGATATTTAAACTGCTTAGTGAACATTATGGGGTTGGTGGAATAGGACCCCAATCATTGTTCTACTTGGGACAAGCCTGCCAGGGAAAAAGGAACATGAACCTGCACTACCCCTTCAGCCCCCACTACCTCCCTCAGAGGAGCCATCACATGAGCTTGAGACCACTGTGACTTAGAGCGAGTTACAGGAAGGCTAGACTATTTGGGCACCAGCTACGGTGAGTAAGATGGTGGCAGGTTTGAAGGAGGAGATGGAGGGGGTGAACTTGGCAGTGGGGGATACAACTTGGGAATCGATGCAGAGCTTGAAGGCAGGGGACTGGGGTATGGGGGAGTTTTATCTGCTTTATCTGAAGTGTAGTTGGCACCTGTGGAGCAAGTTGGCAGTGCAACTGGAAAAGAAGGGGAACAAGATGGTGGAGAAACTGGAAAAGAAGGAGAACAAGATGACCGAGAGAAACAGTGAGGAAGGGAGCTGGCCCCCACGGTGGGCCTGGAGGAGCGGGAAGGGGGGTAGCTGAGATCCTCCGCTGAGTCTGTCAGAGAAGAGCCTCCAGGTAATAGGAGTAGTAGAGATCGGCGGTCCTTGGCGGAAGCCTGGGCTAACAAAACTTGGGAAGGATTACACTTAACACACAAATCTGGGTGGGTACGCAGAGTCCAAAAAGCTTGCACATATGGGATTTCACTCCACTTTCCGCTCCGATGGCAATAATTAGTCAAGTCAGTGAGGAGGCCAAAATTGAAAGTTCCCTCAGGGGGCCAGAGAGACCGGTTGTCCAAGGGATACTGAGGCCAGGCCTGAGAGCAAAGGGAGATCAGCTTCCATTTGTGAACTTCCCGGGACAAATATAGAGTAGCCAAATTAGAAATGAGACACTGCAACGGGGCCTGGGCCTCTGCGTTCAAGGGCTGGTTCCCCATGTCTGTGCCACTCCCCAACTAATCCTGTTGAGAGGAGCGCCCAGTGTCCCAAGCATGCCAAGTCAGGGGAGACGGCCTGGGAGCCTGGGTAGGGACGTCTCCCACACCGCAGAGCCAGGGGTGGGCCGGATGCCCACAGACGTCCTGGGGCCTGCGGTAGGGACGTCTCCCACACTGCAGGGCCAGGAGCAGATGCCTGCAGAGAGTGGGCTGGATTCCCAACAGGCCAGATGGCCCGCCCTGGACATAGCTATGATTTTGAACGGATCAGGTGAAATGGAGTTAGGAAAGGAAACAGACTGGGGGGAACTGAGGAACTCACCAGAAAATAGTCCATGCAGCAGAGAGCAGGCTGAGGTCCCGGGTCGGGGAAGGAGGGGACAGGGCCGCCGGTGGCCAGTCAGGGCCCCACGCTCACGCTCATTCCCAGGATTTCGGCACCAAATGTAAGATAAATTCCAATGTGAGATAAATTCCAACTGAAATAAGCAGGCGACAAGAGGCAACAAAGGGCCAGGCAGTTTATTTGAACGCAATTCCAGGGTAATGTTCCTCAGTCTGAAACACAGGCCAGGGAAGTCACACCCAGCAGGGCAGGCAGCAAGTTTTTAAAGAAGGCAGGGGGAGGGAGAGCAAAGGTATACAGCGGCACAAGGATTGGCTTGCCTGGGGTACGTGGGGGTCTCTCATTGACCTTTAGCCAAGTACTGGAAAGTTACCACTAATCTTCTAGCTTGGGGGAAGGGCTCTAGCTAGGAGTGTTATCCGATCAGGCTCTGGAATGTTGTCAGACCAGAACCTGTTGGTCTCTTTGCCTCGTTTGGTGAGGCCTGAGCTTGTCCAGCAGGCTTACCCCTTCCCCTGGTGCCTCCAGCCTTACGTTTACCACCTTCTTACAGAATCTCAGTGTCCTGTGTCATCCATGCAGTACCTTGTAACCATACAGGAAACTGAAGTCCCCAGCTGTCTCCAAGTGATCTTAATGTCTTATGGCCAGAGGTCTCACTTGCATCCTTCCAATAGATTCAACTAATGACTGCATTACATGAGGCCACAGGGTTTTATTGTCACCTTTATGTCATGCTAGTCCTCAGTTTCAGGAGCAAGAACATGAAGAAACTCACGTTTCAGATATAAATCCACCATGAAGCCATGTATAGGATTCTTGGGCAAAATTTCAGTAGATTAACTTGGAGCAGACAAAGCTGTAATCACCCATCACTTACTTAGCCACCTTCACCTTCTTTTCCAAATATCCCAGTAAGTTTGTTCTTACATGAGCTTCTCTGGATCTTGTGCTGCCCAGGGAGACCCAGTATTATGGCTCTTCCCAGCTGGACCAAGGACTCATGCGCAGGCGATGGCAGGGGGTGTAAAGGAGGGCAGAGGGCATCAAGAGTCAGGAAAAAGGACTAATAACATTTAACCTAACTGCCTAAAGCATGGGCCACCCAGTTTTGAATAAAAATCCCGAGGCTAAGCTTAGAAATGCACCTGCTTTAAGTTAGATAACTAGAAGTGGGCAACAGCCTGGGGGCGTGATCCGTGATAAGTCACATAGACATGCTTGGGTAAGCAAGAGATAACAATTGAAGCGGTCAGGCAACTGGAATGTTCCCTAAAAGGTTACAATATAGAATGTGTTTTAAAATTATTGGTTGTAGAAATGCGCGGGCTTCGGTGTAACGGCTGTGAAAATCCTATATAAGCAATACCTAAAGTTGCCTGGGGGTCGGCAGCTCGGACTCGGCCTGCGTGTCAGGGGAGGTGCTGTCGACCCCAGCTTGCTGGCTGAATAAAGACTTTGCCTGTACTTACATCTCCATGCCTGTGTGCTTTGTTCTCTTGGGAAAACCCTGAGTTCCTGGACCCTAACATTTGGGGGCTCATCCGGAATCCGTGCGGCTTCCCTGAGAACAAAGGACGGCTGGAGGTAAGGTCTAATTGTCTGGACAGGGCAGTGCAATTCGAGGGTCGCCCCCTCATGTCTGCATAAATCCATTATAAAGCGGGAATCGCCATCCCGTGTATGGTCTAGGGTTAGTGACCCCGAGTGAGAGAGTCCAGGTTGGTAGTCCTGGCTCTCAGGTTAGCGACCCTGGGTGAAGCACAGGTAACCAATCCTGGCCCTAAGGTCTGAGTGACTCGGCCTTAGGAAGGCAAGTTCGATCAGCAGAAAACTGGCACCTGAGGAGGAAAAGATTGAGCTCGTCACCCTGCGGCGGTCCGAGTGGACGCCTTTTGGGACAATAACGAGAGTTTTTGAGGATCCTGAAAGTGGTGAGTGTGGTGCGCACCAGAGTGAGAGAAGGACCGGTCCGAACAAGTGTGATCAGATGTGGTGTGTGTGCTTGGTGTTTATTTTACTGTATTTTGGTTTCGGTTTATATTTTTTATGCGCTTCTTATTTTAAGTTCCTTGTTCTAAGGCTCTCCTGCTCTCTCCGTTCCTCCTTTCTGCCACTACATCATTCCCCGCGGGCACGGGTCGGGCAATTAAGAGCCATTAGGGCGCCCGCCGCTAGAAGACTCCCGTAATAGGATAAGGGGGTCACAGCCACGAATCCCAGATAAATTTGCATCCCCCGCAGAAGGAAAACTGTGCAATGACAGGCACCCGTTCACAAGCACATATAACAGTCATCTTGTTTGAAGTGGCATCTTCATCCTTTGCCTTTGTCTCCCTCATATCCTTTTTCTTCTTCTTTTTCACTATGGGTCAGGCTCAGGCTACTCCTAAGAGTCTGATCCTTTCCCATTTCCCAGAGGTCAAGAAACAGGCCTTAAATATGAGCCTTGGCATCAAGAAGGGTAAGCTTGACACCTTTTGCTCAGTCGAGTGGCCTTCCTTTGGAGTAGGCTGTCCGACCCAGGGATCTCTTTCCCTGGACCTTATCGGCAAAGTCAAAACCATTATCTCCCGACCAGGCCCTGAGGGCCACCCTGACCAACTCCCCTATATCTTGGTCTGGGAAAATCTAGCCGAGAATCCTCCATTCTGGCTGAGGCCCTTTTTGGTGGGGAAACCTCATACTGACCCCCTAAAGACCTCTGTCCTAGTTGCTCAGGAAAAATTAGAGCCCTCTGATCGCAGGGCCAGAAATCCTGTGCGCCTGAGTGCGCCGCCTGTCCTCTCCGACAGTTCTCCTCTCTACCCCCTTCTGCCAATTGAGCAGCCACCCCCATATGCGGAGGAGGGGGGTGAAGCTGCCGGGAGGATAGAAAACGAGGCTGGGGAACCCAGTGGGAACCAGGCGGCCGCAGCTTCCCCAGACTCTTCAGCAGAGGGAGGCAGGAGGCCGGAAAGAGCTTCCCCACACTCCCCCGCCCTGGCCCCATGCTGGGCGCCAGGTAGAACAGGAGGATTGCAATTAAGGCCTCGGGGGGCCAGGGAACAAGAAGGGAGGCTCCCTCCTCCACCTCAGAAGGAGCAGTGCCGGTTCTGCCTGTGCGCGCCATCGGTACAGGCATCACTCAACAATATCAATACTGGCCCTTTTCATCTAGTGACCTCTATAATTGGAGGACTCAGAACCCTCCCTTCTCAGAGGACCCCAAGTGTTTTATAGGTTTAGTGGAGTCCATTATGTTTACCCATCATCCCACATGGGACGACTGCCAGCAATTGCTCCGCACTCTCTTCACGACGGAAGAGCGAGAGCGTATCCTCAATGAGGCCAGGAAAAATGTCCTCGGAGAGAATGGAAGACCCACTACCCTCCAGCCCATCATCGATGAGGCGTTCCCACTTACGCGCCCGGATTGGGACTTTGGGACTGCAGAAGTTAGGGAGCGTCTCCAGGTCTACCGCCAGACTCTGATGACCGGTCTCCGGGCGGCCGCCAGATGGCCCACTAACCTGGCTAAGGTAAAAACTATTGTTCAGGGGGAAATGGAAAGCCCAGCCGTGTATCCGGAAAGGCTGTTTGATGCTTACAGGCAGTACACCCCCATAAACCCAGAAGCAGAGGAACACAGATCAGCTGTAGTCCTCTCATTCATCAACCAGACAGCCCCCGATATCCAGAGAAAACTCCACAAGCGGGAGGACCTGGGGGAGATCTCTATTAGAGAGCTGCTGCAGCAGGCAGAGAAAGTCTTCAATGCTAGGGAAACTCCGGAAGATAGAGAAGAAAGGCTGAGGAAAGAGAAATGGGTAATGCAGGAGAAAAATAGGAAGGAAGACAGAGAATTTCAGAAGAGGGAAAACAAGAAGCAGAGGGAGGAGATGGCCAGGATATTCCTGGCTGGGGTGAAGGAGGGCCCTAGGCCACCTCGAGAAACAGGACCCCGCCAATCCCGACTAGGACAAGATCAATGCGCCCTGTGCAAGAGATATGGACATTGGAAGAGGGAGTGCCCCCAAAGGAGGGAACCCCATTAAAACCCTGCATCTAGGAGAGGAGGATTGACGGGGACAGGGCTCGGCACCCCTCCCCGAGTCCTGGGTAACCCTGTGCGTGGAGGGGACTCCCATTGGGTTCATGGTAGACACTGGGGCACAGTATTCAGTTCTCAGCCAGGCCCACGGTCCCCTGAACCCAGGACACACAAGTATAGTCCAGGGAGCAACAGGGTCCAAGAAATATGCCTGGACCACTAGCAGAAAAGTGGACCTAGGAAGGCATCAGGTCTCTCACTCATTTCTGGTCGTACCTGAGAGCCCCGCACCACTGTTAGGTAGAGACTTACTAACCAAGGTTGGGGCGCGCATTCATTTTGAACCAGAAGGGATAAAAATCATGGACAAAGAAGGGCAGCCCCTACAACCGGCGCATGTGTTTCTGTCCCTGGCCGATGAACATCGTCTGTTTCAGGCGGATCAAGAAAAGGGGGGCCAGGGAGAAATGGACTCTTGGTTACAGAGGTTCCCTTCTGCATGGGCCGAGACCGGAGGAATTGGTCTCACTAAACACCTATCCCCGGTCGTTGTTCAACTCAAAGCCATGGCTCTACCCATCCGGGTCCAGCAATATCCAATGCCGGAAGAGGCTAGGAAAGGAATAGCACCCCATATCCATAGACTATTGGAGACAGGAATCCTTAAAACCTGCCAATCTGCATGGAATACGCCCCTGCTTCCAGTAAGGAAGCCTGGCAGTGGAGATTACAGACCAGTGCAGGACTTGCGAAAGGTCAATGAGAGGATAGAAGACATCCATCCTACAGTGCCCAACCCTTACACACTACTCAGCTACCTGCCACCCGCACATGTGTGGTATACTACTCTGGACCTGAAAGACACCTTCTTCAGTATCTCACTCTCTGAAGTTAGTCAGCCTTTGTTTGCCTTTGAGTGGCAAGAACCAGGGGGAGGAAGAAAAGGGCAGCTTACCTGGACTAGACTGCCACAGGGCTTCAAGAACTCTCCCACCTTATTCAATGAAGCCCTAAGCCAGGACCTGGAGCCCTTTTGCAGGAGCCACCCCCGCGTGACACTGCTGCAGTATGTGGATGACCTGTTGCTGGCTACAGAAACCCGTGAGGAGTGTGAAGAAGCCACAGGGAACTTGCTGGCTGAACTAGGCGAACTGGGATATCGAGCCAGCGCCAAGAAAGCCCACATCTGTCAGATGTCAGTAGTCTACCTGGGGTACGAAATATCTAATGGGGCCAGGTGGCTAACGCAGGCTATGAAACAAACTATCCTGACTATCCCTGTCTCCTCCTCACCCCGGGGAGTGAGAGAATTTCTTGGCTCAGCGGGGTTTTGCAGGCTTTGGATTCCAGGGTATGCAGAAATAGCCCGACCGCTATATGAAGCGACCAAAGAAGGGCCGGGCTGGCAATGGACTCAGGAACGACAAGAGGCTTTTGACAGACTAAAAGAAGCTCTCCTCCGGGCCCCCGCCCTATCTCTGCCACACCCAGAAAAACCCTTTATCCTGTTTATAGATGAAAAGAAGGGAGTGGCCAAAGGAGTCCTGGCTCAGCAGCTGGGCCCATGGAAGAGACCTGTGACCTATTTGTCCAAGCGGCTAGACCCAGTGGCCTCCGGGTGGCCACCTTGTCTGCGTATCCTAGCAGCCATCGCTCTACTAGTAAAGGAGGCAGACAAGCTGACTTTTGGCCAGAACCTAAGAATAACAGCCCCACATACCGTAGAGGGGATCCTCAGGTATCCTCCAGGAAAATGGATGACAAACGCAAGACTCACCCACTACCAAGGGCTCCTACTAGACTCTCCACGAATTGCCTTCTCTGACCCGGTAACCCTAAATCATGCCACCCTTCTGCCGGACCCAGATCCGACGACCCCCATCCATGACTGTGGAGACATCCTTTCCGAAATTATCCAGATGTGAGCAGACCTGAAAGACACACTGTTACCAAGCTGTGAGCTGAATTGGTATACGAATGGGAGCAGTTTTGTGCAGGAGGGGGTCAGGAGAGCAGGGGCAGCTGTAGTAACCAACGAAGGGGAAGTTGTCTGGAGCGCAGCTCTGCCCCCTGGCACCTCAGCACAGAAGGCGGAACTTATTGCTCTTGCTGAGGCCCTGGACAGAGCAGAAGGCAAGAGGGCCAACATATACACAGATAGCAGATATGCCTTTGGCACTGTCCATGTCCACAGTGCCATCCACCGAGAAAGAGGATTCCATTCCGCAGAAGGGAAGGGACTGAGGAATCTGCAAGAAGTCCAAAGACTACTAGCTGCTGTCGAAAAACTCAAAGCAGTAGCAGTTATACATGTACCAGGCCACCAATCAAAGAAGACACCTGAGGCCGTCAGCAACAGCCATGCTGATGCGGCAGCTAAAAGGGCAGCCCTCTCAGACTCCCTTGTACTTGCAGCCCTCGAAATACCCAACCCTGAACTGCCCGCCTTGCCACCCAAACCTGAGTATTCCCCCCAGGATCTTGAGTGGATTAAGAAACAAGTCTCGGGGAAAGTGTTTAGGGAGGGAAATTGGAGTAGGGACCAAGAAGGTAGGTTGATCCTGCCTGAAGCATTGGGGCAGTACATGCTTGCTAATCTGCACAAGTCCACCCATCTAGGCTGGAAAAAGCTGCTCAGCCTTTTCCAGTCTGCGCAGTTGGTGTTTCCCCACCAGAATGAGGCAGCTCGTCAGATCACGAATGAATGCAGTAGCTGTGCAAGGCTAAGACCAGCCCCAAGAGGGCTGCACCCGGCAGGTACCCAGGAAAGGGGGAGGGCTCCAGGGAGGAATTGGGAAATAGACTTCACTGAAATAAAACCAGGGAAGTATGGATACAAGTATTTGCTGGTTATGGTAGATACTTTCTCTGGGTGGGTGGAGGCCTTTCCAACCAAGCATGAGACTAGCCAGGTAGTAGCAAAAAGATTAATTGAGGAAATCATCCCCAGATATGGGGTCCCTGAAGCAATAGGTTCCGATAACGGCCCGGCTTTCATTAGCAAAGTCCTGCAAGGACTAGCCCTAGCTTTGGGAGTAGATTGGAAGTTACATTGTGCTTATAACCCACAAAGCTCTGGGCAGGTAGAAAGAATGAATCGGACCCTGAAGGAGACCCTTTCTAAATTTGGTATTGGAGACTGGCGGGGACTGGGTGACCCTCCTTCCCTTAGCCATCTTCCGTGCTCAGAACTCCCCCTATATACATAGTTTAACTCCATTTGAGATAATGTACGGGGCCTTCTCCACCCATAATCTGGCGAGTGCAGCTTCCCAGTGTAGAGGACCCGTCCCCTGACTATCTGAAGGTGTTGCAAGCTCTTGCTAAAGTGCAGCAGGAAATCTGGCCCCTGATCAGAGCGTATTACGAGGGCGGGAAAATTCCGAGCCCGGAACATGGCATAGTCCCAGGGGATATGGTGTGGGTCAAGAGACACCAAGTGAAGACTCTCGAGCCCAGGTGGAAAGGACCTTATGTTGTATTGTTTACCACCCCCACTGCTCTCAAGGTTGACGGTATCACTCCTTGGGTGCACCACACCCACGTTCGGAAGATCCTGCCTCATCAGGATCCAGGGGCCCGCAAGGAGGAGTGGAAGGTGCAGCAGCATCCTGCGAATCCCCTGAAACTACACCTAAGCCGAAGATGAAGGGGATCCTGCTGATAAGTGCCTTAGTATGGACCTTAAAGGGAACCACATCTGTGACCAGCACCCCCCAGCCATGGGGCCTGACCTGGGTGCTGGTCAACGGCGCAAATGGGGAAGTCATCAGTACCACAGAACACAGTGCGCCACTCGGAACCTGGTGGCCTGACCTGTTTTTCTGCCTTCGACGGATCAACCAAGGTTACCGGACCCTTTGGGGGATCACCCCTTCGGCTGGCACCCAGGCCCAGGGATTTTATGCCTGCCCAAAAGCAGGTAAAGGAGAGTCATGTGGGTGGGGGCCCTTCTGGTGTGCCAAATTGACCTGTGTAACCTCGAACGATGGGGGTCAGAAATGGCCGGTTACAAAAGGGGATGCTGTCAAATTTTCTTATGTCAACCAGGGCCTTCCACGTCACGTGCAAAGGGACAGGGCTTGTGACCGGGACCGGGATTGGGTACGAATTCAATTCACTGAGATGGGCAAAAAGACTGAGGTATCACGTTGGATAAGAGGGCTAACATGGGGAATAAAGTACTATAAATCTTGGGGACATGAGGAAGAAGGCTCAACCCTCACCATTAAATGAACCGTGTCAGCTCCCACCACCGCGTAGGTCCCAACTCGGTTATAAATCCCCAGAAACCTTCAATCCAAGATAAGGGCCTGAGCAAAAAGGATGAGAAAATGCCGACCAGGACGCTTGCTCCAGAACCCACGAGAGGACCGGGTCCATCGACCTCTGGGTTATGGGCCCAGCACACCCCCTCCAGGTTAGATAATCCCATGTGGGAAATGGTGCAGGCAGTAGTAGAGACTCTTAACCACACCACTTCCTCCCTCACCGATCCCTGTTGGCTATGCTACCCAGGTTCACCCCCCTTCTATGAGGCAATCGGGATAAATGGCTCCTACACTATCAACAACTCCCATCCCACTTACTGGGACGGGAGACCATGGAGACTTACAATCGCTCAAGTCTCTATCGCTGGTACATGTGTAGGCACAGTCCCGACGGCCCAGAGCCAGTTATGCTCCTCCTATAATAGCACCCCGTGGGAGCAGGGAAAGTGGATTATACCCTCCTCGGGTTGGTGGCTCTGTTCAAAGACAGGCCTCACCCCGGCCCTATCCACCTCTGTGTTCAATACTAATAATGAGTTTTGTGTGCTGGTGGCCATTCTACCTCACCTAATATATCATTCTCATGACTCTTTCCTTTCCTATTGGGAAGAAAGGCCGAGTCCCCACCGGAGCAAGAGGGAGGCTGTTACTGCCCTGACCATTGGGATCCTCGTCTCCCTAGGGATAGCAGGGGCAGGCACTGGGGTCGCAGCCCTTGTGACACGGGAAAAAGGGCTCACAACCCTGAGGCTGGCAGTCAACAGGGACCTAGAATAGCTCCGACAGTCAGTATCAAACCTAGAGCAATCCCTCACCTCCTTGGCAGAGGTGGTCCTACAGAACCGAAGAGGCCTGGACCTCTTGTTCTTAAAAGAAGGTGGGCTATGCGCAGCCCTAAAAGAAGAATGCTGTTTCTATGTAGATAAGACAGGTGCAGTTAGAGATTCCTTAGCCAAACTAAAAAAAGATCTTGACAGGCGGCGTAAAGAATATGAAAGCAGCAGCAACGAAGGCTGGTTTGAATCTTGGTTTAAGCACAAGCCATGGTTTGCTACCCTCCTCTCGGCCGTTGCAGGGCCACTGGTCATCCTGCTGCTTTTGCTTACCATCGGCCCATGTATAATAAATAGGCTGCTTAAGTTTGTGCAAGAGAAGTTTGACACCGTCCAACTCCTGGTCCTTCGCCAAAAATATCAGGCCCTAGATACCGCTGCGGAAGATTCCTGAGTCTGATCAAGAAAAGGGGGGAAATGTAAAGGAGGGCAGAGGGCATCAAGAGTCAGGAAAAAGGACTAATAACATTTACCCTAACTGCCTAAAGCATGGGCCACCCAGTTTTGAATAAACAACCCGAGGCTAAGCTTAGAAATGCGCCTGCTTTAAGTTAGATAACTAGAAGTGGGCAACAGCCTGGGGGCGTGATCCGTGATAAGTCACATAGACATGCTTGGGTAAGCAAGAGATAATTGAAGCGGCCAGGCAACTGGAGTGTTCCCTAAAAGGTTACAATATAGAATGTGTTTTAAAATTACTGGTTGTAGAAATGCGCGGGCTTCGGTGTAACGGCTGTGAAAATGCTATATAAGCAATACCTAAAGTTGCCTGGGGGTCGGCAGCTCGGACTCGGCCTGCGTGTCAGGGGAGGTGCTGTCGACCCCAGCTTGCTGGCTGAATAAAGACTTTGCCTGTACTTACATCTCCATGCCTGTGTGTTTTGTTCTCTCGGGAAAACCCTGAGTTCCTGGACCCTAACAGGGGCTTGAGACAAATTCTGTCCAAGAGTCATTTCATGATACCTGGAGGCATCCAGAGCCAATTAAAGCCTCTTTTCTGAGTAAGTTAATGCCAAAGGATGAAAGGGGAAACATTCACTAGACCTCGAATTGTCACCTTCATGGCAGACCTGTTGCCTGTTTTAGATGGGGCCTTTCAGGCAGCTCACTCTAATGGCAGCTGGAATCCAAGAGAACGGGCAGCTCAAAGGGTGGACTTCTCTCACTCTACTTCTCTCAGCATTGGCCCACATGCACCAGTTGTGTCACCCAGAGAACCTATGTTCCTCTAACTCTTGGTGTTTCAGCCCTCACCTGCTTATCTAGTGAACTTGGTTTTCCCCCTGATCCCTCCTTCCCAGCTGTCTTTGAATTCCAAAGATTCTGACACTTGCCCACACAGCTGTCCTGTTCCCAGTCTCTACCTGCTAATGAAGCAGGAACTGCATAAGTCCTGGGACCTAGTTTTTGCAACTTCTGACCCTGTGACAGCCTATGAAGGCTCTGGCTTGCTTTGGTGTCTCAAGAATCCAACAGGATGGAGAAGGAAACCTGCCATCATTTGCCAGTAATGCCAGAACCGAAGCCTCACAGTTAAGCCCCAGCAGCCTCTTCATCAATGGACCATTCCAACTAAACTCCCTGGAATATCTGACTTTTGTGCAATTTACATAAATTCTTCCAAGTGAGGATGGATGTACAGATTTAGGAGAGACCTCTCCCTACCACCAAATACAGTTGGTGGAGCAGTGGGAGTGGGATCAAATGGGTGGGGTGTGCAGACAATTAACCAAATTAGGAGCACCAAATTCTGCTTTTAATAGAGAAATTCTCTCCCTCTTCCTCTGCTCCTCATCCCCTACCCCCCACTCACACAGAACATCATTTTCCCCAGGGAGAGCCATGAATAGCAGCAACATCTAGGTAAAGTTAGCCACAAGCCATCTAGTGCCCCTAGAACAAGCAGACCCTGCAGAATGTTTGCTCTGGTCATTTAGAGAGCTATCAGCATGGTAGTGGTGCCACAAGCCTGCCAGGTTCTCCAGTTTTCTAGAAAAGGGTCACCTACCCAGAAGTGCTCAGGGGAGGTCCCTGGACAATGACAGCCTTTTCTATAACAATACTATTCGGCCAGGTCCTCTTTCAGGCATTGCAGTGCCACTGGTAGTCAACCTGAGCCCTCAGGGCACTGAAGCTAGGACAGTGGTCAGCAGATAGCCCTCTTTCTAACTCTAACTCTTGATCATCTATATTTCCAAGAAGCCCTGACTTGAACTGAATTACACCATGTGCTTTCCTGGGTCTCCAGCTGCAAACAAATCATGGGACTTCTCAGCCTCAATAATCACATGTGCCAATTTCTCATAATAAATATACACATATGCTATATACCTGAGACATGTATCTCCTCTTGGTCCTGTTTCTCTGGAGAGCCCTGACTAATCTAGACACCAACTTGACTTACAGAGTGCAGCCTGGCAGAGCATACAGAGCTTCCTGAGGGGAGTGAGGAGAGAAGAGTCCAGAGGTCCTGCAGGGGCTGGATTATGCAGGGGTTTGTGCACCATACTGCACATCTTGGTTCTTATCCTGAAGGCAAAAGGTTGGCTCAGGGCACCAGGCACCGCCCTGGAAGACCCTGAGAAGTGTTCAGAATTTAAATCATGGAACTGAAAGTGCCAGCTCAGTGGGTAAATGCCTGCCCAGCTTGCAGGCAATGATAAGATTTAAAGTTGAAGGGCCAATGTGTCCTATATTTCAAATATGGAAACTGACACCCAGACAATGTCAGGATTTGCTCTGCCTGCCCCAGGCCCATGAAGTCTCCTTATGCTCCTCATTGGTATTTTTAGGTAGGCAAATAGATATGAGTGGGGTGGAAAGAGGAAAAGGCCAGGAAAGTCCACTAAAAAGACCCAGAGTTAATCAATTAAAAGCTAAAAAAAGCCAGGAGCAACTTGACCTGGAATGTTTGAATATTCCTCAGATAAAAGAGGGTACCTCAGCATAGCCCATGTCTTTATTATGTTAATCATACAGGCCCAGCTTATTTTTTAACTTTACCTATACGCTGTTTTTTTCTCCTTGCATACCTCATCAAGTAGTTTGCAACCTAGGCAACTAATTTAGCATGCAGGCCCAGCCGTAAACAACATAGTAAAAGGCAGGAAGGATTCCATCTTAAAGATAAGATTGCATTCTAATATCCAGCAGGTTAAGAAGATTCTTAACTTACTCTTTAACAAACAGATAATAACTCAACCCACCACAGGGGCTGGGCAGGCACTCTTGTTTGATAGGCTCCCGGACCAAGACGCCACTTATCTTGGAGAAATCAGAGCAGGAAGTTCCTTGTGTTAAGTTAATTCTATGTATTCAGAGACCACTTAACAAATCTGCACCCTCAGCCCGTAGTCACATTCTTGAAGAATCCTTAAAAGGGGGAACCCCCAACCTTTCGGGGAGCTCCTCTCTCTGAGGTTGCCCACACTTCTTGAGTGTATAACCTTTTAATCTTAAACTTTCTCTCCAAACTTTCAGGGCATGTCTCCTTGATGAGGTGGCCTGTACTTTTTCTCTCTTTAAGTAAGTTTAAATAAAACTTTTACTCTGCTTCACTACTGTGTCTCTGCCCTTCAATTCTCTGTTGCAGCGGGAACAAGGACGGAGGAAAATACACACCGCTCCCCCAGCAGTATTAGTTCTGGAGTCATGACGAGCCCTTTTCATTCATGTACCTATACAAATCCAAGTCCTAGTTAATTTGTCACAGTGATGTGGCAGTTACTCACACCATTAACCAGTATTTCTGCTTTCTTCCTTCAGAGGACTACATACATTGAATTTCCCCAACTCCCTCAACTTAAATGGGCCATGTGATTTTCTTGGTCCGATGAAAGGTGAGCAGAAGTGACTTATGATTTGCAGGCAGAAGCCTTGAAGAACCAGTGTAGCATCTGCCACCTTTCCTGCCCCTTCCCTGGTGACTGGCAACAGCCAAGTACAGAAAGCCCCATCAGCCAGCCCGGATCCCAGGATGAGAGGGACAGGGGAACAGCCCCAGCGTGACCCGTCATGGACAGGCAGTGCAAGCAAGAAATCAACCCTTGTCATTGCAAACCACTGAAGACTTAAGGTGGCTGTTAACTACAGCACAACCAGCCTATCCTGATGGATACATGCGTGTGATGAGAGAAATTCCAGACGGCCTGCCCTCAAGGTAATCACAGCCCAGTGGGCAGAGAAATCAGTACACAAATAACAGTGGCCCAGGTCTGACTTCAGAGAATCTGTATCAGTCACTATGCTCTCCTATCCCCATGGGAAACTGGCTGGAGGGGAAATGAATATGTGAGCATGCTTCTCTGTGAAGAACAAGTTCTCCTGCAAATGCAGTTTGCTGAAAAGCCCATCGTGAAGATGTGTGGCCCATCTGGAAAATTCATTATTCTCCAGCCGGATGATATGGCCCTATTTATCCTTGAGTCAGGAATCGCCCTGTGGGCAGCTGTGTAAACTCCAAGGGAAATGGGATATCGATTTGCAATCTCTTAGATACACATACACACACACACACAGCCTCCCTAAAGCAGTGGCCTCTTACCTCTTTGTCATCAACACCTTCTTATTCTTTTTCTCCTTTGGACTCATGTTTGGAAAGACATTTTCTCCACAACAATTGGTATATATGAAGTAATAGTTTCTTTTTTCCAGCCAGGTAATATCACCTTTTCTCAAAGCTGTTCCAGATTTTTCACCTGTAATCCTTATTCACCAACTCAGCTTTATTTCGCTCTGCATCAATGGTTCACAAAACTTAAGTACTTTACAAGCACCCCTGGGTCCCACCCCCAAGGGTTCTGACTCATTATGTCTGAGCTAGCGCCTAGGAGTCTGCATTTTAATACCACCACCCCCAGGTCACTCTGGTGCTGGTACTCAGTGGATCAGACAGAGGAAATGCTGGTTTTAATACTCCTTAGGGAAGGTGTTATGCATCCCCATCTCCAGTGATTGTTGAGGGCCTAAAATCACCCACTGAGTCTCCTGGGCCTCACTGTGAGACAGGCCCAGACCTCCACATTCTCTGGGTTGCCACCATAGAGGCTCCTAACTGGCCTCCCTGCCCTGAGTGTCCCCTCCCCAGTCCTTCTCCATATCACATCATCACATCATCACAGGCAACATGCATCCCAGCTTCCCTGAGACCCCACATGCCTGCCAGAAGCCTTTATTGAGCACATACTGAATGCTAAGCAGACATTATGCTGAGCACTTTATATCTGACATCATATTTAATCTCCACAAAGTCCCTGTGATGTGAGGCCTATTGTCAGTCCCACCTTGGAGAAAAGGACACCAAGAAGCAGGCAGTTTAAGTAACAGGGCTTCCCTTGACATTTATGGGGCCCCAAGCAAGAGGAGGCCTTGAGCCCACAACCCACACCCTGCTCTTTCCATGCTGCTGCAGCTCATACGTCAAGGGGCCTCATCACACATGTGTGTGGACATCCCAGCCCAGACGTCAAAGCTTCGTCCTTATCTCCTGAAAATGGCCAGGCCTTGGGCACTGCTCAGAAGCAGGCATGTGGACACCCATAGCATGATGCATCCTCAGGGGATGGATGTGGCAAAAAGGTCTATGCAGCCTCTTGAAATAGGTTAGGGCATGTTTGGACAGGAATCACAGGTTGTGTGGTCTAGAAGAAGGTAGCTTGAGTTCTGGCCATGCATATGTCCTCTACCCCACTGACGCATCACCACTTACATAGGCATGGCCAGGGTAGGGCCAGGGAAGGCCGTTTACCATCCTCTTTACCAGGACCAAGGGCACCACTGTGAAGGGGGTGCAATGGTGGAGCGAGGATCAGCGCCCAGCTGGATTCCAAAGCCCATGACCTTGACTACGATTTCACTCCTCTTCCTCCCTCAAAACTCAGACTTCTCAGCACGAAGTCTGCAACCTGGTCCTGGCTGCCCTGGGCAGCTTCTTGCCTGGATCCTCCCTGATCCAGGTATAGAATCTTCTTTTCTGTTTCAGACCCAAGCTAATTTGCCAATTCTAAAACACGACATGCCCCCTCATCTCTCTTGGGCATTTTAAGTTCTGTTTCTTATGTTTGAAATGTCCTTCTCTTTCTTTCTCACCTGCACAACTCCTGAGTATTTAAAGCTCAGGTCAAATGTCCTCCATAAAGCCTTCTCCAACTCTTCCCCAGACACTCAGATCAGGGATTTCACCCCTCCCTTATGGCCATCACAGGAAATGTGCATTACAACATGGATGAACCTGAGCCCTCTATAATCACAGAATCCAGCAGGGTTTCTGGAACATTCAGTACTGAATAAATGTTTCTTGCAAGAACCATGACAAACCTAATAACAAATCACTCTCTGCTGTTGACAAAATCCAAATATTACTCAAGGGATAAACACACGCATCACGTGGGCAATTCAAAGCATGTATCAAAGTTCATCATTAGTAAAATAATTGGAAATAAGCCAAATGACTGTCAAGAGAACAACTGCTTAATCAAATTAAGAACATGGGTTATAATGGAATACTATGCAGATGTTAAAAAAAAGTATGACACACACTCTGACATGAGAGAACGTTGAATGAAAACAGCATGTTCCAGTACAAAGGAGAATGCTCATGTTTAAAATTATGTACCAAAAAACATATGAAATGCAGGTGTACTCACAGAAAAATGCTTGACAGTATAGGTGCCAGAATATTAGGTGGTATTTTCCTTCCTAGCGCACAGGATTGGGAGATTCATTAATGTTTTCCTTTAATAAATTGCTGGGTTATTTTGCATTAAGAATACTTATTTTATGTTTTAAAAATAAAGAGACATTTTTAAAAGAAAGTGACACAAAGCTGGAAACAACCTCTGGCAAAGCCTCCCAGGTAGCAGCACAGGCTTGTTTGGAAGTGCAGATATTCCTGGGAGAATGCTTTGTAAAGGCCACTCCTCATCTGCATGCATAAGCCCTGGGGGGCCTGCCATCACATCTGATCTCTCCAAAAACACTATAGAATAGATATTGATATCTCCATTTTTCACGTGAGGAAGTTGATGCTCAGAAAGGTGAGGCAATTTGCCAAAGGGCACTTCAGTAGGATGAAAGAGAGTAGATACTGAAATCTATTCATTCAACAAATATTTACTGAGGTCCTTCAGTGTGTCAGGAATACAAAAGAGAAGGGCCCTGCCAGTGTAGAACTCACATTCTCTCTCACTCCAAAGTCAAACTGTATCCCAAAGCACCACCTGGTTAGAGTTTATGATGCAAAAGACAGAGATGACCACCAAGTCCTAGAGACTTGCTTCCCGGCACGCTGAGGGAGGTGATCTCCTCTCTCACACGGAAGTAGTCCCCGGAAGAACAGTACAGTGTCATATACACAAGGTCAGAAAACATAGGCCTACAAGGCAAAGGCTCTTGGCAAGTTGAGGATGAATTCCTGGCAAATATAAAGGGAAACTAGGTTTCAAATATGGTGGGGCTCAGAGCAATAAAAATAAAGTCCCTCAGACGCCAAAGCAAGGCTACCCCGTGGGAGCTACCCATCGTAACACACCCCGGCCCAGTGCTTAACCTCCAGCTAGCTGGACCTTCAGCCTCCCCCTGCTCATACTGCTCCCCAACCTAAATCGTGTCCTGGTGGATCACGGCCAACACTGCATTGATCACTGCCTAACCTGTCAAATGACAGTCCAGGCTGCCTGCCCCAGAGCCGGGGCCCAGAGCCTCACTCTCCACTGCACCCCTGTCTGTCCTACGTCCCTTGGCGGAGCATTAAACTAGAGTCACTGTCGACTCCTTTGAAGGTTGTAACTGCAGCTTTCCCGGCAGGAAAACAACCAAAAATAAGTAAGACTTGAAAGAAAAAAAAAATGAGTTCTGAAGATGGTCTTCAGGTCTAGGAAATGGAACTTAAGGGCAGGTTCTGGTACTACAGTGGGACTGGGGACATTGGCTAGCCATGTATTCTCATGCCCCTATCATCCTAGTCACCCTACTCCAGACATGCTTTGTGTTGTTCCTGTCCCTCTTAAAGTGAGAAACCCAAAACAAGAATTATAGTGTAAGCCTGGTAGTCAAATGCTTTAAACTATAATGTACAATAGAAAACTCATTTTGCATTACAACCCAATACATACAAATGTGTGCACATACATACCTACAACACAGGCATTACTGTAATAGAAACTTTACTTAGTCCACTTCAAGCAGTAAGAGTTCTGAAAAGATATGTGTACCCCCATGTATACTGTAGCATTATTTACAATAGCCAAGTTATGGAAACAACCTAAATATTCATCAACAGATGAATGGATAAAGAAAATGTGGTCACTACACACAATGGAATATTATTTAGCCATTAAAAAGGGTGAGATCTTGCCATCTGCAACAACATGGATAGACCTAGAAGGCATTATGCTTAGTGAAATAAGTCAAACATTGCATGATCTCCCTAATATATGGAATCTTAAAAAATCAAAAGAAAACAAAAAAACTAGCTCATAGAACAGATTGTTGGTTTCTAAAAGCAGGGATTGGTGGGGATTGAGGGGGTGCAAAATGGATGAAGGTGGTCAAAAGGTACAAACTTCCAATCAGAAAATAAATAAATACTGAACAGCATGGCTGACTATAGTTAATAATAAGGTATTGCCTGTTTGAAAGTTGCCAAGGAAGTAGATCTTAAAAGTTCTCATCCCAAGAAATGAATTCTGTGTGATGATGGATGTTAATTGGACTTACAATGCTAATTATTTTGTAATATATATGAAGAGAGAATCATTATGCTGTACACCTGAAACTAATATATTATGTCAATTATGCATCAATAGAAAATGCATAAGCTCTCATTATCATTTTATTCTCCAACTGTAATCTCACCAATCGGGAATAGAACAAGACTGTGTATGCTCTGCTTCTCATAAGGCAAATGAGAATCTGCTAATGTTCTTACAAGCACAGTGCCATCATCGTTACTGGTTAGTAGTGGCCTTGTGCTCAAATACTCTAAATCCTTTCCAGCTTGGATTGTTATTCCACCAGCCCCCTCACACCCACCAGTCAAGTCACAAATGTTTTGAACCTAAATGTTCACCCTTGTGTTTATACTTGTCTAATCTCACCATAAGGTTTTAGTGCCACATTCCATTCTAAAGCACGGGCTGGCCCGCCAGGTGGCAGGAGACCTCAGTGTGCACTTCGGGAGTTACACTCAGGAACCTGGCCCCTCCGCTCACCCACCAAACCCAGCGGTCACAATTCCTTTCTTTCAGTGAGCTGCTTGTAGTTGTTTGAGCACTTACAATGATTTCATAAAGGCCAGGGGAGAAGTCATTCATTCCCCTCATTTTACAGATGAGAAAACTATTTCACTTAACACGCAAAGAACATTTGCAAAAAGATGCACTGCTGATTAGTGGCAGGGTTTAGATGGGTATCTGTGTCTCCTGAGCATCAGGGGCTCTCTTGACTACATTGCACCTGTGCACAGAACATCTGAGGCCAGTCTAGTGAGTATGGGAGTGACTTACAAATGGCTGGGAATCTCTGACTACATTCCAAAACCAAATGGGACTAGTTCTTGGGTTGTCCAAGGAAACCTTCTCATTCTGGCCAAAGTAAGTACAACATAGCTATGTTCACTAGTCGATCACCACACTCTGCCTCCCCAAGGGCCCAGTTATCTACATCCCTTTGCCTACTACACACCAGAGAGCTGGTTCTTGTCCCTCCAGTCGATGTTGCTTAAAGAAATCAGCATTTAACCCCAAAGAGGGAAAAGAAGAGAACAAATATTTGAGCTTCAAAACATTGGAGATCAACTCTAAGGAAAGGTGATATACCATAATTGTTAAGGACATGAGCTTTGGGACAAATGTTGGATTTAACTCCTGGCTCTTGTACCTGACTAGCTCTGTGACCCTGGGCTAGTTACTAACCTCTCTGAGCCTTCACTTCTACATCTGTAAAAAAGAAATACTACTATTATGTCAGAAGGTTGTTGAGAGGATTTGACGATATAAAATATATCAGACACTTGTCTTAGGCTGAGTTCCCCAGAAATAGAGCCTGAGATGGTCTTCTGAGATGGGAGAGCTCTACAGAGGAAGAGAGAAGCAGGATAGGAAGAGGGCAGAAAGAAACCAAGGATGTGGTCTCAACCCAAGACTGCCGTCAAGCCTGGTCCACAGTGAGCTCTAGTCCCAAATTAGTCCCAAATGGAGACAAGGGGCCCACCCTGGGTCAGTCAGTCTGTGGCTGCTTGGCAGGGGAAGGTGAGATGGCTCCCCTTCAGCCAGGAAGGTGGGTGTTATTCAGCCAAGGGGTGGCTGTGAGCTGTGAGCAGTCAGCACCTACAGCAGGTGGTAGGTAGGTGTGCAGACAGTGGAGGGATTCTTGGCAAAGCACCAGAGCATCCATTACAAAATAGAGCTTGGCAAACATTAGTATTCATTTGATGATAGTTATCACAGTTTTTTAAATTGTCCTCACATTTTTCAAACTGAGCCAGTTTCTTGTCCCATAGCAAAAGCCATTATACATCTTAGGTGTCCATTTTTGGACCCATGACCTGAAGCAGTAGAGACTGGGTCTGAAGTGATAACACAATGACAGGAAGAAAATTTCCCTCCTCTGATGTGGACACCAAATGCCCTGAATTGTCCAACATAAGAAACTTCCAAAAACTCTAACAGGATGTTTTGACATATATAGTTCAGGTTTCAGACAACTGCTTCCCAGTGGAAATAGGAACTGTGTAAAAATTTTTAAAAAGGCAAGGCTTAGGAAATCAAAATGACATGACACATCAACTTGAAAAGCTTAACATGTAAAGCTTGGTATGCAGAGAGATTATGTAGAAACGATGGTTTTTCAAAGCAAATTTTCCTCACCCTTCTGGGGCTTAAGGAAACTGGGGTGTTCTCCCAGATTCCCTAGGAAAAGAGCCTTGTGTTATCTGCCCCTATCCTGTCTGGGGCGGAGACTTTAGCAAGCAAATAGCTGCAAATGCAGGGCCAGACGTAGGCAGGCAAGAAGAGAAGCTTTGCCCTACACTGCCTCATGTCCACCTAGCACCATCTCTATGCTGGTGACTCCTGTGCTTAAGCCCTGCTTTGGACTTCTCGCCGGGATTTCTGCAACAGCCTCCCCTCAGGTCTGCCTGCACCTGCCCCTGCTCCCTTGAGTCTTCCCAACACAACGGCCACAGGGATGCTTTAAACTCTAAGTCAGATCATGTCACTCCTCTGCCCAAAGTCCTTCAGTGGCTCCCCATCTCATTCAGAGTAAAAGCTAAACTCCTAACCATGTCCCCCAGCACCGTGCATCATCTTGTCCCCTCATTTCCTCTCTAATCCTGTCTTCTACTGCTCTCTGCCTTGCACCCGCCACTCCAAATACAGTGGGCTCCATGCTCTTCCTTGACCATGCCAGGCATGGTCTAGCTTCTGAGCTTCTGTCCTTGCCATTCCCTGTGCCAGGAACACTGTTTCTCAGAGACTAGTGTGGCTAGTTCTCTTGGTCTTCCCCCATGCCACCTTCATGAGGCATTACTGCCCACCCTACAGTGTGCCCCCCACCCCACTTCCAATCCTTTTCTGCTGTTACTTATTCTATAGGACTTGTCATCACCTCAAATACTTTCTAATTTACTATTTACTTTGTTTTCTGCCTTCCCGATTACACTGCAAGCTCCATGAAGACCTGGACCTCCGCCTACTATGTTCACTGCTGTGTCCCCAGCACCCACAACAGTGCCTAGAGAACAGTCAACACTCAATAAATATTTCCTAAATAAATGAATGAACTCAAACATTTCTTGGTAAACTGATTCCTGTTTAACATAAGTAAATTCATTTTTAAAAGAAATGTGTATCTAGACTACAAAGGAACACACATCAACAGTCATATAGAGAAATTATCCAGAAAAAGAAATACAATGAAAATAATAATGCTATTATATCTAGCTGGTTATTATTAACAGCTCAAGTCTCTAAGCCTGAGGTTTAATCTCTCTTTTCTAAGAAAGATCAGCAAGTGTTTAAAGACATACCAGCACCAAACTGAGACTGTTTTTTTTTAACTAATCAAAAGAGTCAATAAAGAATTGAAAGATAAATAGCTTTCTAACTCTTTGATTCAATGTTAACTTGTCTTAGGTCTGTGTATCATCTCCTCTACCACCCATAAATATTGAGCAGCCCACACTTCTGGAAGCAATGAAATAGATATTAATGACCTCCGGTTTTCTGAGCATCAGTTCCTCCCACAGTTTCCCCCATCTCTACACAGGACAACTCAATTTTCTCAGCTGCTCAGGTCAAAAACAACATCATTGTCTCCCTTATTCTTTTACACAGTACATATCCAATCTGTCAGCAAATCCCATCACACCACCTTCAGAATATACTCAGAATCCGTCTGCCTATTACTATGGGCAATATCCCTTTTCTAAGTTGATTGGTGGGGAGGCACTGAGTGGTTGCACATGGATTCTGCCCTGAGGAAATGCATGGTGTGGTTGGGAGATACAGCATGAGTGCAATTGACACGCACCTAATAGAGAATGGGAAAATGTAAACTGCACAAGGGAAGCATAGATCATGTGCTATGGAACCTGTGACTCATTAGATTAATGGTCAGCAAATAGTCATTTACACACACTCATGCACATTCCACATGAGAAGAATATGTTTCCTTGCATACTGATATGAGGGGCTTAGACGTGTGACTTGCTTTGTCCAATAAAACATGAGTGGAACTAAGTGTATGAATTCAGAGTGAAGGCCTTCAGAAACGCTGTACACCTCTGCTCTCCTTCTGGGAGCATCCAACTTCTTTCTCGAGAGGAGCATGTCTCAGCTATCCACTGCCCTTCCAGCCTTGTACAGGAGGAGCAGAACTGCTCCCACTAACCAGCAGATACCTGGGCAAGCAACAAATGGTTGTTTTTATATGCTGCTGAGTTTGAGGGTTGTTTGTTAAGTGGCATTACTGTGGTGAGTGCTGACTGAGATAGAAACTGACAGGAAGAAGAGGTGACTTTGATGGAAATCAATGAAGGATATTTCCTAACTGGGGGAGACACTGCAGGTACATTTCACACCACACATACCGTGTGCCCAGCAGTCTTACCAGGTTGCAAACTAATAGGGTCTGAGGAGAAAATATCCCAGAAAAGGCTATGCCAGGGATGTGAACATGCCTCTCAAAACTGCTTATGACCTCACAGCCCTTAGAGGATAAGGGGCCAGAAAGAAGGAAGAGGAGAAGATGGATGAGGCTTTTATTTCCTAAGAACCTGGTTGGTGGTGTTTGCTCTTAGGTGATTTATTAATTTGTGGGTTTTTAGGAAAACTCCCCTTTCCTCCTCTGCCTGCCCTTTACACATGAGTGTGGCCTCCTAGTTCTCATGCTCCCCATTCTTTCTGGGCGACCAGCTGCTGCCCTGGTCAGAGCATGTGTGACCCTTTTGGAGATGACAGGTGTCTGTCCTGACTTGGGTCCCTGCAGGTAGGGCCTGAGGCAAGGACTCAAGTGCAGGGAGCTTGAGAGGTTTATCTGAGAAGCAGGAGCGAGGGGAGAGTGGAGAGGAAGGCCGGGTGAATGTGCACTGGAGAGCAGGAGACTGCCACAGGGACCCCTGCCTCTGAGGGACCCTGCAGAATGTCCCTTGGAACTGTCCCACCAGAGAATGGTGAGGCTGAGAGCTACCCACCACCTCCCCTGCCCCTTGGGTTGAGGGTCTCTGCAGCGATATTCACCCCACCTCTCCTGGTTGCACCCGCCCCAAACTGAGGGGCCTCCCACTGACGCTGCAAAGAGATACAGCAGCACAGGCTTAGTGTGGGACCCAGGCATGGCACATGTCCACCCCGAGTGCTGAAAGCACATGTGCCAGGGGATGCTTTCAGGGTGTCATGTGTGTCTGCTACAAGCCGGGCCGGGGTGGGGCGGGGAGGGGTGTTTTCAGTGGAGGCCTTTTCCTGAGTGACATGTGCCCCCCTGGTTCAACATGTCCCAAGCTATGTCATCATCCCCTCCCTCGCATCCTGCTCTTTCCCCCAAATTCATGGATGACTGGCTCTCCATCCACTCCAGCTGTGAGATGTCAGAGGTATCATCCATTTCTCCCTCTCCCTCACCAATCAGATCAAAATAGAGATTTGGGGTCTGAACCAGGCTTTTCCATGGCCACCCTCAGCCTGGTTCACCCCGTGCTGGAATGGCACCTGGTGCATTGTTTGTGCTCAGTAAGCACCAAGTCGGAGTCTGAACCAACCCCCTGGACGGGAAAGAAGGCTGCAGAGACTGGAAGGAAACCATTCTGGGCAGAGCATCCAAGTCATTGTGAAAAAGTCTTTGGAATCATTGATGTGAAATACGCCCCTTGTTGTTTTCTTTTTTTTCCATCTGTGCAATTTTG
Organism: Manis javanica; assembly: GCF_040802235.1. NCBI lineage: Eukaryota > Metazoa > Chordata > Mammalia > Pholidota > Manidae > Manis > Manis javanica. Next base: position 47,853,375 of record NC_133165.1, on the reverse strand, counting down.
CATTTCAAGGAACTGGCAGTAGAGTGTCCAAACTTCAGCAATCCTAACTCTCTGCCCTGCCCTGGTCCCTGCCCCCCTCCTCCCAGAGCTGCCAGCTCCCGGCCTCGCCCACCGGCTTCTCAAGGATGCTCCCCATCAGTCCTGGGCCCAAGGGAACGTTTCTCTTGTGCTGCAGCCGGGATTTCCTCCCTGAGAGGAGAACATAAAGATTAACTAGGTGAGGAAATTATTCCCTTGGCTCTGAAGCTTGGGACATTTGTCTGATCCAGCACATATTCTCCAGGAGACAGGCTAAATTAAAATATTAATGGACTGCTGTATTTAAAATATATTTACCAATGACTAACAGCTCAGTAGTTGATATATGTTTCAATAATTTCTTATTATAACATGGGGAAACCTCAATAAATATTCTCAGGGTAATTAGCGGGTGTTTATTTAACCCTCAGATATATTTTCCTGCACACCCTGAAGGGTGTCACTGTGCCAGCCGGGCCCCTCTTGCATCCAGAGAGGGACCCAGCCCAGTGCTGGCACCAGCCTTGACTTCTCAGCAGGGCAGAGGGCCCAGCCCTTGGAAAACAGTCCTCCTACAGATGTCTTTTTCAGCCACAGTACTGTTGAGTAGGTTTGAGGTGATTCATGGCTAGCATTTAAAAAGAGTGCACATAAAAGTTTGACTGGCTGCTTCCCTGAGATTTCTTTAAATCTGGTGACACCAAGCTTTCCCCGAGAGCCACCCTTAGTGGGACGCCCTCTTGGAACAGCCTAGAATGGAGCCCAGGAGCCAGCAGATGGAAGGCCATCTCCAGGATGGGAGAATTACCCTATTCACCTAGCCGTATCCCTGGGACCCAAGTCTCCGATATCCCTGAAAAATCAGGCCTCAGAAGATTTCCTTTTCTAAAAGAATTTGTTGAATGGGACTGTAGAGATTTTTCGAGTGAAGCTTTCTCAAAGAATGCCTTTGTATTTGTAGAGACCCTGGACTCAGAAGTTAACCCAAGGGGCAAAACACCAAAGGGGCTTGGTTTCCCTTTGACTGCCCTGGTCTTCGGGAGGGACAGAGCTTTGGGCCATCTGCAAGCAAGAAGGGCTGTCAAAGAAGAAGTTGAGACCCGAGCAGAGAAAGAAGGGGGCCCTGTGAAGAGCAGTGGGGCCCGGCCCAGCTAGTCACATGAGCGGAGATTTGGCTCTAGAAGGAGGCATGCTCTAGCCGGCTGGGGGCTCCGACCTCACGAATGAAAAGTTGGGCCTTTCTTTTCCGGAGATGCTCAGGACTCTTTGAAGGTGTCACACCATCCTCTTGTCCTGATGAAAAGATCCCTCCAGACCTTGCCTCCCAAAGGAAGTGAACCCCAAGCTCTACCAGACCCATCCTGTGTCTCCCATCTCCTCCAGCCCCCATTTTCGGGGCCCAGGAGGGATCAGGAGGGGCCAGAAACCCGAGGCCCCTAAGACCTGGCCTGGCCTGTGGCAGCCAGTGTCTCTTGCCCTCTGTGTCTGATGTATGGAAAGGGCAGAGCCGCCAAAGCCAGACAGGGTCAGGGAGCCCAGCTTGGAGACTTCCTGGCTAAATGACACATCAATTTCCCCACCTTTAAAGACAATGATGTCTCTAGCCCACAGGTTGTCACAAGGACCACACAAGGAAATAAATATTTGCAATCAGCAAATACATATCTAAACCACCTTGACATCAGAGGTTCTCAATAAATATCAGCTCCCGACTCCATCCCTCTCCATGGGCATTCTCCCCAGAGTCTGTCTCTGCATCTGTTCCCATTTCCATGCCTCTCTGCTGTCCCTCTCTGCCCTGAGCCACCTTCTACTTGTCTCTGGATCATTCTTTCATTTCCATGTTACCTCCTTGTCTTCTCAGCTTGCCAGATAATTTTCTTTCTCTCTAGTTTTGTCTTGACCCCTAGAAAAGAGTCTCTGCATCTATCTGTCTTCCTCTCTCTCTGTATCTCTGTCTCTCAGTCTCTCTACCTCTCTGTCTTTGTCTCCATCTGTCTCTCCCTAGCTCTTATCTTTCCAAAATCCTTCCAACTCTGTCCTCCTCCCTGTGGGACTCCCCCACCCCGCCCCACCCCAGGTGTCCTTCCTCAGTCCTATCTCCATGTCTGCACGTCTCACTAGATCTCTGCCCTACCCCCACCCATGCTCTATCCTTCCACCCTCATCACTCAAAATCCCACTTCTGGGTGGAATGGGAGGAGCCCAGCAGGATGAGAAGCCCGAACAGAAGGCAGTATTTTATTTTTCTGCAGAAGGGCTATAAATTCCTCTGCTGCTCTCTGTAGGAAGAGACCTGCCTTATTGGGTCTTAGCAGCTAGGGATGAGGAATTACAGGACAAGAGGGCACAGACCTGAGCACACAGGGGCCCTGAGTCAGGGCTGGGCTGGAGGAAAGGGGCTGCAGGCTGAGAGACCCCTCTAGCTCTGTTCACATCAAAACCACGTGTCTCCTTCTCAGCAACTTTGCTCAGCCTAGGCCAGCCACCAATAAACAGTGTCCATGGTACCTGTGGGACACTGAGGCATACATAGGTCAAATCATGAACCTCCCCCAAAAGGACACCAACTGTCAATTTCAACTATTGCCTGGGTTTCTGCCCACATTTCTCAGACTCCAATGGTCTCAAGCATTCATTAGCATGACCACGTGCAAATCGAAGCCCACTTCCATTGTCTGTCTCTGACCCTTGATAGTTGATGAATTTCCCTTCTAGGCCCATCATTCGGTTCTTTTTTCCCCACTGCTCCACACCACTGCAAAACTGTTGACAACCCCTTCTCAACATTTCTTGGGCCTCCATCTTCAGTTAGAGGCAAGAGTGATGTTGGGCGGGTGTGCTGGGACCAGGATTTGCCCAAGGGCAGCAGTTCAATCACAGCACTGCCTCTCTCCCAGCTCAGTACGCGGACAGTGGCCCCCAGGGAAATGAGATCAACTGGAGAGGCCAGCCATCCACTCAGAGAAATGGAGCAACAATACAAGCAAAGAAGTAGGTCACTGGTCAGCCACAAGGCAGATGTGGCCAACCGACATGCTTTTCCAGGCTGCACAGCATTTTTTAAATCTTTATCTTTTCAATTAGTCAACTTCTTAAAAATTGGAAAACTCCATATTAAAATATACCTTTTAGGATTCTGCTTCAGTGTAGTCAGCCAAAAATAGGGAGTCTCAAACCCTAAAAAAGAGAAAACTCCAAATAATCTACAAAATTATAATTTTGCTTGAACCCATCAGAGAGTGAAGGTTGCCTGGCATCCGAGCAGCTTGAAATCTGAGGGAAGAGAGGCCACTCCAAGGAGAGTCGGGGCAGGAAGTCAGAACAGGAGACCTGGCTCGAGGGGTAGCCCCAATCCCAGGGAGACAGAAAGATTCAGCTAAGTGTAAAGAACCGCCAGAGCCACATGTGGGCCCCTGGCCCTCAGGACTCCCCAGGGGCCCTGATCTGGGAGAGCTTTCCCCACAAGTTCGCAGGAAGGACAGCAGCCAAGGTGGAAACCAGAGAATGCGGTCCCACCCTGGGCAGCGCAGGCCTGGGGAGGGCACCCACTGCTCCACAAGAAAGGCTAGCAGCCCATCCCCACAGCCCCCACCACCGGGAGTTCAGCCCTCCTCTCGCTTGGAGCAAAATCACAAAGGCAGGGGGAGAGGGACAGTGAAGGCTGCTGCCCCCTGGGCTCAGGTGAGGAACCGCTGTCCTCTGCTGGGAGGGCAGCAAATAGGCCCTCCACCTCAGAGGGGCGGGTGGGAAGCATTATGCTGCCAGCCAGACTGAAGCCACAGCAAGACCTCAGGAGGCACAAGCCCTCTCCAGACCCGGTAGTCACAAAGCGCCTTGCCCCCACCCCATACCACACCCCTGTCACAGCATCTCTCAAACCCTCAAAGTTCCACTTTTCCTGCGCTAATCACAGAAATACTCGTGCACTGCCCTAAATAATAAATACTGCTAAAATATCAGGGAGTTAACACAACCAAATGTCTGTTTCTCCCTCCTATCACAGTCTGATGTGGGCAAAGTAACTTATTCAAAGTGAAAAAGCCAGTAAGTGGCCGAGCTGGGACCAACCCAAACAGCCTGGCCCAGAGCTCCTACCTATAATCGCCAGACTGGGATCAGGTACTAGGGAGGTCTGGTTTGGACCGGGCGACCAGCTCGGCCAGCCACACATGACAGGGACACCCAGTGGTCTCCCAAATGGATGTGTATCAGGAGCCCGGGGCATCCCTACCCCAGGGCAAGGAAATGTCCTGTTTGCCCTCAAGCTTTCCAGCCACGGACACAAGTAACAATTTACCAAAGACTTGAGAAATAACAAAATTTGGACAAGGGTTTTAATCAGAGGAACATGCCAAAGACCATGTGCAAAAGTTTCAGCTGTGAGTATATTAAAAACTGTCTCAGCCCAGGAGATCAGGGCCCTGGGAGGTGCTGTCAGGGGGCTACAGCACCCCTTCTGGGAAGGTCCTGTCTCTCTACTCTATTCTCTACTCTATTCTCTCCTTCAGTGGACAATTACTTTTTAGTAGCTAAGCCAATAGACTTGTTAGCCAAGCACACAGTAAGTGCTCAGTAAACTTGGGGAAAAAAGTAGTAAATAAATGAATAAAGGAACAAATGGCTAGTATATAGAATCCATAATCTACCTTTTCTCCTCTGTAAACTGGCTCTGGAGCTAGGCTGCATGTGTCTCCAGTGCCAGATAAGCCTTGTTGGCCCCAACAATCTGTTTCTAGAACACCTTTACTCCATTGGCACTCTGTTAAGAGTTCTAATGAATCCATCAAATTGGATTGGCACGAGTGACAGGCCAGCAGCTCTGACAATTAAAGAACAGACAATGACAGGGCAGAAGAGCATTTTCAGTTGGTTTGCGTAAGACTGCAAATTCAGGAACCGAATGCTTAAGTGTGAATCCAAAATAAGAGCAAGTTACACTCCATTTTTCCATTTCCTCTGTGGCAAGTATTGAGTCAATATTAAATGTGAGTTAAATGTTTGGAATGGAACCTGGCACAGAAAAAGTTCTGCAGAAGTGTTTTTCTCCTAGTATTATTGAGTGACTGTTTTACACCAGGCACGTCACCTAGTGTTATTTCTCAGAAACCAATCCATTTCCTGAATCCCAACATTCAGGAAGCCTTATCAAAGATCTGACATCAGAAAGCCTCAAGGAGAACAACCATTTCTTTCTGTTTGGCAGTGAGACACTATTTGCACACCCAGTGCCTTAAAATGCTTCAGCTTCTGCCCCATGCCCTGCTTTGAGAAGCCAAGGATAGCCATCAGAGAGAACAGAAATAAACAGTGATGTACCAGCCCCCAAGTGCCAACTCCTAGGTAGTCTGAACAAACATCTTAGTCTTACTGGCCTCCAGGAATCCGCTTCCTGTCTTCATTCCAACAGGCAAAAACGTCCAGTTCTGAGCCCTTCTGCAGCAGCCCTTAAATAGCAGACAGACTTCAAGGGTGTTCCAGGACCTCCAAGAAAATGGCCTTAACAATATCAAGTGCTGAGATTGATGCTTTTTAGGAGCCCCTGGGGAGAGTGTTCTGGGGTCCCCAGGAGCTCCGTGCCTCTTTCCATCCACCATGGCAGTCTCCTTCTGCACCACATGCCTCCTCCATTAACCCAGAGCCCTGAGTGAGTTAACCAGCTGCAGTTCCTGCAAAACTCAGAGGTACAGAGGCTATTCATTGGCTGCATGGGGTGGAGAATCTGAGAGAAGCAAATGTCAGGCAAGATCAATAAAGCTCTGAATGCACTGGAGAAATGAGGTTTGAGCCTTAGAGTACATGCTTAGCCAAAGCACTGGAGACCGCAGTGAATAACAGGTGATAGATAAATGCCAGAGTCAGCAAATATGGCAGCCCCCGGCAAGAAGGCAGGGAAGCCAGGCCAAGAGGGAGCAGCTGAAAGGGCACAAAGGACCTTGGACTGGGAGAAACAAGGCCTGGTTTCCAGTCTGAGGCCACCACTAATCCTCCATACAGGGAGCTGTGCTTCTGACAGCATAAAGAGTTCAGGCTCTGGACCCAAAGTTCTAGGTTCAAATCCCCACTGTACCTCTTACCTACAATATAACATTGGGAAAATTACTTAATCTCTCTGATTTTAAGTTTCTTTGTCTGAAAAGTGGGGTTAATAATAGTGATCATTTCATGCAATTGTTTATAAGGTTAAATAAATCAGCACATGGAAAGCTTTTGTAAGAGTGTCAGATGCATAGCAAGTACTCAATAAGCATTAGCCAACGTTACTAAAAACAAAAAGGAGGTAAAGATTCTCCAAGAGAGATGGCCAGCACCGTGGAAGACCATCCCTGTGCATTTTATATCTGTGGATATCATAGAATGGCTCCAACTTGCAGACTATTTCCTTCCTCCAGTACTCAACAAAGAAATAGTCATCTGTTACCAAAGTTAGGCGAAAAACTGGCTCTGTTGTACTCACTGAGGAAAAGCACACTGTACACACAGTAATAGGCACTGTACTCCATAAGCAATTCAATTTTCTCCTTACATGCTGCTTTGGAACCTCATCTCCACATGGAAAACAACTGTCCAGGTTTTCCTCCCCTGCCAGCTCTGGTATGTCAACTACCTGGAACATGAGGTGAAGGGCGATTTAAGGTGAGCAGCTCTGAGGTCAACTCAGTGACTCAGTGAGGAGGAGCTCTGAGATCAACTAGCAGGGTCTGCCACGGGCCATGGAAGAACAGGTGCTAGGCTATGCCACCCTTGGTCAAGTTAACCTTCAAGGAGTTTCCTTTTCCCAAAACATAGGAGCTTGTGAAACTCAAGAGTGGGATAAAGGAGAAGCAGAGAAACAGCAAACTAAGGGCCCATTTTAAGTAGCAAAGCCTGACCGATAGAGCCATCTCCATGCCCTGTATCTGGTGCATCCTCCCACAGCCGGACAATCTAAGCATAGAGAAAGGAGGTGAGGGTTCTGTCACTAACATCCTGTGTGATTCTGAGCAAGTTCCTTCCTCTATGAGTCTCAGTTTCCCCATCTATAAAATGAGGTGGGTAGAACTTAAAATTTAGGGAAAGGGCCAGATATTTATACTATTATGTATGCTTAATGTTACTTCCAACAAAACAGAAAAATGGGACCAGGTTGGGGCAACACTTCCCTGAAATAGGAGCCACATGTGTACAGGGGGGACATGAGGACAGGGAACATCACCATTAGCCCCATGGCTGTATTTGGCATAGACGGGTCCAGGCTCTAGATTTGAATGTCCAGTTACCTATTTGAATTTCTTGGATTTCTCAGAGGCATCTGCAATATGTCCAAAATGAAGTTCATATTCACAAAATCTCTGCCAAAATTACTCCTACCACATATTAGCAAAGGTATCCATCTTACACCAAGATGTTCAGTCCAAAACCTTCAAGCCCTCACGGCCCAACAGCAAACCCTCTCAGGCCTGCGTCCCAGCATACCCTGAAGCCTCCCACTTTGCTCCCTCTCTGCTACCACCACCCTGAGTCAAGCCTTTGTCATCTCTCCTAACTGGTCTCCTGGCTTCTCTCTTACTTCTCTTCCTACTATCAGTTTTCCTCACAGCATCCAGAATGATCTTACCCAGATCAGGCCATCTCCATTTAAAATCCTCCAGGGAATTATACTCAGAATAAAATTTAAATCTCTTACTATGGACCACCGTATATGAGCTGGTCCCCACCCACCCTTCTGCCCTCACCTTGTTCCCTGTCCCCAGGAATTCTCCAAGCTCCAGCACCACTGACTTTGCTGTCTGAACAGCTGTGACAGACTACCATGTGGGCGGCTCCCCACGAACCACACCTCCCAGTATCCAGGCCCTTTGGTGTGGTATCCCCTCCTTACCCTGCTGCTGAGCTCAGCCATGCAACTTGTTTTGGCCAGTGGGACAATGGGATTTTGACAAATCTAAAGTTTAATGACTGCACGCGGAGCTTGAGCTCATGGAACATTTCCTCTTGGAAACTGTTCGCCATGTCAGTAAGAAGCCAGTGCAGACCACTGGAGGAAAAGATGACACGAGTAAGAGAAGAGATGCCAACAGCCTGCCTCCACCTCCAACATGTGGCCAAAACCCTCTTGGATGGTCCAGCCCTGCCCAGGTTCCCAGGTGAATGTAACTTTGTGAGTAGCCTCAGACAGCACCACATGGAGTAAAAGAGTAGCCCAACTGAGTCCTGCCCAAATCAATGACCCACAGAAACATGAGGAGTAATAAACTATTATTGTTTTTAACTACTTGGTTTAACTGAAGCACAGTCTGAGCAAGACCATGTCTGTAGGCCTCTGCATTTGCAGTTCCTTGTGCCCAGAATACTATGCCCACAAGTCTCTCCTGCCTTACTCCTCATTCCATTGGTGCTAGCTGAAATGTCACCTCCTCAGAAAGGCGTTCCCTGATCACACAATTTAAAGGAGCTCCACATACAAGGCCTCATTGCACCCTGTGTTCATGTCTTCAAAATACTGATTGCTCTCTAAAATAGTCTTGTTCGTTGCCTACCTTCTGACCTCCAAACTCAGATGGTGGATCTATGAAAGCAGGAATATTTGGGCCTTGTCCATTACCATCAACAAATGTTTGTTGAACAAATAAATGTGACAGGTCCCAGAGCACCCATGTAGGGTCAGATAATGTATTCTTGCTGATCCCAAGAAGGAACAAAATTCCCCTTTTTCAGGCTAAAATCAGGGTATTGTCCAGGACTGCTCAGATAAGCTCACCTGGACTTGGGGGCCAGCGAGAGCGTCTTGCTTCAATGGGCTGATGCACTATTAGCTGGCTGGCGGAACAGAGGAGGAGTCAGGACCTCACCAGCAGCTAGGGACAGGTAAGAACAGACAGCTCCAGCCTAGAAATCTGTCTTGAATCCCACTCTTATTTGGCAGCAGAATTCTGCAGTGGTAGAGGGCTGAAAGCCCTTCAAATTCACTGATACTTCAGCCCTGACTCCTTTTTTCTCATCTTCACCTGAAGAACTTCTACCTATAACTTCCTGACCCAGCACAGGGCTGCCTCCTCTGGGGTAGAGCCAAAGCTTCCATGAGGTCCAAAGTGGTTCCCAAGTGTGGTCCCCAGACCAGCAACAGCATGGCCCAGGGATGACAGGAATGCAAATTCTCAGACCCCACCTGACATAAATCAGAAACCCTGGGGGTGCAGTCCAGAGATCTGTATTTGATCAAGCTTCCAGGAGGTTTTCAAACAGGCTGAAGTTTGAGAACTGTTGCTGTAAAAGTAGCACTTTGGAACTGGACCCTGGCCTGGGTTCAATTATTATCAGCTGTGAGACTTCAGGCACACGGCTTAACCTCCTGAGCCCCACTTCCTTCATCTGTATATGAGGATCACATCCACATCCTGGTAACTCCTCCGTGACTTCTCTGTCTATAATAAGTAAATTCCCTCAGAGCGCCAGCTACCACATTCCAAAAATGATTGCAATTTTATATTTCTGTATATGATTATTTATTTAACCTCTGCCTCCCCCACTGGATTGCAGAGTTTGAATCTTTGCTCACCGGCAGCCTCCTCTGCATCTGGCTGAGTTCCTGGCAGGTGCTTAATGAGTACTTGTTTAATTAATCAATTAATTAATATGCAGATTCTACACTCACTGCATTAATCTACTTTCAGTTCCACCAAAGTCCTGGAACACACTCCTTCCTACCATGACCTTTTCCTCACTAATACCCACTCGAGCCCCTCTAGGAAGCTTCACAGAACAGCAGTTAAAAATGTGGACTCTTGATCCAGACTTCTTATCCAGTTCTGCCACTTACTAGTTCCATGCCCTTGGCCACATGTATGACTTCACTATGCCTTAGTTTCTCCATCAGTAAAATGGGGTTGATAATACCAATAGCAGTGCCTTCCCCATAAGGCTGTGGTTCAGAGAATTCCATGAATAAATACAGGTATAGCACTGGTCCTCACACTTGGCCACATGTTGGAAACATTGGGAAGCTTTTTATGAAGACCAATGCCTGAATCCCATGCCCAGAGATCCTGATTTAGTTGGTCTGGGGCCACATCCAGCCACTGGGATTTTTAAACTCTCTCCAGGTGATACTAATGTGCAGCAAAGCTTGAGACCCACTAATATGGATTGCCTGACACAGTACCTGGCACTTGGAAAGCATGAGGCGAACATCAGCTACTTGTATATTCCAGGCAACAACATGCATTTCCTTTCCTGCAGGAGGTCTTGCCTGAGAGCCAGAACCAAGCTGAGCACCTCTCCTGTGCTTCCTCCATAACCACATCATCACACTGGACTGGGATTTTCTGGCCTCAATCTTAGACAATTTTTGTCAATCTTGTCTGTCTTCCACACTAGACCATGAGTTGTGTCCCAACACATGCAACCAGGCTGGGCATAGAATAATTCTTAGTAAGTTTGGCTGAACAAATCCCCTGACTCCCTTGCTTATTTCAGCCAGTCCAGTGTCTGTCTACACTGTCCGCACACCTGACATCCCCAGCCCTTCCAGTGAACTCTGACCCCAGTACCTGCTGCCTGCCCAGCACTGCCATGTGGCTGCTCAGTGGTATCTCAAAACGAGCATGTCCCAAACCAAACTCTGTGTTTCCTTCTCCAACCCTGACTTCCCCTCAGTCTGCCTATCCCAATTAACTGGCACCTCCACTTGATCAGTTTCTCAAACCAAAAATCTTGGAGTTATCCCGAACTCTTGTTCTCACATATCCTACATCCGATCCATGAGCAAATCACATCCATCTGCCTACATGCAGTACCTGGACCCAACTGTACCACCTCCACCCTAAGCTGCGGCCCTAGCCAATGTTCTCTCTCATCCAAAAGGGCCACATTCCTGTCTCCACTCTCTCCTCCAACAGTCCATGACAGCGTGGCAGCCAGAACAACCCTGCTACACAGCACAAATAAGACCTGGTAATCCCTCTGCTCAAAATTCTCCAGTGTCTTTGTCTTCCCTGAGAGTTTCAACCCCAGGCTAGTTCACTGTGGATTCAGTGAGACCAAGGAATAACAATGGAATGTTCTTGGGGTAAAACGGTTTATACCTGGCTTTATCCTCTTTGCGATAGGTCGAGCACTAGAATCATGTCTGCACCCAACAATCTGCAGGTCTGTAACCCGCCTCCATCTCTGCTTCCACCCTGAGCACTGGAGAGAGCTCTTTATATAGGGACTTAGTCAATAATAGCTTACAGTTGTGGAAGCAATAGCCTAGCAGCAGGCCAGTCACATCATCAAGTAGTTTAGGGTCAGGTGAATATCCTGGCCATAGGAACTTCTATTTTCCCACAGGCTCCCAATCTCACTCAATTAAAAACTGAAGTCCCACCCCAGGCTAGCATCCCTGCGCAATGAGCCCCCACTACCTCTCTGACCTCCTCTCCCGCCTTCCCTCTGAAATGGCCACAACTGGCTCTCCTGCTGCCATTCAAATACCCAGAACTACTCATGCTTGGGGCCTTTGCACATGCTGCTCCCTCTGCCTGTAACCCTCTTCCTCAAATACCTGCTTGGCTCCTTCCCTCGTTCCCTTTCTGCCTTTGCTCAAAAGTTACAAGGAGGGCTTTGCTGATCATCCTGTCTAAAGCCTCCAACCCTAATCCTTGCTTTCCCCTGCTCTGCTGTACTTTGTTTTGTGGCACTTATCACTGTCTGGCAAAATATCTGTTCTTTATTATCTGCTTCCCTATGTGCCCCACACAAAAAAAGTAATCTCTATGAGAATAAGAACATTGTTGAATGGGTCCACTGCTGTGCTCCTAGTGCTTGACACAATGGCTGGCACATAATAGGTGCTCAATAAACATTGAATGTGATGTCATCTTCTTGTGAGCCTGGTTAGCCTACATCAATTGGATGGAAGTACACCCAGCTAGAGGGAGAATCACTTAGGCATAGCCAACACCTTAGAAATAGCACTTTGGTGCTAACTTCCCACCTCACTGAGCAGTGTTTAGCTTCTAGAAGGAAAAACATTTCTCAGAAGATGAATAGAATCTCTATGGAAGGCAGAAAGGCCTGGCATTTTGTGGCTTTTTCAAAATATTTTCAATAGCAATTTGAAGGCTGTTTGCTCATCTGACATTTATCTTCATTTGGCATGGGAAATGGCTGAAAGACATAGAGGGAAGGCATCGCTTATAAATGTTGGGTGGTGCCACAAGAAACCTCTTACACAAATCTATCACAAAGAGCAGCCATAGCTGCTGGGCTCTGTGAAATCTGCCCCCATCTGCTTTGATTTATTCAGCCAGGGTGCCCCCTGATAGCTTGATTCGTTTGAAGAATAATTATTCACTGTGTTATAAATGCTGTTCCTTTGTCCCTGGGAAGTCAGTGTCAGGAAGGTTAGACTAGTGGCAAGTGATAAAGTATGTCTGATCATTTTCCACACCCTGCGAGGGGCAGCCAGCTGGGGTCAGGTCACTGGGACCTGGGATGTGAGTAGGGGTCACCAGTGCCTGTGCGTGTATTACTGATGGTGGTGCTGCTCCTGGGCCCAGCATCTCCGAGGTGCAGACTGCTTTTCCAGTGTACTCCTCTCTGAAGTGACATCTTCCAGGGCTGTGCTCAAGTCAGCACTTGGAGCATAAGCCCACCTGGGTGCAGCAGCTCACTGTCACAGGGGTTATGCCCAACGTTCTCTGTCCTTCCAGGTTCACTCCACCTTCTCCATGGCCCAGAGGCTAACTTCTGGAGTTTGCATCACTTAATCCCCTTGAACTCTAGCTTCAGGTTTAGTTTGGGTTGTGAGAGGTGCCAACGAAGGATCACAGAGCAGGAGAGAGAGGTCAGAGTATTTATTCTCCTTGTTGGGCCGTGGGTTGGAGTGGCTGCCCTTCTCCTAATGCAAACCACAGGTCCTATGGCATGGTCCCTCCCTTGCCTACAGCCCCCTTTGGATTCTGGTAACCCTTCTCTTCCCCTCCCTTTCAGGTCTAGGGGTGGTAATAGCTCCCCATTATTGCTACTCCTGGAGAACATCACCATCTCTTGCTGGGTGCCCCTAACCTTGCCCAGGCCCCTGTCCACAGTCCCAGCAATACACTGCCCTCACACGTCCTTTGCAGTGTCCGATGTGATTTTTGCCAAAACTCTGAATAATATTGGGCTGTGCCTTTAACACCTGTGAATTCTTGGCACAAGAATACAGGATGATCAAACTTGGAGTAAGACATTCTTCCAACAAATTTTTCCTGAGCCATTCCACATAGCCGGACTGCTGGGACCTAACCATAAATAAAGCAAACCACAGAGAGCTCCTTGTCTGAGAGGGAGACAGTTGAGGAACCAAAAACCAGGGGATGTATGGGAAGACAACTCTGGAAGTAGGAAAAAGTTCCTAGGGAACTTGTCTGCTGGGTGAGAGCTGAAGGACAAACTGGAGTTGACTGGGGAAATAAAAAAAGGAAAAGTTCCCAGTGGAGGGAAGGCACAGGTGACCCTAGTTGGTGAGAGCATATGGTCTGTCTGGAAATCTGAAAGTCAGTTGAGCTGCAGGGTGAGATTGCAAATAGCCTTTCCAGACCCCTGGATTCAAGTGATGGTCACTGTACCTGAACTAGTTTAAACCAAAAGGGGAAAATTTTGGGTTTGTGCAACTAGAAAGTTCAGCACAGTACTGTCTTCAGGCATAGCTGAATCCAGGGCTTCAGATGAAATTGTTCCCTCTCTTAGCCCCATCTCTATCCTTTGGACTCCTTCTTTATGCCTGGTGTTGATTTATTCTGGATTTATCATCTCCTACTATGTAGAGTTTCCATCATTTGGAAGAGAGAGCGCTAATACATCCCCTCAACTCCAAGACTCACAAGGCAAGGCACCACCTCCACCTCCTCCTGCTACAAACATACGAAAATTTCCAAAGAAGGGCTATAATTGGTCAATCTTAGGTCAGATGCTGATTCTTCAGCCAATCCCTAAAACCAAAATAGAGAGGAATTATAATTGGCTGAGCCAGGTCAAGTGACTGCCCCTGTGGGGATGGAGGCAGGACATTCAGAGTGGCAGCCCATTAGAGTCAAATCATAATCTAGGTCCCTCAAAGGACAGTTCTGCAGGAATAAAAACCACAGGTGTACTTTATAGCCAGATATGAATTTAGAGGGTTCAGAGGAACTGCTCAGGAGTCCTGCTCCTTGGGACCTGGCTGACAGGTGTCAACTGGCACTCCCCTCCCACCACACTCACACATGCCCCGCATAGCCCTCCTCCTGAGTTAGTGGCCATCCTCTTTGTGCACATCCCAACTGTTCTTTAGCTTCATGGACTAACCTCTGCCGGCTCCCAGCTTCTAATGTTGCTGTGCCCTTGCCTGCATTCCCATCCTGGCTCTATCTGCTTGAAACAGGGACCTGACCTTGGAACCTGGATGAAAACACTGCCTCCTCTCCACTGTGAAGGTGTCATCAAGGTCTGAGGTCAGGAGAAACAGGAGGTCAGCTCTGCCTAAAGCTGCCTGTGAGTGGCAGGGCCTCAGGCGTGACTACGGATCAAGGAGCCAAGGCCTGGAAGGACAGTAAAGACAGGCAGAGGGGGAGACAAGCTCCAAGCAGCCATCGCCCGACTTGACAAGTCCTAGGCACTGTGGGAGTCTTGGAGTTGTGGGTTCACATTCTGGCCCCAATGCTTACTTGCACTGTGACCTTGAATATGTCACTTAACCTCTCTCTTATCCTGCTCCCCATAAATATAAATCCCACAGAAATGTTGAGACGGTTAAATGAGATGACAAATGTTGAGTTCCTGGCACAACGACGGGCTCACAGTAAGTGAAATGACTGCTGCAAATGCCGTGGTGTCAGTCAAGGCAAAGCTAGATACTATAACAGAGACACCACAAACTCTCAGAGAAGTAGCACAGCAGTTTCTCTCTCTCACCGGCCGCCCAGTGTAGTGCTCCTGGTCAGGCAGACTTCCACAGGGTCATGCTGGGACCTGGGCTCCTTTGGGTCTTCCCTCCTCTAGAATGCCTCCATACTATAGGAGTCATGGAAAGACTGGAGATAGCACATACTATGATCCTGAAGTGACATGCCTCACTTCTGCTCACATTCCACTGGCCAGGACTCACCCATGGACCCCTTAGATGCACAGGAGGAGGGGAAATTGAGCCTGTGGCCTCTTTTCAGCAATAATCTTGCACTGTGCAGGGAAGGGAACTTAATTCTTTGGTGGTCAGATATCTACCTCTGCATAACTGTTGCTGCTTTCCCTTTTTTCTCTCCTTCCCCAGTAATATTGATTCAGCTCCAGAAAAGGGCTAAGGCCAGGGGCTGGGGAGAGTTCAAAGCCTTAGATGGGACTGACAAGGAGATGGTAGGTGACCCAGACGGTCCATTCTCCCACCACAGACACACTGACGAGGAACAGAAAGGATGGCGCCGAGGGTAAGGCCTCCACTGACCCCCGCTGATGAGCTCAGCAAGCCCCCACCAGGACCCCACGCAGATGCTGTGTTTATGGGGTTTCCACGGCCAGGCCTCCTGAGCTGTAGAACAATTAAGATAAGCAATTCCCAGTTATTGTTAAATACTGTCTTTAAAAATGAAACCAAGTGGACACTCTGACATGGAAGAAATTGGGGAGACAGTTCTATGTACTCAAAGCTCACTTAATCGTCTACTGCTTCTTGCGGTGGGTCAGAGTGATTCCCGGTGAGAGTGTGCCCTTCCCTCCCAGTCAGCAGTGTCCCCAGGGGGGCTGGGGGTCAGGCAGCTCCGATTTCAGGACCCAGCTCCACCACTTAAGAGCTGCCTGGCCTTAGGTGAGTCATTTCACCCCTCTAGGGGCCTGTTTCTCACCTGCCATTAAGAAACTACTTCTCAAGGCCATTGGAAAGAGTAAGACTTAGTCCAGTGCCTCACATATGGTAGGAGAATGATGAGTGGTATCTCTTCTTATTTATCATACTTAAAGCCACTGAGCCTCAGGTTTACATCCTAAGGCCATCTCACTGCTGAGAAGGATGGCACTCTGGTAGGAACAGGGACTCTAGCATCCAACAAACCCGGGTGATAGCCCAGCTCTGACAGTGAACAGCTGTGCAACCTTAGGCAAGTGCTTCAGACTCTCTGAGCTTTAGTCTCCTCATCAGTGGAATGGCAATGACAATAGGACCAAGGGTCCACAGCTTGCTGGGAGAATGATGTGCAGAAAGCACCTGGCACTGAGCCTGTTAACACTAGTCATTGCTGCCTCTGCTGGTGGTGTTTAGAGGAGTACTGAGGCTCTAACACCCAGTCCCCATCCTACCACATCAGTGGAATTCTGGTCCTTGTTCCTTCACTGAAACTGTTGGTTAGCAGGCTGTGAAGGTGGAGTTGGGAGGAGATACTTATTCAAACCACTGATTTTCAACCCTGATGGCACACTGGTATTACCCAGAGTGCTTTTTAAATACCCGGCTGCAGCCCCAGCCAGTAAAATCAAAACCTCTGAAAGTGGGACCCAAACCTCTGAGTCTGAATCCCTGAGGTGCTCCAGTGCACAGCTGGGAATTGCTCAGAAAGCACTGTTTCAGGCTGGCTTATTTGCATATGTGGCTCATCAAACCCTCCAACTAATTTTAGAGATAGATGTGAATTTCCCCCATTTATTCTAGGAGGAAATTAAGACACAAAGCAGCGAGGGATGTAAGTGGTAGGGTTAGTTACCATCATCCCCATCCTGGAAACAAGGAAACTGATGCCCTGAACAGTCCCAGCACACCACCGAGGTGGTGCCACATCATGGCATCTGTGCACGAGTCACGCGGTGGCCACCATCCAGGTGGCTAGTGGCTTCAGTGAAGGAACATGGCATCCCAAAAGCTCCCAGGGGCTTCTCATGTGCAGCCCTGGGAGGACAACAAAGAGACAGGGTTTTAGATCTGCCTTTGCATGGGAACCTAAGCCAGGCTCTTCCGCCTCTGCACCTTGGTTTTGAAATCCAGCAAGTAAAAGAATAGTGCAAAGTGGATTACAGAATTACAGAAAAAAAACAATGGGGAAACTGGTGAAATCTAAATAAAATATGTAGTTTAGTTCATGGTGCTGTCCCAATGTTAATGTCTTAGTTTTGATAAATGCACCATGCTTAGGCAAGACAGTAACCTCAGAACAAGTGGGATGAAGCTCTCTGCACTATTTTTGCAACTCTCCTGTATAAGTTTAATAAACAAATAAGTAGACACCCTGGCATTCCAGACCTATCCCTTTGTAGGACATCCCCAGAATTCACGCTAACCTGGATCAAGTCTTTCCAGACACAAAGCTCTCCCACCGCTATGACACACCCAGGAGAGACAGAAGGAGTCTCACACCAAGACACGCACAGCTCTGCTTCAGGTTGGGAGCAGTCCATCACCTCGTGTGAGGAAGGCACTGGGGAAGCCCAAAGACCCTGCTTTTCTGGGATTTATCTGGAGCATCCAGCATTCCCCACCTGTGTGGACTTCCAGCAGCTGCTCTGAAATGGCATTCTGGAAGACAAGCTGGGGACCACGGCTAGGGAAGGGGGTGGCCTTCTTTATGGGCTGTTGTGTCCCCACCACCACCACCACCACTGAAAAATTTATTTGCTGAAGTCCCAACTTCCGGTACCTTAGAATGTGACTGGATTTGGGGATAGGCCCTTTAAAGAGAGAGGTAATTAAAATAAAATGAGGCCATATGGGTGGGCCCTAATCCAAGAGACAGTATTTGGAGATAAGGCCTTCAAAGAGGTAATTCAGTTAAACTGAGGCTGTTAGGGTGGCCCCTAATCCAATCCAATCTGACTAGCATCCTTCTAAGGGGAGAATAGGGTACAGGGAGAGACATCACAGATGTGCACAACAGAGAAGAGCTGGATGAAGGCACAACCAGAGGGCAGCTGTCTTCAAGCCAAGGAGAGAGGCCTCAGGAGAAACCAAACCTGCACCTTGATTTTGGATTCCAGCTCCAGGACTGTGAAAGAATAAATCTCTGTTGTTTAAGCCACTGTCTGTGGTACCATGTTCTGGCAGTCCAGGCAGATGAATAGCACTCCCTGGAAATACTTCTGCCTGTAGAAGGAGGAGAAAAAGAAGAGAAAGAGAGGAGGAAGAGGAAGGATGGGAAAAGCAGAGCAGGACATGAGGGTAATGAAATAGAAGGTTCCAGAAGAAAAGGGAGATGAGACTTGAGTCTGTGTCCACCCAAGACTAGCTGTACAGGGTGTTAGAGTATTGACAACCTTCCCTAAGAGTTGGCAAACAGCTGCCCCAACTCGCCAGAGTGGCCCCCAGCCAGGCTGTCCCAGCCTGAGACCTCCCAGGTCCCTCCAGCCCAAGGGGCTCCAGACCCTGCCCCAGCCTTCCAGCCGTCATTGTCCTGATAGGGCAGGGATGTCTGCTCCACTTATGTTGGGGCTCTCACCTGGTCTGAGCCTCAGCCCTGATCCCTGATTCCCTGTGCAGCCTGAGGTGGCCTTACTTCCTGCTCCCTGAGGTGGCCTTACTTCCTGCTCCCCCGTGTCCTCATCTGTAGAATCCTGGAGTGCTGAGTGTTTAGAGATCTTACAAGGGGGCAGGCCTCCATTAAGGGTCCCAGGGGTCCCACCCCTTGGGCCTTCTGTCAGCATTAATGCTGTGGTGGTTGGTCACAGTTGAGGTTACCAGGGAGCTATTGCAGATGGTGACAGCCAGGCTGTGCCTCCTGGCTGCTGAGGTACTAATGGTCACACTAGTACAGCCAGGAGGAGCTGGGGGAAGGAAGTGGTCCCTTGGCTTGCTGAAGCAGCCCTGCAGCATGCCTGGACCCCCAAGGGCATATCCACTGACCCCACGCACTGCCCACAAAGTCTAGGGACCTCAGCTCCAGCGAGGCTCACCACAAAGGCCTGATGATCTCATGGGGACTAGCCCTGAGTCACAGAGATGAATCTGGGGGTCTTAGGTCAAGCCAGAATTAGAAATGCCGGCCAGAAAACCAGAGACAGTATCCAAGGTTGGAGAAGCAGATGGAGAGAATGCAAACATAGGATGTTGGGTAGAGGGCAGCCGGAGCTCCCCAGCTCCTCGGGGTGTGCATCCAGGCCAGCTGTTCCTCATGACCACAACACACCTATTAGGTGCCGTGCCAGCTGCTCTGTATTTACACATAACAAACCCATCTCAGCTGGTTCTTGCCAGAGCTGTAAATGGAAGCCCATTTTACAGATGCAGAAAATTGGAGACATAGGGTAAAGAGTAACTTTTCCAAGGCCAAATGGAATAAATGGTGCAATCCAAGTAAAGTTTATGCTCAATAAATGTTTAGCTACCATCTAAAACAAAAACAATAAAGGTCACTTGGAGGAGCCAAACTGGAAACCCATGCCTGTCTGACTCCTAAACCCAAGCTGCCCCATAAAATCCTAAGATCTTCCCTAGCTGGAGCTAGTCTGATTCAGGGTGTGGTTGGCCTGGCAAATAGCTGGGCAGGGCCCGGCAAGGTAGAGCTGATGTCCCTGATGTCTGTCCTGGCAACTTGAGGCTGGATGTCCACTTTTCCAAGCTCCTGAGACCAGGTGGTAGGGAGTGAGGGGAAGGGGCAAGGGAGAAAGAGCAGGTGACCCCGTGTGGAGTGTTGGGCCCTGGTGACAAGTGGGGTAACAAATGCCATGACATTGTGACAATGTCGACAGTAATTGCTTCCGCCACACCGTGTTCTGGGCCTCGACGTGACGAACAGGGCTGCAGATGGCATGACAAGTTGGGAAATTAAGATCGAAAGGCCGGGTGGAGGGGGCAGCAGTGAGGCGAGTGATTACTGTCCCCCTTGGGAGTAGTGAGAGAAGTCACGCCCACGTGCCAGGAACCCAGAGAGGCCCCAGTGGCTTCCCACCCCTCCTCCTCCTCATCTCACTGGTACCACCTAAAGCTTGGGGGCCTGAGCCCCTGCCATTTTTTGAGGCTCTCGACACATTAAAAAAATGAAGGGATGCCCAAAAATTCTCACAGGAGCCATGGCACAGCTCTGGTGAGCATATTCACATCCTAACACCTTCAGGAAAAAAAGGCAAAGGAGTATAATTACACTTTTCATAAGATAATTATGGAAAGTCTAAAATATTATAAATTCTGTGTTCCCTATGGGCAGCGAGGTCCAGGTATGGAGCATAAATTTAAAGTTTGAAAATAAATGACTTCTTTCAAACCCATTGGTGGATCTCTCTACATAATGGTGTATAAATCTGACTTGGATGTGATGTCAGAAACTTACATTGTATTTCTTTAACAAGAATGTGTGTATGAACATATGTGTGTGTCTATCCACATACATATCAGCATTTATTATACACACCACACTCTGGTTAGAGGTCTGTGCACTTAGCATCTTCAGGTAGAGCACCCAATAGAGCTTGTTAACCGTGATGCATTTAAATCTCATAACAATCTTATGAGTAGGTATGGTCATCATCCCCATTTCCAGATGAGATAGCCAAGGGAGAAGGGGACTAAATGACTCACCCAAGGTCACACAGCCACTGAATGGCAGAGCTGGGATTTGAACTCAGAGCATCTGGTGATACAGTGTGAGTTTGTAACTGCCATGATGGGTGCATCTTTAAGTCTTCTGGGAAGATAAGGTCTGGGCCACACGGACCTCCTCATCTCCCCATTCCACCAATAATAAGACATAGGCCCTGCAGGCCCTTATGTCACAAATAACACATAACTCCTACCAAGAATGGCTGCATCATTTTGGCATCTCCATCCTGAAATAGCCCCTTGCCTTCCAGGCTGAGCACTGTCCAATCCCCAGCCCTTGGGGGAGCACATCTCTAGCTGCTCCCAGGGGAGCTCATTGTCAGGCTGCCCCACCCTCCTAAGAGCTCCTGGCTATTGCTGAGTCAAGCTGGACCTTCCTTTTCACCCAGTGATGGACCCTTTGACATTAACACTGATAAGAACTAATTAGAGCTATGACAGTCCCCAGCTTAGGGCCCATCCAGAGGGTCACCCCTGGCCTCCACTGCATCCTTCAAATACCTAGCTCAAATATCCTCCCAGAGGGCACTTTCTATCCTGGTCACGATCATCATATAACCCTATTTTATTTTCTTTATAACACTTATTGGAAATCTAAAATTCCCCAATCATTTAATTAGCTGTTTGTATATTCATTGTCTGTCTCTGTCCATCAGAATTTAAGTCCCACCCCCTGTCCCCCAAAAAGCCGCATCCCCTAGCACCTAGAGGCTGGTACATAGTAGGTACTCAATAAATATTTGTTGAATGAATGAATGCTGAGTTTCCAGCATCAGTGATATTTCTGGCAAAAAGGAGGGATGGTGGTTCTATAAATTCATTGTCCAAAAAAGTCACGTTTCCAACAAGTTTTAAGTTACTACATTGCTACAGTTATTAAGACTGTGGTGAAAAGATCTTAGAGAAATCCACATGGAAACAAGAGTGGGTCTGTTTAACACAGGACTGAACTACAAGTGGTCAGACCATGAGAAAGAAGTCAAACAGAATAAACCATGCAGTTTGCTTCCTTCCCACCAAATTATAGCCTAGGCCCTGGTCTCCTGGCCTCCCCACACATGTCACCTCAGGCTGGCCCAGGCTAGACTTCTGCACACATACCCGGCTGCTAGAGGTCACCAAAGAGCAGACGGAAGGCATGAGCTGCATTTATGCTGGCTTGCAAGGAGGTGGAGGAAGGGCCTTCTCTCCCCTGAACACCCACTGTGTGCCAGGCTCTGGTTTTGAGGTCTGTGCCTTTGATATCTTGGGTATTCATCTCATAACAATTATAGTCTCCACTGAACCCATGATTCATCCACTGCACACAGCAAATGAGGTGGGGACTCAGGGCCCCCTGGTGTCCCCAAACGTCACCACACTGACACTGTAGGAACAGAGGGTAGAGCACCCTTCCTGCTACAGGACTGTGTTCATTTCTATCCCCACTGTAATACTGTAATGCTTACCACAAACATCACGGCTTAAAATGACATAATTTTGATAGTTCATAGTTCTGGAGGTCCGAGGTTCTAAAATGAAGGTGCCTGCATTTTCATAGGAGGTTCTGGGAGAGAATCAGTTTCATGCCTTTTTCAGCTTCCGTAGGCTGCCTGCCTCCCTTGGTCCCCCGGCTCGTGGCCTCTGCCTTCACCTTCAAGGGCAGCAATGTAACTTTGAGTCTCAGTCTCTCTTTCTGCTTTTGTTGTCACACCTCCTTCTCTAAATCTGACTCTCCTGTGTCCCTCTTACAAGTCCCTGTGATTATGTCAGGCCCACCAGATGATCTCCCATTTCGAGATCCTTAACTCAATCTCATCCACAAAGTCCTTTTTGCCCTTAAGGTAACATATTCACAGGTGCCCAGGATAACCGATGTGCACATCCTGTCTCCAAAACGACTTTGAACATCTATTGTTAGGCTGCAGGCATCAGGGGAAGGGGTGATCCTGATGGACAAGCTCAGGCCTCACCAAACCAGGCAAAGAGACCAACAGGTTCCGGTCTGACAACATTCCAGAGCCTGATTGGATAACCCTCCCAACTAGAGCCCTTCCCCCAAGCTAAAGGATTAGTGGCAACTTTCCAGTACCTGGCTAAAGGCCAGTGAGAGACCCCCACATACCCTTGATGAGCCAATCCTCATGCCACTGTACACCTTTGCTCTCCCTCCCCCTACCTTCTTTAAAAATTTGCTGCCTGCCCTGCTGGGTGTGACTTCCCTGGCTTGTGTTTCGGACCGAGGAACATCACCCAGGGGTGGCATTCAAATAAACTACCTGGCCCTTTGTTGCCTCTCTTCGCCTGCTTACTTCAGTCGAAATTTATTGGAATTTATCTTACATCTATCACCCTGATCCCCATCACAGAGGGGAGGCAAGACATGAGGGTAAATATTGGTCACACAATTTCAGAAAAATTATTAATGCCAAAGTGGATCAGCTGAAGTATTAACATGGAAGCTAGGGAGGAACCCAAATAACAACAGTGGCCCTTACACAGTGCATGCAGCGTACAAGGTGCTGTTCTAAGCTCTCTCCATAGTGAACTGTCAAAACAACTCTGTCAGATAGGTACTGTTATTATCCCATTTTACAGATGAGGAAACTGAGGTACAAAGCAACCAAGGAGCTCAGCCAACTGAGCTGTAATGGTGGGGTTGGGATTGGAACCCAGGCCCAGAGTCTTAACCACTCTGCTTTGGAGCTGGACCCGCACACAAGTATCAACCCTCACCTAGATAAAACATTTATTTTTATGAAGCCTTTCTTCACATAACTCAGCTTCCATTTATTCAGAGGTCACCACGTGCTGTGCTGTGGGGCCGTGCTAAATCCTCTGTGTGTTGTGCTGTCCCACTTATCTACCCCACAGTCCTGATGCTGCAACTCCCTTGCTTTGGCGTAATGAGATAACAGAGGAGGACCAGAGGGCCAAAATAAGCCATAAAGATAAAATTGAACCCTGGGAATAAAACTGAATCCAGGCTGTTACGACCACAGCCCCCTGCAACTGGCCAGTCTGCCAAGTCATCCACCTCCCTCCACAGAGCCCGCTTTGCCCTTCAGCAGTGGTCCAGGGGCGGGGAAGACAGCGTCAATAATGTATGACATCCGCGAGATAAAGCGCATCGGTAAATGCTGCTGGCAGAAGCTCATCAACGGTGCAAGGGGATTTTATGTTTCCCAGCTTGGATGAAGGCAGTTCCTGCCTTGCCTGGGGCCAGCATAAAGATGTGACCTGCAAAGGTCACATTTCTCTCCAGAGAGAGCCCCCCCACCCCAGCTGATGCGGCCAGGAGTGCCACAGTGACATGTAAGCAGCATTCCCCCACTTCCCCTTCCTACCCAAAACCTACTCATCTCCTGTCAGTTTCCCATTCTGGGTCCTACCTTCTTGCTGATAGGCTTTAGCTTCTGGGACAGAGCCCCATAGCTCTGTAGCTCTGTATTTGGGGATCCCTGCAGGGGCTAGCACTAAAACCCCTGGCCTTTCAGAATGAGGGTCTTAACCCAGGCCTACCTGTATTCATTCACGCAACAGAAATGCACTGGGCACCTGCTTGGTGCTAGACCCTGCTCTAGGCACTGGTGAGGAATGGTAATCAAGACAAAGACCTTCTCTTTGATAACATTCCAGAGACAAGATACACACCACAAAGATCTGCATGCCATTTTCTAGATGAGGACATTTAGGGGCAGAGATGGGTATCCCTGTCCAAGGTCACACAGTTTATGAATCACAGAGTTCAAAACCAAGTTAGCCCAGTGTGCCTTTTTCCAAGCATCTTTTTCTTTTAAAGGTCACTGACTTGAAACCCGTGTAACAGATGAGAGTCAAGTTTGGTAATCAGAAAATGCCTTTTAAATAAATCTCAGGAGGCAATTCTATGTGAAGGGAAAATCTGAACTAAGCCCAAGTCCCAGCACATAGTAGGTACTCAAAAAAATGTCTCTGGAAGGTAGGTGTAAGTGGGGAGGAGGGGAAGGGGAGTGGGAGGGAGGACGGAGGCTTCATTTCAGAGGCGATCATGTTTTCCACTGAAAGAGACAGTGAAGCTGACAGTTTTATTGTTCAATTGTTTCATATGGATTTTGAATAAAAAATAAATTGGCTTCTTTTAAAGAGGACAATCCTGAAAGCCTGAGAGACTGGTGGGGAATCATGCGTGACGCCCCCAGCTCTCTTCCTCACTGTGAGAACTCCGGCTCTGGAAGCAGCAGGGACTTAGAGCCCCGGGGGTGGGAATGACCTCCTGATCCCCCCCACCCCCACCCCCCCCACCCTGGCGGCGGTTCCTCACAGGACAATCAGGGTGCTGCTACAGATCGGCGGGCAGCGATGGCAGTGGCGTCCCAGAAGCCTCTGCAGCCCCAGCGGCAGTGCGGAGGTTTGCTTGGCCCAGACTCAGCCCCACCACTGCCTGCTTTCCTTTCATTCCCCAGCCCCATGCAGCACCAGATTCTGACCCGGGGATCCAAGCCCGCCCCCATTTCCCGTCCACGTGTGGAGATCTGACCAACCTTCCAATCTGCTCCTTGAACACAAGCTCCCCATTGCCCCACGAGCTGGTGGTCAGCATACACTGAAAGGGTATCTCGCCACGACCCTCCTTACCCAGAACGACTCAGGAGACACGGGCCCACGCAAGAGATTTTATTATCTGAAAGAGAAAGTGGCTGCCCCCACAGAGGGGGAGCAGCAGCTCGCAGATGAGGAAGCGCGATTTTAAGGAGTAGGGGTAGGGTGTGTTCTGCGTTGGTGATTGGGTCTTAAGGGGTGGGCGACCATCTGGTCGGTGGTGATCGTAGCGCGCCAGAATTTTGACTTCATACACTAACCCATTGTCACCCTGTCCCCAACAGTCACCTTGGGCCCTCCAGCCTCCCCCGCCCAGCCATGGGTGACTTCCCCAAAGCTCTTCTTTGCCTTTCTCCTTGTAACCCCAGGGAGGGGAAATCCCAGGGCAAAAGGTCTTTGAAACTGAAATCAGTCAAAGGAAGAAACAAAGTTTAAAACCCGCTTTTTGCTTACAAGGAGTCACCCCATGTCTCTCTCCCCTGCTGCAGCAGAAGGGGAGGGAAACCTGCCCCCAACCTCTCTGATCCAGATAAGCCATCCATGGCCCAAGTAATTACCCATGGATATGGAGATGGCAACTTCTCTCCACCCCTTGGAAACACCTGTTGATACGGAGATGCCCTAAAGCCAGGTGAGCAATTCCAGAAATACTGCAATTCTACCCACACTCTTCCACTGCAGACTCCTGCTGGTTCCTCTGATTTGAGGATGTTCGATGTTGATGTTCGACCTCAGCATTCTCTGAATCATGACCTGGACTCACCCCTTGTGGCATTTCCTGGCCACTAGGGAAATCATTTCTCCCAGACATGCCCTGAGACCACAGGTCTATGGGACCTGCCCCCGAAGAAGGATTGCCTGCCCTCCCTCCCCTCTCTCCCTGCCCCCTCCCCAGATAACAGAAAACACAAATATTGGTCTCTGCCCCAGGGTTCTGGCACTGAGCTCCTAGAACATTAATAAAGGTGATAAGGTGTCCTTTGTTATGTTAATTGGCCACCACTGAGGATGGGGACTGGTTGCCAGGGGACCCAACCCTGTGATTGGAGGGTTGGAACTTCAGTCCCACCCCCTGCCAATAATTTAATCAATCCTGTCTGTATAATGAAGCCCCCAGGAAAACCCAAAAGGACAGGTTTGGGGTTTACCAACACATGAAGGCGTTGGGAGGGTGGTTTGCTCAGAGAGAGCCCAGAAGCTCCAAGTCCCTTCCCACACACCTTGCCCAATGCTTCCATCTGGCTGTTTCCAAGTTATAAGCTTTTATAACAAACTGGTGGTCTAGTAAGTAAAATGTTAACCAAACCTGAGGAGGGGGTCCTGGGAAGCTTTGATTTATAGTGAGTTGGTTAGAAGTACAGGAGACAATTACCTGGGCTTATGACTGGTGTCTGAAATTGGAAGTGTGAGAAACACATTCACTGGTCCAGACTCAATAAGTGGACGCGGAGACAAAGAGAACAGTGGAGCAAGGCTTTAATAATGGTCTTGCAAGATCCAGTGTCTGGTGAGCAGACACCCCTGAGGCAGTTGGCACAAGTAATTTATTCCCTAGCACTCAAGTCCCTCCCCTGGTTCCTCACTGGCTAAATACTATAGGGTTTACATCTCCCCACCCCCAATGTCGCCTAAGCAAGTTTTATCTGTATTAGGCTTTCCCTTACATTTGTCCCAATTTTATTGGTAGGTTTAAAACTTCTTTTCCCAAACAGGTACAGCCCCGTCCTTATCAATTACCCCCCAACCCCCACTCTCAACCTGAGCAGTTTTCTGGCATATTTCTCACCACGTGGCCCTTTGTTAATGCATTGTTAAAATGTTTAAACCTCCTGGTGGGAATAAATCACATTTAGGTTTTATGCTTTTTCTAACAGAAGAGTTGGAGAGGGGAGAGTTAAAGGACTGAATTGTTAACCTTGCAACTCTATCTGGTGCTATCTCTCGATAGACCATGTCAATTGAATTGTAAGACACCCAGCTGATGCCCCCAGAATTGCTTGTTAGAGATATGGGGAACCCCCCCACTCCACATTGAAATTAGGTGTTCAGAACCTATTTGGCCCCTGGTGACCAAAATTAGTTTTGGATGGGGCACCAGAAGCAGCCCTGCAGAGCGAACTCCAAGTCATTACTTTGACGTTTTCCATTTGCCACTTGAAAGATCTTCACCCAGTTACAGAAATGTTTTCTGATAGGCTTATGTATTCATTAGAGTAATGCTAGCTGATGTAATGAATAAACCACAAAACTTCAGTGGCTCACTATAACAGAACTTTATTTCTTCCACATTTAACAGCCTGGTGTGGGTGTTCCAGGCCATTGGTGACATGGTACTCAGGGGGTCAGCAACCCTGACTCCTTCCACCTTGTGGCTCCACCCATTTTGTGGCTCTACCATCCCCTAGGTCCTCAGAGTCTTCCACAGCCCACTAGACATGGAGAAAGGTAAAAGACAGAGCTCAGCCTCCTTCTTATAGGTGCCAACCCCAAGGTGACCTTTATCAGGAACACATTCCCTTGATGAATCTAGTCACATGGCCATACCTGGGCACAAGGGAGACTGGGAAAAGAAGCGGCTGCTTCCCAGTGACAATTCCCCACTATGCAAATGCAAAAGGGACACACATTTCTGAAAACAGGCTATCTTATCATTTTATCATTAGTCACTAACCACAGGTAAATTGCTTTTTAAACTGATTTATGCTGTGCAGTCTCCATGTATTAACGTCTACCTTTCAGTTTCGGTTATGATCACTATGTTAACCAACTGTTTGTGGCCTGCAGCAAACCAGAGCATTGCCAAGTTCCAACTGGTTGACTCCCTGGGGTTCTGAGTGGTTGGATCCGGAGGCATATCCACAGAAAAGGATTCTTGCAGTGAAGCTGGGTCACCAGGGACTTATACTTTACATGGCACACAGAGGCTTCATTTGACAGACATGAATTTCTAAAGTATCCCTCTCAAATTGAGATTAAAACCCCCCAAATCCAGTCTCCTCCTTAGAAAGTGTAGTAAAAAGTGGCACTTTGAGTGTATAATATATAGGGACTAGACTCTGGGGCAGATGCAAGAGCACGTCCACATGCAGTGATCACACAGCGCCGTGTCTCACAAGCATCTGAAATGTGTAAGGCAGTGGAAATTGAGGCATGTTCTGGCCAAGCTTTGGGTGGTCACCTGGCAGAGCAGCAGGAGGACACAGGTTAAGAAGTCAAGTTCTGAGTTCCCAGATCTCCCTCTTACTCAGTCCAGGACCTTAAGCGCCTTACTTAACCTTGCTAAGCTTCAGGTTCTTCATCTGAAAAATTAGAATAATAATATTACCTACCTCCTGAGAGTGTTATGATTATCCAATACCTTTAAAGGACTTAGCACAGTGCCTGGCACATAGCAAGCATTCAGTAAATATTTGCTGTTATTATTATTAAGGGTTCACCTTATGAAAAAGTCATGTCTACTGGTTTATACTGGCCAGCTTCAGAACATGTTGCTTCAGAGCCTGTTAAAGGATGCAGCCTTGGGGATCACTGGGAAACTCACTTTGAGGTCTTGGAATATGAAAGGCCAAGGAGCAGAGGGGGCTGGCTGAACTACTCTGAGTCCAAATACCTAGCTATAGAGAGTGGGAATTCTGAGTGCAATGAGGTCAGAAGCAGCCTTTGTGTAAGGACAGGGCAGGGACAATGCCTTTCAGGACCCCAAACTAAACACTGAGCCAATAGGTCAAACAGGAGAGGAACCATGAGTTACATATGCACCTCAGGCATAACTTACGCAGCTTCTTCTGACCACACACACAAGTGTGCAGATGCACAGACACATACACACTGTGAGCACTATTACTGCAGTTCAAATTCTGGGAATTTTTGCACTGGAAATCACTGAATTGGTGTACAAATATTTATGAACAGGGAGAGTTACCGTGATAGAAAACTAGAGACAACCTATATATCCAACACTGTAATGTGCTCAAGGGAACTCAGCTGGGAACTCAGAACTTGGCTTCTTAACCCCTATGTCCTCTGGCTGCTGTGTCAGGTGACCCTCCAAAGTTCAGGCTGGAACAAAGACCTCAATCTCCACTGGCTTACACATTTCAGGGATGCTTGTGAGACATGGCACTGGATCCATTAATAATGGGAAGCCCATAGCACTATGTCACCATTAAAAATGATGATGTAGATTTCTAGTTAATGATATGGAAGAACATTCCTGACTCAGCATTCAGTGGAAAATCAAACTGAAATAAGCTTCTTGAATAAGAAAACACATATATAGGCATTTACCATGTATCAACAGCTATACCAAGGACTTCACGTATATTAACTGAATTTAATCCTCACACTAACCCCATGACTCAGAAGCCACACACAATAATGCCATGAAAGTGAAAAGCAGAGTGTGGATCCCTGATGGCAGTTTTCAGCTATGTACTAGGCCAGGAATGCCTATACTTTTTTCTTATTTACAAATAAATTCATTAACAAACAAATAAACCTGAATTTCTTTCAGCCAGTGTTACTGAAGTTTTCTGTTCTTTGCAGCCCTATACAATCCTAATTCATACAGTTTGTAAATGGCAAGTATGGGGTCTAACCATCCCTGCAAATGTGGCAGCGAAGAGCCAAATGTGTGGAAGGAGATGTAGGAAATGAAGACTTTTCTCTGGGCTGCATTGGTCCAGTGCATTCTCCCACTGTCCCCAAATCTCTGCTCTCCTCCTTGGCCAGCACAAACACTTGTCATTGCCATCTCTTGTTCTAATTGTGCCAGCTGGCCGACCCCCAGGACAAGACCCAAGAGTCTGGGGAAGCCAGGACACTCCACAGAGTCATTCCTCCCTGAGCACATGGCTCAGTCAGGTTCATTGCCAGAAAGACACTTTGCATCTCCTCTGCTCATTGCAATTCAGTCACGTCAAAGCAGCCCACAGGATCTGAATGCAATTTTCTCATTGAATTATGCTGAATCCTTCAGGGAAGGAGGTGAAATTATTTAAAACCTATAAAAACTAAAGCAACATTCTGGCTCTATATTTTAACTTTCTGATCATTATTTAGAGTTAACCTTTTCTGCCGCTAAATCACAAACTCATTTTGCTGTATATCAGCCACCATGGGCCATAAGGCATAGGGAAAAAATACCCAGGCAGAGAGGAGGCCTAGGGATTGCTCCTTGGGCTCAGGCAGATAATAGAAATCTAGGTGGCATTTTGCTCTGAGAAATCAAAAGTATCAGTAGGTGATTCATTGGTACAGCAGAAAAATGAATTGTAGATGCATTGTTATAAATATTAGAGCAATAGATTAGGGGTGAGGTGTGTTTCCATGGAATAATGCATGGACTGGATGAGAACTGACAGGTCAAGCAGATGAGGGATTGAAACCTGTGCCTGGAATCTCAGGAAATTATTTACTCCCTCTGAGTCTCTATCCCCCCATATATAAAATGAAAAATAATAATAATAACTCACTCAATTAGGAGGCAAATGTTATTACATCTTGTCATTTTTTAAGTGAAGAAAATGAGGCACAGAGAAGTCCAGTGACTTGCCTCTGTGGTCAGAAATGGCAAAGCTAAGGTCTGATTTCAGGTCAGTAGCTTCACACAGGTTTGCACTGCTTAGTCAAAAAGATAATGAATATGAATTGTTAAGTCAGTGCTTGGCATATAGTAGGCATTCAATAAATGCTGGATAAAAAATTTGTATGAATACTCAAATACATATAGTTTGTATACAAATAAGTTGTATCAAAAATCTCATCAATACTACCAGCCTAATTCCTGTTTATCATTTTTCCAGAACAGCCTACACTAAAACCCAGTCAGAAAACTTTAAGACAGTAACTATGCTACTGCAGCCAGACACCACCAAAAAAAGAAACCTGTGACACAACCCACCCCGAGCCACGCCAACAAATACCACGTGGAGAGCCTATATCTGCAGCCCTGTGAAGTCATAACAAGCTACCTGCAGCCCCACACTGGGGTGACAGCAGACAAGTGAGCAGAGGCTACTTAGTCTCACCGTGAAAGTCAGCACTCTCATCAAGCATAACACTTGTGCCTAAATGAAAACTGCTGCAATATAAGGAAGGTACCTCTGCCTGAAAAAAGAAATCTGTTACCGAACAGCAGATAGTAAGAGAGTAAAAGACCTCAGGGATCTTGACCAGTCAAGTGGCCAAGGGGGATTGGGTCCAGGATGTGCCGTCCCAAGACTTCCAACAGGCCCAAGACTTCCACTCTACCTGTTGGGCAAGAGCTGTTTTATTCTCTAAGAAAAGAATGCCTAAAGCTGGAGCCAATGCCCTAAAAGTCGAACTCAGTGACTGAGAGACACTGAATCTGAACACAATCACATAGGGTCTGGATCAAGCCATGCCTGAAGCTACTCCTTGTCTCTCTCCTGTTACATGAGCTGACAAAACCCCTTCACATTTAAGCTTCTTTGGTTTGTTTTCTGCCTTTGCTAGCAAGAGTCCTAAATGACATAAATGAGTGTTGTATGAGTTCTCTGCATACAGCAGGTGCAAGCAGAGGGGAACAGCTGTCTGGGAGCTTGGACAACAGATTCCCTCTAAGGTATTTTCTAGTTCTTAGGGATAACCTTCCATGACCTTCTCGGTGAGGTTTTAGGACTATCTGCTACATGGTCAGGAATAATGCCAGAATTTCTCAGGGGGATCAGTTAGTCCAATGCTCACTGCTTTATGTAAGCAGGTGAGGTCCTGTCCAGCAGCTATTTATTGTGGACTGCAGAGTCCAGTATGACCTGGTGGCTGTTCACATCTCTGATCTCACCTCATCCCACTCTCCCCCACACTCCTTCTTCTCCTGTTCATTCCTTAGATAGAACTAGCCTCAGGGACTTTGCACTTATATTTCCTCTGCCTGAAATGCTCTCTCCCCAGAGCTTTCCATAGCTGGTCCCTTCTCACCTCAACCCACCACCTCAAAGAGCTAAGTTGTCCCTGACTGTCACATCTGAACTGCCCACCTGACCTCATCTAGGCACTCTCTAGTCCATTACTCTGTCTTATATTCTTCCTAGCATTTTACAGTGTGAAATGCCATTAAGTTTCACTTGTCAATTATATCTCCCCAATAGAATGTAGCTATTGTGTTTACTGTTATATCCTTGGAGGGCAGAATAGTACCTTGTGGAAGAAAGAAAAAGTAAACAAAAATGGAGGGAAACAGAAACAAGGGACAGATGCCAAGAGCTAGATCTAGGAACTGTCATCCACTGAGGCCTTTCTATCCCCACTGGGACCCACAAAGCAACCTGCAGCAGTTCATAGGTCCCTGGTGGCAGTAAGCCTCAGGTGACCACGTAGGGACCACTAAAGCACACTTTACTGATATATCTCCATTCCCTCTCTCATTTTCCTGCTCCCTTATTTATGTTTCCTGGAATTACCCCCTATATGAGACAACTGTGTCTAAATCTTTGACTCAGGTGCTGCTTTTGAGGGAACATAAATTAAGACACACCCTTACCCAGATCCAGGCAAGGACATATGTGAAAATCTCATTACAGCTTTGCTCATGGTGATATGAGGTGGGAGCTAATTTAGGTGCCCAACAGTGGAGGAACATGAAGAAGGAGGCTGGTGTAGTAAAATAAATGAGCAAAAAGAAGCATGGAAAGATTTCTGGTACATAGTGTTGAGAGGAAATATACCACAATGTTGTTTTTGTAATTAAGAAAGAAAACACACACACTTAAGCATCAACATTATACATTTCTCCAAAATGCATATTTATTTAAGAACACATTTTAAATATATAAGAGTGGCTGCCCCTGGGGTAGGAAATAAAGAGAGAATATATGTAGTACCCCAACCACCCAGACCATTGATGTCAGCAAGCCACAGTCTGAGGAGTGTAGTTCATTCAAGTCTGCACAGCTAAGGTCCAAAAATGAAAATAAAGAATAATAATAATTCAAATCCATCTTCTCTTCACCCAAACAACTCCCACCCACTCTTCATATTCCAGTGCATGACCTCCCTGACCCAGATACAACGTGCCCCTCTGTCAGTGCTGAGTACCTCTGCTCCATCACTCCCACCCCAAGTGCAATTTCACATTTGTTCCTATCACTTCTTGGTCAGTGTCTGGTCTGTTCCACTCTACTCTGGTGCTGGGAGGACAGCAAATGCATTTCCCCTTCTGTCCCTCTCCCCCTCAACCTCCCTCCCTTACGGCCAACACCTGAAGCAGCATTTGGCACTCTGCAGATTGCTGGCTGTGTGGATGAATGAGGGCAGACATTCATGAGAAACCAGGTCATCAGAGCCACATGCACACATGCACATGGTGGTCATGCAGGCTCATATTGCACAGATGAAACCACACATACACTCAGAAAGCATAGAGCCATGCCTCACAATACACGAAAGACATGGAAACACACATCAAATATGCCCAGACATGCACACACTCAGCAGCCTTCCCCATACAGAGGCACCAGCAACAGCTTCAACTCACTGTCAACTAACTCTAGCCTGACTCTCCTCCCTGCTCTCCTGGACCTTCCCCAGGGGCACCCGCCTGCACCCACCCACCCTGGGGTCCATGGAACCCCCAGCTTCTGAAGGCAAACCTCATTTTCTATCCTGGCTGGTTTTTCCCCTTTAAATCTTCCTTTCCAACTCAGGCCCATACCCAGGTTTCCTCAGGAAGTCCCCTGCATCCCTTGTGAGGACACGCCCACCAAACTTGAGCTTAGCTGGGAAAATTAATCAAGCCGCCTCCAACCTGCCCACCTCTCCTTCAAAGGCTGGCCTGCTAGTACCAATGGGGGGATTTGGCAGGATAAACAAATAAAAGGCAGACTGCTTTGTCATTTCAGAAAATAAAAACAAAGGGAATAGGTAAGGAAGGGAAAGCAGATAAAGCTGGAGGTGTTTAGAGAAAGGTTTTCATGAAAGCCATGGTCCAGTTCTAAAGAGAACCCATGTGCAGTTATTGGAGACTGTTACCATGGGCTCAATTAGGGCCCACATCCTAAATAGTGGGCACCAAGGAGGCAGGATCTCAGTTGCCATGTCCCCCAATGCCTTGCAAGGTGCCTGGAAACATGAAGAGCACTCAATAAATATTTGTGTATTGAGCAACCAGACGTGACCAGGACAGAAGCCTGTGGACATACACATCTTGTCATCAGCATTAAGCAAACGTCAGCTACCACAAAGCAAGGGCTTTCATGTTTGTTATCTCGTTTAATCGTCACAACTCTGTTGTGAAGGACCAGAGAGGTATGTTCACTTGCCAGAGGTCACACAGCAAGCAGGAAGCAGGTGCAGGATAGGAAAGCAGATCTTCCTCATTTGAACTCTTCATTCATTCACTCGTTCAATCATTCATTCTTCTATTAGTCACTGAGCCAGGCTTTGTGTTGGGCTCAGAGAACAAAATACTGAACAAAGAGTATTTCTCTGTGGTCTGAAATGAGGGAGTATAGAATCTAAGCATTAGTAAGATTAGTAAATTAGCATAAGCATAGCAATCTTAGAAACTTAGAAACCATTTTCTGAGGGTGTGACTCAGGAAGAAAAAAAAAAACTGGGCCTGGGTAAGGCCTTGAAAAACAAGCTAATCATGAGCACTGGGTGGTGGGCAGCTGTGACCCTTGGTCAGCTAACCTTGGTCAGTTAATCTTACATACCAAGCTTATTGTGCAGAACCTCCCCAACCATTGAGGAGTAGTCTTATCCTGCCCTTGCTTAACCCCAGGATGTATGTCTTGCAAGAATAATGTATAGCTGTGGAAAATTACTATGAGTTAAGTGCTTTGAAAATGCTATATAAACCCTTGGCTTTGAGTGCTCGAGGTCCTTGTTGAGACCCGCTGCGTCGGGCTGACACTTGGACCCCAGCTAGCTGGTTCCTGAATAAATTCCTCTTGCTTGTTGCATCAAGAGACGCCTTCCGTGAGTGATTTGGGGTGACGTCCTCCTCTGAGAGAATCCAACATTTGGGGGCTCGTCCGGGATCGTGCGCTCACCCCGCTTCACTCCCGAAGTCGCTCTTGGAGGAAGAGGTAAGATTAGTGGTGCCTTGAGTTGTCTGTGTTCTGTGTTCTGTTTTTCAGTGAGACCGGTCGGAATTCTGAAAGGGGTACCCTCTGTCTGGCAGTCGTCCCGATCCCGTAAAGGGGTTGCGACTGCGGTCGGTAGACGTTCTTGGAGCACCGCAGGCTGCAACCCTGGGGGATGCCTCGGGGAGATTAGAGGGCCAGAGAAGCCTGGTGGCCTCTCACCTGTTTTTCCGGCAAGGTGAATCTGATGAGATAGGGTTGATTTTCGGGCACCAAGAGTATCAACCCACCGATTCTTTTCGGTTTTTGGTCAGAAATCTGAAGAAAACAAAGAGCAGCCGCTGTGTGTCTAATCTGTGTGTGTCTCTGTTTTTTGTGTCTTTCACGTGCCTAATAATTGTTATACTGACAATGGGACAGACTCAGACAACCCCCTAAGTGTGTAAATGAATATATCTTTCTACCTCCGGATGGTATTGATAGGATTGATTTAAAGACAAGCGCTTGGGAGAGTTGAGTATTCTGGAACTTCCGGAAAACCTGATGGGAAGGTGTTGAGCATTGATGCTGATTTGAGTTTGCCTGAGGCGGGCATGTCCTGGTGGTTGTCGGCTGCCTGGGTTTACCTAGGGTCATTTGCGTCATGTTATCTGCTAAATCTTTTGGGAATGGAATGCTTGGAGGCTTGGCTTTGTCTGGTGTTCAGTGGGGGTCTTGTGAGTGGTCTGGCGTGGTTGTTGCGGGTGGGTGAGCTGGATGGGTGTGGCAGGCGAACACCTTTTTAATTGTGTGTTGCAGTGTGTATGCCTACCTGCAGCCTGAGAATCTTTGTGGTAACTTAAGGCCTTGGAGTTTTGCTGGGTTGGGAGGATGTGCTCTGTGTTTGCTGGGAGATTGTGCTGTGAGGCTCATGGTTGCAGAAATTGTAGAATGTGTTCGTGGGTTTGTCAATCTAAAGAATGTTGGTTTGACAATTTGCAGTGTCTTACTTCTCAGTGTTCACTGGAAGTTGAAGTTTCTAATGGTTTTAAGTTCTAGTTGGAACTACTTAAAGTGATAAGGAGGGCATTTCTCTATGCTAAAAGATGTATGTTTTAATAAGAGAAAGTGTAAAGAGTGGAAACTCTTCTGCATGCTAAAGAATGTGTTTTGATGAAGGAGAGTGACTTTGTTCTGGAGTACGGCTGTTTATTTAAAGAGAGACAAAGAGAGAAAACAGCGTGGTGCCTTTTGTTGTGGAAGATCCGGCTCAGCCTGTTGCTTTGGGGGGAGGGTCAGGATGTTTAGAGATAAGGTGAGATAAACCCAGTCAAGCCGCAGGCAAGCACAGGCATAATTCTCACCAGCTTATGTGCTTGGGACCATGGGGCAAATGAAGAATAAATTACTATATTCTTACAGATATAGTCATGCCTAGTGAAATCAAGGCAGGTGAGTCTTGATATCAAGTGCACAGCACAATTAGAATCTCATTTCCAGTTAAACAGTTTTCTTTGACTGTTGGTCTGCTCTTAATGTTGGAAGATCAGGGCAGTTTCTCATGCTTGAGGTCTCAGTGAGTTGCCAGAATATTTTTAAAAAAATGAAATCGTAATATTAAAAAGACTAAAAGCTGAAGTTTGTTAACAACTGTGTAACCTCTATTTGCCTTTGAAATATTTTGTTATTGAAAATTGAAGGATCCCCACCAGTAAGATGGCAAACTTCCGGCTTCTCTTCAGGGTCCTCAGTTCCCGCCGGCGCCACCTGAAGCCCAATCACCTCTCGCCCCCCTCCCAATCCCAGCACCTAGCCAACAGCCACCAGCCCCATAGAAGTGACATCTCAATCAATTCATGCCCCTTCCTATATAACCCAGCACCTTTCCCTAATAAAGCGGAACTCTCCGGTGAATTGCTGCTATGTGTCGCTCCTTTCCTTTCATTGGTGCCGAAACCCGGGAGACGGGACACCCCAACTGGGCCCCGTCTTCCCCCCGACACCAGCAGCCCTCGTCCTCTTTTTCCGGCGCTGGCTCCTCACACTCACCACTCCTCTCTGGCCTTTAGGTAAGTTTTCCCCCTGGAGTGGGCCACTCTTCCCCGAGCTATCGCAGTGCCATTGACCGTGATCGTCCGGCAAGGCCCTGACACTCGGGGATGAGGAGGGAACTCTCCCTGCCTCAGGCCTTCACGGCTGCGGCCGACTCTCAGGCACCCCCCCTCCAACAGCCATAAACGAGGTGACTCCTTTGTGGATGAGAACGCTCCCTTTCCCTCCCCCCTCCTTCTGCTCCATCCGCCGAAAACGCCTAGCGCTAGGTACCTCGTGACTCCGGCACTCTGCCTTCTTAGGGAAGTCTGGGTGACGACCCACACTTCCTAAGAAATTCCAACTCATATACGAGTTTCCGCAGACCACCAAGGATCATCAGGGATGCCCTTTGTCTCCTTGTGGTCTGCTTCCAGTCCAAGGATCTCTGTTTGTCTTCCCCTGTTTGTCTCCTTCTCTGTCCTTTAGCCATGGGAGCCTCCTCATCCCTCCCTGAAGGTTCACCTCTTGAATGCCTGCTTAAGCATCGGGCTACCCTCTCCCTGACACCTGATATAAAACCAAAACTTCTCCGTAAATATTGCTCCCAAGATTGGCCGGCATACCCCCTAGACAATAACAACCAATGGCCCGCAGGGGGAACTCTTGATCCTAACATCACTCGCAATCTTTTTAACTACTGCCAGCGCCTGAAAAAATGGAAAGAGTTTCCCTATATGGAAGCTTTCTGCCTCCTCCTCTCCCCGCCCCCTCCCAAGTTCTCCTAGCCTGCAAGCCGCCACCCCCGCAGAAGCCTCCCATTCACTTCCTTCCCCTTCTTCTCCTACAACAGCCCTTCTCCCTTCCTCCCCCACCATCTCCTCCCCCATCTCACCTCCTCCTCCTTCGCCCCTGCAGATTAAGCCTGAGCCTTTCAGCGCCCCCTTTAACTAGGTCCCAAAGGGCCTCCTCCTTCTTTGCCCTCATCACCTGTTTCTCCCCTGTTAGGGACCGCCTTTGTCTTCTCACATGTTTGTAGAGAGAATGGGAAAGCACCTCCCCCCATGTCTGAAGGCAGCATGGGAAAGCACAAGCTAAACAAAAACCGGTGCAGTCCTTAGAAGTTATCTGTCCACAAAAACATGTGTAGTCCTTAGAAGTTTATCTGTCCACAAAAACATATCTTGCCAAGACTCCTCACTCTGAAAATAGGGAGACCTTAAAGATGTGTAGAAACACTGCCCCTGCTTCTAGCTATGCCCTTCCCCCACTTGCCGATGTGGCAGGAATGGAGAACAAAAAACATTCTGTTTATGCATTCCATAAGCAATTAACTGGAGCCCTGCTGTAGTTCAGTTAGTAGAACATGAGACTCTTAACCTCAGAGTCATGAGTTCAAGCCCAACTAAAGCAGCAGAGGCAAGCAGCTGGGCTGCTTCCGATTCTTTCTTTATTTTCTTTGCCCCCCTTCTGCCCTTCAGGACCTGCTCGACTAGGCATGGCTAGACCACGTCACTCCCCCACAGACTGAGCCAGAACCCTTCAGTCCCGCTCATACTCGGTCCTGAGGGCCTCCCAAAATTATCACCCCCCTCTGGGAAGTAGCAAGATCCGAAGGCATCGTGCGCGTTCACGTCCCTTTCTCCTTAGGAGATTTAGCCCAACTAGAGAAACGCCTAAGTTCCTTTTCCACTGATCCCACGATATACATCAGGGAGTTTCAATGGACCCTCCAGTCTTACAGCCTCACACATCATGACATTTTCATGCTCCTGGCCAATACCCTCCTCCCTGAAGAGCGTAGACAAGTTTGGGACTTCGCCCAAACG
The DNA here is from genome assembly GCF_040802235.1 of Manis javanica. Taxonomy (NCBI): domain Eukaryota; kingdom Metazoa; phylum Chordata; class Mammalia; order Pholidota; family Manidae; genus Manis; species Manis javanica. The sequence continues at coordinate 47,814,418 of NC_133165.1, read as the reverse complement.
CACGCTACCGAAACCCACAGGACTGACCCCACCTATCCCCCTGGCCCCACTGCTGTCCCGGAACAAGACCCACACTGAGACTATAACACCACCATGAGTCTCAGCTCTCGAGATATTTTTGCCTCCTGCTTAATAGCAGGTCTGAAAAAGGCAGCTCATAAAGTAGTCAATTTTCAAAACTCCAAGACATAATTCAAAAGAGAGATGAAACCCCCTCCGAGTTCTTCGACAGACTCGCTCAAACCCTATTACAGTATACCAGCCTAGACCCAGAAACACCTAAAGGAAGACATGTCCTTATGACATACTTCCTAGCTCAAAGCTACCCCGACATTAAAGCTAAACTCAAAAAGTTAGAACAGGGCCCCGCTACCCCACAGACTGAGATCCTAACAGTAGCCTTTAAAGTCTTCCATAACCGGAAGGAGGAGAAAGAACGCGGTAAACAAAAGGCTGATCAGGCCAATTTCCAGATGTTGGCCCAGCTGATAAAACCACAACCTGGGCGCCCCTCTACAGACAAGCCCCCCCCCCCCAGGAGCTTGTTTCAAGTGTGGAAAAGAGGGACATTGGTCAAGGGCGTGCCCCTCTCCCAGATCTCCTACCACCCCATGCCCCAGATGCCACAAAAAGGGCCACTGGGGGTCTGATTGCCCAACCACCCGAAGGGGAGGCTGGACGAACAACCTCCCTCCTAAGCCCGCTGTAGTGGGGCTGGCAGAAGAAGATTGATGGGGCCCGGGGGCTTCTCGCCCGACCATTTCCATCACCAAACAGGAGCCCAGGGTTACTCTAACAGTAGACGGTCGCCCCATCTCCTTCCTCCTAGATACAGGAGCCACCTTCTCAGTCTTGCAAGAATACCGGGGCCCTACCATGCCAGCCATTACTCCTATAGTCGGGGTAAGAGGTAAACAGATTTTCCCATTAAACCCCCCCCCCTTTATGCACAATCCTAGACAGTCCCATACTTTCTCCCACTCCTTCCTAGTTATGCCCCAGTGTCCCATCCCTTCACTAAGACAAGACAACCTTTCCCTCTTCCACGTTTCCATAACTATATCCACTCCCACAGCCCCCAGTACTCCCTTTCTGATGGCCCTCATAGCCGACAACCCCACTCTACCCAATGAAAGCTCCGGTTCCGCCCTGATACACCCTGTAAATCCCAAAGTTTGGGACATTACAAGCCCCTCCGTGGCCCTATGTCCCCCTGCCTCTATCAAATTACATGACCCCTCTCAGTATATCTGTCAGGCCCAATACCCCCTAACCACTTCAGCCCTCATAGGCCTCCAACCCATCATTCAAGATCTCTTAAACATAAATTACCTCTGACCCACTCACTCCCCATTTAATACCCACATATTAGCTGTTAAAAAAACCAACGGATCTTTCCGCCTTGTCCAAGACCTTCACCTCATCAACATGGCCGTTGTCCCTATCCATCCCTTAGTTCCAAATCCATACAGCCTTTTATCGCAGATCCCTGCCTCAGCATCCCACTTCTCAGTCCTAGATCTCAAAGACCCATTTTTCTATCCCTCTAGACCCCTGCTCCCATGATTTTTTTCATCTTCACCTGTACGGACCCATACACAAGACATTCTAAACAACTCACTTGGACAGTTTTGCCACAAAGCTTCCGAGATAGTCCCCATATTTTTAGACAGGTCCTAGCTCAGGACCTCAAACAGTTTCATCATGATCACTCCAAGTCCACCTTATAATACATAGACAATCTTCTACTCTGCAGTCTCTCGTGGGAACAGTCTCAACTTGACACTGCCTCCCTACTTAACCTTCTAGCTTCCAGAAGTTACAGAGTATCCCCCGTCAAAGCTCAAATCTCTTCCCCTTCTGTCACTTACCTCAGATTCCTTCTATCTCAACAAAGAAAGTCCATTACCTTAGACAGAAAATAGCTCCTCTCTGACCTGCCCATTCCCAAAACCAAGACAGAAATCCTTTCCTTTCTAAGCCTAGCTAGATATTTTAGAGCATAGATCCCTAACTTCTCCCTGCTCCCTGTTGGCAAGACCCCTATACAACCTCAGCAAGGGCCCCCCTAAAGAACCATTATCCTCCTCACCCCGACACTCCTTCATTAAGCTCTGTCAAGCCCTTGTAGAAGCCCCAGCTCTCCATCTTCCTGATTTGTCGAAGCCCTTCTCATTATACATTCATGAGAGGTCCAGTCAAGCTCTAGGAGTCCTAAGCCAATATTATGGCCCATCCTTTGCCCCAGTAGCTTATCTCTCCAAGCAATTAGACCCCACAGTTCGGGGATGGGCCCCCTGCCTATGAGCATTAGCCACTAGACAGCTCTTGCAGAAAGAAGCTCATAAACTGACATTCAGGGCGCCCCTTACCATTCTGTCCCCACATCACCTAAAAGATCTCTTAACCTACAAAAGTTTACAGACTCTCCCTCCCTCCAGACTCCTCACCTTACTGTCCTCTTTCCTCCAAAATCCCATTCACCCCCTTTGCCATCCATACCCGAATCATGACTTTTTCCTCCTTTACTGCTCTCTCTCTTTTTTTCCTCATTCCTATTGTCTTCCCCACCACCCCAGCCTCCTTTGTATGGCGATTCAAAGTCAGACAGACTTACACACAGCATCAAACAAAAGTTACTGCCCTCATTGCCACACCAGACTGCCCTCTGAAAAGCTGCTCTGAGCCTTTATACCTCCACTTTCCTCCCTCCACTGAAGTGTTCACTAGCAGCTACCCTTATTCTCCCTACCTCTGCTTCCTCTATGACCAAAAACAAGCCTATTGCAGGTGATGGCCAGACACCTACAGGAGATGTCCCTACTGGTCTTGTGCCATTCACTACATGGGTAACTTTCAGTACCCACAGTATTACTCCTCCAACTGTTTCATGAAATATCCCAATGGCTCATTCTCCTAATCAATCCCAGATCCCTGGGACTCTCAATGGGCTGCCAGAGTCACAGCCTCAGTTTACTATGGGGGGGGGTCCTCGACCCCCCACGGTACCCTTCATATCTCTTGAAAGTATGTTCCCTCTCATTCCCTGATCTCTCAAGTTGCATCAGATAGCAGACATTCCGAAAAAGTCATTATCCAAACTCTTGACGGCGCCTCTTCATCTTCTTATCCCCGCCCCTCTTCCCATTTCTCCTACTCTTCATTACAGCTCATTCAGGACACCACCATCTTTCTCAACCACACCTTAACACAGCCAATTGTTTCTTGTGCGCATCACTACAGCGCCCACTGCTAGCCGCCGTGCCCCTTAATATTTCCAACTACTCCTTCCATGCAGAAAGACAACTCCTCTGCCCCCTGGCAGACATACCCCTATGGGAACCAGAATACGCAGATAATCTCACCACCCACCACTGTGTAGGCCCAACTCCACCCCCCTCCAGCGCACTTCACTGCCTCTCTATCTACACCCCTACCTCTGGCTCTAAGACTTTTACGCAACCAGGACACTTCTTTTGGTGTAATGGCAGTCTTTTCAACTCAGTGCCTCTCAACTCTAATACACCCTGCATTCTCGTCACCCTAATCCCACAGCTTACACTTAACAGCATGGCAGAATTTCTTGACCTCCAACCTCCCTTGCCCTCGTGCACAAAAAGAGCTGCTTTCCTTCCCATCATGGTCAGTAGCTCTTTGATCACCTCAGCCATTGGGGCAGGGTTTTCGGGAGAAGCCTTGAGTCACTCTCTATGGGCAGTTAGAGATCTCGACGCCAAACTTGAGGGAGCCCTGACATCCACTGCCAATTCCCTAGCCTCTCTCCAAAAACAGGTCACTTCGCTAGCTAAAGTCACCCTTCAAAACCAGCGGGCCCTAGATCTGCTTACAGCCAAGAAAGGCGGCACCTGCGTCTTCCTCTGGGAAGAGTGCTGCTATTACATCAACGAATCCAGCATTGTAGAAACTGACATCACCAAACTCACCGACCTTGCCTCCAGTCTCCACTCTGCTTCCAATTCCAACCCATTCTCTTCAATACTAACAAACCCCCTCCTCACCTGGCTCTGGCCCATTGCAGGCCCCATAATAATCATTCTTCTTGCCTGTCTCTTCTTACCCTGTATAATAAAGTTCATCAAATCCCAAGTCGGAAAAATCTCTAATCAAGCTTTCAACCAGCTTTTACTCAGGAACTACCAGCTTCTGGCCACAGAAGATCCCTCACCCTCATGTGACCTCCTCACCACACGCTGAGATGGACCCCCTCTCTCCACTGGAAACTGTTCCTAGAAACAATGGCCTCAGACGCCTGGCTCCTGACACCCATATCCTCTTGGCACCATTGGCATCAACAGGTCCTCAACCTATAGTTACAGGGAACCTTCATTGATTTCCAAACGTGAAGAAGTCCACATCTACTCGTCCTTACTGCGGGGAGTCCTATCAACCCTTTCCTCCCAATCCTCAAGCCCTCACTCCCTTCTCCGCCCCTGTTCAGCAAGAAGCAGCCAGAGAGAAAGTAACCTCCACAAACCCATAGAGGAGAAAGGGGGGAATGAAGGGTCCCCACCAGTAAGATGGCAAACTTCCGGCTTCTCTTCGGGGTCCTCGGTTCCCGCCGGTGCCACCTGAAACCCAATCACCTCTCGCCCCCCTCCCAATCCCAGCACCTAGCCAACAGCCACCAGCCCCATAGAAGTGACACCTCAATCAATTCATGCCCCTTCCTATATAACCCAGCACCTTTCCCTAATAAAGTGGAACTCTCCGGTGAATTGCTGCTATGTGTCGCTCCTTTCCTTTCATGCCTGGTGATATTATACTCTGCCTTGAGTTTAGACAGTTCTTTCAGCTAAATGTGAATTCTTATTGTAGCTTTTTTTTCCCTTCCTGAAGATGAAAGCAGAGGAATCTACCATCTGCTACCATTCTCTCAAGAATGCTTGGTAACCTAGAATTATTTTGACTTTCTATATATTGTCTTTTAAACTGACAGCAGCAGTCTCCCCTGCTGCCCCACCTTTTTAAGGTATCTCGCTTACTGTGCTGGGTATATAGATAATAAATGTGTAATGATAGACAGTTCTAATAGAATTAAATGGAAAAAAAGTGCTTTTACCTCTAGTTAACTCTGATATTTTCCAGAGGGCCCCTGGAACATGTCAGAGGATTTTTTTTCTCATTGGAGAAAATATTTGACTGGTTATATATATAAGGAAAGCACTGTCAAAGAGAATGATGCTAAATTTTGTTAGTGAATGTTTTGTATTACAGAAATATCAGAATTTCCTTATGTCAACTGTCTTACAGTAAGCTCTCATCAGATCTTTAACCATTGTCATTTGTAAGTCTTTTGTCATTTATAGTCAGTTTTATTATTCCTAAACTAGTAAAGAACTAGATTTGAGCAGAGCAGGTATTAGTTACATAAGTTTACATAAACTAAAGAAAATGATTTTGTGTCTTTTTGTTTCAAATGTTGCTGATAAAGTGTTTTAACCTTGTTCTCTTAAACTGACAACAGTTTAGTAAATGACTCAGAATTGAAACATCCTTCTCTCTACCTGATCCCTCCAGAGTTTAAAAACTTTCAGTGACTGTTTTTGTATTCCATGGCAGTATGTTTATTTGCACGAGTTCAATAAGAATCTGCTTTCCTTGTGAGAAGACTACTTAAGAACACTGGTTATACTGCCAGGACTTTGACTGGAATGTCATACCTGAGAGACATGTGCATGGACTCAGATGTGAACAACTTTAAAGAACTAAGATTGACTTTATAAGCCAACAAAGCCCCTTAGAAGAACTGGCCTGGTACCTTGCTTACATTACAGAGTTCCCAGCAGCCTTACCAGGTGAGTAAAGAAGGTCACTTCCTGGCAGGTGCAGAGACCTCGAGAAGAGAGAAATTCATCCAAATCTACAGGTACTGCAGGCAAAGCCTGATGGCAAGTCTGGCTTGGCTGTCTGGCCTCAAGAGGCCTTTAAAAGTTCAATCTGAAATTCCTTACAAAAAGTTCCAGCAAAGCATATTTAAAAGAGCCTGTGTAATCAATTGCTCTTCTTGCTGCACTTGTGCAAATAATCAAGCCAGCTGTTAATTATTTTCTTAACCTGGTTACTTCTAATAAAAATGAGAGTGATTTTAGAGAAAAGTATTGTTTCAATAATGCAGCCTCCTTCCAGAATGGAAAATTCAACTCCAGATGTTGCTACATAACCTAATAACACAATTTGTTTTATCTTGCCTAGAAGCCACAAAACTGCAAATAGTAATAGAAATGAAACCCAGAATAGAAGCGCCAGCCTTCTGAGGCCCTCTCAACTGACCAGTGATGGAGACCTAGCTGCACCCTTTACTGTGCCCCCTTCTCAGCACGAAGCAGCCAGAGCGGTCATCACCCCTTTTCCCTAGCAGCAGCTAGAGTCTCTATCTGTAGAGGGGAGAATGAGACCATACCCGTAGCTTCCTCAGGTGAAAAAAGATATCTAGTCCCTCCTCCCCAGGGGTGGTGGGCTTGTAATACTGGACTGACCCCGTGTGTCTCCACCTCTGCCTTCAATTCCTCCCGTGACTTCTGTATTATGGTCCAGCTAGTGCCTAGGCTGATGTATCATGATGATCTCTCATTTGTAACAGAATTTGAACCCAGACAGAGATTTAGAAGAGAACCAGTCTCGCTGACTTTAGCCGTGTTGTTGGGAGTAGGAGTTGCAGCTGGAGTAGGAACGGGGACAGCTGCCATCATCCAAGAGAACCAACACTATGAGGGACTGAGGGCAGCTATTGATGAAGATTTGAAAACTATAGAGCAATCTATCACTAAACTTGAAGAGTCCCTAACTTCCCTTTCTGAAGTAGTGCTGCAGAATAGATGAGGACTAGATCTACTGTTCTTAAAAGAAGGAGGATTGTGTGCAGCCCTAAAAGAAGAATGCTGCTTCTATGCAGACCATTCCGGAATAGTAAGAGATTCAATGTCTAAACTTAGAGAAAGACTAGATCAAAGGAAGAGAAAACGAGAGGCTAGCCAAGGGCTATTTGAATCTTGGTTTACTCGATCCCCATAGCTTACAATCCTGATATCCACCCTGGCGGGACCCTTGCTTATTTTTGTAATACTTCTCACTTTTAGTCCCTGTGTTTTAAACCGGCTAATATCCTTGGTTAGAGAAAGGGTGAGTACTGTTCAGGTACTAATGCGGAGACAACAGTATCACTCTCTTACACAGCAAGAAGAAACGAGCATTCCATGATTGGAATGTCTAAAAAGAAAAGTGGGGAAATGTAGAATCTAAGCATTAATAAGATTAGTAAATTAGCATAAGCATAGCAATCTTAGAAACCTAGAAACCATTTTCTGAGGGTGTGACTCAGGAAGAAAAAAAAAAACTGGGCCTGGGTAAGGCCTTGAAAAACAAGTTAATCATGAGCACTGGGTGGTGGGCAGCTGTGTCCCTTGGTCAGCTAACCTTGGTCAGTTAATCTTACATACCAAGCTTATCGTGCAGAACCTCCCCAACCATTGAGGAGTAGTCTTATCCTGCCCTTGCTTAACCCCAGGATGTATGTCTTGCAAGAATAATGTATAATTGTGGAAAATTACTATGAGTTAAGTGCTTTGAAAATGCTATATAAACCCTTGGCTCTGAGTGCTCGGGGTCCTTGTTGAGACCCGCTGCGTCGGGCTGACACTTGGACCCCAGCTAGCTGGTTCCTGAATAAATTCCTCTTGCTTGTTGCATCAAGAGACGCCTTCCGTGAGTGATCTGGGGCGGCGTCCTCCTCTGAGAGAATCCGACAGAAGGTGTTTGAAGAATTGGAAATATGTGGAGTGACAATTTCACAGACAGACTTGATGGGATTTGGAGATAGATTGCATATGTAGGGGGATATGTATGTGGTAAAAATGGAGAGGGGGAAATTTGAGTTGGCATTATCAATTTTATTAGCAAATATATGCTTACTCTATGTCACGTGTTGTTCTGGGTTAATTCATTTCCTCAGTTTATCTGCTCACAGTAAGTTGCAAGGCACATACCATTGTTATGCCAATATACAGATGAGAAAACTAAGGTGGATGAGGCTGAATAACTGTCCATGGTCACAGAGCTTCTAAGGGCTGCCACTGCAGAGCCTGCCTACTTAGCTGCTGTGCCACATGGCCATGGATGAAGCTACACCTGGAGAACTTTTGCTTCGCCAAGTCTGGATTCCCACCTACCCAACTCAGGTTAAGGACAAAGAGAAAGGAAGGCAGGCTGACAGGAACTGCCATTTCTTGTTTTCTCTGCTCCTGCAAAATGTCTGAGAACTCCCAGGGCCCAGGAGATCTGCAATTGACCTTGATGTGGCCGGGATACAGATAGCCACAGGGGAGATCGGAACCCAAAATCTGATCTGCTTAAGGTGATGGCTGGTTCTGGTCGGGGCAAGGAAGATCTTTGGGATTAACACACTTAAGTCCTTGGGGAAGCTCCAAGGAGCTAACCTACTTTCCTGAGACTAAAATTGTGGTCAAAAGTTGCAGACAGAAGCCATCACTTTTATTTATTTCCAGCACTGCTTTCTCCAACCAACACCACTCATATCAACACTCATTCAAAGTATGGTCCCCAGATCTTATTAGAAATGCAGAACCTCAGGCCCCACCCCACACCTACTCAAGCAGAATTTGCATTTTCAACAGGGTTGTGCATCAGAGGTTGAGAAGTACTGGCCTAGGCCACAATTTAGACCTCAGGACCCACCCAGGGGTTTGACACCATTCAAAGAGAGATCCCGTCTTATTATCCATTAACCTCATTACACTTGAATATTCAAACTATTTCTCCAATACACCATTCAAATTACTTGGCTGAATTGCAAACAAAGTATTTTACAATAATCAAGGCCACTAATGGCCTCTCTACACCCTCCCTTGGAGTAGTTCAGCAGTTCTATATTTCCTATCGGGGGCACCAAAGGACTCCCTATATTCTCCAGGAAAAGACTTCAGAACAAGGGAGTGGCTTTCACTACTTTGAAACAAAGCACCAGTGAATGCTGAACAATGCCCACTGGATTTTTTTTTAATTGAAGTATAGTTGACTTAATATTATGATAGTTTCAGGCATACAATATAGTGATTCAACATTTATATACATTTACAAAATGCTCACCACAGTTAAGTGTAGTTGCCCTCTGTCACCATACCAACTTATTAAAGCATAATTGACTATATACCCCACGCTGTGCTTTTCATCCCATGACTTGTTTATGCTATAACTGGAGATTTGTACCCCTTGATCCCCTTTACCTGTTTCACCACTGGAAATTTCAACAGAGAGTCACTTATGATCTTTGAAAGAGAAACAGGATGGTGGAGGCAAGAGAAAGAGAAGCCAGAGTGGAAACAAAAAGGAGAGAATGGAGAGACCTCTCCAGAAGTGGAGGTGACAGCAAAGGTGTCGGGAGGAGAGGAGATGGAGTAGTTTGAGGTCTTTTGTTACTGCTGTTTAAGTTTTTGTGGGAGGTTTTCAAGATGGAGAGAGTGGAGCATGTCTGAGAGGCGACTGAACAATCCCTGTGGAGACTGGTGTGGCTCTATCAGAAACACTATAAGTGCACGTGCCCAGCAGCCAAGCAATTCTTCTTCTGGGAATTTATGCCACAGATGTACTTACACTTGTGAGAAATGATGTGTGTGCCCAGGGGCCTCTGAATTTGTAAAAGATTGGACAACCCAAATGTCCCTCAGTAGGGGACTGGTCACATCAACCATGATAAATCCACCCAATGCCATGCCATATAGCCATAAAATGGTAAAGAAGATATTTGAGTGTTGATGTAAAATGATGTCCAAGATACCCAGGAGGAAGAAAAGAAAGGTACCCAACAGTGTGTAATGTGACCACATACATATGAAATTCCTTGTGTGCATAAGATTTCCTGGAGCCACACACACACAGGAACCAGCAACTTTGCAGTTGCCTGGAGAGAAACTGGGTTGCAATGACAGGGTAAGAGAGAGGCTCACAGTTTTGAATCTTCTGATTATATCACTATTTCAGTCAACTATTGCTGTAAAGCTAAAGACCGCAAAATCCCCAGCCAGACTTAGCCGAGCTTGCTGCAGGCTACAAGTTGGATCTGGGTGGGCAGCAGGGTCTGCCCCATGTGCTTCTGTCTCCTTGGCTCCCTGGGGCATGGCAATAGCCAAAGAGCAAAAGGAACAGGTAGAACATGCAGATACTCTGGAGACCTGTCCTCAGAGCTGGCATGCTGTCACTTCTGCCAAAGAAAGTCCCAAAGTCAAAGGGCAGAGGCGCACCATCCATTCCCACGAGGAGTGTCTATGGCATCTGGAAAAGGGCATGGATGTAGGAAGATCTGAAGAATAGGGGCAATTATTCAACCCACCAGAGGTAATCCAGGAATATGCTATCTGCCTAAAACCACGTTATTTAAATGTAAACAAATGTAAATAAATAGGCAAATGGTGCACATACATACACACTCTGATAACTAATGAAGAGGAACCAATAGAGAGGTGGGAGAGACTGTGAACAGCCAAGAAGAGATCAGCCAGAGGCAGCGTCCTGTGGAGGCAGGTGGGGATACAACCAGAGCCCCATCAGCAGGCATGGGACAGGTCAAAGGACACCTGTTCTATCACAAGAGGGAGAAAGGATGAAAGAGTAGGTATAGGTAACTCATTCTCCACACAGCAGCCAGAGTGCCCTTGTAACAAGTATGATTTAGATCATTGACTTTCCTGCTCAAAACCTCCCAGTGGCTTCCCACTGCCCTTTGAGAAAACCCTAAGTTCTTACTACAGCCCACTGATAAATAAACAAAGAAGTACAAATGAATGAAAGGAGATAGGTAGTTGATAGTCTAATTAATTAAATAATAAAATTATTTGGCATAAAAGGGTAGAGAAGGTAATTTATATTATCTATGAACTAACAGATAAAGATCATTTGCTAAGAATGAGGGAGGAAATAGTGGGGTGAGAGTTAAGGGGGGCGGTGAGACCTGTTAGGGGGAATGGGAGAGTAAAGGGCTGATGAGGTTTCTACAGGAAACACTGAGAATGCAAATGAGGAAACACTGGGAGGCCGTGAAGTTGCAGCAGCGCCATTCCAGGAGCTCCGCTGGGATCCCTTTCTGCCTGCCTGTATGATGGCCAACAGGAGGGAAAGCTGGAGGCCCATGCCTGGGGTTCCCAGGAGGCCACGTGGGCAACTAACAGCTGTAACGGCTCCCGTTACCCCGGCCTCCCTTTGGCAGTGACCTCCCACCTGACTGGGGTTGGCCATTGGGCTCACTTTGGCCAACGGATTGCAGCAAACTTGACACAAGCTGAGGCTGTTAAAGTGCTTGTACGTTTCTAGTTCCTCTTTTGCTTCTCTGCTTCTGCCACAAGAACACGCCCAGGCATCCTAAACACTAAAGCCACCCTAGACCAGCCAGCCCCGAGCTGATCCACCAGCTCACTGCAGATGCACAAGCAGCCAAGCCACCCAGCTGACCCACGGATTCATGAGAAATCATAAAGGCTTGTTTCATGTCACCAACTGTGGGCTGGCTTGTGCAGCACTGTAATGACCATAGATAATGGTTTATTATACAACATAAGGACAAGGACATGAAGTAACAGAGGCTATTGGCAAGTGAGTGGCTGGCTATAAGTAGTTTTCTTTCTACCACATCACTCAGAAAAGTCGGCCCCAAGTGTTCTCAGCTGGTGGAAATGTGAATATTCACTTCAGTTCTGGGAGCTTTCCCCAAGTTTTATCCACAAGCCCCCAGGTATTTGGCTGGCAGGAGAGCAAATAGTGAAGCCTGGAGAATGTGACACTTGGGGAGAGTTTGAACACCATCTCTTCTAAGTCAGGCAGGGACCCCAGGAGGTGGACGTTTTATCCTCATTGCACAGAAGAGAAAACAGAGGCTCATACGAATATAGTGCTTGCCTGAGGTTGCACAGCTGGTGTGGGAGGGCAGGCATTGGTCTGCCCAGGTCAGTCTCGTGGCAAAGACCCAGCTGCTTCCACCACACAGGTTCCTGAGAGCGAGGGTCCATGCAGCAGGTTGCCCCAACCTTGTCCCCTCTCCATGCCACTGCCTGGGGCCCAACCCCATTCCTCCTTGCCCTAATTGGCCTGCTTAGTGTTCAACCTGCTGGACCATCCCTCTTTGTTTAAAATCTCTTCAGTAGATGGAAGGAAACTTGGCAGTTAGCTCTGCACACAGCTTTAAGTACACATATTGGCCAATCTTTACAGATTTAATTGTCTATAAAATTACTCTGTGTGCAATTCCCATATGGATCTTAGTGCCTCGCAAGCTTCTTAGCGGTGCTTTCTCTCAGGCTGGGGCACAGCTCCTGACTGCGTACCATCAGCCCTACAGTCTGCTGGGTTCAACACAAAATGAGGCTACTTGCCAGGTGTGTGACATTGAGTGGGTGACCAACCTCATTCTCCTCATCCGTAAATGGGAATAATCATAGTAACTTGTCGCAAGGTTGGGAAAATTAAATTCAAACAATGCAAATAAAGCTGTTAGGACTGTGCCTGGCACATGCATAGTGTGGTAGCTAATATTTTGAGATCTTAACCCATGTTTTTCCCTTCAATTTCCTGGAACCCTTTGTTTCCCCTCCCAAACTCCCAGCACTGCTATTTAGTCATGCTCTTATCCACCAAAGAGACAGGGGATGCAGAGGAAGCCATGAGCTGCAATGAAGGATGCTCTAAAGCTTCAAAACACTGTGCCCTGAAGAGTTCAAGGCAAAAAATTCACACATAAGGAATAGACTGGTGACAGAACAGAAGACAGAGCCTGTGTATGAGGCTAGGAACCACAGCCAGCAGGCAACAGAAAACCTGACTCAGACAAGCTGAACTGGGAATTGGACCTCATTGGTTCATGTGATTGACAGGGCCAGAGGGAGAGCAATTCCAGAGGGGTTTGACCCAGGAGCTCAACAGTGTCACCCCAGGGAGTCCACCTGCCCTCCCTGCCTACAACACAGGCTGCTCCAAACCAAGGCTGGATTCGTTGGTGGACACAGGATGGTTGCGGGATGCTCCCCGGGGCTTCCTCTTAGAAGCGGGAGGCGGGCATGTGTCTTCAGGTACCACCTCCCAGAAACCTCCAGCTAACATCATCTCTCCTCTCACTGGCCCAAAATGAGTCCCATGCTCCTCTCAGGACCAGTCACTGGAGGAAGGGTTGTGCAAATTGGGCAAATCCCACCAGAGCTCTTCCTGGGGGCAGCAGGTCTCTCCCCTCCAATCACTGAGGGGCTACTGGCAGTAAAAGGGAGCTGATTAATATTCAAGGCAAAATTCTCATGCCACAGTTGGGCTGGAAAGAGATTAAGTGAGGAGCTTACTAAAAATTATATAGTCTTATGAAATTACCCCTTCTCTGAGCAATTTTTGTGGAATACACTTTATTTATTCAATAATTATTTTTTGATAAGCTCTTGTGGTGCTTGCATGATCCAGGCAGCTGTCAGGATCTCTCTTAGAACATGGCACCCAGAAGGCAAAACAGCTCTCAAGGAGATCTGCCAACACGGAGCATCAGGAGGTGGTCACCCCCATGCTGCTGATGATAGTAACTAACATGTACTGAGGAGTTACGGTCTGCCAAGCATTTCATGAATTAACACTTTTAATCCTCATAAGGCTGCTCTGAAAGTAAGTCCTGTTATTATCCCATATTACAGATGATGAAACAGAGGCACAGAGATTATAAGTGACTTGCCCAAGATCACACAGTTCACCAGTGGAAGACTGCCTTTGAAGCCAGGCAGGCTTTCTCAAGCTTCTGTGCTCTACTGCTTCCCCTTCTGTGGTGCCATGGAAGTTCACAGGAGACTTTTGATAGGAGTGGTCATTCACTAGGCAAACAAGTATTGACTGTGATATGCCAGACAATCTATGAGACATTTAAAATTCATTCATTCAATTTTACCTTTGGGGGCGGAGTCAAGATGGCGGCGTGAGTAGGACAGTGGGAATGTCCTCCCAAAAAATTTTATTTATTTTTGAAAATACAACAAATACAACTAATCCTAAACGAGAGACCAGAAGACACAGGACAACAGCCAGACTACATTCACACCTGCGAGAACCCAGCGCCTGCTGAAAGGGGTAAGATACAAGCCGCAGCCCAGCAGGACAGGAGGCCCCTCACCCCAGCTCCCAGCGGGAGGAGAGGAGTCAGAGCTGGGAGGGAGAGGCAGCCCAGGACTGCTAAATAGCCAGCCTTAGCCACCCACACCAGAGCACAGACACAGTGCATGCATGGGGTGCTGAAAACTAGGGAAGCAGGACAGTAAGACCTTTGAGCAAGTCCTGAAGCCGGCACCCCTGTGACAAAGAAAAGCAAGTGCTTTTTGTAAGTCTTAAAGGGACAGGGACCCCACAGCTGGACAGAAGCTTCCCGGGTCACAGTCCAGCAGCTGGAAATTCCAGGGAACTCCGGGCACACTAACCCCCTGGGCAACAGCTCTGAGACCCCTCACGGAGGTAAACAGCCAAACAGCCCCCCATCCATTAGCCCTCCGGGGCTCCACCATAGCATACCAGCAGCCTGAGGCTGGCCACGCCCACAGCAAGGGAGCTTCCTCCATACCGGCCGGGCAAGATACAGAGACCCAGTCTACACGCAATTGCCCAACATAAGCCACTAGGGGTCGCAGTTGTCCCAGTAAAGAAAGGCCAGGAGCAAGTGGAAAGTTTGGCTCTCCCAGCTGACTGAAGAGTCAATAGCTCACCATTGTACCAATCAACATGAAAAGGCAAAAAAATTTCATCCAGACGAGACTAACCCAGACAGCTTCGACATCTTCTACATCTTCCCTGAGAAGGAACCTGGGGAGATAGATTTAACCAGTCTTCCTGAAAAAGAATTCAAAACAAATGTCATAACCATGCTGATGGACTTGCAGAGAAATATGCAAGAACTAAGGAGGGAGAATACAGAAATAAAACAATCTCTGGAAGGACTTCAAAGCAGAATGGATGAGATGCAAGAGACCATTAATGGACTAAAAAACAGAGAACAAGAATGCAGAGAATCTGATGCAGAGAGAGATAAAAGGATCTCCAGGAATGAAAGAATTTTAAGAGAACTGTGTGACCAAGCAAAACGGAACAATATCCACATTATAGGGGTACCAGAAGAAGAAGAACAGAGAAAAACGGGTAGAAAGTGTCTTTGAAAAAATAATTGCTGAAAACTTCCCCAAACTAGGGGAGGAAATGGCCTCTCAGACCACAGAGGTACACAGAAATCCCATGACAAGGGATCCAAGGAGGGCAACACCAAGACACATAATAATTAAAATGGCAAAGATCAAAGACAAGGACAAAGTATTAAAGGCAGCCAGAGAGAAAAAAAAGGTCACCTACAAAGTAAAACCCATCAGGCTTTCAACAGAATTCTCAACAGAAACCCTACAGGCCAGAAGAGAATGGCATGATATACTTAATGCAATGAAACAGAAGGGCCTTGAACCAAGGATACTGTATCCAGCACGACTATCATTTAAATATGAAGGAGGAATTAAACAATTCCCACACAAGCAAAAGTTGAGGGAATTTGCCTTCCACAAACCACCGCTACAGGGCATCTTACAGGGACTGCTCTAGATGGGAGCACTCCTAAAAAGAGCACAGAACAAAATACCCAACATATGAAGAAGGGAGGAGGAGGAATAAGAAGGGAGAGAAATAAAGAATCATCAGACCATGTTTATAATAGCTCAACAAGCGAGTTAAGTTAGACAGTAAGATAGTAAAGAAGCTAACCCTGAACCTTTGGTAACCACAAACTTAAAGCCTGCAATGGCAATAAGTACATACCTTTCAATAATCACCCTAAATGTAAATGGACTGAATGCACCAATCAAAAGACACAGAGTAATAGAATGGATAAAAAAGCAAGATCCAACCATATGCTGCTTACAAGAGACTCACCTCAAACCCAAAGAAATGCACAGACTTGAAGTCAAGGGATGGAAAAAGATATTTCATGCAAACAACAGAGAGAAAAAAATAGGTGTTGCAATACTAGTATCAGACAAAACAGACTTCAAAATAAATAAAGTAACAAAAGATAAAGAAGGACATTACATAATGATAAAGGGCTCAGTCCAACAAGAGGATATAACCATTATAAATATATATGCACCCAATACAGGAGCACCAACATATCTGAAACAAATACTAACAGAACTAAAGGAGGAAATAGGATGCAATGCATTCATTCTGGGAGACTTCAACACACCACTCACTCCAAAGGACAGATTCCCCAGACAGAAAATAAGTAAGGACACAGAGGCACTGAACAACACACTAGAACAGATGGACCTAATAGACATCTACAGAACTCTACATCCAAAAGCAACAGGATACACATTCTTCTCAAGTGCACATGGAACATTCTCCAGAATAGACCACATACTAGGCCACAAAAAGAGCCTCAGTAAATTCCAAAAGACTGAAATCCTACCAACCAACTTTCAGACCACAAAGGCATAAAACTAGAAATAAACTGTACAAAGAAAGCAAAAAGGCTCTCAAAGACATGGAGGCTTAACAACACGCTCCTAAATAATCAATGAAACAATGACCAAATCAAAATGGAGATCCAACAATATATGGAAACAAATGACAACAACAACACAAAGCCCCAACTACTGTGGGATACAGCAAAAGCAGTCTTAAGAGGAAAGTATATAGCATCCAGGCATATTTAAAGAAGGAAGAACAATCCCAAATGAATTGTCTAATGTCACAATTATCGAAATTGGAAAAAGAAGAACAATTGAGGCCTAAGGTCAGCAGAAGGAGGGACATAATAAAGATCAGAGAAGAAATAAATAAAATTGAGAAGAATAAAACAATAGCAAAAATCAATGAAACCAAGAGCTGGTTCTTTGAGAAAATAAACAAAATAGATAAGCCTCTAGCCAGACTTTTTAAGAGGAAAACAGAGTCAACACACATCAGCACAATCAAAAATGAGAAAGGAAAAATCACGACGGACCCCACAGAAATATAAAGAATTATTAGAGAATACTATGAAAACCTATATGCTAACAAGCTGGGAAACCTAGGAGAAATGGACAACTTCCTAGAAAAATACAACCTTCCAAGACTGACCCAGAAAGAAACAGAAAATCTAAACAGACCAATTACCCGCAACGAAATTGAAGTGGTAATCAAAAAACTATCAAAGAACAAAACCCCCAGGCCAGATGGATTTACCTCGGGATTTTATCAGACATACAGACAAGACATGGTACCAATTCTCCTTAAAGTTTTCCAAAAAATAGAAGAGGAGGGAATATTCCCAAACTCATTCTATGAAGCCAACATCACCTTAATACCAAGGCAAAGACCTAACCAAAAGAGAAAACTACAGACCAATATCCCTGATGAATTTAGATGCAAAAATCCTCAACAAAATATTAGCAAACCAAATTCGAAAATACATCAAAAGGATCACACACCATGACCAAGTGGGATTCATCCCAGGGATGTAAGGATGGTACAACATTCGAAAATCCATCAACATCATCCACCACATCAACAAAAAGAAAGACAAAAACCACATCATCTCCATAGATGCTGAAAAAGCATTCGACAAAATTCAACATCCATTCATGATAAAAACTCTCAACAAAATGGGTATAGAGGGCAAGTACCTCAACATAATAAAGGCCATATATGATAAACCCACAGCTAACATCATACTGAACAGTGAGAAGCTGAAAGCTTTTCCTCTGAGATGGGGAACAAGACAGGGATGCCCACTCTCCCCACTGTTATTCAACGTAGTACTGGAGGTCCTAGCCATGGCAATCAGACAAAACAAAGAAATACAAGGAATCCAGATTGGTAAAGAAGAAGTCAAACTGTCACTATTTGCAGATGACATGATATTGTACATAAAAAACCCTAAAGACTCTACTCCAAAACTACTAGAACTAATATCGGAATTCAGCAAGTTGCAGAATACAAAATTAACACACAGAAATCTGTGGCTTTCCTATACACTAACAATAAACTAATAGAAAGAGAAATCAGGAAGACAATTCCATTCACAATAGCATCAAAAAGAATAAAATACCTAGGAATAAACCTAACCAAGGAAGTGAAAGACCTATACCCTGAAAACTATAAGACACTCTTAAGAGAAATTAAATAAGTCACTAACAAATGGAAACTCATCCCATGCTCCTGGCTAGGAAGAATTAATATCGTCAAAATGGCCATCCTGCCCAAAGCAATATACAGATTCGATGCAATCCCTATCAAACTACCAACAGCATTCTTCAATGAACTGGAACAAATAGTTCAAAAATTCATATGGAAACACCAAAGACCCCAAATAGCTAAAGCAATCCTGAGAAGGAAGAATAAAGTGGGGGGATCTCACTCCCCAACTTCAAGCTCTACTACAAAGCCACAGTAATCAAGACAATTTGGTACTGGCACAAGAACAGAGCCACAGACCAATGGAACAGAATAGAGACTCCAGACATTAACCCAAACATATATGGTCAACTAATATTCGATAAAGGAGCCATGGACATACAATGGGGAAATGACAGTCTCTTCAACAGATGGTGCTGGCAAAACTGGACAGCTATATGAAAGAGAATGAAACTGGATCACTGTCTAACCCCATACACAAAAGTAAATTCAAAATGGATCAAAGACTTGAATGTAAGTCATGAAACCATAAAACTCTTAGAAAAAAACATAGGCAAAAATCTCTCTTAGACATAAACATGAGTGACCTCTTCTTGAACATACCTCCCTGGGCAAGGGAGACAAATGCAAAAATGAACAAATGGAACTTTATCAAGCTGAAAAGCTTCTGTACAGCAAAGGACACCATCAATAGAACAAAAAGGTATCCTACAGTATTGGAGAATATATTCGTAAATGACAGATCCGACAAAGGGTTGACATCCAAAATATATAAAGAGCTCACACACCTCAACAAACTAAAAGCAAATAATCCAATTAAAAAATGGGCAGAGGAGCTGAATAGACAGTTCTCTAAAAAAGAAATTCAGATGGCCAACAGACACATGAAAAGATGCTCCACATCGCTTGTCATCAGAGAAATGCAAATTAAAACCACAATGAGATATCATCTCACACCAGTAAGGATGGCTACCATCCAAAAGACAAACAACAACAAATGTTGGCGAGGTTGTGGAGAAAGGGGAACCCTTCTACACTGCTGGTGGGAATGTAAATTAGTTCAACCATTGTGGAAAGCAGTAAATGTTTCTCAAAATGCTCAAAATAGAAATACCATTTGATCCAGGAATTCCTCTTCTAGGAATTTATCCCAAGAATGCAACACTCCAGTTTTAAAAAGACAGATGCACCCTTACGTTTATCGCTGCACTATTTACAATAGCCAAGATAAGGAAGCAACCTAAGTGTCCATCAGTAGATGAATGGATAAAGAAGATGTGGTACATATACACAATGGAATATTACTCAGCCATAAGAAAAAAAAATCCTACCATTCACAACAACATGGATGGAGCTAGAGGGTATTATGCTCAGTGAAATAAGCCAGGCAGAGAAAGACAAGTACCAAATGATTTCACTCATATGTGGAGTATAAAAACAAAAGAAAACTGAAGGAACAGAACAGCAGCAGAAGCACAGAACCCAAGAATGGACTAATAGTTACCAAAGGGAAAGGGACTGGGGAGGACAGGTGGGAAGGGAGGGATAAGGGCGGGAAAAAAAGAAAGGGGGCATTACTATTAGCATGTATAGTGTGGGGGGGTACAGGGAGGGCTGTGCAACACAGAGAAGACAAGTAGTGATTTTACAGCATCTTACTATGTTGATGGACAGTGACTGTGAACAGGCATGTTGGGGGGACTTGGTGAAAGGGGGAGCCTAGTAAACATAATGTCCTTCATGTAATTGTAGATTAATGATACCAAAATAAAATTTAAAATAAATAAAAATAAAAATATATTTATCTTCAAAAAAAATTCATTCATTCATTTCTTCAACAAGTATTTTTGAATGCCTACTCTGTAACAAATATTGTATTTGGTGCCAGAGGACACAGGGATGAATAGTCCTGACATAGCCCCCACCTTCATGAAGTGCACAATCTGCATTTCCTTGCTAGGAGTGCTGAGCACACAGACAGCTAAAAGCTCAGGGCTGTCATGTACAGTTGTATGGTGTGCACACTGCACAATGGCACCTAACAGATGGGGAGAGTGAGGGCTGAACCCCAGCTCTCCCTCCCATCATCAGATCCTCTGTTCTGGCAGTTAGCTGAATCTGTCCAAGACATCTTTTCTATAGGAGAGTTGTCTTTGACACACCAAGCCATGTGCTAGCAGTCTGCACCCACCCAGCGGGTGTACTTGCTCTAATTGACACCAAGTCACCATATAGAATAATCGTGACTCTGTAAAAGCTGCTCTCGCTCCCACTCCTATCTTACAGTCAAGGTTTCAGCTGTTGGTTGCTTGGTTTCCAGAAGAGCTGCTACGAAACTATGCCTCTTGGTTCTATTGTCTGTCAAGTCAAGTGTTTCTGACTTGAGCCCAGGACTTATGCCTGCTGCATTTCTTCTCCAAAGAGCTGGTCCTCTTGCAGAGTGCTGGTTGTCGAGCTCTTCTTCATGATGGTTTGCATACTAAGATACAAATCACTCAGCCAGGAGCCTCAGGGGGAACCAGGACACCAGATTCTATGGAGGTAAGAAACTCCTCCCCAAGGACTAGAGTCAAGCATCCTTCAACCCAGGGAATCCCAGTTTTGTCTGCCTCCACCTCAATTCTAAGTAGAGTTGAAGTGCAGAGACCCGGTGTTGACACTGGATGCAAGCATCACCCAGGGACCCGTGCAGACTCTGTCACCCTCCCCCTACAGCATGTTCCCTCAGTCCCCTTGAAAATTCACCAGCTGCCAATGTACTTTCATCCCAACAAGACAGCTCCCACACTTCTTTGCTCCAGGACTGCCTGCAGGCTGCTAGGACCCACTTCGCCTGTGCCCAGGAAGAGCCGGAGGTGGCCTGGGGATCTAAATCCCCACCCCTTGGAATCTCTTAACTGATCTGATGATGGTGCAGGGAAATAAATACTCCTCTGCCTGTCCCCCGGCCTGGTCCAGTGAGGAGCTGTCACCTGCAGTGTCTCCAGGATTCCCCTGTAGAACTGAGCCCAAGGTTCACTCCATGGCCCCTTGCCTGAAGTCACTCTTGCCTGGCTCTCTTCCCTGCCATCTCACTTCTTTACTTCCCTAGCAACTTTCCCTGGGACTGCTTCCCAATAAAAATCTCTACACACAAAACTTTGTCTAAGGCCCTCATTCAGGGAGACTGAAGCTAGAATGAGAACTAAAGCAAATGGGCCAGTCCATGCATGCTGTGTGTATCCTCCTGCCACTGCCCCTTCACAGTCTCCTCCATAATTTCAGAAGACATATGCCAAGTGCCATGTGAGGCCAGCCTGAGCCATTTAACGCAATCCACTGGCTCCCTATGGAATGGATAATTCACATTTTTTTCACAGACCTCCCTGAAAAATTATTTGCAAAGTCCTGTCTCTGTCTTTCCCATTCTCCCTCTCTCCGGTTAAACTTGGGTGATGGTGTTCAAGGACTCCCCAAGATGGTTCTCTAACTGACAGCTTTATGGGGCAATAGCTGCTGATGTTATATGTGTCCTCAGATAGGCAGGTCTTTTTATACTGTGTGTGTCCCCATAAAAATGATTGGTTTTAAGTTGTTATTCTAATATTGCTGTGATTGTAACATTGGAGCTGACAGTCTCCAAAGGAGATGAGTATCAGAGCCTGATGAATAGAAACAGGGAGCTTCCATCCATCTGCATGGCAGGCAGATGAGGCTGGTGGGCCACTGTCTGCTGGCAGGTAGGGGCTCAGAGCCCATTGTTTTTATGTTATTATAAAGATAATGATTAATAAGTGATAGCATCATAAATAATCAAAACTGCCTCCCAGATCTGATAAAACCAGAAGCAGCTCATTGTGGCCTGAGAAGAGGTAGGGTGATACAGATAGAAAAACACAGATACACATGGGAGATACAGAGGGGTGTAAGCTTGGGGAGGGGATGGAATGGAGCAATAGGCTCAAAATGACAGGGACACAGACTCATGTGACAGACAAGCAGCAGCAGGAATAAGGAGACAGAGAGAGAGACCCAGAGCCAAAGCTTAAGGCCAACACCCAGAGACAGAGAGAGTCACAAACACACACCGATCCAGAGACACGGGCAGACATTGAAACAAAGAGCAGATTAGACCATTGGAGAGACAGAGGGAGAGGAGGTGAGAGCAGCCCAGGAGAGTGACCAGGAGGGGCAGACACACTGAGGACAGTACACAGGCCAGAGCCAACATCAGGGGCAAAGAGAGAACACAGTGGGGAGATGAGCAGAGGCAGAAGTGGGCAGAACATCCCGGAGGAGCAGGAGGAAGAGAGGAGAGAGATGAGGCCAAATCAGCTTGCAGGCACGGGAAGTCTGCAGACGGAGTGGGGAAGTCTGGGGGTTCCAAGTGGGAACCCGGGAGCTGGATGGCCTGCTCCTGTCACTTGCCAGGAGCTGAGTGACCTCGGGCATGTTGCTTGGCCTTTCTGTGCCTCAGTTTCCCTATCTACAACACACCCAGCCACTCATCTGTGGCTCCTAGCACCTTGGCATGCCTCTGGGAACAAGAAGCCCCTTCTGGCTCTCAGTGACCCCCACCACCTGGTGTCCATGCCCTCACACGACACCCTGAGTGTAGGCCAGGCCTAACGACCAGTTTCTGACAAATGGGATATGGCAAACATGATGGCATGTCATTTCTCAGATTAGGCTATGCGTTTGCTAGCTCTGTTTCCATCTCTGGAGCTTGGCTGAGGAGAGAAAGTTGTCATGCCGCCATGGGCTGTCCTAAGGAGAGGTCCAAGTGGCAAAGAACTGAGGCCTCCAGCCAACAGCCCCCAGAG
The DNA here is from genome assembly GCF_040802235.1 of Manis javanica. Classification (NCBI taxonomy): domain Eukaryota; kingdom Metazoa; phylum Chordata; class Mammalia; order Pholidota; family Manidae; genus Manis; species Manis javanica. The sequence continues at coordinate 47,791,427 of NC_133165.1, read as the reverse complement.
TGGCTCACAAGAGGATTCTTGGGGTGTAGCCAGAGGACCCAGCTCAGCTGCAGCCTGATTCCTGACCTGCAAACCACAATAGCATGTATTGTTTTAAGCCTCCGTGTTTGGGGCAATTTGTCATATAGCTCTCAATCCCTGAAGCCGACTCTGGTGCCTGGAAGTGGGTTACTGCTGCAACAACTGCATGGAAATGTGGGAGAGGCTCTGGAAGCACATGAAGGGGTGTGCTGGTGGGGAGAATGCCTAAATTGCCTTCCACAGACTGCTGCTGAAGTCTGGTCTGTGAGGATGCCGGCACAGGGGTTCCAAAGGAAATGCACATGTTTTCGAGAAGGGGGATTCTTGTTATGTGGTGACAGAAAGTTTGGCAACATTCTCGCCTCCTGGAACACGGAAAGTAACACATGCGCTACCAACTGGGCAGTGGGCAAGTGCTGCAAGGTATCTCCTGGCTTCCTCTTGCTGCTCCTAGGAAAATGGCAGAGGCCCTTCCAGTGCCCTCTTTGTGTTTCCCAGCACAAGGGACCTATGGTTATTTTAGTGTCCAATTGCTGTAACAATGTACCACAAACTAAGTGGCTTAAATCAATGCAAAGATATTTTCTTCAGTTCTGGAGGTCAGAGCCTGACTGGGCTAATATCAAGGTATCAGCCGGCCTGCATTCTCTGAGAGGCCCAGACGCAGAATCCAGGGCCCAGCCTTTTTCAGCTGTTACAGGCCGTCTGCATTCCCTGCCTCGTGGCCCACCCTCCATCTTCAAAGACAGCCACGTAGCCACTTCCAGCATCTCTCACTGACCCCTGCTTCTGTCATCATAGCTCCTCCTTAACTCTGCCTCTGACCCTCTTGCATCCCTCCTATGGAGACCCTTGTGATTGATTGCTTTGGGCCCACCTGGATAATCCACCCCCACATCTCAAGGTCCTTTGCTGAATCATACCTGCCTTCTTACCGTGCAAGGACATATGCCCAGGTTCCAGGGACTGGAACATAGATGTCCTGGGGAGCCACGAGTCCATCTCCCACACCAGTCTTCTAGCATTTACTTCCCACTGGCTGTACTTGATGTTCTTGATTACCTCTGTTTCTGAGCAGGCTGTGAGCTCGAGGAGGCCATCTATGCAGTGGCTCAGAGGTCCTGCCCAGAGTCGGGTTTGAGAGACATCTGCACCCAAGGCTTGACACTGCCTCTTCCAAATGACATGTCACCTTTCCAAACCTCAGCTGGCTCATCCAGAGGCTAGACTACCAGCCTCCACAGGCTCTGCGTTTTGTCTGTTGCTCACCACTTCACAACCAGCACCTGCAAGGGGCTGACTGAGGCCAGAGGCCTAGCAAAGATTCACCAAAGGAATAAAATCAGTACCTGCTTCATAAGGCCATGATGAGGGCTTAAAGATTATATAGTGCATGGTCCGACCCCGAGTGAGCCTTCCACCTATCAGCTGTTGTCGGGGAGATGGGGAGACAGTCAGAGAGCTGCTGAGGCTGGATATAGAGACAGGTGGCAACAGCAATCCAGGAAGAGAAGCAGAGGGACAGAGGTGGGGACCAGCTCACCTTACATCTCAGATCCATTCAACCTCAGCATTCAAAGGTGCCTACCTGGAGGAAGAGTCAGGGAGAGAGCAGTTCTTGCAAGACCCCATCATACAGCCAGTAAGGGCAAACAGATCCCCAGCTGGGCTTGACACAGGAAGAGAAAAGCTGGAAGAGAGACGTTTCCTGGGCCCTAGATTGTCAATTCTGAATGACCAAGTGATTTGTGAGCACTTACCCTGTGTGGGTACTGTGCAATGTGCCATACATATCAAATCTTCTTCAGCAACCCTATGCGGGAGGTAGCATTCTTAGCATTGCCCATTTACAGATAAGGAAATGGAGGCACAGAGATGCTAAGTAACTTAGCCAAGGTCACACAGCTAGTAAGTGGTGGATAGAAGCTGAATCTTAGGCAGATTGGCTCCAAACACCTTGCTTAGAGTCATAATTCTATTCCTCATGAAGAGCAGAACTTCTTAACCCACAGTCCATGAAAAGCTTTCAAGAGGTCCACACCTCTCACAGTTATATATAAAGTTGCAGTGACCCACAGTATGTCATACCCACGCTATAGCCCATACCTTGAATCAGATTCTCTTATGGGTTTGTTGCTCAAAGAAAAGTCACAGACCGATTTGGTGCAGCTCACTCCTCCTCATACCCATTTGATTGAAGAAGAAACTGACCTCCAAAGAGATAATGCCTGGCCAAAGATCACTCAGCAGATGAGCCTTGGCACTCCTGGCTCTGCCCAGGACTACCTCCTGAATGAGCAAATGCCCCTCCCCCTGAGATCCCCAGAGGAGGGGAGGCGACCTCCTGGGCCAAGCTTACCATCCTGCGCTGATAGGTGCCCAGAACACCATTATCCAAAGCTGAGTCCCTCCCTACACAGCCCATGACCATCAGGACAGAACCCCTAGGCTCCTCCCACTGGAGAATCCCCAGGGGGAGGGAGTCAGGGGCAGGACTTAAGAGTTGCCTGAGTACTGAAATAAAGGGAGTGGGGACCCCTGGGTGCAGCCTGCCTTCCGCATAATGTGAAGAAACCAGCTCAGGGAAGGAGGATGAGTTGATCACAAACTGTCAGCCTTAACCTCTTAAGTGACCAGCTGATCCTGCTCAGAAAACTACCACCAGGACCTTCCCCGTCCTGGGGCCACTCCTCCTTGGTCAGCCACTATTCATAAGCAGCAGTGTTGCAGAGCAGTAGAAGGAAATGAGGTCTTGGAGTCAGTCACAGGCCAAATCATATGGGGTCTTGTCCCACGGTAAGGAGTTTGGATTTTACTCTAAGCACTGTGGCAAGCCATCAGAGGAATATCCACCAAGGAGTATGCTGATTTGACTTATGTTTTAAAAGGCTCACTTTCTGTTGGATAGCATATAGGCTGGATGGGCACAGGTGGTACCAGGGAGATTCGTTAGAAGGCCTTTGCAGCAACCCACAGGAACCAAGAACGCCAGGGGGTAGCCCACCCAAAAGACGCTGAGAGACCAGATCACATATCCACTAGCCTTGTCTTCATGTATCCATTAATCAGAGGCTTAAAACAACAACCACTTCTCCATTCACAGGGCTGCAAGCTGGCTGGGGTGGCTCTGCTCCATGAGTCTCATGTTGGGGCCCAGACTTAAGGGTCAGTAACATTTGGGGAAAGACTTTCCTGTGGCATAGTTAGATGCTCCCAGAGCATCCAGCAGAAATACAGGCTCAGAACTCCCACGTGCCTTCAGCTTACATTCTATTGGCCAAAACAAGTTCATGACCAAGTCTGACATCAAAGGATGGGATGTGAATATTATCTGAACAACTGAACACACCACAGTCCCTGGATGCTTACCTCTGTCCTGCTCCTCACCTTTCTCCTGCCCAGTGGTCCCTTCCTGAGCCAACAAGTCCCTCCTGTTCAGGGTATGAAAACTTAACACTTGGTAAGCGATTACCACCTGTTAAGTGCTTTATATACATTATCTCCTTTAATCCTCACAACAATTCTGGGAGGAAAGCATGTTACTTTTCTCCATTTTGTAGATGAGAAAACTGGTTCAGAGAGGTGACACAGTGTATCCAAGATCATCCAGGTAGCATCAGAGTCGGGATTTGAACCCTGAAGGGACAATTCTAGAGTGTGGAATTGTAACGAGCTTCCCCAGACCTAATGCATGGTTTGGGGCATAGCATGCTCCCCTAAGGATTCTGATCCTCTACACTCCAGAGTGAAGCTAGGGAAAAGCATAGGCTTCAGCTGGGCAAGTTTAGGCAAATTACTTCTCTTCTCTGTGCCTCAGTTTCCTCATCTGTGAAACAGATGCTAACCCTTTCCTTACACAAACACTGTGAAGATCAGACATAATGCAGACCACACATCTGGCGTGTGGTATGCTCTCAACAGTGAGCAGCTGGTTTCACTAAGGACAGACAGCGACCCACAGGGAGGATGCAGTAAGGAGGATGCCCTCTCTCCAGGGCGGCCACGCATGTCAGCCCCACACCCTGCTCTCCATGGCCCACCTCTCCAAAAAAACACTGTTGATCCACAGCCAGAGATGATTGTGTCCACAGTCAACAGTGTTCATTTTCTGAATACTGTCATCCGTTATGTTGACAGAAAAACAGCCTGTAGAGTGTTTCAAGCCCATTTGGCAAATGCAATTAATTTCTGCAACATTAAATTGTCTTTTCCTAATTGTCCATATGGACACCCAGGCAGAAGGAGTAAGGGACAGAATGAAAGGCAATTAATGGCACTTCTGTGCCAGTGATGGGGTGTTCTAATGGTGTACTAAAAGCTGTCTGGCCACTGCACTAGAAGACAGACTGGGGTCCACCAAGGTGCCACTCAAGCTGAGGAAGTTGCCCAGGCCTCTCAGATGGTTGGGTATGTCCACTGTGGTGTGGCGGGAGGCAGTGGCTTACCTGATAAGTGTTTTCTGAGCCTCTTGCTGCATCTGTGGGGAGGTGTTGGACCCCAGGGGTATGGCGTGCCCCTCCAAGTCTCAGGTCTTCAAACTGCAGGCAAACACCCAGTTGAGGCCTTAAGCTAGGCCTGACCACACTGGCAGTGTCATCTCAGTAGTGGACAGATCTAGAATGAGTCTTGCTGTCCCAGGCCGAGTATCACATATGCCTGCAGGAGGCCTTGATGGTTTATTTCCACAGGGCCCCTGCCCCTGCAGACCCTAGCCTGGTCCACCCAGCCATGCTTCTCTCTGAGTAGCTGCCTTGGCTTTCCTTTTGTCGCATCCCTGACTATTCTCTGACCTCGAAACTCTCAACATTGCTGTACCCTGAGCTGCTAATGGTCCCCCAAATCAACAAGCCTAGCCCAGCTGGCAAACCTCCCCTCTGAAAACCACCTCTCTGCCCATGGCCACATTGTACCACGTGACCCTGATATGCACACCCACCATCCAACCCAGGTGGGTCTGTGCACTCATATGGGCTCCTGACTGCAAAAAAGATAGACCTCCTATTCAAACTGGCTGAAGAAAAATGGGAATGTATAAGCTCTTACCAATGAAAATTGTAAGAGGAAGAGTTCCCAGGTTAGCTGGATCCAGATGTTAACAAAAAAAACAAAAAGCACCTTATTGAGACTCTATCCTGACTCTGCTTCCATCTCTGTTGGCTTTACTCTTCAGTGGCACACACACCTCCAACAGTTCTAGGCTAACATCCTACCACCTTTACAACTCAGCGCAGAGATAGTACCTCTCTCCCAAAAGCAGCAGGAAAAAGCCCCAAAGAGAGGACCTTACTAAGCTCATGTGGCCATCCTTGAGAAAATCACAGGTCCAAGGGCTGAAATATGCTGACTGGCCCCAGCTGAATCATAGGTTCATTCCTGGAGCTGGGGGCTGGTGTGGGGGCGGGGGGCAGACTCCTGCCTCACTCACATGGATTCAGTAGCAGGGAGCAGGGATGGCATTACCCAAAAGAAGACCAAGAAGCTGCTATTAGAAGAAGGTGGATAGGTGCTGGACAGACCCCACAAGACATTCTGCAAGTCTCTTAGGAATCAGGACTCTACACTTATCAACGTGGACTCGTGGACAGAAATATGGGATTGGAATCTGCAAGGCAATGATGTATGCAGAGAGGCAGGGAAAGCCTATCTGCAAAGAGCATGAAAAATGAAATAGAATGCACAAAGAGACAAACAGCAAGGACTTTCCCAGATCCCTGAATAGCCTCAACTTCCAGTCCCTTCTGAGGCCAGACTCTGATGACATTCTCGTTAACTCCAGGAGGGAAGAGATTGTGTCTTCATCAGCATGTGTTTTCTTCAGGGACCAACATACCCATTTCCCTTTGTGGAACCACTTTCTCTTCTTCCAGTTCATGTGGTTCACTGAGGCTGACCCCACTCCTCCCTACCAAATTCAGAGTGAGGGCACATGACCCAGGCCTGGCCGATCAGCTTGTTCCATGCCTCTCCTGGCTAGTGACTGGTTCGGAGACAGGCATATGAGAAAAGTCAGGCCAATAAGACTGGATTTCTAGGGCCTTTGTTCAACCTCTGGGAAAAAGACTATCTCTTTCCACAGGACTGTTGCAATTTGAGCTGATGTCCCCCCAGAGTTGCTGAATGCCAGGACAGAGCCTAAGGAAGAAGCCAACATAGAGGGAAGCAGCGATGACAGATGGAAACAAGTTCTGAAGATATTATTTGGGTGTCTGGATCCAGCTGTGCCTGAAAGCATACTCTATCCCCTGGGACTTTCAGTTAGGCAAGGCAATACGTACCCTTTTTTCACGTAAATTAAAGTCAGAGTTTCTGTCACTTATAATCCAGAGAGTCCTGATTAATAGACTCTCCGTCAAGCCATTTTCCTCCCATCAGTTCCTACCCATTGCTCAGTCACCCATGAGGAAGCAGATTGAAGTCAGATGATGAGGGGAGTGCCAGGTCCCAAACACCACCAGCTCTCTGCAAGCTTCAACCTCCTCCATCAGAGCCAAGCCTGCCTGAGGTGCATCATGACCCAGAAGCTCTGCCCAGCCGTCTGGTGGGTCTTGGAGTTAAATATCCTATCCAGGTTCTGGGACAAAGCCGTATACCCAGGCCTTCTACACTACCGATAACACCATGAATGAGAATGCAGTCAAGCCCTAGGACACTGCCTGATTCCACCTGTGTCTTTGTGGAGGGGTTAGATAAGGATTTGGGTCCCAGGTCATCTTCCTGCTGATGCTCGTGCTACTTTATAGATGGTACAAGCCAGGTAATGTTCTGCCCCATTCAAGGGTGTTTAAATACTTGAATAAATTACCAACATTTAAAAATCAGAAAATCTCACATCACATTCGCTTAGCAATTTGAAGATCTGGATTCATGTGACCAGATAATAGCAGCCCCTTTTGACTGGCATGGGCTCCTATTTTCCACAGTCTCCACCAGCCCAGCCACTTCAGGCATTTGGGTATAGGACTTCCCACATATTAATAATACATCCCAGCATACAGATTAGAAAGAAAGAAATCAACCTCTCCCTACTTACAGATTACATGATTATCTATGTAGAAAATTCCAAGGAATCTATATACACACACAAACTCCTAGAACTAATAAGTGAATTCAGCAACGTTATTTCTATATACTGGCAATGAACAAGTAAAAACCGAAATTAAATACCATTTACAATTGCTCAGAAAAATGAAATACTTAGGAATAAATTCAGCAAAAAATTACAGGGATCCTATGCTGAAAATTGCAAAATATTGATGAAAGAAATCAAAGATGATCTAAATAAATGGAGAAATATACCATGTTCACGGATTGGAAAATTCAACATAGTAAAGATACCAATTCTCTCCAAATTGATATACAGGTTTAGTGCAATTCCTATCAAAATCCCAGCAAGACTTTTTTTTCTAATAGATACAGCAAGCTTATTCTAGAATATATATAGAAAACCAAAGAAACTAGAATTTGAAAAAGAAGAATAAAGGGAGAGAAATCACACTACCCACTCCGAAGACTTATTCTAGAGCTATGGTAATCAAGACAGAGGGGCAGACACATAGATCAACAGGACAAAATAGAAAACCCATAAATAGCCACACACAAAGCTGTAAAAACAGTTCAATGGAGGAAGAGTAGTCTTTTCAGAAAATGGCATGAGAGAAGTGATGTGACTCTGTTTCATTCATTGCTCTACCCCAGGCACCTACAACATTAACTGGCACCTAAGTGCTTAGTATCTGTTGAATGTCGAGTAGTTATAAAAACTACTTTTTATTTTAACACAGTGTTATCATTATCCCTGATGGATAAAAGGGAAATTTGAAGCACAAGGAGGTCAGAAGATTTGCCCAGTATCTCACAGCATATAAGAGGCAGAGCCAATATAGGAATACAGATCTAATTGAATCCTCTCATTGATCAATTTCTGCCCTCTTTCTGCAGGATAAAGAAACTCAAGTTCAGAGAGACTGCATGAATTTGCGAGACCCCACAGCCAGCAGGTGAGAAAGCCAGATTCAATCGAGCATCTGTCTGAGCCCAGGATCTGTATGCCACGGCTCTCCAAAGCCACACTCCCTGCGGGTTCCCAGACTGCTTCACCGAGCCACGCTGCCCCTCTCACCAAGCTCCCGCCTTTCCCTGCATCTGCTCAGAACCTGTTGGCGCATGTGGCTTAAACACTAGGGCTCCCAGCAGGGCACAGCTCACCGAGCCAGCTCATTTATTCATTAATTTGTTTTCCATATTTCCAAACAGAAAGTGGCTGTTTCAGGCAAGACAAATCAATATTGTGCAATTCATCTTCATTCCCACCACATCTGCACACTATCCCCGGTGCTCCTCACCGAGGCTCCTCCTAATGGGTTCCTGGACGCTGATGGGTAGGATTCGCTGAGGCAGCCACACCACATTGGCAGATTAAATCATTAATATCTGCATCAGTCATTTTTTATGAGCCTCCCTTATCCCGAACTCCTCACCACCCTCATGTTGAGTGCACTGGTAGTGATCTGGCGGACACGGTAAAGGTGAAATTGCCACTTCTGAGATTTCGTTGGCTGCAACCTTGGAGATACTGATTTTCTCACTTTTCTAAAGTCTGGTATCCCTCCCAGAGTTGCAGAAATTATGGAGATGGACACTGAATGTGGACTTGCTGGTTCCTCCCACTCCGTTTGCCAGAGGGTTTTCTTGTTTTCCTAGGAAGAGGAGAAAGGTGGTTTACTCACATGCATTTTGTAGTTACAGTCTACAACAGAGCTCTTACTATATGCTGACCACTGTTAAGCATTGTACAACCATGCTCATTGTGACCTCCCAGCAACCCAGGCAGGTGGGAATTACTATTAGGAAACTGATGTTCTGAGATTTTCCCCAGATTACAGGGAACTTGAAAGATTACAGGGAACTTGAACTCAGGTGTGCCTAACTAACTCCAGACACCGTGCTCTTGACCAACACCTACCTTGCCACTACCCATTAGCTCCAAGAGAGGACACAGTTAGAAAGAAAACAGATGTTAGGTGCTATGGATGGAATGTCCCCTCAACCCTTGTATGTTAAAGCTCTAACCCCTAATGTGATGGTATTGGGAGATGGGGCTTTTGGGGGATATCAGGCTTAGATGAGGTCATGAAGATGGGGCCCCATGATGAGAAAGTTTTCTTTTAAGAAGAGGCAGAGACCAGAGCATGCATGTCTGCACCATGTGAGGACACCATGAGAAGGTGTCGGTCTGCAAGCCAGGGAAAGAGCCTCACCAGGAACCTGACCATGCTGGCACTCTGATTTTTGACTATCGAGCTTCCAAAACTATGAAAAACCAATACCTGTTGTTTAAGCCACCCAGTCTGTGGCATTCTGTTGGGGCAGTCTAGGCAGACTAAGACATCACAAGCATCACCATGTCCTGGAGCAGGGTTGCAGGTCAGCCCAGGGAGGCAGGGGTGAGCAGATCCTGGAACCCAGAGTGCACTGTGGACTGGCATGCATTTACACCTCCTCTGCCCACTGACAGTTCCACAAACCTGAAATTCCCCACCCTTCAAAGCAGGAGAGAATTGGATGTATTTTGTCTTAAGCTCCAGAAGGTTTAACTTTATTTCTAAAGGAGCAGATAATAAATATTTAAGGCTTTGTGAACCATACATACTCTGTCACAACTCTGCCATTGTAGCACAGAAACAGCCATGGATGATAGATAGATGGATGGGTATTGCTGCAGCTCAATAAAATTTTATTTACAAAAAACGGCAGGGGACCAGAGTTGGCCTACAGGCCATAACCTCCTGTTCTGAAGGATGCGGCTTTAGGAACAACTGTTTGTGATTTCTGGACCAGTGACACAGACCTGTCCTGCACCACTCAGTGGGGCTGAGATGTAGGGAGTTTTGGCACCAGTAGGGGAGAAGCAAAGTCCATGTCAACATGGCCAGACTGAGGCAAAACCTCTTTCATGGAGTGGAAACCAAACTGGAATAAGCCAGAAAAACATGGCAGAAAGTAAGTCTAATGATAATAAAAGTAAAAGGCAAAATCCTGACAGTGGTCTACAAGGTGCTCATGATATTCTGTCCCTGAGCCTTGCTTCACTGACCTCATCTCCTGCCACCCCTCCCCACGCATGCTGCTCTTGGCCATACTGGCCTCCTTGCTCTTTTCAAACATCCAGCCTTGCATACCCCAGGGTCTTTGCACCTGCTGTTCCCTCTGCCTGGACCATACTGCTGGGCTAGCCTGCTGGAAGAGAAGACCACATGGAACACAGACAAACTGTGCCCGGTGAGGCCATCCTAGACGAGCCCCTGGCCAGTCTGCCAGCTGACCATGAAGGAGTCCAGTCAGGGTCAGCCACACTTGTTCCAGATCAGCAGAACAACACAACCAAACTGTAGACTCACAAGAAATAAGTCTTTGCATTTTGAGTCACTTCATTTTGGAGTTCTTCCTTACACAGCAACAGATAACTGACACAGGAGGCTGTACCACCAACATGCCACATGACTAACAGGAATGTTTGCTCTGGCTGGTCTCCAAGTTCCTCAGAAAAATAAGAGAATCATAAAAATGTTACTCCTTCTACCTGATCTCTCAGCAGTATTCTGCACTGTGGCTCACTCTCTTTTTCTGAAACTCTTTCTAACTGTCTGTACCACCCCAAATATGTGGTGACCATCCTGGGGAGGCATCTCTCCCAGGGCTTAGCCCAGTGGCTCCCTCATTAGTCAAAGCAATACATGTTTGTTGAGTGAGTGAATGAATGAATGGTCAGTCCCCATTCCCTTCTGGCCATCAGGATAGGAAACTTTTTGTCCCTTCACTGCTCCCTCCTCCCCCACTAGTCTGATGCCAGTGCACATAGTAGGTACTCAATAAATATTTTTGTTGAGTAAATTAATAAATACATGATATAAAAGATGAGCATCTGCCCTGTCCTCACTTTTATGGGAGAGCTCTGGAGAGCAGACACAAAATCAAATTGCACTTTCTACAGTTTTGCTAAAATGGAATTTGCCAAAGACATTCTGAAAAATGGATTTAATTAGGCCTGTTAATAGGGGAGTCGTTGGTGACTAAGATTTAAAGCTCAGGCTAGAAAAGGTATCAATGATTTTACCATTTTAAGTTATAATAGGAGGTTATTTCTCCCACCTTAATTTTAAGAATGCATCTCAATGAAACCTCAGCTTCGGAGGGAAACAAAGCCAAAGGTAGAGGTCAGATCTGATGTCTCATTGAAATGCAGCACCTGAGATGCCACAGCGGAACTTGAACTGGCTCAGCCCAGGTGTGCTCGATATGGGAGAAGGGGTTTAGCGGCACTGCACAGCCAGATCTCATTACACTAACGATTGTCAGTACAACTCAGTGTGGCCTCTAATTGCAAGAAGCATCCAGAGAGGGAAAGGGGCAGCCATCTCTAATGATGGAATGAAATGCCATGTGGGTTTTCAGAGCTCTGTGGATTTCTTGCATTCCATTCTCCCATTAGGCACTTTCAGAGATCTGAGTTCTAATTGGTTCCATAATCAGACCCCAGAAGGAGCACGCCCTTATTCTTTAGCTCACCACTCTCAGAAATACTCAGCTGTCCCCAAATTCTGAAGCCAAGTAAAGGAAGTGCAGCTTGGGATTATACCTTATCTTCAAATACAAGGAGCCTGAAATCCCCAGTGGAAGACTTCTCCTGGACTCAGGAAATGAGTCCTGATACAGAATAGTGCATCACTCACTCTACAAATTTTTACTGAATGGAAGTAAGTGACAGGCACCATTCTGTGCAGAGCTGGGACTATGGTGAGGCAAGTGAGGCACTCATTTCAAGGGCAAACTTTAAGGGAGTGATAACTCAGGAATCCAGACAATGTATTTTTATACCTTATTATTAAAAAAAGTAATGTGCAAATATCTATGTTGAACAAAATATCAAAATTTTAATTACAGACAGGACCTAAGCCTCACTCAGGCCCAGCCCTGGCTCCAGGGCCTGGGGATTCAGCAGTGACCTAGTCAAAGCCCCTCCATCCATAATCCTAGGGCGGGTGGAAGACTATGAACAAAATCACTGAGTCAAATCAAATATACGGGGCTGGTGAAGAGTGTTACAGGGAGAAATAAAAAAGGGAAGGATGTAATTCCATAATAAACATCTCAAAATCCCTCCCCAGCCAATACTGTCTGAGTGTAGCAGAAAGAACAGGGACTCAGGTCAGTCCACAGGACAGAACCCCGCCCCACCGCCCACTTGCACTTGGTCTCAGGGCAGGTGACTGGCTTTCCGGTTTCAGTCTCACACTCTATCTGAGGAATGGAACACGAAGTTCATAGTGACACGTGGAGCCCTGGGCTCGGACCATTACGCTCACTCCCTCATTGACCCTTACCACCGTGCAGTGACCCTGCATACTTCTACCACATTGGAAACTGCCACCTGAGTTTGAGCAGCCTGCCCAAGGGAGACTGAGGCTTTGAGGTTCTTCAGGCCAAGTCCCTGGCTGTATGCTCAGCACCTCCAACCAAAGCAGGGTTCTGTGTCTAAGTGACCTTGAGCGAGCCTCCGGATCTTTCTGAGTCTTGTTGTCCTCATTTGCAAAATGGGGATAGTAACAAGGCTCCCCCTTGCCGGACCAATGGAGCTAGGCGTATGGCATATGGTGGGGCCCTGTAAGTGTGAGTGCCCCTCCTCCCTCTGCTGTGCCCTGGGCCACAGTACCAGTCTCCACGGCAACAGGACAAACCAACGGGTGAAGTTCAAACACAGCCCATTTCCTATTTTCCTGACAGCTTATTTCATGGATCACAGAGACCCAAGTACAGCTGCTTATTCAACAGAGGAAAGAATGAATTCATTTTCATTCCTTAATACCCAGTGTGACCTATTCTCTGTTGATCTGTCCTTCCAAGGCTACAGCCCTTCCCATGGAAGTTCAATTTGGCCAGAAAGAGAAAATGCGCAGTAATGACAGAATGTCCTGCCCAGAGAATGCCGGGAGCGGAGCCACTGCCATGTCGGTAATAAGCCCAAATGAAAGATATTATGTCACCTCGTTTGAATTAAACAGATGAACTATAGTCCTAGACCATTAAAAATGAACCAGTCTGCTGGACAGCTTCCAAGTGCTTGCACTCAGCACCCCGCAAAGGTTCTCGGCTCCAGCGGAGTTTTATATTCTCATTTTCTGCCAATAATTCCTCCTCTCTGTGAACATGGAGGAATAATTTGATGAAAAGGCCACTGGCCCTTCAATGGTGGCCCCTTTTCATGGGTGGTCCCAGCTTTGCTAACTCAGGGCCACCCGAGCCCTTGCTGGTCACTGCCGTGGCTCATGCAGACAGCCAGGAGGGGATGAGGAGGGGAGGAGGGAGGGGGTGTAGTTGAGAATCACCAGGCAGCCACAGGGCAGGCAACCAGGGCTGGCCTGCGGACTGGGTGATGGTTAAGTACCCCCTGGCAATGGTTTCTCCTCCAGGACTTCAGAGATCTCCCACACACAGCCCAAAAGTCCAGGGAGGGAGGCAGTTGACAGAACCGTATCCCTTTACAAACAGGGAAACTGAGGCAGCTCCAGGGCACTTGGGACCATGCGTCCTGCATGCCTCGGTGTGAGGGCCACTGGGGCCCCTGCAGTCCTCCTTCTGCCTTGCTCCCATGCCCTGTCTCTCTGAGCACCCTGCTCCTACACACTTTCTACCCTGCCCTTCCATGACACAGTGGCCTCTTCCTCAAGCTCTGCCACCCACTTGCTTGGTGGCCCAGGCAGGGCTTCCCCTCTCTGAGAATCTCTGTCCCCACCTGCAAACCTGTAATTCCCAGGTGCCTCTCAGAGTAGGATTAGCCTGAGGGTAAGGAGGCCCAGGTTGAATCCTAGCTCTGCTGCTTGCAAGCCATGCAACTTTGGGAAATCTGTCTGCTTACTGAGCCTCAGTTTCCTCATCTGTAACCTGGGACTTAAGAAGGGTTGTTCTCCAAAGGTTCCTCTGCCCTGACACCCTGCCCCAACACCCCAATCCCATCCAACGTGCATTTAACATCCTTCTAGCTTTAGGACTCAGCACTTGAGTTAGAAATTACTCTCATTTAATCCACCCCCAAAATGAACACATCTACTTGCAAGGCCTTATATTGACGATAAAGAGGTTTTATATCAAAACAGTAATTAATAATAATAGTAATTAAACCTATGGGACTTTCCAAGCATCAATCATTGCTCTACGTGTAAAGCAAAACCTTACGGAACACTAGAGCCTCTTCTAGGCACTGGGGATTCAGCAGTGGCAGAACACACTCCCTGACCTCAAGGAGCTCAGAATAAGTGTTTTACTAGCTCTGTTTCTTAGAGGAGGAAGCTGAGCTGAGAGGGTTTGGCTAACTTGGCCAGGTGGCACAGCTGGTGGGAGGCAGGGCCTGGGTATAACCCATGTCTGTCTGACCCCGGAGTCTGTACCACAGAGCCTGGCTAAGGCCTCACCCAGGAGCCACCACAGAGAACTTGCCAACAGTTTAGAGCCTAAGGACTGGCATGCTAAGGGCATCCGGGAGCAGCCTTCCATGACCTTTGGTCTAACCAGATGGTTCTCAGGTGTGGCCCACAGGAACACCTCACACCACCCCCATGACCCAGCAGTCAGGAGCTGGCCTTTGGGGCAGGCAGAGGATGAAATGAGGTTAAGTGGGATATTGCAAACTAGGGCCCGGCACAGACCTGACAGGCAGCGGGCCCTTTCTTTACATCCCTGTGTGACTCCAGCACCTGTGCAGGGGGCGCCAGGTGCTCCCCTGGTGTGTGCGGGGCTCTGTCTCTTAGTGGAGCACTCACTGACTGCCCAGTGAGCACACAGTAGGTGCTCAGGGACACACTAAAGTCAAGAATGCCAGTCCTTGCTCAGGTGGGGCCTAGTGATGGGGCCTCCTGGAAAGACATAAAGGCACCATCAGAGGCTCGCAGGGAAGACTCCCGGGTAAGCGTGCTCTGCATGGAGAACCTTGGGGGAGAGTGAATGCCCCAGAAGGGGATGCTAAGGGCCAGAGGGTTTTGTGGTTCCAAAAAAAAAAAGTGTGTATATGTGTATATACACTTACATCTGTTTTCATGTAGATGTACATATGTGTTTACTATATGCATATAGGTATCTATTCTTAGATGAGTATGCACACACACATACACTTTCATATTCACATATTTATGTATGTATTCATGTATATATACATATGTACTCAAGTATTATTTAATGTATTTTTTCATACATATACATTTATTTTGTCTTAAGATGGAAGGTCCCATGAGGGTAGGGCAACACCACCCCAAGTGGGCTCCTGTCAGTCCGCAGCCCATGCGGGAAATGCTGCTGCCAGTGCTGCTCCTTCTCCCAGGGCAGGGAGTCAAGGCACTGGGAGGTTAAGGTGGTCACACAATGTCACCGGGATGGCAGACACGGGATTTGAACTGCAGCACACCAGAGTCTGAAGCCCTTTCTCCGCCAGAGCACCAGGATGTAGAGGGGCAGTTGTGCTGTCGCCCTCCCCTTATTCCCCAACCCATTTTCTTTTCCCTGAAGCCCTTCTCACTGACTGAAATGTGTCTGCGTCTCTCCACTCTCAACTGTGATATCCACAAAGGAGGACTTGTCTGTCTTCTAATGTCTAGAAGATCACCTCTCACACTTACTCATTCTCAGCATTTGTGGAGCATTTAGTCCTCCCCACCCACTTGTGTGTCAGTAAGCATGGTTCCAGAGTGGGGAAGCTGAGGCTCGAATGCACATTGGTCTGACTGCCTGACCACTAAGCCCTGCCCTCCTCTCACCCCGCACGTGCTTGAAGGGGAAGTGCGCCGTCTCTAGGAGGCCATGTAGCCTCTGACCCTTGGCTCCTGAGCCCCACAGCTGGCTCTGCTGTGTCTTCAGCAAACCCTGAGCTCTGCCTTCAGAACAGAGCCGGAATCCGACCACTGCTCTCCAGGTCCATTGCCACCCCAGTTCAGGCATCCCCCTTGTCCCCCACACTATCGTGCTGACTCCAGCTAGCTCCCTGCTCCATCCCTGCCCCCTCCTGACTGCTCTCCATGCCGGCCTGTTCACACCCTCGTCCACTCACGATGTCTCTCCTCTGCTGTAAAGGCCCCGGTGGTTCCCAAATCACTCCATAAAATCCAAAGCGCTGACCAGGGCTCCCAAGGTGCCAGCTCTCTGTGCCCCCTCTATGACCTTTTCTCCTGGAGCTAGCTCACTTGGACTGACCGACAGTGGCCCGGTGTTCGTGCTCATGTACACACACGGCACATGGGCACACACGCACCCTCATTCTGTGAGGTACCCCTGCCCTGCTTCATTGTCCTCTTCACATTTATTATGACACAACAGATATGTGCTTGCATCTTTCTTATTTGTTTCACATCTCTGAGGTCAGGGGCTACCCACTGCCTGACACAGAGCAGGTACTCAGTAAGCACTAGTGAAAGGAAAGACAGATCTGAGTTCAGGAAGTATTTGTTGACTGAATGATGGAAACCAGAAAAGCACCTCACTGAGTTAGGAGGGATTACAGTGTGTAAATCCAGAGAACTGACACTTAACTTAGCCAGGGTTTTCTGCTGGAATATTAAGGATAAATATTAGGTTGGAGGTGTGGACTGCTGGGTCATTTCTGAGCTGGTGAAGCCCCTCTGATAATAATCTTTCCCATCTTCAAAATAGAGAAAAATGTATAGATTCCCCATCAGGGGATTGAATGATACGGTTAGATGCTGAGACAGGAAAGCAGCCCCAGAACCCACTGCAGAAACCTTCAGAGAGAAAGCTCAATCTAATGAAACATGTGGGTAATGTCTAGGCTCACAGCTCTGTATAAAGCAGACTCTGCCATGTTAACAATTAAACCCCCCAATCTTGGTGGCTGAGCACAAAAATAGTTTATTGCTCACTGACATCACAAATGCATTTGGTGGAGGGAGGGATTTCTGCATCCACCTGGTCATTCAGGGACCCACGCTCTATCCTCTTGTGGGACTCTGATACATTTTCAGCACAAGGCTCCCAAAGGTCCCTGCAGAAAAGGGAGAGAGAAGAATGCATTGGAGATTTTATCTGTAAGGGGATTGGAAATGTACTTTTCCTAGGCCCAGGAGAGAAATGAGATGGTTCAGTGAACATGCAGCGTGGTTTCTGTCATACCAGGGAAGGGTGGACACCAGCCTTCAGGACACACAGATAATGTGACTGTAACCAGGTTTCCTATCCAAGTCTTGGCTGGGATGCAGGCAGTTAGGTTGAGGTCCTGTGAGTACCAGTCACCTGTATGAAGAAATCGAAATACATGAGAGAAAGGGAATCTGGAGATAGAAGCTGGAATGCATGTTTCAGATGGAGAGGTGTCCCAAGGGGCAAACAGCAACAGAGACTGGAAACTTAGAAGGCAGTCTGGCACACAGCTGCCAGCATGAGAAAGGAGCCGCAGGGAGAAAACACCCTTGGTGCTGGGACTGTGAACTCAGAAGGGTCCTGCTCCATTTGGCCCTGAGCACATGCATCCCTGGAGGGTGCCAGAAAGCAGCACCTGGGCAGGGCCACTGTGGGCTGACCCCCAGGGTGACAGGGACCTGGCAAGGGCACCGCTCTCAGGGGGCTTCTCAGGAATGAGGAGGCTGGGCCCAAAGAACAGGAGCTCACATGGGACACGGAGACCTCTAGAGTGAACAAGAGAGACTTTCAGAGGGAGGGTGCTGAACTGAGCCACACCTATTCATGTGGCTTCACTGGATTCACACACAGGCTGCTGATCCTGGTGTTACGTGGGCTGGGGAGGAAGGGGCCTCTGGTCACTGTGCGCTCTACCATTTATTCTGGACGAGCCCCAGGTGTTTGTCCCAGTCCTCACAGTGCACTGTGCCTGGGGCAGGTGGGATGGGGAGTGGAGGGAAATGTGTCCAATAGGTTCACCTTTCATCTCCAGCAATGGGGCACCTGTCAGCCAGTCCTGATGCCCAGCCTACCTGCCTTGTGCTGACCCTGCCTCTCTCCCACCAGTCCCCTAAGGCTAGGCTTTGTCCCTGCTTCCCCCAATAGGTGGGCCCTGACACACCCCTCCCTCTGGCATCACCACAAAGCCATTATATCCGTCCCTTCCCTTCAACTCCCTAGAGTGGAATGTAGGGAAGAGAGAGGGGTCAGGCAGCTATGAGATGCCCCTCTACACCCCAGAAGGATTAGAATTTCTACAGCAAAGGAGATGCCTCCGTGTACAGCAGAGGGAAGCTAAATGACCCCGGGCTCTGGGAAAGAAATTCACAATAAAGATGACAGTGATAATTAGCACTGACACTGCTGAGGGCTGCCAAGGGCTCAGTGACTCACTCTCCAAGCCGTGCCTTCCCTCTCCCCGCCCCCTACATCCCAAGCAGAGTCAGCCAACCCTCTCTGTACCTATTACATTCAGGCTAAATGAGGGGCCATCCGTCTCCCAAATATTAAGGTAAGAGTTGACTTGAATCTTTATGCTTCTTGATCTTTTGAGGACCATGAATACCCTTAAGCATTTGATGAAAGCCCTACTATGACTCCTTCTCTAGAGGGAAAAAATCACGTATTGTAGCTCACTGCAAATTTGGCTTACAACTTTGATGGCTTCTCAAAGCCTTTAAATCCTACCTATGAACTCTTTAGAGGTCAGTGACGTTTTTCATTCATTCAGCCATTCAGTGGACATCTGTGTAGTGTGGACTAATACGTGTCATGCCAGGAGTTTTCATCTACAGTACTCCTTCGTCAGAGCTGCGCACAGAACCATGTTCAAGGAAGCCCACCGAGCTGGGCTTCCCCTGCTAGCACGGCAACTCCCAGTGCTAGCTGCACATTGGAATCACCTGGAGAGCTTTTTAAAATTCTGATGCCAAAGCCTTATCCCAGACCAATTAATTCAGAACCTCTGGAAGTGGACCCAGGCTTAGGCTTTCCCAGGCAATTCTGCTGTGCAGCCAAGGGAGACAGCCACTGTCCTAGAAAAGCTAAACATGGTTTTAAAAACTCCCTAGATGGCTGAGATGCACACCCGGAGCAGTTCATTTATTATTCACTCTCAGTAAATGTCTAATGAGCATCTACTATGTACTGGGCAGAAAGCTGGGCACTGGGGACATAGCAGAGAATAAGGAATCAGAATCTCTGCCCTCACCAGGTTTGACGTTCCAGCAGAGGGAGTCAGCAATAGGTAACCAATATATAAAAATAAACTGTAAATTGAACTTAATTCCACAAGGCACATAAATTAGGAAGTGACACAGAGAAGAATAAAGGGACCTTCTTGGGGAGGCCAGGGAAGGCTTCTGGAGGACACTGGAGCTGAAGCCTGAAGGCCGCAGGGCCCAGGGAAGAGCATTCCAGGTGGTGGGAACAGCCAGCACAGAGAGCTTGAGTATAAGTGAGAAAGTGGCCAGTGTGACTCGGCCTCCAGGTGAGGTGTGACCTGGGGCCAGGCTGAGAGAGAGGAGCCAGACCAGGCAGCCTCAGCAATCTGGCGAGTACTTACCAGTACTCCTGTGACATTCCCTCCATCCTCACGCCTGCCCCCACGGAGTGATACCCTGAGGAAACGCAGCTCCCGAGGCTGGGCTGGACAGCCAGGTCTCCTGATGAGGCACAGCAGAGGCCACAGGCCCCTCGGAAAGTGGTTCCGAACTGGCCCGAATCCCCATCTCTGCCCAACTCAGTTTGGGAGGGACGCTGATGTACCTGGTGCCAGGACAGCACTGTTCTCCCACCCACCCTCACCCCACTGACCACACAGACCCTATCACCATGGGAACCGGGCCAGCCGATCAGAACACTCCGCTTTAAAAAGGAGCCTTATAAATTGAGCCTCCTCTCTCCAGACAAGCCACACCAACATTTAGAGGCCTCCCAGGGCCCCCTCCACCTGGATAAACCAATTCAGTTGCCCCCTATTTCCCTCCAGGATAGAAAAGGAGACCCTTCTGCCTGGAATGCTCAGGGCCAAGATACAAGCCTAGAGCCACCCAGTTTAGAGCCCCAGTCATCCTCGTGGGTGCCCCATGACACAGGGGCAACCCAGGAACCCCTGAGAGTTCCCAGTGGTAACCTGGGCAACACCTGGAGCAGCAAGAGCGATGTTAAGAGCACGCGGCAGTCCAGCCTGGGCAAGTGCAGTGGCCTCAGCAGGCTGAGCAGCGGGTATGCGGGAGATGAAAACAGCAAGGTCAGCTTGCTGGGCAGCAGCAGAATCGTGAGGTTGAGTAAAAGGCTCCTCACCAAGGCAAGCAGCTCCGGAAGCAGCCAGCTGTGTGTCAGGTACTCTCCCAGCCAGTTAAGGAGCCAGCCGAGCAGCCAAGCTGACACCACCAAGCAGACTGGAGAAGAAAAGTGAACCCAGCCTGCCAGGCAGCAATGCCAGCAGCCTGACCAGCATCAGTTTCGTCAGCCTGGACAGCAGTGCCATCAACTACCAGGTGAGCAGCCTTCTCTACAGCCAGGCCAGCAGCTGCCAGAGCCTCAGGGCGGATGACAATGTGCAAAGCGGGCTGACGAGCAGCACCAGCCTTCAGGAGAACAAGGCCGGGGGCAGTGTGGAAGCTAGTGACCAGGTTGCCAAGGCTGAACAGCCTGCCCAGGTGTGCACACCTTTATGAGAAGATTCGCAGGCTGCCAAGCTATCAGAAATTTCAGCTGTGAGGACCCAGCAAACGCAGACTTTACCCAGAATGCTTATTGCCAAGACAAGTAGGAAAGGCCTTGATTTTAGAAGTACACAGTGTCATACTATCAATGACTAGCTCCATCTGTAATAGCAAGCACAGGAGGTAACGTAGCAAAAATTATTGATGATGAGCAACATCTGCACTGAGCTTCAGCAATCAATGATGAGGCCACGTACATGAAGCAGCACAGTTGGGATGGACAGCTGTATCAAGCTCCATCCATGCTGCGGCCACTTCTGACAAAACCGCCAGTGGCAGTAACATCAGCCCTGTGAACCCCAGCAACAAGCCAGCCCTAACGGGATCCATCAATGGCCAGGCGGTCTGTACTGAGAACCATCATGGCGGGATTATCTGTGCCCAAACTCATCAGTGGGGGCAGCTTACCAGTGGCAAGCTCCAACTCTACTGAGAACCATCTGCACTTAGCACCATCTGTAAAGAAATGGTCCAAAGTATCAACTGCAACCATGAGGAGCTCAGGAGCAGGCGGCCCGTGGCTGGGTCTGCCCACAGCGAGAGCGCGCCGGAGTGAACGGCGGCCGTGCGGAGCCAGGGCCGTGGGGAGCTCAGTCCGGACCAGGCTCTGAAACATGCTGCCCACGGGAGCCAGCAGCGTCTGGGGGACACTCATGACAGCTGTGTCAGGGGAGCCCCATCCCTGAAGGCATCGCGCAAGGGACCTTTACACTTCCATTTTGAGCACTGCTTCCCAGTCGCTTCAGCCCAGAATCTTCCCAGGAGCAAATGCCCTGGGATGCCCCGCTTGAATCACTCTGGAGATTGCAGAGGAGGCAGAGACAGGAAAGGAGGCTGGAAATCATCTTCTGTTGAGATGGTTGGGGCAGAGCCTCCGATGGCAGGACAGTGCCATGCTAAATGCTTAATGGTGACCGAGAGCAGCCCGGCCGAGGATGGTGGGGATGAGACAGCTCTGGGCCACTCAGTGAATGTCCTTCAGGTGGGTGGGAGGGCTGAGGTCTCTGCCTGTCCCTTGTCAGGACAATAAAGCCCTTCCCTGGGCTGACCACGCAGACTTGGGGGGTCAGTGTGTCCACTGAGTGGCAGAGATCAGAATAGTCGTGAAGACATCCACTAGGGACTAGAAGGAAAGCTGAGGGGCCAGCAAAAACAATAAAAGGTGTCTGGAGAGGCTAGAAGGGTGTGAGTCTGTGTGCATTCCCGGTCAAGGGGACAGTGACAGTGGGCCACGAACACACCGAAGAACCACGTTGAGAGAAGAAGTTAGCACCAGCTCTGCTACCTCTAAGCTGGTGACCTGGGGCAAAATACTTTCAACTCAGTTTCCTCGCCTGGAAAATGGGAATACCTCTATTTCATACATAGATAGGATGGTTATGTGGATTACATGAAAATGTGTTGTTAAGTACCTGGCAGGTAAAAGGTACTAAATGTTTGTCTCCTCCCCTCTCCTTACATCTCTGGAAAATAGGCACAGTGGTTTCTGCTTTGCTCCACTCACAGGCACGGAAAGGATAGTGGCTGCTAATACAGAGAAAAGCATTCTTGACAAAAGAAACAGGATGGGGCTGTAGCATCTGTTTAGGGGTCAAGAAGGTTCAGCAGATGTTTTTGATGGGTTTGGGGAGGGGTGAGCAGTTTTGAGATGGACTGGTGTCTGGATTGGTGAACCCTCTTCTCCAGCGTGAGTGCCCTGAGTACATTCTCCCCCACTTTCCACCGAGCAAAGTCGCTCAGCAGGGTCTGAGCCCCCATCCCTGCCCGACTGAGCCCCTGTCTGCCAGTGGGCTCTGGGGAAGCCTCATCCC
Source organism: Manis javanica (assembly GCF_040802235.1). NCBI lineage: Eukaryota > Metazoa > Chordata > Mammalia > Pholidota > Manidae > Manis > Manis javanica. The sequence continues at coordinate 47,768,914 of NC_133165.1, read as the reverse complement.
AACCCCCATCACTGCAGTGCTCTCCCCTTAGGATGTCTCCCTGCTTTCCTATCTCAGAGGAGAACGGAGGGCGCACAGAGGCCAGGTTGTAGGCTTAGCAAAGTTAGACAACACGCTGGAATCCTCAGCCACAAACTCCTCGGACACAGCTCGCCACCTTCCCCTGACCACCTCCTCCCACGTGCCTTCTCAGCAGCTGGCATCATCTCACCCTGCTGTCCAAGCCCAGACCTTTCACATCACATTGGAATCTGCCTCTGCCTTAGCTCCACGTCCCATTGGTCCCTAAACATCTCCCCACCCGCCACTACTGACCCCCTAACCCTGGCCGTCATACCCCCCACCCCACCCAGACAGTGGTTCCTGGCCCTGGCTGCATATCAGAATCACCTGGGGGACATCCCAAACATAGAGATGCCCAGGCCATCCCTGGGGACTTGCACTGGGCATCCATAGTGTTTAAAGTTCTCCAGGTGGTCCTGTTCAGCCAAAACTGGGAAAGGCCACTGCCCTTGATCTCTCCCTCCTCTAACCCACTTTCAACCTGGCTCAGCTGCAGGGGCTGGTAAGGTCAGGTGACGGTATGGAGGAGAAGGTGGATCGCCATCTATGGAGGAGCCACAAATCCAGGGTTCTATGTAAAATCTGAGTTTTAAATGTTGACCATAAATTCAAATTCCTTTTTTTGAAAAATAGGGTGTAGAAGTCAATGAAAATAGTTCTGAAGGCAGGTTCAGGCCCATATACTCAGTGGCTTCTGCTTCTAAATGGAGAACAGAGTGATCTTTCTGGTACAAAACTGCTTATATTCTTTGCTTTTAAGATCTTTTGAATTTTGTCCAAAGGATTTGACATGGCATTCAAGGCTCCTCACAAACTGACCTAAATGTGTTTTCCCTACCTGAGCATCTACTACTTCCTCCTAAACCTCTTTATACCATCTCAAACCTGGTTTCAAGCCTCTGGGCCTTTGCATGTGCTGTTCCTTCCACCTGGCGAAATTCACATGCACCCTTTCCAGTGTACAGACCTAGTTTGATGTACATATATAAACATAAATAGTCATGTACCCACCACCACACCCAGAATACCAAATAGTTGCCTGCAACCCAAAATCCCCTCATGCCCCTTGGTAGTCAGCCCCTCAACCCCACACCACCGAGTACTTGGCTCTCCCTATGGTTTCCCAGAATGCCAAGGCCTCACACAGTACGTGAAGCCTTTGAGGAGAGCTGCTTCCACTCAGCAGAAAGCATCTGTGCTGCATGCATGCTGTTCATGTCACTGCTAAGTATGTTCTACAGTTTATCTCTTCTTTCCTTGAGAGGACTTTGGGTTTGTTTTAGGCTTGGGGAGATTATGAAGCCATTAATAAACATTTATGCACAGGTTTTTGTATGAATATAAGTTTTTCATTTAGCTTGGATAAACACCTAGGAGTGAGTTTGTTGCATGGTACGTAAGTGTGTTTACTCTGTAGGAAACTGCCAAGTCACTTTCTAAAGGTAGCTTTACAGCTGCCAGTACTCCCTGTTTGTCATACTCTGGGGTTTTTGTTTTAATGAACTCCCTGTTCATTATCTCAACAACATGAGGGAGTTTGTATCAATCTCCCACTATTAACTCCATTTTACATATGAGAAAACTGAGGCACAACAAGGATAACTCCACAAAAATTAGTGACAGTGCTGGGATTTGAGCCCAGGCAGTCTGGCCCCAGAGTCCATGATCTTCGCCTTTAGTCCCTGTACCGTCCCATCTCTGCTTCAGACACTCAGGGTCCCTGGCATGTGCACGCAACAGGCCGTGCCCACACACAAAGCTGCCAGCCACTGTTTTTGGCATCTTGAGCCCTCAAGTGTACTGTCCCCCACTGTGTGCATCTATCTCCCCGAGGTTGGTGCCTCTCCCCACTCCTTCTGCATCCTTGGTGATGCCCACTCCCATGTCAGTGGCATCAGTGACTGACAAGTGAGTGCATGAACGAATGAATGAATGACCATGCAAGTGAGTGAAGGATGAATAGCTGAACCAGAATAAGAGAGCTGGGTCCCCCAAGGCCCGCACTCCAGGGACTACAAACCACTGTCCAAAAACAAATGTGGCTAAGGATCCAAAAGTTAAATAGTACTTACTGCGCATGCTGGAGCCCCCAGGACAGCTCCACCCTCCTCCCTCCATCTGCCCAGCAGATATGTCTTGGCCCAGGTTCTCTCCCACCCCAGCTCTGGGGACACAGCAAGCACCTGAAGTGAGGACCAGTTTTCAAGCAGGCACAGTGATTTCTTCTCTTCTGTCCACTAGCTTGGCATTCAAGGTGCAGGGGTTTGGAAGGACGGGCTGGCTGCAGGCACCAGTTCCTGAATTATTAACTGGGCTGGAGAGAGAGTTGCTTACAAATGCTGTGCGTCCAGCAGACCGTGGCGGCCCACAGACTTCAAACAGGCCTGGAGCAGGGAGGCCTGTGTGACCAAATCCGAGGCTTCTGCTCCCAGGCACTCCCTCGGCCTCCCTCCGCCAGCCCAGGAGGAAGCCATCTTTCGTGCCTTCTTCACACCATAGTGCCTGTTCAGTTGGATTCAGGCAACTGACCTCTCCTCTTCTGCCCACTCAGAAACCAGTGGACAAAATGGATTGAGTCTGACAATTACAGTTCTTTCTGAGCCAGGAGCTTGCTGGGTAAACCAGACTTCTGGTTTGTGGCTCTTCATGGGCAGGGAGGGGTCTAGGGTGTCCGAGGTTAGGGAAGGGGCTGGACACTAGCCTCAGGCTGATCCCATGGGGAGCTCTGAAATGTTAACTGCCACTCAGACCCAGTCCCACCATCTTTCAGAAGGGGCAGGTCCTTTGTGCCCCACACCCTGGGTAAACATAACCTCCTGGGTAGAATAACTCCTATCCAAGTGAGTCATTAGTGGCAACACTGGACAGGTAGTCTAGGCTGGGATGGTGGGTCCACAGAATTAGCAAGAACCTAGCTCCTTCCATACCTCCACTCTGCAGTCCTTAGGAGAAGGGCCCATCTTCATGGTCCAAGGTAACTGCTCAGGCTCCATCCAACACATCTCCATCCAACACATCAGAGCAGGGGGAGGAAGGAGAGAAGAAAGGTTTGACCCTTCTTTTGTAAGGAGGCTGTATAATTAAGTCCTACACAACATAGCTACATACAGTTATAAGGAAGGTAAAGAAACCTAGTCTTCATTCTAGGAAGCAATGTGCAGGAATAAAAATCAGCCTTCTGATGCTAATAAAGGAGGAAGGAATGGATACTGTCCAGACCATTCTCCCCTCAGAAGCTAAAGAAACCTTTCAACCCTCTGATAAAATCACTCTTTTACTTAAACCCTTTTCAATAGTTGGTGAAAACGGCCGCATTACTTAGCAGCTCTTCTCCATAAGAGGAAGAGTCGGTTTCTCCGCACCAGGAGCCTGGGCCGTCTTGTGATTCACTTTGAGCTGAGAAGGTGATGCTCTGTGGTTCGGAGCCTAGGCCTTAAGGGGCTTGCGGCTTCACACACTCCTCACCCTGCAGCCACCACAGAATGAGACTGGGCTAACTCGTTCCACCTGCTGAGAGCCCCCAGGCGCCCCCAACCGTGCCTGTCAAGCCATCATAAGCCAGTCAGCCCCCTCCCCCCCACGACTAACCACCTGCCCACAGGCACAGGAACAAGCCAGCTGACATCAGCGGGGCCTCACCAGCACCGGAGAAAAGCTCCGATGCCTTTCCCTTGCTCTCAGGATAAAGAAAAAAACCCTCACCATGGCTGCCAAGGGCCTGACTTGGCTGACCACTGTGGCCTCCTCACAAACCTTGCTCCTCCCTGGGATGCCTTCGCTCCGGGAGACCCACTCACCCAGAGACTTGGGCCCACGGTCCCCTTACTGAGCACGTGCAGCGCCCCTTCACTGGTTGCTGCCTACTCCTCCTCCAGAGCTCAGCTGGCATCACTTCCCCAAGGAAGGCTGCCCTGGCCTGCTTACCAGGTCCGGTGCCCGGGGCCCTATGCTCAGGCCACCATGCCCTCTCTTGCACAGCACTTAATGCTGGCTGTGACTCTATGCTTCTTGGGTGATTCTTAGATTAGAATCTGCCGCACGAGTCTAACTCTCCAAGGGCAGGGACTGGGTCTATTTTACTCGTTGCTGTGTCCCCAGAGCCTAGAACACAGTAGGTGTACCACTGTGCCCTAGCATCTAGAACCATGCCTTGCACACAGTAGGTGCTCATTCCCTACTTTTGAATGAGTGAGTTGAATCTCAGTGTTTTAAAGGCAATGCAGTGGAAACTAGTCAAGCTTCAACTGTAATGTTAGTTATTAAAATATGAAAGGTAACAAAATGAGAGCCTACAGAGGTTGAAAGTGCCACACACACACAGACCACACACTCTCACACACATGTGCACACATACACACACTCACCAAGTTTGCCAAGGATAGAAGTGAGTATTGATGGACTTCTCTCTTGGACTTATATGAGTCTTGAGGGCCACCCACTCTCCTCAAGGTACTGTCAGTTTGTAGTTTGTGAAAACTTGCCTAAAATCCCTTTGTTTCTGAGAAAAATCCTTCATTTACATATCACATTGACCAGTGCAAGCAGAGAACAATGTCATCCCAATCTTAGAATTCACAGTGATGCAGGATGAACATGGTTCAGAGCCCTGGGCACAGGTCTCAGCTCCACCACGCACTAGCCACGTGCCCTGGGACACGTGCCTCATCCTGTCTAATCCCATGCCACCATCTGTACAGTGGGGATGAAAACAGCACCTCCTCATGTTATGAGGCATAAACAGGGTCACTGTATAAAGCACATTTGACTCAGTGTGCATGGTAGGCCCACAGTGAGTCATAGATGTGGTCCCAACAGCCCCTGCAGCTGGCCTGACTCCTCAGAGGCAGCACACGATTCAGGTCATGCCCTCACTAGTGTGCTTGTCTTTCTGCCCCCAGGGCCAGCCCAGCCCAACCCAGCCCAGGTCCTAAGCTCAGGGCCTCCCACAATGTGGATGGAGGTGTGTGAAGAAATGAGGACCTGAAGAGGAATGAATGAATTAAACTCATTCACTCATTCCACATTCACTGGGTGCTAAGCCCATGCTTGACCCTAGATGGCAGAGAAGCAAATCAGAAAAAGACACCATGTCTGCCTTCAAGTTGCTCGTAACCTGGGCCAGAAGCTGGAAAGCATCAATCCTTAGGGAATTTCATTCAAACATCCAAACTGCCAGCTACCTGAATTCTGGCAACTCGGGGCCCTGCTCCTGCCCGGCAACAGGCAGTGGAAGCTGGATTCCTTCTGCTCCAAATTCATTTTTTTTGTTTGGCCTATAGGCCATTGAGTTTGCAAACCTGGGCCAGAGGGACAGATAGACAGGTAAACAGAGCAGCAAAGGAGATGATGGAGCCAGGCACTGGGCAGGGTGTGCTGGCAGGAAGGAGGAAGGGGAGGGGACACAGGCTCTGTTCCCACATGGGGTCATGCAGGTGACAATGGATACATGGCCCCTTCCCTGGTTTTTGTTTACCCCAGAGATACATGAAAAGGCTCTAGCAGATCAGTGGTTTATATGCATCTTTTCAAGGCACTTGAAACCATTCTCCCCTCACCCCACCCCAAATGAATGTAGACACATGAAGACAGAAGTAGAGCTCGCCTGGGAGAAGACCCAGGAGCAGGCCAGGGACTGAGCCCATCAGACCCCATCCCCACACCTGTCCCCTTCACGGAGCCCCAGCCACAAGGATCTGGGAAGAACAGTAGAATTAATGGTTCTGACACTTGAGACTCTGAAACTCCATCTCATCAGTCCTCTGAGGTTCAAACCCAGGGGCTGCAAACCCATAAGTGCCAAGCCCAGGCAGGTAAAAAGAATGAGTGCCCATGTGAACCAGACTGACCAGCCAAAGCCTCTTAGACCACACGCTTTCAACCCAGATGCATTTGGGTCACATATCAAGTAATGATTTTTTTTATTCCCATCAAGAAATATGTGCTCTCCCATTTGTCTTGAAATATGTGGCCCTCTTGGTCTTTCACTTTCCTGCTTTTGATAGAGATGTGGATATCAAGAAATAGTCACTTTCTTTCTTACTTCATTGAAGAAAAATGGTATTGCAAAGATGATGACAGACGGAAGCTGCTGCCACAAGGACAGGGAGGTGACAGGGAATAGTGGGGACTGTGGTGAGCTGCAGCATGTAGGCCGTCTAAAGCGCAGCTACCACTAAGCACCAACCAATAGTTGCCTTGCTATTTCCAGAAAATCAGAAACCCAGACTTTTTATGAAAATTCTCCTGATTTTAAAATATTATTTCTAATTTTTTTCTAGATCAAACACTATTCCAACAAAACATATCCATAGATCCAGATTTATGCCAGGAGCCCCCAGTTTGAGACTTTTTCTCTAAGTCTGGCCTATGAAGCTGGCTTTCCTTGAAAACGGGCTGCCTTCCAGATTTGGCAGGATCACGTTTGAGCTGACAACTCAGCAAAAGAGAGGGATGGGATGTCCTTCTTGGGAATCCCATACAAAGTCCTTCCTGCCCCCTGTAGAGAGTAGATGTAATGTATAAGCTGAAACAAGTAGGCAGTTTGAGATTGGGTGGGCTTTAGAAACACGAAGAATGATTTTTTTTTAAAGGATGGCAGGCAGCCAGTTTGACCAGACTGAGAAGGGTTTAAACCAACACCCTGAGGGTTTGTACCAGAAAACATAAACTACAACAGTCCCTGGATTTTTCTAAAACAAATCCAGTGTGTTCCCAGCACCCAACTTATACCTTCAGTGGCTCCCCATTGCCCTCAGGGTAAAGTCCAGATGTAAATGCCTTAAGGAATAAGGAATTCAATGCCTTCCAGGATCCAGCCTCTTATCTTATCGATACCACACATGTCCCAATCTCCTTACAATACCCACAATAGTACTTTTCCTTCTCTCTTTTCTGGGGCTTTTTACAAATTTCCTCTCTACCTGGAACATCCTCCCTCTTCCCTTCTTCTCCTACCCCAGTTTCACCGTAAAACTCAATTCAGGTGTCCCCTCCACGAGGAAGTCTTACCTGATCACACCTCAGGATGAACTTAGGTATCCATTCTCTGGACTCTCACTACCTTCTGCTTGGCTCCATCTTTGTCTAAGTCACTTGGACTGTAACCGTCCATTTCCGTGACAGTTTTCTCCTCTAGCAGGACAATATTCCCAGTGCTTAACACAGAGTAGGCATTAGGTAAATGTGTGCTCAGGAAAGGAGGCGAGAAATGGAATAAACCCCCATCCTACAAACGCTGTGGGGTATACAGTGCCCTGAAAATAGAGGCCTCAGTGGGGCTCAAAGTCCCTTCCATTACTTGGACCTCAAAGAATCACAGTCATTTCAAAGATGGTAGGACTGCTACTCAGAGAAGGACAGAATTTATCAATGGTTACACAGCAACATGCAGACGAAATCCTGATGGAAATGCACATCAGCACTCTGCCCCGCCAAGGGGTCAGGAGAAGCCAAGGGGACAGGGCTGCTGCTGGCGGTGGAGCAGACAGACACAGAAGGTATTTGCGCTTCTATGCTTTCGTGGGCATTGCCCCCATCAATTATTCATCAGGAAATCTGCTTGAGGTAGTGTCTTAGTCTTAATTTTCAATTCCCCTAATGCTGGCCAATTTTCTGCCAAAAACCTCTCAATTATTAATGTTTCTAAAACAATATTTGTTTTCTCTGCATCTAGCAACAAGCCAAAGCATCAGAGCTAGTGATCCTGCCCTGAAATTCCCAGGGAGACTCCTGACTTGCTGATGAAGCACTTCAAAGGGGTCAGGGGTATGTGAAGCTGCACCAGTGGCCAGTCTGAGACCATTAAGCCCATGCAGAGACAGGTACTTATAGGGGTCCCTGCAATCAGGAACTCCCTAGACAAAAGAAACTATAATAATAGCAAAAAAAAATTACCACGTATTAGTCTCTTAGGTGCTGAGCATAGGGCTAAACACTTTACTTTTACTTAACTTTTTTTTTAATTCAAATGACTTTTATTTAAATTGAAAACAATTCTTAAAACTACATTTAGAGTCAACACCTATGTTTTATAAAAATCACACAGGAGTATTTATAGGTAGGGCAGAAGTATCTTAAATTTATTAAGACAAGATTTGACTTTGGATTTGTTTCTTTAAACAAATTTGTAGAGAATGGAGAAAAATACGTTATTTATAGAAAACAATCTATCTGCATATGTATTCAGAGGGACAAATTTGGTTGAAGAAAAGACTTAAATATACACTGGTATCTCAGAAGCAGTTCTCAAAGAGCTAGTTTTATTTTCTTGGATTTTAAGAATGTCTAAGATCCTTCTTCATCCTCCATCTTGGGAGCCAGATATTATGTTAAATGTCCCATATAAGTAATTTTATACTCTACACAAAGGAGGACGTCTGGAAACACATTGAATGTTACTGCAGGAGAGGACAGAGTGGCTTTTGTAAAGAAATTCAGGGACCACAGTGCAAGTTAGCCAAACTGGCTCGTTCATCTTCAGGGTAACAGCTGCTTTTTCTTTATCGGCATTACTTGTTTGCAGCACCTTAATATTTCCATTTCCAAGTTCTTCATTTGCAGAAAATTTTACACGGTCTTTTGCACAGGAAATTATGAGAGCCATCTTCAATATGACAGATCTTGGTGTGCCCCTGCAAACCCACCAGAAGCTACTTCACTGCACAACCTACTGTTCTGGAATTCTGAGTGGTTCACCATCTAAATCCTTTAACTTCATTTCATAGTATGAAACCTTTTCTTGATTAGATGCTTGGAATACTAGTGCCAAGGTATCCACATTTTCTCTAGCCCTTAGTGCAATGATGTCTTCACTGCCAGCTCATTTTAGTACTTTGGATGTGCTGGTGGGATTCACGCCCGTGGCCAAGTATCAGTCACAGTGGTACATGTCAAAGCCTTCAGAGTTCAGGGTGAGCCACATCAGGGAGACGTGGGACACCTGCATGCTCTGCAGGGTCACTGAACTCAAGCTGATGTCCCAGCAGGCCACACGGATGAGGTTCTTAAGCACGTCCAGCACCTTCTTCAGGAAGGAGGACTTGACCAGGTGTGCCCCAACATGGTGGCGGACCCACAACAATGTGGCTTAAGGCAGAGGAAGAAGGAAGGTATCACTGGCTTAGACACCACAGGATGAGGGCAGGCAGGTGAATGCAGAGGTAGAGCCTGAGACCAAAGTCACAACCTACTTATTTAACCTTTATAAAACCTCCGTGGGTAAGATTTATTATTCCCGTTTTACAGATGAGGATACAGACTAAGGGAGGCCCAATCTTTGCTCTCAATTCCACAGCAAATCAATGAAGAGAATGGGATTTGGACACAAATCTATATGGCCCCATGGCCAGTACATTCTCAACCTTGACACAATAGTGCCACCTGGCATTTCAGTCACATATGAGGAAGAACTTTCTGGAAGCATATTATATTCCCCTCAAAAAACATTTTGAACAAGCCATTGCTGGAAGGGAGATATGAATGAGAGGAAAGGCTGGAGGCGGCGATCTTGCAAGTCCCTGGAAGGGGCTGCTCTCCTAAATTCTAACACAACCCAGACCAGCTTGGTCTTGTCAGTGGAAGGAGGGTATGCGACAATCTCCCTAAGCAGTTGCAAAAGGTATCTGCGTGCCAACTTTAACACTCAAACTCAGTCATGGGAACAGAGCATGGTGGTGAGACTGGAGCCTAGCAGAATAGAGGACCCAGGTTTCAGAGTCAGACCAGCCTAGGAGGGTGTCCCCAGCTAAACCACCTATCCATGCCTCACTTTGCCACATCCGCAAATTGCAGTAATACCAGCCTCCCTCACAGGGGCATCTGAGATAATGCCTATTAAAACCCTGCCACCCAGTGAGAGAGCAACCAGTGCCAGCCTCTCTTTCCCTTCCCCTCAGATAAGCAAGGCTGACATTTTCAAAAAGACTTGCTTAAAAAAAGAGGGGGAGGGCAGAAAGGAAACAAACAGAAAATGTAACTTATTTTTCAAGGCCCTTAAGTTGCAAGGGAAAAAAATCCACTCGAAAGATGTGAAGCAAAAGGAAGAGGTGATGGAGAAAAGGAACAGCTTCGTGAGGACAGAGCCATCCTCCACAGGACATGGGACACAGTAGGGTCCTGCAGAGCCTCACAGGTGAGGGAGCCCACCCCAGAAGAGGACTGTTCTCTCTTGGGAACTCCAGTTTCTTGTTTTCCAGCCCCTACCTGTGCCTGCTTCCCTCTCCTCCCTCTGCAAACTTTCCCAGCCTCTCTGCAGAGGGAAGGGGGGCACCTCATGGCTCCCTGGTTTTTGAGCCTTCTTTGAAGTGCTCAGCAGCCTGAGCCACATCTTTTAAGCCTCATTTCCAAAGTTTGATTGGCCCAGCTTACTGTCAGGTATACATCCAGGGCCAATCAGATGGGGTAGAGGGGGTTACTCCGTATAAACATTGCTTCTGGAGCCTTTGTCATTGAGGAAATACAATGTAAAACCACACTAAGAATCCACTCTTCCCACACCCCTGCCGAGTAGAAGGGCTGCAATTCAAGGCCCAACAAAGACCACATAGTGGCAAGCCCATATGGCAATGGGGATGCCCAAACCCTGTGAGTGGGAGTGTGAAACAGTACGTCCACCTTGGAATATTTGTTTGGCAGAATCTGCCAAAGCTAAATACACCCCTACCAATTCCACTCCTGGATATATACCCAAGAGAAATGATTGCTTATGTCCACCACTGTCCATGGCAACCCCAAACTTGAAACAACCCAGATATTCACCAACACTTAAGTGGATAAGTTGGTTATTTATACAATGGAATTTCTCACAGTATCAGGAAAAGGATGAACCAATGCCACACACAACACAGATGAATTCAGCAGAAGAAGCCATGATTTCCAAAATTTATCAGTGGTGATAGAGACCATAACATAGGTTATCTTTGAGGAGTATCGACTGGGAAAGGGCACAAGGGAGCCTTCTTGGGTATTGTAAATGTTCTCCATCTTTATTCTTGGTGGTGGTTGTACAAAAAATCATCAGCTGAACCCTTAAGATTTGTGCCCTTTACCATATGTAATACCTCAATTTAAAAAAAGTGTATTGCCATAATACATAGAAATATAGAATCAACTATACAACATACAATCACCTGTTTGAAACAGATAAGAATGAAAGGAGTTAAGCCTAAGATATATATACTTACATACATATATATATATTTACGTATTATATACATGCATGTATATTATATACTTATATTTACATGAAAAAAGAGAGAAAGAGAAGAAATCTGAACTGTATTTTAGGAACCATTGTTGTCTTCCCCAACAACCCCAAGGGATGGAGATTTGTGACCTTTTTGTTCAGTGAATAGAATGCTACCTTGTGCTTAATAAGAGAGTTCAATATTTGTTGATTATGGGAATTAAGAAATGAATAACAGGTCATGCTCAGCCCTTACTCAGTTCAGGCTATCGTAACATAATAACCATAGCCTTGAAGGGAATTAAACAGCAGAAATTTACTTTCTCATGGTCCTGGAGGCTAGCAGTCCAAGGTCAGAGTGCCGACATGATCAAGTCCTGCTGCGAGCTCTCTCCCGGCTTGCAGATGGCCACCTTCTCACTGGTGCTCATCTGGCCTTTTCTTGGTGCATGCTCATGCTCCTCGGCCTCTTCTTCAGATTTGGTAAGATTGACCTATCAATTTTATGACCTCATTTTATCTCCCAAAAGCCCTATCTCCAATTATAGTCACACTAGGTGTTAGGGCTTCAACATATGAATTTTAAGGGGATGCAGTTCAGCCCATAGCAGCTCTAATCTCTTTACTCCTCATATCAGTCCTCAGAGGTGGGTATTATCATCCCCACTTTATAGGTAGGAAAACTGAGGCTCCAAGAAGCCATATGACTGGGTCAAAGGCACATAGCCCAGAAGAGGCAGAGAAAGAATTCAAACCAGGTTTGGCTTCCCTGCACCCTGCACCATTCACCTGTACCTGCTGCTTCCTCTGCTGGGAGCGCTCTTCCATGGCCAGCCCCATCTCTATCTCCATTGTCTCCTCCTCAAAGGGGGCTTCCCTGACCTCCCTCCCTATAACAGACACCTCCTGCTTCTCAGTTACTATTACCCTGTTCCCTTCATTTCCTTTGTAACCCATGGAACATTCTAAAGTTACCTCCTGCCCACCTGTCCAGATGCAGGCAAAATGATGGCGGTTCAGGAAGGCTGCTGTTTGAGAGTCAGGGAAGTCCCTGGAAATGACTTCAGCCTCAAAGTAACAATGACTTCTAAAGGGATGATCACAAATGCATAGAAAATCAATTTGCCAAGTAACCAATTCACCAAAAAGTCCTATTGTAGCCAGAGGGAGAGGATATCCCTACACCAGCCCACTGGTGACTTTGCCCTCAAAACAACTGAGAATGTGCTGCTGAGGCCTCCTTTCCTACAGCTGCTATGGCCACAGCCCTGGGACAGGGCAGTGGAAGGGACTGGCCCCCTGACCAGCTCTCAGGCAACTGGACTCATCACAAACACATGCTCCCCAGCCAAAGGGCCACTGCCATGCCAGTCTGTGCGAATCAGAACCAGGGCTAGGGTGAGGCAACTGAGGCATCTGCTTTGTATATAATTAGAGGGCTCACAAAAACTCCAAAACACAGATAAACATTTTAATGCAGTATTTCTAAAAATCAAAATTAATGCAAACATTCTATGAGAAACAAAATAAAAACATTTTAAATTAAGACAAGGCAGGTAACAGTGCTGTGGCAAGCCATACTGGAGCATAACGCAAAAGGAAAAGTCAATAATACTGATCCTGTCTTTTTTAAAAATGTTTTGAACTTTGTTCATCCTGGATATTTTTTGCATCAACTTTGATTTTTAAAAATATTGCACTGAAATATTACATATTGACATATGCTTCCTGGAAGATAAATCAGGTGCTCTTTTCCCTAATCTCCCTACTTAGCACCACTAAAAAATCTGGTCATTATATATAAAACAATCATGAGGCTCTGAAAGGTAGAGAATAGGCAAAATAACTAAGGACACTAGGACCCAAGGCACAACATGAGAGTGAGTTCCCTGGGTTTTATTTTTGCCTCATATATCCCAGACTTAGAGATAAAGAAGCCAGCAAGCAATCCAGAAATACCATCAGGCACAGACAAAAGCCCCAACAAAGTTGGTTCTTTCTAGCCAAAGAAACAGGAAAGAAAAACAAGGCAGAAAGTGTTTAGATAATAACCACTCTACTCCAGCCAAACACCATCACTCAGCCCTGCCCACACCCATGCCAGCAAGGCTGAGTGGGTAGCCTATATTATCACCCTCCTCAGGCTGAAACAGGTCACCCAATCTCTCCCAGGGTCAAGTAAAGAACTTTATCCCCAAGGGGTAGTAAAGAGCTCCCATCATACACAAAATCAATGAAGACCACATGGATAAACTGAACTTCCATCAAACACTAATGGAGCTCCTTTCACTTTCCCCAAGCTAGAAGTTTCACCACTGTCCACTGATAATGACTTCATGGTTTCAGTGAAGGTCAAGTGGGCATCAAAAGTAAGAGTTCTAGGCTTCTCCATCCATGGAGATATCAGTGGAGGCCTAATGAAGAAGTGGACTCCTAGCAATACCCAGCAGTAAGAAGGAGCCTCCCCACTTAGGTGTCAACAGAGGTCAAGTGGGGAGCCTGGGCTTCTATCCCCACATGGCAGTAATGAGTCTAGGACCCTCCGATCCCCTTTTGGGGAGTCAGAGGAAGCCAACTGAAACAAAAGGTTCAAATAAAATTCAGAGTCTCATAATACGAAAATATCCAAGTTTCAATTGAAAATCACTCATCATACCAACAACCATGAATATATCAACTTGAATGAAAAAAGATAATCAACAGATGCCTACAATGATATCACAGAGATATTATAATTATCTAACAAAGATTTTAGAGCAGCAATCATAGAAATGCTTGCAAGAGCAATTATTTTAAGTGGAGTCACTTAAAACAAATGAATACATACAAAGTGTCAACAAAGAAATAAAACATCTTAGCAAAGATACAGAAGATATGGGGAACAAACTGGAAAGTATAGAATTGAAAAATTACAGTAAATGAAATAAAAGAACTCAATGGATAGGCTCAACTGCAGAAAAGAGGAAACAGAGAGAAGAATCAGTGAACATGAAGATAGGACAATAGAAATTACCCAATCTGAATAAATGGAGAGAAAACAGACTTTAAAAAAGCAGAGCCTCCAGGACCTCTGGGGCTATAACAAAAGGTCTAACACTGGAGTCCCAGAAGAGGAGAGAGACGGTGGGGCTGAAAAAGTAATTGGAGATATAAAGGCAGAAAACTTCCCAAAGTTGGCAAAAGATGTAAACATACAGGTTCAAGAAGCTCAAATCCCAAACAGACTAAAACCAGCCAAAGAAATCCATATCAAAATATATCATATTCAACTCTGAAAACTAAAGAAAATGAAAAAAAATATTGAAAGCAGTGAGAAAAACAATAGTTTACCTTTGGGGAAAAATAATTCAAATGACTGTAATTTCTCATCAGAAGCTACAAAGTCTAGAAGGAAGTAATACATTTTTTCAAGTGCTGTAAGAAAAGAACGGTCAACCCAAAATTCTATGCCCAGCAAAAATATCCTTCAGGAACAAAAAAAATCAAGACATTCTGAGATAAAGGAAAATTAAATAAATTGTTACTGCAGACCTACTTTAAAAGAATGGCTAAAGAAAATTCTCTAAACAGAAAGGAAATGATAAAAGTAGGAAACTTGAAACATCAAGATGGAAAAAGAGCAATAAAAGAGTAAAATACATGCAAATGGAATGTTTTATTTTCCTCTTTAATTTTCTACATCATATTTGATGGTTGATTCAAAATGACAACACTATCTAATGAGTTTCTAAATGTATGTAGAAGAAATATTTAAGACAGTTATAAAGAGGGTGGGTAAGAAAGTTTCTGTGATATGACTGCCCTTGCACTGTTCACCATGTAATAACTTACTCACTATGTAAGAACTTGTTCACCATATAAGAACTTGTGCGTTATGCTTCAGAAGATTGGAGACTGTTGAGAATTAGGCTTGGGGTTGATTAATGATTGTGCATTGAGTCCCCTATACAGAATTTTATTGTTGTGAACAACCATTTGATCAATAAATATGAGAGATGCCCTTTAAAAAAATAAATAAATATCAAGGTCGAATTGAGATGAAAAAAGGAGTTACTTGACAGCTTCTTGCTTAGATAACTACCTTGTAAATCTGAAATGAATTAACAATTTTTGATTTTCTAATGTCCTAAAAATGTGCAAAATACTATCAATTAAAAGCTGCATGCAAAAAATATAAATAAATAAATAAATAAATAAATAAATAAAGAGAGTGGGTAAAAGGAAATAAAGGGATGAAAGTTTTCTACATTTCACTTGAACTTGTAAAATATTGACACCTAGTAGACTATTAAAAATGATGTGTGTGTGTGTATGTAATACTTCCAGAGAAAGCAATTAAAAAGGCATTCAAAGATATACACTCACAAATGCTATAGAATGATCAAAATGGAATTCTAAAAATTATTCATATAATCCACAGGATGTCAGGAAAAAGAAAACTGGGAAATGAAAAATAAAACAATAAAAATAAAAACGCAACTCCCTCTTAACAGCACTAAATTATGTTTTCTACCTTTATCTTGCATCTACCCACCACTTCAGCATTTTATTTAAAAAAATAAATAATAAAATAAGGGAGAAATGTGGGATTCACATATAAATCAAGTATAAAAATCAAATGTATACTCATATCTGACCCGACTGTTTATAGTTCATGATGCATGATCAAAACCGAAAGTTTCTGTGATGACTGCCCTTGCACTGTTCACCATGTAAGAACTTATTCACTATGTAAGAACTTGTTCACCATGTAAGAATTTGTTCATTATGCTTCAAAAGATTGGAGACTGTTGAGAATTAGGCTTGGGGTTGATTAATGATTGTGCATTGAGTCCCCTATACAGAATTTTATTGTTGTGAACAACCATTTGATCAATAAATATGAGAGATGCCTTCTCAAAAAAAATAAATAAAATAAAAATTAAAAAAATAAAAAGGCAACTTACGTCCTAATATATCAGTAATTATATAAATATAGGTAGGCTAAATACATCAATTAGAAAACAGAGATCAGCTGAGTGACTTAATTACATACTATCTACAAGAAATTACCTTCAGATATAACAACATAGGAAGGCTAAAAGTAAAAAAATACAAATACATGTATCCTCCTGAGAGCCTTATCCAAAAAATCAAGATATATTAATATCAGATAAAGTAGACCCTTCAGAGCAAAAATAATTACCAGAGACAGAAAGGAACACTTATACCAAGATCAGAGTCCATCTACCAAGAAGACAGCAATCCTGAATGTACACGTACCAAGAGCTAAAAAATACGTGCCCCAAAAACTGACTGAAAGGAGAAACAAATACAAAATCACAGCTGGAGACTTCAACACCCCATCTTAACAACTGATGACAAAACTAGTCAGATAATCAGCAAATAAATTTAAAAAAACAACAATATCATCAACCAGTAGATTGTAGTTGACATTTATAGAACATTCAAGCCAACATTAGCATAATGTTTTCAAGGGCCCACAGAACATACACCCAAATAAACCATATCCTAGGCTATAAAACAAACATCAAAAGGATAATAATAAAGGAATTCTACAAACAACACACAGTCTATAACACAAATTTTAAAAGAACTTAAATCATACCGAATGTGTCCTATGACTGTAGTGGAATCAAACCAGAAATCAGTAACAGAAAGAAAACAGTAAAATCTCCAAACATTTGGAGACCAAATAACACAATTCTAAATAATCCTTGTGCCAAAGGAGAAGTCTCAAGGGAAATTTTAAAAATACATTTAATTACAATGAAAGTACAATACAACAAAACTTGGACACCAATCAGTAAATGTTGAAAGAGAATTTATAGCACTAAATGTTTATGTGAAAAAAGGAAAACTCTCAAGCAATAATCTTAGCTACCATCACAAGAACTTAGATAAAAAGAGCAAGTGCTGGAAGAAAAGCACAAAGCAGAAGAAAGATAAAAACAGAAATCAAGAAAACTGAAAACAGAAAAACAGAAAAAATCAATGAAACATAAAACCTCTGAAAAATATCAATGAAACTGACAAACATCTAGGAAGACTGAAAAAACAAGAACAGGAAAGAAATAGATTCCCAATATCAGGAATAAAACAGAAGTATTAAGAGAGCCTGCAAACATCAAAAGGATAATAATAAAGGAATACTACAAACAACACACACAGTCTACATCACAAATTTGATAAATGAAATGAATAATTCCTTGAAAAGCACAAACAACCAAAACTCACCCAAACTGGAATAGGTAATTTGAATAGCTGTGTAACTATTTTTTAAAAAGTGAATAAGTAATTTTAAATTTCCCCAAAAAAGTTTCCAGACACAGATAGTTTCACTGGAGAATTCTGTCAAACATTTAAAGAAAAAAATAATAACAATTCTATACAATCTTTTCCAGAAAAAAGAGGAAGGTGGAGGAGGAAAAGATGGCAGCATGAGTAGGGTGGCAGAATTCTCCTCCCAAAACCATATATATTTTGAAATACAGCAGATACAAATATGCCTAAAAGAGTGACAAGAAGATACAGTACACCAGCCAGCCTACATCTGCAAGAACCCAATATCTCACAGAAAAGGGTAAGATACAAAGCCATGACCCAGCGGGACCTGAGCACTCCTCCCACCCTAGCTCATGGCAGGAGGAAAAGAATCAGAGTGGGGAAGGAATGGAAGCATAGGACTGCTACATAACCAGCCCTAGTAATCTGTCCCAGGAGCACAGACACATATTGCATGGTGCTCTGGATATTAGAGGAACAGAAAAGCAAAATCCAAGACTAAGACTGAAAACAGGTTCCCACAGCCAGCTGCCATTGGACAAAAGAAAAGCAGGTGCTTTAAAAGTCTTAAAGGGAAAAGGGTTTAACAGGTGGACAAAACTGTCCTGGCACACTCAGCCCAGCAGGCTGGAAAATTTAAGGAACTTCAGGTGCCCTAACCCCTTGGTTGGCAATGTACTCCAAGGCCCCACATGGTAATAAGCACCCTGCCATTCCTTCCCCCTGGCCAGCACTGCAAGCAAACCGACTGACCCACCATTGCTGCAGAACAGCTGGGAAGCAGCCCCACCTACAGCAACCACACAGCTTAACACATAGGCTTCTGCCAGCACATGGCTAACTAGCCCAGACCCAGAGGCTGCTCCCTGTGCATGGTTGACCGGCACAGACAGTGGAGATGGGTGCAGAGGCCAGAAGGTAAGAAGGGGCTTGTTCTCACAGCAGAACACATGCTGCTCACCTGCAAACCCCACTAGTGCTGTAGGCCATCCTGAGGGCCATCCCACCCATAACAGTTTAGGAGATTAACCCAGAGTCCGTTCCCTGTGTGCAGTTGACAGGCACAGAGAGAGTAGATGGACAAAGAGACCAGGAGGCATGAAGGGGCCTTGTCCTTGAAGCAGACACATACATTGCTGGCCTGTGACCCTTGCCAGAGCCCCAGGCCATCCTGGAGGCCACCCCACCCAAAACAGATTAGGGGATTAACCCAGAGGCTGCTCCCTGGATGCAGTTGAAAAGCACAGACAGAGGAGACAGACGAGGAGACCAGGAGGCATGAAGGGGCCTTGTCCTTGTGGCAGACACATGGGTTGCTGGCTTGTGACCCCCACCAGTGCCCCATACCATCCTGAGGGCATCCCTACCCACAGTAGCCTAGAAAATTAACCCAGAGGCTGCTCCGTGCCTGTGGTTGACAGGCACAGACAGAGGAGATGGACAAGGAGACTGAGAGGCATGAAGGGGCCTTGTCCTTGTGGCAGACATGTGTTGCTGGGCTGCAACCCCCGCCAGTGCCCCCAGGCCATTCTGAGGGCCAACCCACCCACAGAAGCTCAGCAGATTAATCAAGAGACTGCTCCCTGTGTGCAGTTAACCAGCACAGACAGCGAAGACAGGCAAGGTAACTGGCAAGCAGGAAGGGACATTGTTCTCCCAGCTGATACATGTGCCACTTGCTGGTGACCACACTCATTGCCATGAAAAGGCAGAAGAACCTTGTTCAGTCCAAAAATCCCCCAAACACCAGAGAGAGGGCTTGGTGAGACTTAAATCACCAATCTTCCTGAAAAAGAATTCAAAATTAAAGTCATAAGCATGCTAATGGAGCTACCGAGAAATATTCAAGAGCTAAGGGATGAATTCAGGAGGGAGATGACAGAAATGAAACAAACAATGGAAGGATTTAGGAGCAGAATGGATGAGTTGGAAGAGACTGTTAATAGAACAGAAATCAGAGAACAGGAATACAGAGAAGCTGAGGCAGAGAGAGATAAAAGGATCTCTAGGAATGAAAGATTATTAAGAGAACTGTGTGATCAACCCAAATGGAACAATATTCACATTAGAGGGGTAGCAGAAGAAGAAGAGAAAGAAAAAGGGACAGAAAATATCTTTGAAGAAATAATTCTCAAAAACTTCCCCAATCTGGGGAAGGAGATAGTCTCTCATACCATAGAAGGCCACAGATAACCCAACACACGGGACCCAAGGAGGACAACACCAAGACATATGATAATTAAAATGGCAAAGATCAAAGGCAAGGACAGAGTATTAAAAGCAGCCAGAGAGAGAAAAAAGATCACCTACAAAGGAATACCCATCAGGATATCATCAGACTTCTCAGCAGAAACCCTACAGGCCAGAGGGAATGGCATGATATATTCAATGCAATGAAACAGAAGGATCTCAAACCAAGAATACTGTATCCAGCAAGATTATCATTTAAATTTGAAAGACGGTTTAAACAATTACAAGATAAGCAAAAGTTGAGGGACTTTCCCTCCCACAAACCATCTCTACAATGTATTTTAAAGGGACTGCTCTAGATGGAAGTATGCGTAAGGCTAAATAGCTGCCACCAGAGAAAATAAAACCACAGCAAAGAAAGTAGACCAACCAAATACTAACTAAATGCAAAATAAAATCAGCTATCCACAAAATCAGTCAAGGGAAACACAAAGACTATAGAATAAAACACCTAACATAGGTGAAGGAGAAACAAAAACAAGGGAGAGAAAAAATCATCAAACTGTTTATAATAGCATAATAAGTCACTTAAGTTAGACAGTTAGTAAAGAAGATGCCCTTGAACCTTTGGTAACCTTTATATTTGTACACAAAGCCTGCAATGGCAATAAGTACACATCTATCGATAATCACCCTAAATGTAAATGGACTGAATGCACAAATCAAAAGACACAGACTAGGGGAGGAAATGGCCTCTCAGACCACAGAGGTACACAGAACTCCCATGACAGAGTAATAGAATGGATAAAAAAGCAAGACCCGGCAGAGCCAAGATGGCAGCATGAGTAGTACAGTGGGAACCTCCTCCCAAAAAAATATATATTTTTGAAACTACAACAAATACAACTAATCCTAAAAGAGAGACCATAAGACACAGGACAACAGCCAGACTACATCCACACGTGCAAGAGCCCAGAGTCTGGTGAAAGGGGTAAGATACAAGCCCAAGACCAGCGGGACCCGAGCGCCCCTCACCACAGCTCCCAGCGGGAGGAGAGGAGTTGGAGCAGGGAGGGAGAGGGAGCCCAGGACTGCTAAACACCCAGCCCTAGCCATCCGCACCAGAGTGCAGACACAGTGCATGCATGGAGGGCTGGAAACTAGGGAAACAGGGCAGCAAGATCTCTGAGCGGGTCCCGAAGCTGATGCCCCTGTGACAAAGAAAAGTGAGTGCTTTTTGAAAGTCTTAAAGGGACAGGGACGCAACAGCTGGACGGAAACAACCCAGGTCACAGTCCAGAAGCTAGAAATTTCAGGGAAACCCAGGCGCACTAACCCCCTGGGCAACAGCTCTGAGACCCCTCACGGAGGTAAACAGCCAAACAGCATCCCATCCATTGCCCCTCCGGGGCACTGCCATAGCAGAGAAGCAGCCTGTGGCTGGCCACACCCTCAGCAAAGGGGCTTCCTCCATACCAACCAGGCAAGACACAAAGACCCAGTGTACACGCAATTGCCCAACACAAACCACTAGGGGTCGCAGTTGTCCCAGTAAAGAAAGGCCAGGAGCAAGTGGAAAGTTTGGCTCTCCCAGCTGAAAGTCAATAGCACCTACCAACATGAAAAGGCAAAAAGATTTGATCCAGACAAGACTAACCCAGACAACTTCAGCATCTGCTACATCTTCCCCTGAGAAGGAGCCTGGGGAGATAGATTTAATCAGTCTTCCTGAAAAAGAATTCAAAACAAAGGTCATAACCAAACTGATGGACTTGCAGAGAAATATGCAAGAACTAAGGAAGGAGATACAGAAATAAAACAATCTCTGGAAGGACTTCAAAGCAGAATGGATGAGATGCAAAAGACCATTAATGGACTAAAAAACAGAGAACAAGAATGCAGAGAATCTGATGCAGAGAGAGATAAAAGGATCTCCAGGAATGAAAGAATTTTAAGAGAACTGTGTGACCAAGCAAAACGGAACAATATCCACATTATAGGGGTACCAGAAGAAGAAGAACAGAGAAAAACGGGTAGAAAGTGTCTTCGAAAAAATAATTGCTGAAAACTTCCCCAAACTAGGGGAGGAAATGGCCTCTCAGACCACAGAGGTACACAGAACTCCCATGACAAGGGATCCAAGGAGGGCAACACCAAGACACATAATAATTAAAATGGCAAAGATCAAAGACAAGGACAAAGTATTAAAGGCAGCCACAGAGAAAAAAAAGGTCACCTACAAAGTAAAACCCATCAGGCTATCATCTGACTTCTCAACAGAAACCTTACAGGCCAGAAGAGAATGGCATGATATACTTAATGCAATGAAACAGAAGGGCCTCGAACCAAGAATACTGTATCCAGCACGATTATCATTTAAATATGAAGGAGGAATTAAACAATTCCCAGACAAGCAAAAGTTGAGGGAATTTGCCTCCCAAAAACCACCTCTACAGGGCATCTTACAGGGACTGCTCTAGATGGGAGCACTCCTAAAAAGAGCACAGAACAAAATACCCAACATATGAAGAAGGGAGGAGGAGGAATAAGAAGGGAGAGAAATAAAGAATCATCAGACCATGTTTATAATAGCTCAACAAGCGAGTTAAGTTAGACAGTAAGATAGTAAAGAAGCTAACCCTGAACCTTTGGTAACCACAAACTTAAAGCCTGCAATGGCAATAAGTACATACCTTTCAATAATCACCCTAAATGTAAATGGACTGAATGCACCAATCAAAAGACACAGAGTAATAGAATGGATAAAAAAGCAAGATCCAACCATATGCTGCTTACAAGAGACTCACCTCAAACCCAAAGACATGCACAGACTTGAAGTCAAGGGATGGAAAAAGATATTTCATGCAAACAACAGAGAGAAAAAAGTAGGTGTTGCAATACTAGTATCAGACAAAACAGACTTCAAAATAAATAAAGTAACAAAAGATAAAGAAGGACATTACATAATGATAAAGGGCTCAGTCCAACAAGAGGATATAACCATTATAAATATATATGCACCCAATACAGGAGCACCAACATATCTGAAACAAATACTAACAGAACTAAAGGAGGAAATAGGATGCAATGCATTCATTCTGGGAGACTTCAACACACCACTCACTCCAAAGGACAGATCCACCAGACAGAAAATAAGTAAGGACACAGAGGCACTGAACAACACACTAGAACAGATGGACCTAATAGACATCTACAGAACTCTACATACAAAAGCAACAGGATACATATTCTTCTCAAGTGCACATGGAACATTCTCCAGAATAGACTACATACTAGGCCACAAAAAGAGCCTCAGTAAATTCCAAAAGATTGAAATCCTACCAACCAACTTTTCAGACCATAAGGGCATAAAACTAGAAAGAAACTGTACAAAGAAAGCAAAAAGGCTCTCAAAGACATGGAGGCTTAACAACACACTCCTAAATAATCAATGGATCAATGACCAAATCAAAATGGAGATCCAGCAATATATGGAAACAAATGACAACAACACAAAGCCCCAACTACTGTGGGAAAAAGCAAAAGCAGTCTTAAGAGGAAAGTATATAGCAATCCAGGCATATTTAAAGAAGGAAGAACAATCCCAAATGAATAGTCTAATGTCACAATTATCGAAATTGGAAAAAGAAGAACAAATGAGGCCTAAGGTCAGCAAAAGGAGGGACATAATAAAGGTCAGAGAAGAAATAAACAAAATTGAGAAGAATAAAACAATAGCAAAAATCAATGAAACCAAGAGCTAGTTCTTCGAGAAAATAAACAAAATAGATAAGCCTCTAGCCAGACTTATTCAGAGGAAAACAGAGTCAACACAAATCAACAGAATCAGAAACAAGAAAGGAAAAATCACGACGGACCCCACAGAAATACGAAGAATTATTAGAGAGTACTATGAAAACCTATATGCCAACAAGCTGGAAAACCTAAGATAAATGGACAACTTCCTAGAAAAATACAACCTTCCAAGACTGACCCAGAAAGAAACAGAAAATCTAAACAGACCAATTACCAGCAATGAAATTGAAGCAGTAATTTTAAAAACTACCAAAGAACAAAACTCCTGGGCCAGATGGATTTACCTCGGGATTTTATCAGACATACAGGGAAGACATAATATCCTTAAAGTTTTCCAAAAAACAGAAGAGGAGGGAATACTCCCAAACTCATTCTATGAAGCCAACATCACCCTAATACCAAAACCAAGCAAAGACCCCACCATAAAAGAAAACTACAGACCAATATCCCTGATGAATGTAGATGCAAAAATACTCAATAAAATATTAGCGACCGAATTCAAAAATACACCAAAAGGATCGTACACCATGACCAAGTGGGATTCATCCCAGGGATGCAAGTATAGTACAACATTCGAAAATCCATCAACATCATCCATCACATCAACAAAAAGAAAGACAAAAACCACATGATCATCTCCATAGATGCTGAAAAAGCATTTCACAAAATTCAACATCCATTCATGATAAAAACTCTCAGCAAAATGGGTTGAAAGACCTATACTCTGAAAACTACAAGTCACTCTTAAGAGAAATTAAAGGGGACACTAACAAATGGAAACTCATCCCATGCTCGTGGCTAGGAAGAATTATATCATCAAAATGGCCATCCTGCCCAAAGCAATATACAGATTTGATGCAATCCCTATCAAATTAACAGCAACATTCTTCAATGAACTGGAACAAATAATTCAAAAATTCATATGGAAACATCAAAGACCCCGAATAGCCAAAGAAATCCTGAGAAAGAAGAATAAAGTAGGGGGGATCTCACTCCCCAACTTCAAGCTTTACTATAAGGCCATAGTAATCAAGACAATTTGGTACTGGCACAAGAACAGAGCCACAGACCAGTGGAACAGACTAGAGACTCCAGACATTAACCCAAACATATATGGTCAATTAATATTTGATAAAGGATCCATGGACATACAATGGTGAAATGACAGTCTCTTCAACAGATGGTGCTGGAAAAACTGGACAGCTACATGTAGGAGAATGAAACTGGACCATTGTCTAACCCCATATTCAAAAGTAAATTCAAAATGGATCAAAGACCTGAATGTAAGTCATGAAACCATTAAACTCTTGGAAAACAACACAGGCAAAAACCTCTTAGACATAAACATGAGTGACCTCTTCTTGAACATATCTCCCCGGGCAAGGAAAACAACAGCCAAAATGAACAAGTGGGACTATATTAAGCTGAAAAGTTCTGTACTGCAAAAGACACCATCAATAGAACAAAAAGGAACCCTACAGTATGGGAGAATATATTTGAAAATGATAGATCCGATAAAGGCTTGACATCCAAAATATATAAAGAGCTCACACACCTCAACAAACAAAAAACAAATAATCCAATTAAAAAATGGGCAGAGAAACTGAACAGACAGTTCTCCAAAAAAGAAATACAGATGGCCAACAGACACATGAAATGATGCTCCACATCACTAATTATCAGAGAAATGCAAATTAAAACTACAATGAGGTATCACCTCACACCAGTAAGGATGGCTACCATCCAAAAGACAAACAGCAACAAATGTTGGCGAGGCTGTGGAGAAAGGGGAACCCCCCTACACTGCTGGTGGGAATGTAAATTAGTTCAACCATTGTGGAAAGCAGTATGAAGGTTCCTCAAAATGCTCAAAACAGACTTACCATTTGACCCAGGAATTCCACGCCTAGGAATTTAAGCTAAGAACGCAGCAATCAAGTTTGAAAAAGACAGATGCACCCCTTTGTTTATCGCAGCACTATTTACAATAGCCAAGAATTGGAAGCAACCTAAATGTCCATTGGTAGATGAATAGATAAAGAATATGTGGTACACATAAACAATGGAATATTACTCAGCTATAAGAAGAGGGCAAATCCTACCACTTGCAGCAACATGGATGGAGCTGGAGGGTATTATACTCAGTGAAATAAGCCAAGTGGAGAAAGAGAAATACCAAATGATTTCACTCATCTGCAGACTATAAGAACAAAGGAAAAACTGAAGGAACAAAACAGCAGCGGAATCACAGAACCCAAGAATGGACTAACAGGTACCAAAGGGAAAGGGACTGGGGAGGATGGGTGGGTAGGGAGGGATAAGGGGGGAAAAGAAGAAGGGGGGTATTAAGATTAGCATGCATAATGGGGGGGAGAAAGGGGAGGGCTGTACAACACAGAGAAGACAAGTAGTGATTCTACAACATTTTGCTATGCTGATGGACAGTGACTGTAAAAAGGTTTATAGGGGGGACCTGGTATAGCGGAAAGCCTAGTAAACATAATATTCTTCATGTAAGTGTAGATTAATGTAATAACATCACATAATTAATGTAATAACAAAAAAAAAAGAAGGAAAGAAAAAGGGGACTACTCCCTGATAGGATAAAACTAACTGTAAATCAATGATTAATGCATGCTTTAAATATCCTTAATTTTGATCACTTAAAGGGTGTCAGATGATCGGCTATGAAGGTACATTTTTCTGATAATATTCCTTTCTCTTAAAAAAAAAAGCAGTTCCTGTGTGGTGACCTTCAATGAGTTCTACACAATGGTATAAAGGGCATATCAAAGTGTAGGCAAAGGGTCTGTTTGTGTTTATACAGAGGATCAAAGCCTAATGGGCTACCCAGAAAATGAACTAAGATACAATATGAAGAAGAACTCCCAACATCAGCACTCTCTGGAAGAGTCATACCAGAAGATGATCATCAAAAAACCTCAACAAAGATCCAGGTGCTGCTACAGTTGTAGCTGCATTCATCCCACTGGTTCCTGGACTTGCCATGGGAATGAAGAAGGAGATATCTAAGCTGACCTGTACATACAGTAAGACAACAAATTTGACTGGATCTACTGTCGGAACTCAACCAAGAATTAGGAGAAGTGCAAGTTGTAGTGCTCCAAAATCTTACAACTACAGACTATCTACTGTTAAAAGAACATATGGGATGTGAACAGTTTCCAGGAATGGGTTGTTTTAACTTGTCTGATTTCTCTCAGACTGTTCAAGTTCAGTTGGACAATATCCATAATATCATAGATAAATTTTCACAAATGCATAGGATGCCTAACTGGTTTTCTTGGTTTCACTGGAGATGGCTGGTAATTATAGGTCTGCTTTGGTTATGTAACTGTATTCCTATTATGTTAATGTGTATGCACAATTTAATTAGTAGTTTAAAACCTATACATGCTTAAGTTACTCTACAAGAAGATATGTCAAAGAAATAATCAATCTTCCCATGTTTTCTTCTGACTGCTACTTCTATAGCTTTTCTTCTTCCTTCCTAATTACAACCCTTAAATAGAATTCGTGCCTCATATAGAAATTACCGAGTATCATAATTCTTCCAAGTGGTAAAGATACCTCAAGACAAATGCTGGGCATAGAAGCCACAGGGCATAAATCTGCAAAGACATAAAAAGCTAACCTTTTCAAACAGTATTGCTTCTCTCTCACTTACCAACTTTACATTTCCCTGTATGGCCCCGGAAGATGACTGGTTAGCCAGAGACGGGTAAGATTCCTCAAGGGAGGAACAACCTAAGACAGGCACAGTCACAGGGGGGGCCATCAGGTGAGAAATTGGGGATCAACAGAGGTGAGGCCCAGAACCTCACCCCCCCTGTTTTGAGAGAAATCTTCTGCATTCGTGGATGTTTTATTGCCCTTGTCTAGCTTGGATTAACACTTAGTCTACAGGCACACACCTGATCATCTACATTTGCCCTCTTACAGCACTAAACTATGTTTTCTACCTTTATCCTGCATCTACCTACCACTTCAGCATTTTATTAAAAATAATAATAATAATAGTAATAATAATAATAAGGGAGAAATGTGGGATTCACATGTAAATCAAGTATAAAAATCAAATGAATATTCATATTTGACCTGATTTTTTTATAGTTCATAATGCGTGATCAAAACCGAAAGTTTCTGTGATGACTGCCCTTGTACTGTTCACCATGTAAGAACTTATACACTATGTAAGAATTTGTTCACCATGTAAGAACTTGTTCATTATGCTTCAGAAGATTGGAGACTGATGAGAATTAGGCTTGGGGTGGATTAATGATTGTGCATTGAGCATTGAGTCCCTAATACAGAATTTATTGTTGTTAACAACCATTCGATCAATAAATATGAGAGATGCCCTCTCAAAAAAAAAAAAAAGCAAGACCCATCTATATGTTGCCTACAAGAGACTCAATTCAAACCCAAAGACATATACAGACTAAAAGTGAAGGAATGGAAAAAGATATTTCATGCAAACAGGGAGAAAAAAGCAGGTGTTGCAGTGCTTGTATCAGACAGTAGACTTCAAAACAAAGCAACAAGAGATAAAGAAGGACATTACATAAAGATAAAGGGGTCAGTCCAACAATAGGATATAACCATTCTAAATATCTATGCACCCAACACAGGAGCACCTACATATGTGAAAGAAATACTAAAAGAATTAAAAGAGGAAATAGAATGCAATGCATTCATTTTAGGAGACTTCAACACACCACTCACTCCAAAGGATAGATCAAGACAGAAAATAAGTAAGGACACAGAGGAACTGAACAACACACTAGAACAGATGGATCTAATAGACATCTACAGAACTCTATACCCAAAAGCAGCAGGATACACATTCTTCTCAAGTGCACATAGAACATTTTCCAGAATAGACCACCTACTAGGCCACAAAAAAAGCCTCAGTAAATTCAAAAAGATTGAAATTCTACCAACCAATTTCTCAGATCACAAAGGTATAAAACTAGAAATAAATTGTACAAAGAGAACAAAAAGGCTCACAAACACATGAAGGCTTAACAACAGGCTCCTAAATAATCACTGGATCAATGACCAAATCAAAATAGAGATAAAGCAATATATGGAGACAATGAAAACAACAGCACAATGCCCCAACTTCTGTGGGATGTAGAGAAGGCAGTTCTAAGAGGGAAGTATATAGCAATTCAGGACTATTTAAAGAAGGAGGAACAATCCCAAATGAATAGTTTAAATTCACAAGTATTGAAACTGGAAAAAGAAGAACAAATGACACCCAAAGTCACTAGAAGGAGGGACATAATAAAGATCAGAGAAGAAATAAATAAAATTGAGAAGAATAAAACAATAGAAAAAAATCAATGAAACCAAGAGCTGATTCTTTGAGAAAATAAACAAAATAGGTAAACCCTAGCCAGACTTATTAAGAGAAAAAGAGAATTTACACACATAAACAGAATCAGAAATGAAAAGGAAAAATCATGATGGACACCACAGAAATACAAAGCATTATTAGATAATATTGTGAAAATCTATATGCTAACAAACTGGATAACCTAGAAAAAAATGGACAACTTTCTAGAAAAATATAACCTTCCAAGACTGACCAAGGAAGAAATGGAAAAGCGAAACAGACCAATTACTAGCAATGAAATTGAATTGGTAATCAAAAACTACCCAAGAGCAAAACCCCTGGGCCAGATGGATTTACCACGGAATTTTATCAGACATTTAGAGAAGACATAATACCTATTCTCCTTAAAGTTTTCCAAAAAATAGGAGGGAATACTTCAAAACTCATTGTATGTAGCCAGCATCACTGTAATACCAAAACCAGGCAAAGATATCACAAAAAAAGAAAACTACAGGCCAATATCCCTGATTAACATAGATGCAAAAATACTCAACAAAATATTAGCAAACCGAATTCAAAAATACATCTAGAGGATCATACACCATGATCAAGTGGGATTCATCCCAGGGATGCAAGGATGGTACAACATTCGAAAATCCATCAGCATCATCCACCACATCAACAAAAGAAGGACAAAAATCATATGATCATCTCCATAGATACTGAAAAAGCATTTGACAAAATTCAACATCCATTCATGATAAAAACTCTCAACAAAATAATTATAGAGGGCAAGTATCTCAATATAATAAAGGCCCCGTATGACAACCCCACAGCCAACATCATACTTAATAGCAAGAAGCTGAATGCTTTTCCTCTAAGATCAGGAACAAGACAAAGATGCCCACTCTCTCCACTTTCATTCAACATAGTGCTGGAGGTCCTAGCCACAGCAATCAGATAATACAAAGAAATGAAAGACATCCAGATTGGTAAAGAAGAAGTTAAACTGTCCCTGTTTCCGGAAGACATGATATTGTACATAAAAAACCCTAAAAACTCCACTCCAAAACTACTAGAACTAATACCTGAATTCAGCAAAGTTGAAGGATACAAAATTAACACACAGAAATCTGTTGTATTCCTATACACTAATGATGAAGTACCAGAAAGAGAAATCAGGACAATAATTACATTCACAATTGCATCAAAAAGAATAAAATACCTAGGAATAAACCAAACCAAGGAAGTGAAAGATCTATACCCTAAAAACTACAAGACACTCTTAAGAGAAATTAAAGGGGACACTAATAAATGGAAATTCATTCTAAGCTCTTGGGTAGGAAGAATTAATATTGTCAAAATGGCCATCCTTCCTAAAGCAATCTACAGATTCAGTGCAATCCCTATCAAAATACAGACAGCATTTCTTCAATGAACTGGAACAAATAGTTTTAAAGTTCATATGGAACCACAAAAGACCCCAAGTAGCCAAAGCAATCCTGAGAAGGAAGAATAAAGCAGGGGGGATCTTGCTTCCCAACTTCAAACTCCACTACAAAGCCACAGTAATCAAGACAATTTGGTACTGGCACAAGAACAGACCCATAGACTAGTGGAACAGGATATAGAGTCCAGATATTAATCCAAACATATATGGTCAATTAATATATGATAAAGGAGCCATGGACATTCAATGGGGAAACGACAGCCTCTTCAACAGCTGGTGTTGGCCAAACTAGACAGCTACATGTAAGAGAATGAAACTGGATTACCGTCTAACTCCATACACAAAAGTAAACTCGAAATGGATCAAAGACATGAATGTAAGTCATGAAATCATAAAACTCTTATAAGAAAACAGGCAAAACTCTCTTGAATATAAACATGAACAACTTCTTCATGAATATATCTCCCCAAGCAAGGGAAACAAAAGCAAAAATGAACAAGTGGGACTATATCAAACTAAAAAGTTTCTGTACAGCAAAGGACTTCATCAGTAGAACAAAAGACATCCTACAGTATGGGAGAATATATTCATAAATACCATATCCAATAAGAGATTGACACCCAAAATATACAAAGAGCTCACGCACCTCAAGAAACAAAAAGCAAATAATCCAATTAAAAAATGGGCAGAGGATCTGAACAGACACGTCTCTAAAGAAGAAATTTAGATGGCCAACAGGCACATGAAAAGATGCTCGACATCGCTAATCATCAGAGAAATGCAAATGAAAACTACAATGATATATCACCTCACACCAAAAGACAAACAACAACAAATGTTGGCAAGGATGTGGAGAAAGGGGAACCCTTCTATACTGCTGGTGGGAATGTAAATTAGTTCAACCATTGTGGAAAGCAGTATGGAAGTTCCTCAAAAAACTAAAAATAGAAATACCATTTGACCCAGGAATTCCAGTCCTAGGAATTTACCCTAAGAATGCAGGAGCCCAGTTTGAAAAAGACATATGCACCCCTATGTTTATCACAGTACTATTTACAATAACCAATAAATGGAAGCAACCTAAGTGTCCATCAGTAGATGAATGGATAAAGAAGATGTGGTACATATACACAATGGAATATTATTCAGCCATAAGAAGAAAACAAATCCTACCGTTTGCAACAACATGGATGGAGCTAGAGGGTATTACGCTCAGTGAAATAAGCCAGGTGGAGGAAGACAAGTACCAAATGATTTCACTCTTCTGTGGAGTATAAGAACAAAGAAAAAAACTGAAGGAGCAATACAGTGGCAGACTCACAGAACCCAAGAATGGACTAACAGTTACCAAAGCAAAAGGGACTGAGGATGGTGGGTGGGAAGGAAGGGAGAAGGGGAGTAAGGGGCATTATGATCAGCACACATAATGTAGGGGGTGGGGCATGGGAAAGGCAGTATATAACACAGAGAAGACAAGTAGTGATTCTATAGCATCTTTCTCTGCTAATTAATGGACAGTGACTGCAATAGGGTATGTGGTGGGAACTTGATAATGGGAGGAATCTAGTAACCACAATGTTGCTCATGGAACCAAATACTAATGACACCAAAATAAAAAAAAATAACAATAGAAATAAAAAATAAAAAAAGAAGAGGAAGGTGCTTCCAATTCAGTTTTGAAAGGTAGTATTTCACTGGTACCAGCATCAGAAGAAGACACTACAACCAAAAGAAAACTATAGGTCAGTATTCCTCATGAAAACAGAGACAAAAATTCTTAATAAAATATTAGCAAACAGAATTCAGTGATATATACAAAAGGGACACAACCTGACCAAGTATGGTTTATTCCAGAGATGCAAGCCTGATTCAACATTTAAAAATCTATCAGTATAACTCACCATATTAACATGCTAACAAAGAAAAATCATATGATCATATCAGATGATAAGGAAAAAGCATTTGACAAAATCCAACATTCAATGTAATTTTTTAAAAACCTCTCAGAAAACTAGGAATAGAGAACTTCATCAACTTGATAAAGGGCATCTTCTAAAACCATACAGTGACTATTATACTTAATGGTGTAAGACCTGATACCTTCTCCCTAAGATCTGCAAAAAGCCAGGAATGTCCACTTTCATGACTTTTGTTCAACCTCCTACTAAAATTGGTAACAAATGCAGTTATTCAATAAAAGGAAATAAAAGGCATAAAGATCAGAAAGGAAGGAATAAAACAGTCCTTATTTTCAGATGAATTGACTATCTACATAGAAAATCCCAAGGAATCTACCAAAAACATCCTAGAACTAATAACTAAGTTTAGGTAGCTTACCAGCCACAAGATAAACACAAAAATCAACTGCATTTCCATATACATGGACACAGACATTAAAGGTATAATAATATTTACAACTGCCTCTGCACCCAAAAATGAAATACACTTAGGTGTAAACCTAACAAAATACATATAGGATTTCTATGCGGAAAACTACAAAATGCTGGTGAAATAAACCAAAGAGAATCTAAGGAAATGGAGAGATTTCCACAGGTTGGAGAAACTCAGTGTAGAAATGACATCATGCTTACCAATTTCATAAACAGGTTTAACATAGTTCTTATCAATATCCTAGAATATATTTTTTGTAGATATAAGCAAGATTATTCCAAAATTTATATGGAAAGGCAAAAGAACTAAAATAGTTCTAATTTTGAAAAAGAATAATAGAATGGAAGGAATAAGTCTACCTGATTTCAAGCCTTATTATACAGCTACAGAAATCAAGGCGATATGGTATTGATGGAGGAAAGGTGGCCTTTTCACCAAATGGTGCTGGAACCATTAGACATTCATAGGCAAAAATAAATTTTAAAATAACTCTGATGTGAACCTCACACGTTCTACAAAAATTAACCCAAAGTAGATCACAGACTTAAATGTAAAACATATAACTATTAAAATTTTAGAGGATAATATAGGACAAAATCTTCAGGATCTAAGTCGAGGCAAAGAGTTCTTAGAATTTACACCAAAAGCACAACCATGAAAAGGAAACAAGGATAAATTGGACTTCATAAAAATTTACATATTTTTATTTGTGAAAGATGCTGTCAGAGGATGAAAAGACAAGCTACAGATTGTGAGAAAATAACTGCAAACCACATAAGTAACAAGGGACTAGTATCTAGAATATATAAAGGATTATCAAACTCAACAATAAAATAACAAACAATCCAATTAGAAAATGGGCAAAAGACTTGAACAGATATTCCACCAAACAGGATATACAGATGGCAAATGAGCACATGAAAAGAAATTCAACACCATTAGCCATTAGGAAAATGCAAATTAAACCTGCAAGACTATATTCTTATCTGAAAAGCTAAAATAAAAATTAGTGACAAGACCAAATGCTGGTTAGGATATGGAGAAACTGGATCACTCACATGTTGCTGGTGGGATTGTAAAATAGAATAGCCACCCTGGTACACAGTTCCACAGTTGCTTACAAAAATAGACATGCAACTACCAGATGACCCAGCAATTGTACTCCTGGGCATTTATCCTAGAGAAGTGAAAACTCATACTCCTACAAAAGCCTGCACACAAATGCTCATAGCAGCTTTATTCATAATAAATAGCCAAACAGCTTAGATGACTTTTAAAAGGTAATGGTTAACAAACGGTGGCACATCCATACCATGGAACACTACTCGGCAACAAAAAAGAAAAGTATTGTTGATAGACATAGCAACTGGAATGACTCTCCAGAGAATTATGTTGAGTGAAAAAAAAATCCCAAAAGGTTACATTATGTATGGTTCCATTTATATAACATGCTTGAAATCAAGGATTATAGAAATGGAGAACAGATTAGTGGTAGCCAAGCCAGTAGGCAATACAAAAGATCCTTGTGGTGGTGGAAATGTTTCATATCTTGACCATATTAATGTCAATACTCTGGTTGTGACTCACACTACAGTCAAGGGAGATATTACCTTTGGAGGAACCTGAATAAGGGTATGCATGGGATGTTATATTTCTTTAAACAGCTTCATGTGAATCTACAATTATCTCAAAATAACAGGTTAATTAAATTTTTTTAAAAAACCTCTAAACTCCCACACACAGCCTAGTTCTGGCCCTGTGGTGAACTGTCCTATAAACTCAGTTTAATATCTTTTCTTCATGATTTTGGCAAACTGACCATTAGATGGATGACCTATTTTTGGTGAATTGTTTTTGATGACTTGGCTCTGGATGAGCTGACCCACCCTCGAGTTGCTCGGGGTAGGAGGTAGAGGCTGGGGATGCAAGTTAGGCCTGGATATTAGCAGGCTTCAGACACCATTTTAAGGAATCTGAGCAGTGTCCTTGAGGCAAGGAGGAGTGTATTAGCTTGAGCTGCCATAACGAAGTGCCACAGATTGGGCAGTTTAAACAACAGAAATTCATTTTCTTACAGTTCTGGAGGCTAGAGTCCAAGATCAAGGTATCAGCAGGGCTGGTTTCTTCTGGGGCTTTCTCTTTGGCTTATAGAGGGCCATCTTCTTCCTCCCTTCTCCCATCCTCACGTGTTCTTCCCTCTGCAAATCTGTGTCCTGATCTACTCTTAAAGGACAGCAGCCATATTGGGTTAGGATCCACCCCTATGACCTTATTTTAACTTAATTACTTCTTTAAAGACTATATCTCCAAATATAGTCACATTCTGAGGTACTGGAGGTTAGGACTTCAATATATGCCTTTAGAGGAGGGGACACAAGTCAGCCATAACAAGAAGTTATTAGAGGACTGAAGCATGGGGCTGCTGAGGTGGTTCATATTTGTGCTGTTTGTATTGTCCTCTGGCTTCAATGTGGAAAACTGGCCAGAGGTAAGAGGAGAGGCAGGTTAGGAGGCTGCCATTGTCATCCAGATAAAAGAAGATGGGGGTCCGCACTGAAGTAGAAGCAACCTAGAGAGAGAGAAATTTACAGATTCTTTCCTGGTGTCTAAGTCAGGGCCTCCTTAAAAGCAAGATCATGAGGTAAGGACCTGGATATAGGAAATTTGTTGGGGAGGTGATCCCAGGAAGACCCATGTGAACATGGGGAAAGGGAGACAGGAAAGGGAGGTGAACCAATTAAGTATATGCCAAGGAGCAAATGACCCTTGTGAGCACTTGGAGCTCAGGTTCAACTGGGGACCATGTGAGGAACCTGGTATTACCGCCCCCTGGAGACAGAACCGGCCCACTGGAGGACAGGGAGTCTGAGAACTCCCACCCCCCTTGGCAGGAGGGAGGCCTGGGCTGTTAGCTCCCCCATCCACCTGCATAGTATCGACAGACAGCTGAGTGAGCTTTGGGGCTTTGGAGCAATACCGTCTAATAGAACTTTCTCTGATGATAGAGATACTCTGCATTTGCGGTGTCCAATAGGGTAGTCACTTGTCACACATGACTACTCAGCACTTGACATGTGGCAGTGTGGCTGAGGAATTGAATTTCTGATTCTGCTTAATTTTAATGATCTCAAGATTATATAGTTATATGTTGGCAGTGGCTGTCATATTGCACAGCAGTGTGTGGGAGAAAGCAAAGCAGAGACCTCACAGCGCTCTTACTACGTGGGTGATGGCAGGAGCAGAGAACTGGCCACTGCTGTGTGTCTGTGCTGAGTCAGGTGAGCCGAGTGTAGCAGAGGGAGACTCAACAGGACTTGGTTTTTAACTAGATATGGGACTGAGCAGCTCCAAGTAGGATGTGTTAGAGATGGCCTAAGGTTATACAGATGATGCTCCCAGGGACTGAGCTGACCAGAGCTACCGGGTACATTGGGCCCATATGTCTATGTTAGGAAGAGTGCAGAAAAGCAATAAATGGTCCCCTCCCTGCTCTTCCAAGTAAGACCAAGCCTCCCATATGAAAGGCAGAGCAATCAATTCTGTAGGAGGCAGTAAGGGGAGAAATATTAGTGTCTTTTGGGTCTTTCATTAATTTCATGGATCTCTAAACATGAACATAATTAAAAGCATCATTTCTTTCAGAAAAGAAAAGAACAAGGTCCCCACCCAAAGAAAGTGACTTGGGTAGGCCCCAATGATGATAGACTAGGCACTACTTCCGCAGTGCCTACATCCTGACACATCATAATTTTTTCTTGGTAGTTAGATGTACTCTGCTGTTACTCAACTCCGAATAACAACCTCTGAAACTGCTGCCAATAGTCCAATTAGATAGTTAGCTAAATATATTAGTGGCACATGGCTGTGTATTTGGCCTTAATGAGATTTATAGGAAGTGCATTTCCCGGGCCACAAGGGACCCAAAGGTGGGACTTGCTGGTGGCTGGGTTCTCCTTGGCCACAGCCACCGGCCCTAGGCCAGCCATCCCTGAGGGAGGGCCTCTTGACAGTCCAAGATGCCAGAGCCACAGCAAGGAGTTGGGTGTTGGCCTCAGGCTGCCCAAGGGGAATTACCTGCTCCAGCTGCTGTAACGGGATTCCACAGACTGGGTGGCCTAAACACAGAAAATACCAAGAAATGTACTTTCTCACAGTTCCTACAGCTAGAAATCCAAGATTGAAGTGTTGAAAATTGGGTTTCTGGTGGGAGCGTTCACCTTGTCCTGTAGATGGCCACCTTCTCACTGCACTCGCACAGGGCCCTTCTCTGTGGCGCATGGAAAGAGAACGGGCTCCAGTGTCTCTTCCTCTTCTCGTAAGAACATCAGTCCTATCTGATGAGGCCCTGATGTCACTTAACTTTAATTATCTCCTTAAAGGCCCCATCCTCAAATACAGTCACATTGGGTGTTAAGAGTTTCAACACACGAATTTGAGAGGTACACAATTCAGTCCCTCACACAGTGGCTGAAGATAAATGGTTCAGAGATGTCCCCAACTGGAACAAGCAAAAGAGCAAAAGGGATCTTGGTCACCTCAGCTTAAAAGGATGATACCCTATGGACATGGTGGTCAGACATCCTGTGCTCATACAACCAATGTTTATTAAGCATCTATCATATCCCAGAATCTGAGCTAGGTGCTGCAGCTAATGTGGTGAGCAAGAGGTGCTTCCTTCTCTTGGAGTCAAGAATGTCCGCGAGAAAGGGCAGGACACCATGAGAACACACCGCAGCATTTCCAGTCCTGACCTGAAGAACCCCAGAAGGCTTCTCTGAGGAAGAAGCATTTAAGCTGAGACTCAGCAAATGATAATCATTTTCCCAGACTAAGGCAGTGTGGGTGGCAGTAAAGAGGTGTTCCCAGCTGTGGGGACAAAAGTCTGTGCAAAGACCTTGAGACAAGGAGCAAGGCACATAAAAACAGAAAGGTCAGTGTGTCTGGAGCAAACCCCTTTCTTCCCAGCCCACAGCAGCAGCAGGGCATCACAGGCACCTGCCCCATAGGTCGGGCGCTAGATGTTACTGATATTTTCATTAGCCAAGATTCAGGCTTTACTTTCTAAAATACTCTCAGGCCCTGAAAGGCTAAGACAACTAGAGTCTTAGTCTCTGGGAGGTCGGCAGAATCTTCCCAGACAGGACCTTGCTAGCTGGAACCTGGGGAGGTGGCATCTTGAAGCCCACAGTGACTCTCAAAACACCTGCTTTGAAAGGCCAGGTGTGGTCAGGTGATTGGCTCTTATAAAGGCAGTTACAGTGGCCTGACCACACCTTCAGTGGCATCCCAGAACTCCAGGACACAGGTCCCAAATCATAGATATATGTTTTCATACATATATAGTACAATGAATAAAAACAGGGACACTGGAGGCAGAAATACCAAGATCTGAGTCCTGCTTCTGCCTCTTCTGGCAGTGTGACCTCGGGAAAGTTGCCTACCTTGCTAAGTCTCAGTCTCCCCATCTACAAAATGGGAATTCATTCCACAAATATTAAGCTGCCTTTTGTGTGGCAGGTGCTGTGCTAGATGCCCATAATACAGTAGTTAACCCAACAGAAATGAGCCACTTTCAGTCCAGCAAGAAAGGACACTAACAGATAATGATAACATGTGATCAGAACAATGATGGAAACACACAGGATGGAGAGAACAGGGTAGGGGTGGAGGCCCGTATTCACAGGGTACCAGGGAAAGCTTCTCTGTGGAGGTCACATTTAAGCCAAGATCAAAAGATGAATAACTCCCAGTGTGTTTGTGAGAATTAAATAAAATAATGTCCATAAAGCACCAACCACAGTGCCTGGCATATAGGCAGAGCTCAAAAAATACCAACTTTATCATCAGCCACTAAAACATAAGCTCCTTCATAGTAAGAAGCAGATCTGTGCTGTTTGCCAGAATTGTGCCTGGCACATACAGAGTTGACTAAATTAATGAATTTCATGTCTTCTTATGCTATCATGTTGCCGGTAAAGTATCCCTCATTCATTTCTGAAGGACAGTTTTATCAGGTATCATACCTATAGTCAACAAAAATATATTGTATACTTAAATCTGTTAAGAGGATAGATCTCATGGTAAATGTTCTTATCATAATAAAAGAGCTTATTAAATTCATTTACAATAGTAATGGTAATAGTAGTAGTAATGAGAGTAATATTGGTTAATAGTATTAGTCATAGGAGTAAGAATAGTAGCAGAAGTAGTAATAGGAGTAGGAATATCAGCAACTCCTGACACTGCTGACCCTCTCAGCAGGGGTGCTATGTTGCAATGGAAAGAACATGAAATATCAGGCAGAGCCACACTTGACACCTGGCCCAGCTACATGGTTTCTGTAAAGGAACTGAACTCAGTTCTGCAAACCTCAGTTTCCTCATCCATACAGCTGTGTAACAATGTATCTCACAGAGCTGCTGTAGGAATCAGGAGTCATCTGTATGGTGACTCAGGCAGTGTAGGTCCACGACACATAATGGTTCTCAAGATGGCAACATCCATCCCAGATAACTGAGCTCCAGGCATCTGACACTCAACTACCTTCTCTGGGGAGAGACTGGGAAGCCACATGGGTATATGTGGGTCGGGTTTGCAGCTTCCAACAGCTAATGCTCATCAGGCAGCCACTGCCTATCTGGGTTGGGGTAGCTCAGTTCACTTATCACACTCAGACTCCTGTGGTCCAGGAAATAGACCTCCTGGAAAATTACTGGATTGAACTAAATGAGGTAAAAGTTTTTGACTGAAATCCCAGTGGGCAAGAAATGGTTCTGACATATTTAACTTGAAAAAAATTCACATCAATCAATAAGAAAAAGTGAAACAGCTCAGTTGTGAAATGGGCAGTCTATAAAAGGCAACTCATACACAAGAAAGAGTAAGGAGCAGCTAACAGGAAAACCCAGCAACCATCATGAGACCAGAATTTAAAGCAATGAGAAACCCTTTCAGATTCAAAGTATCCAGGGTGAGGCAGAGTGTGGAGAAATAGGTACGTACATATACTGTCTCTGGAAATTAAAAATGGTAGCTTTAGGAAGGGCAATTTGACAGCATCTATTAAAATTTGAAATGAGGATATTATTTTTGCCACAGCTGAGTATCCTAGAGAAATACTTTAATGCAGGGCCAACGAGGCATAAATAGGTATAGTCACTGAAAGCATCATT
This sequence comes from Manis javanica, assembly GCF_040802235.1. NCBI lineage: Eukaryota > Metazoa > Chordata > Mammalia > Pholidota > Manidae > Manis > Manis javanica. The sequence goes on along the minus strand of NC_133165.1, from coordinate 47,729,003 downwards.
TATAATAGAGAAAATATGGAAACAACCTAAATGTCTATAGTTACAGGAATGACTAAATTAAAATAACATAATCTATTATGGAATACTATGGAGCAGATAAAAAGAATGAGCTAGATCTAGATGAATGATCATAAACAGAAGATGTCTGAGACATCATATTAAGTGAAATAAGAATATTGTAAAACAATATGCACAGTATGATCCCATTTGTATTGGAGCAAACAAAATAAAACAAGTATTTCTACAAGAATGTGTGAATGTATATGCATGCATGTGCTCATATACATGTGCATGTGTGTGTGCAAATACATAGAGAATGATTGAAAGAAAACATGTTTATTGATAATAATTGTTACATCTGGAGAGAAAAAGGAATGGATTGAGAGGGATTTCAAGTGGAACTTTATTATTAGTCATGTAAGAGAAGAGACAGTATATAAAATAAATAACAGGATTTTTATTCAAATTATATTAAGATTTCCTCTGAGCTGATAAAAAGACAAAGCCCTCTAGAAAAAAAAATGATGGAAAACATGAACAAGAATTTCACAGGAGAAAATTCGAACAACAAATAAACATATAAAAGATGCTCAACTTCATTTGTAATCATAAAAATGCAAATTAAAATCACAGTGAGATATCAATTCCCACCAGATGGACCAAAATTTTAAAGGAAAACATTAGCAAAGGCTAGCAAGAATGTATAACAGGAGTTCTCATACACTGTTGGTGGGGTATAAATTGGTACAACCACTTTTGAAAACAAGCTGTATTTATCTCTCAAGTTTTATATAAGAAAATCCCATGAGCCAGCAGTCATACTCCCAAGCACATCCCTAGATAAATCCTTGAACAAGTGTTCTGGGAGAAATAAATAAGAATGTTCATAGTCCCCCAAAGTCTAGAAACCCACCCCCAACAGAATGGATAAATAATCTAGCCAGTTCGTACAATACTACACCAGACAGCAGTAAAATTAACAGAACATTATCACAAAATTCAGGATGGTGCCAATTTTGGAAAAGGAAGAAAATTGTAATTGGGGAGGAGAACCTAGGAGGTTCTGAAGAACCTGGGTGTTTATTATTTTTTTAAGTTCTGTGCATGCGCTCTATATACTAGTTTAATTTGTGTGATTAAAAATAAGAAAAAATGATGAAGGAAGAAAAAGAAGAGAGAATCCTCAGTCCAGTGGTACCATATGCTTCTCTGCACCCAGGAGAGGTCATGGGGTTTTCCGACTCACCTAAGGATCCTACAGAGAGGCCCTCAGGTCAGCCAACTATTCCGGGAGTCAGTGTGATGATGGTGGCAGGAGCGAGCAGAGGACAGGCCTCCAGGGAGCCTCCTCTGGTCTCCTCCTCTAAGACCTCGGCTGTTGTGGTTTCACAGTGAAGAAGGAAGCCCATTCTCTTCACCACAAGGCTCTAGAAAGGCCTTCACACATATGTGATCCAACCTCTTTGCCTCATAGAGACCTGAGAGAATGTGTCAATACAGCTGGCTAGTCTAGACCAATGGTTCTCAACCTTCCTGCCCCACCATGACCCACACAGCAAATGACATCCACATGAGCATCTTGATATGGACACATATAGTCTATGGTCAGAGCAGCACATACAAGACAGACTGTGGGTTATGTGCAACCCCTACAGGAAAGATTAAAGGTCAGCAATGGGACAAGAACCCACTCCTGACAGAAGTCAGTCTTGTTCACAGAACAAGCTCCTGACACACAGAGTTGAGGCTCAATAAATACTCACTGAGTTAATTTTTATGCCATCTAACTTATTTCAACAAACTCTCTCTGCCTTTAAACTGAAGAAGGAGAAAAAGAAATGCTTAAATCCACAGTATGTGTGGAAAGTATTCCAGAGTTCCAGAAAGTGCTGTTGCTGAGGATGAAATAGGGAAGCAGCTGGCAGGCAGCCACAGCCCATCTGGAAGCTGCTCACCTTTAGAAAGTCACTCCTTTGTGACATCTTTACTCTTACGCAGCTGCCCAGACCTCCTCTCTCTACTGCCTGGCTTCCTCAGTGTCCAAAATGGCTGCTCCAACCCTGAATCTATGTGACATTCAAGTTCAACCGCCACCACCAACTGGGAATTTTTCTGACTCTCAGCTCAAATTCCACAAGCGAAGCTAATTGTCCAAACCCATCCAAGCCACACAAGTGATAGGTGGTGGGCCAGACTATACATTGGCTGTCCCTGGGTCACATGGCCACTTTTAGTCCAATCATTCATGGCAGGGAAGAGAAGAGGCGGGGTCATCTACTACAGATGATGATAGTTTACGGTGACAGGGGCTGTGCAGAGCAAAGTTGCCTGCAGAAAAGGATTGAATGGCAGGTGATAATTAACATCTCCACTCCTTTAAACTAGGATCCCTGAAGAATGAAATGTTCTGTCTCAGGGAACCTGCCTTCTAGGATCTGAGCAAGAGGGTTGGAAATGTGGTTGGCATGAGTGTCATTTAGAACACAAATCTCAAGCTAGAAGAAGGAAGGGGACAAGAACTGAGAGTAAGGCTATAGAACCAAGGCAGACAGCAGTCAATCCCCGGCTCTGCCACTTACTGTGTGTCCTTGAGCAAGTAACTAATATCTCTGAGCTTAATTTCCTCAATGTAATCAATCACAGAACCTACCTCATAGAATTGTGAGGATTAAATGTGATGGGAGATGATGTAGCGTTAACAAAGTACCCAGAACAAAGTAAATACTTAATAAACGTCAGTTTGTTCTTCAGATGGAGAAACCTCATCAACAGACACCTGGCCACAACTTTTGAGCACCTGGATGCAGGAGTTCCTGAAGTCATTTACCCTGGCCTTTTTAGATAAATAAACAAATAAACTCCCTTGTGTTTGCACAAGCCTGTTTGAATTGGTTCCATTTCACTTACAGCCAGAAAGTGTCCTGATTAAAAACACTGTAAAAACGTTACTCTCACTCACTTGCTTTCAGATCATCTTCCTTGAAGAGAAAGCAAGCCATGGATGCGCAGTCAGTCACGGGATTACACATAACCCAGAGTCTGTCTTGTCTGTGCTATGATCATAGGCTGGGTATGTCCCTAACAAGGTATTCATGTGCGTGCCATTTGCCTTGTGGATCATGGTGCAGGCAGGGAGACTGAGAACCTCTGGTCTACACTGACCCGGTGACACCTCTCCCAGGAATGAGATGACATTAGGTTCACCAACCCAAATCTGCCTCCTCTCAGCCAGGCCCCAGTCCAGCCAGCCCTTAAGGGTGTGTCTGAAGTACTGGGGTCTATACACACACACACACACACACACACACACACACACACACACACACACACACACACACACACACACTCCCAAGACCCCTGGGCATTTCTGACAACACCAATCTAGGGGCAGAGCCTGGGGTCCCAACTCAGGCCATCTGGACACCACAGGATCATGCTATTGCTCATTTAATTACCCATTCTTCTTCCAAATGCACATCTCCTCTTTTTGCCACGCATAGGGGGCACAGAATGAATGCCCACCATCCATGGAATGAGAACTCACAGCCTAGCAGAGCAAGTAGCTAGGAAAATAAGCAGCATCATGTGATATGGTAGGTGCCAGAAGAGAAGAACAGACACAGGTCTACATTTTCAGAAGCAGCGCCAGGACTCCTGGCCTCCTAACTAGAGCATCGCTCATGGAGACACGATCAGGGATGTGGAGACTGTGGAGACTGTGGAGACTGAGAGGGACCAAGAGTGGCCAGCAAGGAGAATAGTTACAGACAAGGGCATGGCTAGAAATAGGATGTGGTCAAGGATGGGAATGGGGGTCAATGTGGACGTCATCAGTATTTTGCAGAAATACTCCATTTCTCTACCTTCTGGTCATGTGGTAGGATTGCATTTCCTTTCATATTAGCTGTGGCCTTTTGACTTGCATTAGCCATGATGTGTGGACAGAAGTGACAAATGTCACTTCTGAGCGGGCATCTTGGGATGTTCCAGATGGTGGGGCCTCTGTGCACCAGGGATCCTGAGTAAGGAGGAACCTGTGAAGGACGTAGAGAAAGAAACCTTTGTGGTTATGAGCCCAAGACTGAGATGTGGGGGAGTTGGTTACTGCAGCGTCACACAGAATGCCCTGACTCATACAGTCAGGGAGAACACTGAGGGTGGGGACCGCATGGATCATGGATGAGAAAGGGAAGGACTGGGATCATCCTTCCCAGGTCCTGCCCCTCTTCTTTCCACCCCTCCAAGTCTAGCCCCACAGTGTTGCTGCCTGAGCCACAGCCATAGTCCAGGCCCCTGACACTAAAGCAGACAGACAGAAAAGACACCAGCTCTTTTCATCTCCATTCCAGGAATTTCACTCGATTTCCCTGGTAGGGGCCTGAGGAGAGCTCTCTCATTTTCTTTATTACATTTGGATGATTCCTCATCCCCTCCAAGGAGTTGCATTTATCCTGAACTCTATCAGCTCTACTGAGCACACATAAGCCAGGAGCTGTCAGAAAGAGACTCTGCAGAGAAGAAAGTCAAAGTTAGGTTCCTTGGGTACAGAAGGGGTCTCTGGGAATGGAGCCCCCAGGATGGCATCCCCCAAATCAGCAGGCTGTGCAGGGGATCCAGGCCCCCTGCAGTTAACTCACAGCATTGGTAATTCTGCCTCCTGGGATCCACAGGGACTATTTTTCAGCAAATCTAAGATGCCATCGATTGTACAATACATGTTTATGTACCACTAAGAAAGAAAAAACATTGCCAATTAAATCAGGACATGAGGCTTTATTATCACTTAGAATTTTTATTTTATATGTATTGAAAGGACTTATTTAGACATAGATTTTTATCATATATCACTATTGTGCACTTATAAAAAGAAAACAATCAGCAAAATAAATTGGTCAGGTTATACTAAAACATCTTCACATCCAGAGTTTGACTCCTGTGAATCTCTTTTTGATTCAGAGTCATTGATTTTTGGGTTTTCACACAGTATCATCTTCTGGGACATCAAAAGTGTAGGTGATGTAACATTTCTTGAAAGACCATTCCATCCTGTCCCAGAGATTTTATTTCAGCATTCATTCTTCAAGTTTTGATGCTGGCACTTCTTTTTTTTTAATCTTTCCAGAAGGTATCAGGTAATGACAACCATGTCACAGTGCCACCAGGCAACAAAGAATGTGAGATGCCACTGATTATAAGATAAAACCTGATTTCAGAAATGTTAAAAGTGTGGAGGGGGAAATATGTGTCTTTCAATCAGTGGAATCTGCACCTGCCTTCCCTGATTCTGTTTCCAATATAACAGATAAGAGCCACCTTTGGTCAGAAAGGTGTTGGTTCAAATCACACCACTCCACCTCCTATTGTCTGATGTTAATCAAGGTAGGCTGGGGTCTGCTGCAGTAACAAACAATCCCCAAATCTCAGTGGCTTAACACAATAAAAGTCTGTTTGCTGCAAATCTACTCAAGGTCAGGATGACAGGGCAGGACAGCTGTCTTTCATGTGCTGACTGTTAAGAACTTGTGGGTCCCCCACCTCAGCAAGGCCTCTGCACCCCCACCTGGATCAGGGGGTGGGGGCACAGAGAGACTCTGTAATTATGGCAGGACTTCCACCTTCTTGGAAGTGACACCCATCTTTTCCACCTACATTTCCTTGGCTGGTACTAGTCGTGTGACCCCGCCTAACTCCAAGGAGCTGGGAAATGGGTTTTTCCCTGTACTCAGGAAGGAGAAAGAAACAAAGTATTCATGCCGATTCTACAGTCAGCACAGTGGCCCTAGGCAGTTTACTAAACCTCTCTGAGCCTTCCTTTCCGATTCAAAGGAGGGTTATGAAGGTGCCTGTTTCTTTGGGCTGCTGGGAAGGATGACACATAGGACACACTCTGCACTGTGCCTGGCACACGGCAAGTGCTCAGTGAATTTGGCTGTGATGCATCACAGCCTCCCAAAATCATACCGGACACCCCTCCTCTCTGGAAATGACTATTCTTGCCCCCTCATACTTCTCTCGGGGGAGGAGTCTAACACCCCCTTCTCCTTCTCATGACCTTCAGGCCCCTCTCCATTCAGGTCTCTCCCCAGAAGAGACCCTCATAAGAACTAATCAATCCTCCTCCATGTCTCTGCTACCTGACAGCCCTGAGTCCTGATCCCAACACCTCCAAACACTTGCTGTGTGACCTCTGCCAAGGGCACAGCCCTCTCTGGGCCTTGGCTTCTTCATCCATAAAATAGCCACAGCCGAGTTCCCCACCTTGAATGTACCATAAGCCAGGAGGTAACACCAGTGAGGGACCTGGACCAGAAAGAGTCTGAGAATGTGGGGGGCACACACCCTAGGAGGATCACTTCTCACTCCAGCCCTCTGGTACCAGGCATGGGGTTGGGGAGGGGAGAGGGGAAGGGGAGGATATTGCCAGAGCTCTCTGTTTTTCAAGAAAAGGTAAAAAATCGCATTTTTGTGTGAAATCTGCCAGCTTTTTAACATTGACAACTACTTAGAGAAAAAATTAATTCTATGCCTCCCAAACAAAACTCGTCCATGGAGGCGGTTTGGCAAATTCACAAGCTCTAACTCTACCTTGGGTCTGTGAGAAGCTAGAGGTAGGATATTTTCCCTTTTAATAAATGTTCCTGGGCCCAAAGACCATGCTATTTGCCGTCTCAGGAGAGGAGATGCTACACCCTGGAAGCAGTCTCTCCCGGAGGGCCCCTGGACAGCTGGAGTGGCTGATCCTGGCGGGGAGCAGTGGGGGGAGCTGGACTTGGTGGTGAGCTTGTCAGCTAGTTTGATCAAAAACGACTCAACATCAGCGAATAAACCTCTATCAGGGTCAGCATCAGGCCCGGCTTGGGACACACACAGGAATCAGGTCCAAGCCTTGCCCTAGGGAAGCTCTCCCACACCAGACAAACAGAAATCAGGCCACTCAACAGCTGACGCGGGGTGCAGGGGAGCAGATGGCTCCTGCCCAGGGGGTGTGGCCAGGAAATGCTGCCTAGAAAAGGGCATCAGCCCAGGTGCTGAGGTATTGTCCAGGCACCTGTGAAACACCCCCAAGCAGGCAGGGCTGTGCAAGCAAAGCCTGGAGTTGTGAGTGTGCGCGGTTCCTTGAGGGAAGGATGAGCAAGCACTGCAGGGAGGTGGGGGTGCTCCGGGGGGGGGAGGGGCGCTTGGGGGAGCTAAGTCCCCAGACCCGGGTCCTAAGGTTTGTCTGGCACAGAGTCGGCGCTAGTTGGCATCCGTCTTCTTGGGGGCAGTCCTCCCTCCTGTTGCCCGTTAGACTCACCCACAGAGCTTTCAGAAATTACCAGTGCTCACTGCACGCACACTCCATGCCAAGTCTTGTGCAAGATTCCCCATGGGTCATACTCCATCTTCACAGCAGCCTCTGAGGCTGATCGGTGTCCTCATTGCCCAGATGCCAAGGGGCGAGGCAGAAAGTTCAAAACTTGCCCAAAGACAGTTGGCTGTGGGAGGACTTTAAAGTTAGTTCGCTCAAGAATCCGGAAGGAAGGGGGAGAGGGAGGGCTTTGGAGACAATGATGGATGCCTGGCTGTGGGGAATGGACAGCTGATGGACGGGTGCACAGAATGGATGGGCGGTGGGCGAGCGGCTGGGAAGAAAAAGAGGGAAGAGGAAGGAAAGGAGGAAGGAAGGGGGGAAGGTAGAAGAGAAGGCAGGGGAGGAAGAAAGGGAGTGCGCGGCGGGTGACAGAATAGGAGGACAGGGCGGGAGGATTCAGGAACTACTCGAGAGATGGAAGGGGACGAAGCAGGTTTGAGCCGCCGCCTCGGGCGAGCTCGGGTCCCAGGGCGCCGGCACCAGGCGAGCGCAGGGTCAGCGGAGGCGGGTTTCAGGCCGAAGCCTCCCGGCCCCCCGACGCCGTGCCGCGCCCGGGGAGCCGCCCTGGCACCCGCTCTCGCAGCCCGCAGCCGGGGGGTGGGGGCCGGGCGGGGGAGTGGTCCGCCTACGACGCTGAACTGGCTGCCGCTTCCGCGGGGCCTTGCTGTCCCCTAGCGGCGGCGTGCGGCACTGCAGCGCAGGACGCGGCGGGACCGGCGCGAGCCCCGCACCCTCCTCCTCCCCCTCCCGGGGCCGCGAGCGCGCCCCCGCCCAGTCCCCGCCGCTGTGTGTTCCTTAGCAACCGGCGCGAAAGCCACGTCCCTCGCGCCGCGGCCGCGCGCCCGCTGTAAACTTTAGCATCTCGTCTGGCATCCGCTGGAGGGAGAGAAGCGTTTCTCGTGACTTTTTCCTGAAAAGGTTTTTCTCTTCTCTTCACCGTGAAAAAGGATAACGAGTTGGGGATGGGAAAAGGAAATGGTTTAAGTTAATTTAAACTGTCTGCCGCAGGCAACAATCCAGGAAAGCATTTTCCGTTTTGGAAAGTCACGTTTGAAGCTTGAGGGAAGCTCTTTGCTGCAGCCCAGCGGCCACTGCTAGACCTTGGAAGGTCGAGGTGGCGCCGCTCAGAGAGGGTCCTATCAAGAAGCAGGACCCAGGCCTGGCCCTGGAGAGGTCACTGGACTTGGCCCGCGTGGCTAATATTGACTGAGGGCTTCTTTCTCTTCGCCAGGCCCGTTTCATATGTGAGTCCATTTCATCTGCCGGAAGCCATGAGGTCTGTAATATCCATCCCCGCTTTCCGGCTAGGAAACTGAGGCCCGGAGGAGTTAGGGACTCAGAGCCAGGCAGTGGCAACGCCCGGGTTTTGAGTCAGGAAGGCCCATTCAGAGCTCACAGACTAAAAGGCCCTGCCAGACTGTGAAGGTGCATGCTCTGAGCATTCCTATCCTACAAATAAAGACACAGGCCTCCAGAGGATCTTTCAAGGCCCCTTATCTACAGTCTGCTGCCCAGACCCTGCATCCCACCCTCACACCTGAAATTCTCCCTTCAACTCCAGGAACTGACTTCAAATGTTTACAGAGCTACTGGGGTGGCAGTCTCCAAACTGGCCAAAAGCTGTAGTGCCTGCCAGCATCCTTGATGACACAGGCTATGTGCAGGAGGTTGGGGTGCTCAGGGGCTGAACCCCCACAATCACCCCACCTGTTTCCTCCCTCCCTCCCTCCTCTGTGTGCAGAGGCTCAGCACTGACACATGGGGCTTCATTTCAGCCAACAACTCATTCAGAAATTCAAACAGCATTTACTGAGTGTCTACTGAGAGGCACTGTGCCGGACAGTAAGAGGACAGCGGTAGACAGGATACTTAGTGGTGAAGACAGGCAACAAACAAGTCAACCAACGAATGCACAGATGATTTGGGATACTAATCAGTGCTGAGAAGTAAATGAAACAACATGATTCAGTAAAAAGGGTTCAGGCAGGTCCACTGTTACCATTGCTCTCACCCAAACCCACCTTTACAACTGCACCAGCTGCATTCTGATTTGCGTGCCTGCCTCTACACCTTCTCCCCCACCAGGTGTGACAGCTCAAAGGCAGAACCTGCCCTCCCATCCCTGTGTTCCTGCCCCCACACTGAGCAGCATCTCAGGGAAGGAAACAGAGCTGACCTGGTACTTGCTCAGCAAGGGAGCCCAGAGACGGCTGAGTAGCCTCCCCCAGGGTACTGGAGCTTGATGTTGGTTTGGAGAAAGGACATCACAGTGATGGTCAAGGTGCTCAGAGCCCTTGTTCTGCTCTGTCATTTGTGTGCCTCATCTCCATCAATCCTTGCAACAGCCTTTTAGAGAGATACCCCATTTTACAGATGTGGAAACCAAGGTGTCTTGCCTGAGGGTTTCATCCCCAGGCAAGTTCACTATGGATTCAGTGAGACCAAGGAATGACAATGGAATGTTCTTGGGGTGAGAGGGTTTATACCCAGCTTTATTTACCTGCAATAGGTTGAGCGCTAGAATCATGTCTGCATCCAACAGTCTGCAGGCCTGTAATCCACCTCTGTCTCTGCATCCACCCAGAGCACTGGGCAGAGCTTCTTATATAGTGACTCAGTCAATAATAGCTCATTGCCTATGGGTGTGAAAGCAGTAGCTTAGCAGTAGGCCAGTTACATCATCAACTGGTTTAGGGTCAGGTGAGGATCCTGGCCATAGGAACTTCCATTTTCCCCACACAAGGTCACACCTCTATTGGAGGAAAGCCAAGATCTAAAGGAAGACAGCCTGGTTTTAGCACCATGCTTCCAACCCCTGCACTGTACAGCCTGCCATCCCACAGGCCTTACACTCAATGGGCGATGCACTACAGAAGACAGAGGGGATGGTGTGTTACCTTGAGCAAGTCACTTCCCCTCTCTGAGCCTTCATTTCTGCAGGTCTGCAAAACAGTGGTGAAACAGGGTGCCCACCTTGGCTGGGTTGTTCATTTGGGGGATTAAATGAGGTAATACAAGTAACCCACCCAGCAGATGCCAGAATTCAGGCACAGGTTTTTGAATTAAAGAATGAAGGAAGGAAGGAGAGAAGGAAGGAGCCTTATAAATGTTAGTTTCCTTCCTTGTTCCCCAACTCTGTAGTAATAAAAAAAAACACCTAAATAACCTCTGCCAGGGCTGCTGCTCTGCCCAAATTCCTGCATGCCACAGCCATCGCTGTATTCCCCTCAGGAAGCCCCAACAATGTGCACGCATTGCTGGTGTGCTTACAGCCTGTCTCTAGAGCAGATCTCAGGGGCAACACAATCTCCAGTTTGTGCCAAAGTGTAAGGTGAGAGACCCCATCTGAGTGCTGCATAGGGGGTTCTTGAATCAAACACCAGGGTTCAAATCCCCATCTGCACCTACTTGCTGGGTGACTGGTTCTTAACCTCTCTTAATGTCTGAATTCTTCACTTGCTAAGAAGACAACTGCACATAGTGGTGTCCTAAGGATGTCCAAATCACTTTCCTCTGTAAAGAGGACAAATGCAGAGGGCAAAGGTTCCACACGCACTGAGCTGTGTACTTCTGAGACCAGGTAGTCCATTATTCTCTCCCCCACGATCCTTTCTCATGTGGCCTTCCCCCTCCCCACTTTCAATCCACCAGCAATTCCTGTCAGTTCCACCTCAAAATATAACTCCAAGCCCACGCTCTTCTCCCCATCCCCCACTGCTCCCTTCTTCAGATGGGTTTGGCCACTAGCAGGTGCCAGGCGGTCAGGGGGTGGGAGGGGAGAGAGGTGGGGACATTCTCCCCAGTGTCCTCTCTGCTTGCCCTGGGCTGGCACTGCCAGGTCCCTCTGAGGAAAGCTGAAGGGGTTCTTCTACAGCCACAGCTCTTTCTGGATTCTAACTGCCCCTCCCTGGCCCCATCAGAATAAGGGGTGGCAGCCAGGACCCCACTGCCCATGATCCCAAGATGCTTCATCTCTCTCAACCCCACCCACACCTCCATAAATAGTCCCTTCATTAAATTCTCAAGTCATCCCCCTGAGTGAGCCAACTGTCTCCTGCCTGGAGGGCAACTGGTGCTAAGACCCTCCTAATCTAGCCCCTGCCTCCAACACACGAAGCTTGTGGCTTCCTCGGGGCCACTGCACTTGCTCTTCCATCCAGCCTGAGACACTGTTCCCAGCTTTTTCCACAGCTGGTCTCAGTCCAGATGTCACTCTTCAGGGAGGCTTTCCCTTAACCACCTGCCACACATGCTCTAAACTGTTTTTCACTCCAACCACTCTGGACACCAGCATAGTGGCAGTTCCATTATTGGTCATTGGTGATTAAGTCACTCTCCTGAGGTTTGCCTGGGGATGGGGGTGGTGGGGAAAAGGAGGCCTAAAAGTCCTAACCCTGCAATCATGATCCCCATCCTGACGTGTGGGGTTTCTTCCACATCAGTGACTGAGTCTCTAGCTCTCCACACACCACCCAGGTGTCCTACAATTCAATTCAGTTCTGACACTAACCACCCGGGTTTAGCACAGACCCTGCAGGTTCAGGGGCCAGTCCAACAAGACCACCCCACTTCAGATGCCAGTCCCAAGTTCCAGGCCTCTTGTACTTCTGAGAGATGGGCTATAAATAAGGGGTTCCCACCAGCCCCTCCTCAGGTTTGACATTTGCTAGAATGACTCATGGAACTCAGGAAAACAGTTCAATTACTTTTACTGTAAAGGATACAACTCAGGAGCAGCCAAATGAAACAGATGCATAGGGCTGTGTGTTTGTGGGAAAGGGGTACATGGAGCTCCCTGGCCTCTCCAGGCACCCCGTCCCAGCACCTTGACATGTTCACCAACCTGGAAGCTCTCCAAACCCTGTGGTTTAAGGTTTTTATGGCAGTTCCATCATTAGTCATTGGTGATTAAGTCACTCTCCCAAGGTTTACCTGAGAATGGGAGTGGCGGGGAAAAGGAGGCCTAAAAGTGCTAACCCTGCAATCATGGTCCCCATCCTGAGGCTGGCTAGGAACCCAGCTCCAATCATTCATTAGCATAAAAAAGACACCCATCACTCTACATATCCCAAGGGTCTTAGAGGCTCCGGCACCACTGTTGTAACAAAAGGGGCTCCTATCACCCGCAACACCCAGTAAATTAAAAAAGTTTTAAGAGCTCTTAAGACCAAATATGTATATATATTTATATATTATATATTTATATATATTATATGTTTATAAGTATATTTCTTATTAATATCACAGTATCACAACCATTTTTTTCACTGACTTTGTACCTGTCCAAAATCAGTCCCTTCATTTATTTGTTGGTCTGAGTTTCTGTCTGTCCCCACCTGTAAAAATGTGAGTTTCACAAGGGCAGTCTTTTTGTTCACTGCTGCAGCTCCAGTGCCTCATTCCATGCCTGGAACACAGGAGGGACTCAGTAAATATTAATAGAATTAACACAAGGGCTCTGTGTTCACTTAGAAGGATAGACTGAGGACACGTGCTCTGGAGCCTTGAAGGCAGAGTATCTTTCCCAGCATGGCTTTGTTGCCCCAAACCTTTTCACAGAGCCTCTCAGGGCCTAGAACTTTCAAAGTTCAGTAACATTTCCAGCTGTGTTTCCTGAGAAGTAGCTGGAAGAAAATTTTTGCCAATTATGTATGTATCTGACTTGTAATGAGAATATACAAAAAACTGCTACAAGTCAGTAATAAAAACATAAATAACTCTATTTTAAAATGGGCAAAGAATATCTATTCAGATAGACATTTCCCCAAAGAAGATACACAAATGGCCAATAAGCATGTGAGAAGATACTCAACAACACTACCCATCAGGGAAATGCAAATGAAAAGCACAATGAGATACCACTTCACACCTACCAGGAACACTATGATCAAAAAGGTAGGTAATAGCAAAGGTTGCTGAGGACATGGGAAAATAGGACCCCCCTTACACTGCTGGTGGGAAGGCAAATTGGTGCAGTCACTTTGGAAAACAGTCTGGCAGGTCCTCAAAATGTTAAACATAGAGTTACCATGTGACCCAGCAATTTCCCTCATAGATATATACCCAAGAGGCATGACAACATACGTCTACACAAAGGCTTATACAGGAATGTTGATATATAGTGACACTATTCATAATAGCCAAGAAGTCAAAACAACCCAAATTTCCATCAGCTGATGAATGCATAAATAAAATGTGACACAGACATATAATGGAATATTATTCAGCAATGAAAAGAAACAAAGTACTGATACATCCTAAAATAAGGATGAACCTTGAAACATGCTCAGTGAAAGAAGCCAAGCACAAAAAACCACATATTGTATGATTCCATTCATGTGAAAAGTTCAGAAGAGGCAAATTTATAGAGAGAAAAAGTACATTACTGGTTGCCTATGGGCAGGGAGGGGGTTATGGGAAGATGAGGGGGATTGAAAAGTGACAGCTGAGGGGGGCATATCTTGGGGTAATGAAAATGCTTTTAAATTGATGGTGGTAAACCTTTTTTCTTTTCTTTTTATCTATATAAAGTGATGAATGTTAACTAAATTTATTATCATTTCACAACATATATAAGCCAAATCATTATGCCATACACCTTAAACTTATATAGTGCTGTTTGTCAATTACATTTCAATAAAACAAAGAAAAAATTATTGACAGTGATGGAGCACAGCTCTTACTAAAAGGCACTGAATTGTTAAAAGAGAGAAAAGGATAGAGGGAGGGAAGGAAGGAAGGGAAGAAGGAAAATGCTGAGGTCTAGGCCCTGCTCCAGGAGCATCAGCTTTAACTGGACTGGAAGGTGGCCTGGGCATCAGAGTTTCACAAGGTCCTGAGTGACAGTGCTGCTTGCTGAGAGCCACTGGCCTAGAGAATGAGGATTGAAGAGTGGCCATACATGTTCCCAACCACTTCACCTGAAAGTCTACGTACAGTGAATTGGCACTTCACTTTGAAATTACACAACTGTCTCATCTTGGCGCCTAATTGAAACCTGTTTTAACATCCTGTTACACAAGACTGTTGTGCAAATAACAAGACTGAATAATATTCATTACCATACCATGAGCCTAATTATGCTAAGCCACTAACATTCATTGTCACATTTTATTACAGCAGATCTTAGAGACAAGTCATTATGGTTATGATCCCCAGTTAACAGATGAAGAAACTGAGGCCTGGTGAGGTAATTGACTTTGGCCAAAGGCACACACTGGGAAGTCACGGAACAGGGAACGGAACCCATGCAGACTGGTGCTGAAGCCCAGGAGCTAAGGCATGAAGCCCTTCCTATCCTGAAGCTCTTCAGGAGCAGCTTCAGGAGACTTCAGGGTCTACCTGCCAATTAGCGGTGGTAGTGATGAAACCACAACTGGTGCCAGGTCCTTGTCACCACAGTTGGCACCTACACTGCCTCCACATCTGTGAGACACCCAGCACACAGTAAGAACATGATAAGGCCGGCACCCCCTTCCATCCTCAGGGGCATTACCTGGTTTATTGACCTGGTGGCTCTCCTTCCAAGAAGCCCCCATTTCTCTGGAAGATCCAGCAGGTACACCCCATGGATTTTTAGGATTTACATACTCCACCCTCCCTATTTTCATGACCGTCCCTTAAGAATTTCCTCTATTTCATGCCTCACTATCCTGGGAAAGACCTATTCCTGCCTCCCCTCCTCCCAATACTCAACACTACTGTCCTCTCTTGGCGCTCACTCCTGATGTATTATTTGTGGTGAACTCATTTGTCCCAAACACAGATGTAAGATGTAATTCCCCAAGAATTCAAATGTAATTTAAAGTTATTTTCCAATATCTAATTTGCCTTTTATTTATTTAGGGCAATAATTCAGCAGGAGCCTCCCAGCCAAAGTGGCAGGGTTTGTTTGCAGTGCCAAGCCCAGCAACGGTGGGAAGCCACACACACCAGACACAGACATTCCCAATTAGAAAAGTAATTACAACATTGAACACAGCTTTAAATAAAAATGAAAATGCAGGAGACGGGAGGGGAAGCAAAAACATAAACTGGGAACGATGCCGTTTTCCCCAGACATTTTGCAGTATTTGCAGCCTGCCTTGTTCTGGCACCCTGCCCTGGCTACATCAGACACAAGTGAGGCAACCAGCAGGGAAGGATGGGGTAGCTCTGCCTTGTAAAGAGATGGAAAGAAGTTAGTAATTATCAGACATCATTGGTCTGCCTGTTTGCCTGTCTGTCTTTCCTTTAATCTCTTAATCTTTAGTGAGAACCCTCTCACATTGGTTCTCAGGTGATAAATTAGTATACTGCATAGTGACAAGTAACCAAAATTCAACCCAACTCAAACTGACTTAAAGAGAAAATGGGTATGTTATGGCTCATGAAAGGCCATCAGCAGTGTTAGCTTCAGGCACAGTTGGATCCAGGTGCTCAGACTCTTCAAGAATCTGTCCCTCTGTTCTCTGCACAGTTGACGTCATTCTCAGTTAGGCTTTCTCTACCTGGTGGTTAAGACAAAAGCAGCTTCAAGTTTACACCTTAAGAGCTTAGCATTCCCAGTGGAAAGAAAGTAGTTCTCTTTTCACAGTTCTAGCTAAAATCTCAGGTTGGGCTTTAACGGGCCCTGCCTGGGTCATGTGCTGCTCATTGAACCAGTCACTGTAGCCAGGAAAATTCAGTCCTTTGATGGGCCAGGCCTGGGTCAGAACCCACCTCTTAGAACAGAGGTAGGACCAGTTCTTGCCAAACCCTGGGACTGAGAGTGCAGAAGGGGTGTTTCCCAAATGGAAAACTGATGTTCTATGAGAGCTGAAGGAGCAATGGGACATGAGACAGGCAAACAAAACTGATTTCCACCACAGATATGAAAGATTTCTGTTTCTAATACCTGTGCTCTCCTTTACATTATCTCTAGACTTCATTTTCAGACTTGGGAGTACTGCAGGGTACTCCACGCTCCCTTGCTGTACAGTGGGCTTCTCCTATAGAATATCAAACTTGTGGATTTCTCCCTAAAATTTACTTTAAAAAGCCATCAATTACAGCACAGCATGATGAGGGACAGATGACTCCACAATCACTGAGGGTAGCCTGTATTATATGGACAAGTACGAAGCAAGTGGCCCTTCAAGTGAGTTTCCCTCCAGATGGTTGTAACAAAAGCTCTGAGGTTCGACTGAGTCAAACAACTGCCATCTAACTGTCCAACACTTCTGGCACAGGGGAGGCAGGATGTAACAGTTAACATTTCAAGCACTTCTGGGTTCAGTTTATACCCAGGGAGTGACTGTGTATGTGAACTGACAGGTGACCACAGGGATGTAACCCAGGGGCCAAATCTGTGTAACTCTTGGCTGAGCACCGAGGGCGTGGGTCATCCTGTCTCAAAAGCTAGTCACAAACAGGATCTAGCAGAGCTGCAGAACCAGGTACCTGCATGGCTGTGCAGAACTTGGCTTCAACAGCTGCTGTGGCCACAAAAAGCAGCTGTACCTGTGGACAGACCAGACTCCTATTCTTGCCACATCTACACTGGAGGCAGACAGACTCCCTTTTGAACTAAAAATTCCTCTGGGTTTCAGAGATTATTTGGGGGTGAGGGGCAGGCAGGGAAAGAACCTTAAGATAGAGGTGATGAACAGCCTACTAATAAGACAGGGGAGAGTGTGAAGCATCTGACTGGAAAAGTGAGCATACTCGACCTTCTGTACACCCCAGGCTGGGGGAGAGGTTCTTAGTGAGGACACAAGAGTCAGTGAGAGACTAGATCTAAGTTACCCTTCCTGGTACAGAGTAAATGCTACTATTGTTGCTTGCCAGGTACCCTGATCAACCTTCACATAAATACTAACTTTTCCATTCAATCCACAGAAATTCTGTGAGGCAGAAAGCTTTATTATTATTATTCATCCTTGCATTACAGATAAGAAAATGGAGGTTCAGAGAAAGGAGATAATCTGCCCAAGGTCACTTCATGGTGGAACAAGGACTCAAACCCAGATTCCTTACTTTCCCCTCTAGCGTTTTCACTAACAAAAGGCTTTTTGCTTTTGAAGGCAGTGGGCGAAAGGAGATGGGAGTTCATGGTTGCTGGGCACTCTGGTGGCATGGTGCTCAGCACTTCACATGTTAGTGTATTTCGTCTTTCCCCACAGTCCTGCAAGGCCACTGGTATTTTTGCCCTATTTTACTAATGGAAATTGCAGGCTCCAAGAGGTGAAGTACCTTTTTCGGCATCATTTTACCAGTTACATCTCTGAAGGGCTTCAGTATCTATAAGAAGAAACCCAGACATTCTCCAGAGAGGAAGACCCTGCTCACCAGGGCTGGCAGACACTCCCCCCATCCCTTCCTCACCAGGACATCACTGGGCTGCCCTGTGCTTCCCGGGAAAGTAAGCCTATGCACACTCCAGGGCCCTCGGAGGGACTGCTGCTCTGCTAGTATGCTAATGGACTAACCTTGTGATGCGGGGGATTCCGAGGTAAAGCGAGACAAAGCGACAGAGCCTGAGAGAACTCAGAAAGACCCTGGAAGGACAAGAGAGAAAGAGACAGAAGAGAAAAGACATGGAGATAGGCTAAGACGACTGAAGAGCACAGAATGGCAAAGACAGTAGCAGAGGGGGAGGGAATGGGGAGGAGTTTGGGTGTAAGCATACACAACTTTTGTAATTAAGGAAAAATTAAAGTCCTTTGTTTGATATATTCAGTTCCTAATTGTACCCATTTCTGGATTAAGCATTGCAAAGATAAGGCCCTCATTCTCAAGTGTGTAGAGAACAATTATAAAGTGAGGCATCAGCAGTGTATTGACATGGAGGAACGAGATTCCCTGAACTCAGATAAGTCTTCCCTGAGCTGCAGGCGGGGTGCCAAGAGCACAGAACAATTTTCACTGTGGACAAGGGAGGAAAGGCCTTTCAGACAAAGGGAACAGCATCTGCAAAGCCCCAGGCACGTAAAGAGTGCATGGAGTCTTGGACTGTCACAGAGCTGGTTAAGGCTGAAGCAGAGGATGGGCCAGAGCCAGAGATGCAGCAGGGCTCAGTCACACTAGACATGGAAACGCATCTCAAAGACCAGTGTCTAAAACAGTCATTAAAGGATTCCTGAGAGTTTTCTGATTTACACTTAGGGGTTACGAGCATTCAGTGAGACCAGTTTAGAAGCTCTTGGCATATTCACCAAGTACTAGCACATTCTGGGTCATCTTGTTGACAGCTAGCATGGAATGCCCGTGATCATGAGATGGTTTTGTCCACGATCACTTTGGGGTCTAGTAATAATGTTTTCATTGTCCCAGGACAAAGAGAAGAGAAAAGAGGAAGATTCAATACATATATGATTGCTTGTGCCAGATAAAGGCCAACTGATGGCTTGCTGCGACAATCAAGTTCCCCTGGAGAAAAGGGTAGGAGAATTGAGTGTTTACACCACCCAAAGTAATAAACATAGTCAAATTCAAAAGAACTTGTGCTAGAACAGCAATTAATTTTTAATAAGTGGCAGTTTAATTTCAGTAAAACATCATCTATCATGTTAAGTAATTAACATTAATTTGAATTTTATCACTTTCATTTGTACTTAGTTTCTCATTTGTTTTAGTTTTATTTATGAACTTCTTTTGTCATTGATTCTACAACATCATTTTTGTCACATTTTCACTCTAATTGCGATGCATCTTAAAATCTATAGCCTCTTACGATGATCAGCATTTTCCCCTCTTAATGCTGTGTAAAATAATAATGCATCTTACAACTGATAGCATTCCAGATTTGATGAATGTAGCATATGCAGAATGAGCTGATACCTACTTTTGTTTGTAAGAAACTGAGTAACATTAAAATAAAAAAAAGTTTAAGTCAATATGAGGTCCATAGACTGCTTTCTATAAAAGCAATTTATACAGTACTCAAATTAGAGTATCACTGAGGATGATGAGAAAAAGTTCTAATCACAGAACTCAGATCTCCAAGTTATAAAGATACTCCAGCACTACATCGGATAGAAATGTAATGCCCGGTTTTGAAGTAGATCAGCTGAGAAAATAGGAGGACCTAAACCAAGGAAACAAAGGGAAATGAGGATGTAGCATGAAGAGAAACATAGGAGGTGCAATCACCAGGGTCAGCGAGCGATAGGTGTGTTAAGGGTGGGGATATGGGAAGGGAGAGAAAGGGAGGCGGGCCCATGGGTGACGGTGGGGCTATGGATGGGGTGGAGCAGCATCCCCAAGATGCAGGACGGTGAGGAAGGCTGAGGCGGCATGGCTGTGGCCTAATGACGGTGACAGCAACAGTGATCCTGAAGGCTGCAGTGATGGTGTGGTGACAATGGGGGAGATGGAGATGATGGAAGTGGTGATGGCAGAGGTGAGGGTAGCTGGGGTGACAGCATGATGGGTAAAATTGGCTCAAGTCATAATGACGGTGATGGTGGTGGTGGTGGTGGTGGTGGTGATGATGATTACTACAGTAGAACTGTAATTATGATGTTATAACAGGAGGCCTAGAAGTAAAAATGGTTGCATTGGAGATTGGCCCTCCAGCTGCCCCACCTTGACACCAAGCACTGGGGGAGATGCTATCTTCTGCAGGCCTCATCCATGGAACGAAAATCACACCTCTCTCCTCCTAACATGACAGTAGGTATCACTCTTACTCTCTAAGCATTCGAGGGGAAATAAAATATAAGTGAACACTGAAACCAAGGGATTCCCCCCACAGCAGGGAACAACCACTGTTTACCCATAAAAATATTTCAAGGGTTATTAGCATGTAAACTGTGATTAATTAAATTCACAAAAATTGTTTCTGATGCATGCAAATGAGGTGGCTCCTGCTGGGTGAGATAGGCTTCACTGTCTCTCAGCTGCTGGAGGAGACAACTGGAGGGAAGTGGCTCAAATCATCTCCCCTACTCCAGAGATTTCAGGAAAACTAGAACTATAAAGTCCATCTCAAATATAGTTCTCCCCTGAGCTCCTCCAGGGTCATCCTTCCTTCTAGGTCAGGTCTACCCAATTACAGAGGTAAATTTGGATGCCGATTTCCCTATCTGGGAATTAACTAACATCCAAGAGTGCTGAAGGGGCCACAGGTCATGGAGCTTGAAGGAACTAGGGAAAAAATCATCTATCTTTTAGTTACTTCTAACTCTGAGTGAGGAAACAGCAAGACTAGCTCAAGGGACACCAACTCCCTTCCAGGGCTTTCCGTATGCCCCTAGGGAGCTTCCGTATGCCTTACAGGGTTTTCATGAGGTCAGCAAGACCCTGGATTGCACACCTAAAGACCACTCTCAGAATACTTCCTAAATTACTGAGGGCAGCCTGGCACCTGATGGCTAATCCTTGAATACTCTGCACCATTTCTCCCGGAGGCCTGTGAGACTTCTGACTGAGGCAACCCGGAGATGCAACTCCCCAGAAGAATGACGGGAGAGGGACCTTCCTGAGGGAAAGGAGCCTCAGGCAGGATCAGAAGGGAGACACAGGAAGACCTGGCAAGGTTGGGGTAAAGGAGTCAGGGAGGGCAGAGCCAGCCCAGAAAGGGCTCATGGAAACCTCACCATCCCTGAGGCCTGGAGCTGCAAGCAAGCCCAACTCAGCTCAGACCCCAGCAGGCCTGAAGACCAGGGCATCCGGACACCAGGACACAGCAGACACCAGGTGCCACGGAACCCACGGGGACAGCATCCAAATGGCCACAGGGTCTGGGAAGGGGGTAAACGGGCTAAGGTTGCTGTGGCCTAATAACCACAGGGAGCCCTGATCACTACAGAACCAGAAGAAACAAGGCAGAACAACAGCAGGAATGCTCCCAAATCAACTTTGTGTCTAAACCACTCCCTGACGCCCTCTCCATGCAGAATGAGCCCTAGTAGTCCTGGACCTGCTGTCACGTTCCTTTTGTCCTTTTGATGTGCAACCAATCTCTGTGAAAGACTCTCCCTCTGCTGTTCCCTAATAATTCTGGTCCATGGGGTGGTCCTCCTATGGGAACCCAGCCCCAGTGCCTCATAAATAACTTTTAGGAAACCTGGGGTCATCACAAGTTCAGTGTTGCCACTGTGCTAATTGGAATCGTGTCATGGATGATGGCGGCAGTTCCAAAACCTGGTGGGGCATCCAAATGACCTGGGGATATTTTTTCTCTGTGATTAGGACATATGTAAGTTGAAGAAGTATCAGAGGACACAGGGTCAAAAGGTAATTTTCCCACCTAACCCAGTCGCCCTGCCCCCATTTCCAAACCCTACAGGTGACTGCTGTGACAATTTTAGGGGTGTGTCCTTTCTAGAGAGTCATCTGAACACAAGCATCATGGGTATTTCCCCCATTTCTCCCTCCTTCAAATGGACACACACCATAAATACTTTCAGCATCTTGCTTTTTACACTTAATATTTATTGGAGAATATTCCATAACAATACCTGTAAATCTGTCTCATAATTTTGAACAGTTATGGCTAACCATAATTTATTTAATGGGCCCCTTCCTGATGGGTCTTTAATAAGTTATTAAATGTGTAGCATTTACTTCTCACAACCACTCCGAGCCACACGTGTCATTCCTATTGACAGTTCAATGCAATTCAAAGGCCAAATCCTTGTGCCTCCTAAAATTATTAGAATAGGAGTCCTGTGATATTGTGATTTATAGTAAGGAATAAATATTTGTTCTTCACCCCCCCCCCTTTCTGGCACAGAGTTCCTAAAACCCTTGGAATTTCCTAAGTGGTAAGAGCAATAGCAATGTCTTGATATTGGGAACAAACCCCTTTCACACAAACCTGAGTTTATGTCAGTGAGGTGACTTTTGGAAAGCACCGGAGGATGGGGCTGGCTGCCCGGGGAACCAAACATGAGATTGGAGGGTTGGAAGTTTCAGTCCCACCCCAAAAGGGGCTGAGGTTGAATCAATCGCCACTGGCCAATGATTTCATCAATGATGCTTATGTAACAAAGCCTCCATAAAAGCCCCAAAGGAGACGTTTCGGAGAGCTTGCAGGCTGGGGAGATGCAGAGAGACTGGTGCCTGGTGAGAGCTTGGAAGATGCAGAAAACTGATGCCTGGTGAGGGCTGCACTCTTTCCCCATACTATGCATCTCTTCCAATTGGCTGTTTACATACTTTTATAATAAGCCAGTGATCTGGGGAGTAAAATGTTTGTCTTAGTTCTGTGAGCTGCTCTAGCAAATTAAACCCAAGGATGGCTTGGTGGGAACCTCCAACTTATAGCCAGCTGGTCAGAAGCACAGGTGACAACCTGGACTTGCAATTGGTCTCTGCAGTGGGGACAGTTCGTATGGGACTGAGCCCTTAACCTGTGGGCTCTGAAGCTGTCTCCAAGTATTGAGTTGAATTGCAGGAAACCCAGCTGGTGTTGGAGGATTGCTTGGCATAGGGGAAAAACCCATACATTGCAACTGGTGCCTGAATTGTAAATCCTCACTCCTGGCCACCCTGTATAATTACCTGGGGAGCTGACCCCCAGAAGTTCTAGTCTAAGGGGCCCCTCCCCACCCCCTCTCTAGCCTCAGCTGCTAGAGCCTATGTAAGACCTGACCAGGCTTTGCAGTGATCAATCCACCCATTTTTATTTTGTACTACAGTTGCTCTTCCTACCTGATGCTGCTGCCTCCAGGCTACTTGTCAGGATATCAACTTTTATGACCCTCCTGTGTCACTGTTCCTCAGGGTGGCTTTTGACTCCACTCAGGATACCTGGGAACAACATAGCAGCTGCAGTGACAGTAACCAGGCAGTTAATACCCCAAAGGGCTTCCCTTCCCAGTTGAGACTGGTAACCTTTGGTTCAAAGCCCTAGATTGGGACTTGGGGCCAGACACAAAGGCAAAGACAAAGACATGAAGAGAGGCAGAGAGCTGTGTCCTCATCCTCAACTATACAAATATGACTTGTATGAATTGGCTCAAGAGCATTTTCAATCTGATAATAAATCAATCATTTATTAGGACAGACACTGCTTCAATAAAAAGAGTTACTATTACTGAGTGCTTACTGGATGCCAAAGGTAATGGAAGCATCATCTCTGGCTCTCTCTGAAATGCTACAAAGAGATATTAGTGTGAAAAAACTGGAGCCCAGAGAATTGAGTGATTTTTGCCCAAGTGTATCAGTCAGTATCAGCTAGGTTATGCTGTGATAATAAACAATCTCCCAAATCCTCTTGGCGTAAAACAATAGAGAGCAGAAGATCAACTCTTGCTCAAGCTACATGTCCATAAAGGGTCAGCAAAGACTGTGCTCCACATCACCTTCTTTCATGGACACCATACTCCATCAGCAAGATAGCTCCATCAAGGGTGAAGGACCTATTGCCCAGGAATGTGCCAGTAAATATTTAGTAACAGTTCTCCAGGGCAAATAAATTTTAAGAATTAAAAAATTTTGCTGATATAAAGGGTGGGTAGTACACAATTATATATAATAACAAAACATATAATACACTATCATAAATTCACATAGCCAAATAATTCTTACAGAATGCTTTGTTGGTTTTTACTCAACTCTTATATCCACAGCCCCCTACAGTTGCCATTCAACTATGATTTAATAATTCTTTTTGCTATTCATAATGTAGCAACTACCAATATGACATTTTTTAGTTTAATCTGCTTTTTTCCCATCAATTTCTCAAGTCTAGACTATCAACAAAGAATGAAAAAAGCCCTGATTGGTAGCATTTGCCAATTTCTGTGGCATGAACACATATACTGTGGCTGATTCAAGCTACCAAGATCACTGAATGCAGAGCTAGAGATGCGTGATAAACACCACTGTGTTGTATTTCCACCGTACAGACACAACAGATATAAATAAGACCAAGAATGTAGGTAAAAGTAAAATGTAGTAAGACAATTAGGAAGTAATGCATTTTGAGTACTTGTTACCTTTGTTTTTTAATAAAATGTATTTCACTCTACATCTATATAATTTAACTTTTAATGACTGTATTTAATAACTAGCTCACAACATTCTTGAACATTTAATAATTTGCTCTTGCCAACTGACAGAAGCCAGCTCCAGCATATCACTGCTACTTCCCAGCTGCTGGGAGGTCTACCCTCAGCCCTTACTTGTCAGCCCTCTCCAGGAATTGCTCTCAGCTGAATTAGCTCCATCTCACCTGAGATCACATCCCCTTCCCAAGGGGAAACTCACATCCAATGAGTGGTTGACATGGGGGTCAGACCACTGCCCCAACTTGGGGCAACTCTGAAGGGCCAACTTAGCCTCAGAGCTCTCTGTGAAGCCCAACTGCTCCATCCACCAACCCTCTTCTTTCCCTTCCCCCTGAGAGAAGATCCTCAGAGCACTGCCTGGTAAACTCCATGTGTGCTGATCTCCAACCCAGAGTCTGCTCCCCAGGGAACCCAGCCTTTGCTCTGGCATCCAGGTTGGCGGAGTAACACCTTCAGGAACATTTTTGGTGGTCATCATGGCAAAAGGAAAGAGAGGTTCTCTGAAGGGTCTCAATTCTGCAGAGCTAGTCACATGAGCCCATCTAGCTCCCCAAAACCAGGATACCAAGAATACTGGGCAAACAGCACTAGTGATCACCACTGCAGAGTCATGCAGCTGGGGCACAGCAGCTCTGGGATGGCACTCCAGGTCCCTCTGACCATGGAGTCTGCCCTCTTTCCTCCAGGCCCTTTGAGGATTGAGATTCCCTGATAGGTCCTGAGAATATGAAGATGAATAATATTCATTCCCCACCCTGAGCTCCATTCCAAAGCACCCACACTAAAGCTAGTACATAGGTTATCTGGTCAGAAATCCTCATGCTCACAGAATCTTAATATTCCCAGGAGAAACCTAAAAGACCACAAGTCTGGGTCAGCAAACATACTCCATCCCTCTATCTCACATACATTGCAGACATCACTAATTCATCATGACAGTTCTTCCTGATGAGCCTGGATGTGACAAGATCTCCACTCATGACTCCAGACAAACATTACCAAGCAATCACATGAAATGTGTCATTTAAAACTATGTGCCACTGAAACCATCCATAAAGGACACCGGGGCCAGAGAAGAGAAGTTCACAAGCTGCATACCTGCTACATCAGTTTGGCCACACTGACACTGAAGCAAGGACGTATGTTCAGGGAAGACAGAGGCCCATCTGCCAAAACCACCCAGAGTGCTCACTGTGAGGAGGCAGAAAGCGAGCCTCAGTCCAGAGCTTTCTTAGTAATCCACCTTGATTGGTTTATAACACTAATAGCAAACACTGAATTTGCCAGTTCTAGGGCACATTCCATGTGTGAGGCCCCATGTCAAGTCCTTAAAATACATTTATCATTTCTCATCCTTATACCATCTTGAGGTGGTTGTTAGCAACAGGTGGCATGGTGTCTGTCTACATCAAAGGCCGAGAAACTGAGAATCAGAGAGCAAAGACACTAAGTCTCTGATTGAGTGAGTGCTGATTATGTAGCAGGGCCTAGCTCTTTTGATCTTCATGACAGTCCTTTGAATGGGATAGTATCACCTTAATTTATAGATGAGACTTGGGGTGTAGATTGTGTGCACTGGCCTAAGGTCACAGAAGTGGAAGAAGAATCCAGGTATTTTGCTTATGACATCATCCATGTTCATGATAGTAAATGGTGGTAAACAGAAAAGTTAGGATTTAAACCCCCAGTAAGCCTGATACCCTCAACCACTAAGCTTTCCTGGCAGTGTCCACTGTTCATCTCAGGATGGTGCTGAGGAAAGACTTGGAGCTGGGTCTGGGATGCAGAGTCCATGACATCTGCAAAAAAGGGCAGGGAAAGAGAATAGGGTGGCCCACCCCAGGCAAGAGGTGGCCGGCCAGCAGAAAGCATGATCAGTGGGGCTATACATCCCCTTGGCCAAGTGCAATGCCTGGCATAGATAAGGCACATGAAAAACTTCTCAAGTGATTGTTTCAGTTCACTTTTAATGCATAGCAAAACATCCTCAACAGGGGCGGAGCCAGGATGGCGGCGTGAGTAGAGCAGTGGAAATCTTCTCCCAAAAACACATAGAACTATGAAAATATAACAAAGAAAACTCTTCCTAAAATAGAGACCAGAGGACACAGGACAACATCCAGACCACATCCACACCTGCAAGAACCCAGCGCCTTGCAAACGGGAGTGCTTTTTGGAAGTCTTAAAGGGGCAGGACAGGACACTTAGATCAGAGGCAGGAAATCTGGGGATCTCTGGGCACTCTAACCCCCTGGGCAACAGGGAGCACAGAGGCCCCTTACGGAGATAAATAGCCTCCCAGCTGCTCCCCCTCCAACGGGGCTCCACCACTTTGGAGGAGCAGCCCCAGCCAGGCCACGCCCACGGCAACAGCGGAGATAAACTCCATAGCAAACGGGCAGGTAGCAGAAGTCCTGTCTGCGCACAGCTGACAAGCATAAGCCACTAGAGGTCGCTATTCTCCCAGGAGAGGAAGGCCACAAACCAACAAGAAGGGAAACTCTTCCAGCGATCACTTGTACCAGCTCTGCAAACTATCTCTATCACCATGAAAAAGCAAAACTACAGGCAGACAAAGATCACAGAGACAACACCTGAGAAGGAGACAGACCTAACCAGTCCTCCTGAAAAAGAATTCAAAATAAAAATCATGAACATGCTGACAGAGATGCAGAGAAAAATGCAAGAGCAATGGGATGAGATGCAGAGAAAAATGCAAAAGCAATGGGATGAAGTCTGGAGGGAGATCACAGATGTCAGGAAGGAGATCACAGAAGTGAAACAATCCCTGGAAGGATTTATAAGCAGAATGGATAAGATGCAAGAGGTCATTGAAGGAATAGAAGCCAGAGAACAGGAACGTATAGAAGCTGACATAGAGAGAGATAAAAGGATCTCCAGGAATGAAACAACACTAAGAGAATGATGTGACCAAACCAAAAGGACTAATATTCGTATTATAGGGGTACCAGAAGAAGAAGAAAGAGGAAAAGGGATAGAAAGTCTCTTTGAAGAAATAATTGCTGAAAACTTCCCCAAACTGGGGGAGGAAATAATCCAACAGACCATGGAATTATACAGAACCCCCAACAGAAAGGATCCAAGGAGGACAACACCAAGACACATAGTAACTAAAATGGCAAGGATCAAGGACAAGGAAAGAGTTTTAAAGGCAGCTAGAGAGAAAAAGGTCACCTATAAAGGAAAACCCATCAGGCTAACATCAGACTTCTCGACAGAAACCCTACAGGCCAGAAGAGAATGGCATGATATATTTAATGCAATGAAACAGAAGGGCCTTGAACCAAGGATACTGTATCCAGCACGACTATCATTTAAATATGATGGCGGGATTAAACAATTCCCAGACAAGCAAAAGCTGAGGGATTTTGCTTCCCACAAACTACCTCTACAGGGCATCCTACAGGGACTGCTCTAGATGGGAGCACTCCTAAAAAGAGCACAGAACAAAACACACAACATATGAACAATGGAGGAGGAGGAATAAGAAGGGAGAGAAGAAAAGAATCTCCAGACAGTGTATATAACAGCTCAATAAGCGAGCTAAGTTAGGCAGTAAGATACTAAAGAAGCTAGCCTTGAACCTTTGGTAACCATGAATCTAAAGCCTGCAATGGCAATAAGTACATATCTCTCAATAGTCACCCTAAATGTAAATGAACTTAATGCACCAATCAAAAGACACAGAGTAATAGAATGGATAAAAAAGCAAGACCCATCTATATGCTGCTTACAAGAAACTCACCTTAAACCCAAAGACAAGCATAGACTAAAAGTCAAGGGATGGAAAAACATATTTCAGGCAAACAACAGTGAGAAGAAAGCAGGGGTTGCAGTACTAATATCAGACAAAATAGACTTCAAAACAAAGAAAGTAACAAGAGATAAACAAGGATACTACATAATGATAAAGGGCTCAGTCCAACAAGAGGATATAAACATTCTAAATATATATGCACCCAATACAGGAGCACCAGCATATGTGAAGCAAATACTAACAGAACTAAAGAGGGAAATAGACTGCAATGCATTCATTTTAGGAGACTTCAACACACCACTCACCCCAAAGGATAGATCCACCGGGCAGAAAATAAGTAAGGACACGGAGGCACTGAACAACACACTAGAACAGATGGACCTAATAGACATCTATAGAACTCTACATCCAAAAGCAACAGGATATACATTCTTCTCAAGTGCACATGGAACATTCTCCAGAATAGACCACATACTAGCTCACAAAAAGAGCCTCAGTAAATTCCAAAATATTGAAATTCTACCAACCAACTTTTCAGACCACAAAGGTATAAAAGTAGAAATAAATTCTACAAAGAAAACAAAAAGGCTCACAAACACATGGAGGTTTAACAACATGCTACTAAATAATCAATGGATCAATGAACAAATCAAAATAGAGATCAAGGAGTATATAGAAACAAATGACAACAACAACACTAAGCCCCAACTTCTGTGGGACGCAGCGAAAGCAGTCTTAAGAGGAAAGTATATAGCAATCCAGGCACACTTGAAGAAGGAAGAACAATCCCAAATGAATAGTCTAACATCACAATTATCAAAACTGGAAAAAGAAGAACAAAGGAGGCCTAAAGTCAGCAGAAGGAGGGACATAATAAAGATCAGAGAAGAAATAAACAAAATTGGGAAGAATAAAACAGCAAAAATCAACGAAACCAAGAGCTGGTTCTTTGAGAAAATAAACAAAATAGATAAGCCTCTAGCCAAACTTATTAAGAGAAAAAGAGAATCAACACAAATCAACATAATCAGAAATGAGAATGGAAAAATCACGACAGACTCCACAGAAATACAAAGAATTATTAAAGACTACTATGAAAACCTATATGCCAACAAGCTGGAAAACCTAGAAGAAATGGACAACTTCCTAGACTGACCAAGGAAGAAACACAAAAGTTAAACAAACCAATTACGAGCAAAGAAATTGAAATGGTAATCAAAAAACTACTGGAGAACAAAACCCCGGGGCCAGACGGATTTACCTCGGAATTTTATCAGACACACAGAGAAGACATAATACCCATTCTCCTTAAAATGTTCCAAAAATAGAAGAAGAGGGAATACTCCCAAACTCATTCTATAAAGCCAACATCACCCTAATACCAAAACCAGGCAAAGACCCCACCAAAAAAGAAAATTACAGTCCAATATCCCTGATGAATGTAGATGCAAAAATACTCAATAAAATAGTAGCAAACCGAATTCAAAAATATATCAAACGGATCATACACCATGACCAAGTGGGATTCATCCCAGGGATGCAAGGATGGTACAACATTCGAAAATCCATCAACATCATCCACCACATCAACAAAAAGAAAGACAAAAACCACATGATCATCTCCATAGATGCTGAAAAAGCATTTGACAGAATTCAACATCCATTCATGATATAAACTCTCAGGAAAATGGGAATAGAGGGTAAGTACCTCAACATAATAAAGGCCATATATGATAAACCCACAGCCAGCATTATACTGAGCAGCGAGAAGCTGAAAGCATTTCCTCTGAGATCGGGAACCAGACAGGGATGCCCACTCTCCCCACTGTTATTTAACATAGTACTGGAGGTCCTAGCCACGGAAATCAGACAAAACAAAGAAATACAAGGAATCCAGATTGGTATAGAAGAAGTTAAACTGTCACTATTTGCAGATGATATGATACTGTACATAAAAAACCCTAAAGACTCCACTCCAAAACTACTAGAACTGATATTGGAATACAGCAAAGTTGCAGGATACAAAATTAACACACAGAAATCGGTAGCTTTCCTATACACTAACAATGAACCAATAGAAAGAGAAATCAGGAAAACAATTCCATTCACCATTGCATCAAAAAGAATAAAATACCTAGGAATAAACCTAACCAAAGAAGTGAAAGACTTATACTCTGAAAACTACAAGTCACTCTTAAGAGAAATTAAAGGGGACACTAATAAATGCAAACTCATCCCATGCTCATGGCTAGGAAGAATTAATATCATCAAAATGGCCATCCTGCCCAAAGCAATATACAGATTTGATGCAATCCCTATCAAATTACCAGCAACATTCTTCAATGAATTGGAACAAATAATTCAAAAATTCATATGGAAACACCAAAGACCCCGAATAGCCAAAGCAATCCTGAAAAAGAAGAATAAAGTAGAGGGGATCTCACTCCCCAACTTCAAGCTCTACTACAAAGCCATAGTAATCAAGACAATTTGGTACTGGCACAAGAACAGAGCCACAGACCAGCAGAACAGATTAGAGACTCCAGAAATTAACTCAAACAAATAAGGTCAATTAATATTTGATAAAGGAGCTATGGACATACAATGGCAAAATGACAGTCTCTTCAACAGATGGTGTGGCAAAACTGGACAGCTACATGTAGAGAATGAAACTGGACCATTGCCTAACCCCATATACAAAGGTAAACTCAAAATGGATCAAAGACCTGAATGTAAGTCATGAAACCATTAAACTCTTGGAAAAAACATAGGCAAAAACCTCTTAGACATAAACATGAGTGACCTCTTCTTGAACATATCTCCCCGGGCAAGGAAAACAACAGCAAAATTGAGCAAGTGGGACTACATTAAGCTGAAAAGCTTCTGTACAGCGAAAGACACCATCAATAGAAGAAAAAGGAACCCTACAGTATGGGAGAATATATTTGAAAATGACAGATCCGATAAAGGCTTGACATCCAGAATATATAAAGAGCTCACACGCCTCAACAAACAAAAAACATATAACCCAATTAAAAAATGGGCAGAGGAACTGAACAGACAGTTCTCTAAAAAAGAAATACAGATGGCCAACAGACACATGAAAAGATGCTCCACATCGCTAATTATCAGAGAAATGCAAATTAAAACTACAATGAGTTATCACCTCACACCAGTAAGGATAGCTGCCATCCAAAAGACAAACAACAACAAATGTTGGCGAGGCTGTGGAGAAAGGGGAACCCTCCTACACTGCTGGTGGGAATGTAAATTAGTTCAACCATTGTGGAAAGCAGTTTGGAGGTTCATCAAAATGCTCAAAACAGACTTACCATTTGACCCAGGAATTCCACTCCTAGGAATTTACCCTAAGAACGCAGCAATCAAGTTTGAGAAAGACAGATGCACCCCTATGTTTATCGCAGCACTATTTACAATAGCCAAGAATTGGAAGCAACCTAAATGTCCATCAGTAGATGAATGGATAAAGAAGATGTGGTACATATACACAATGGAATACTACTCAGCCATAAGAAGTGGAAAAATCCAACCATTTGCAGCAACATGAATGGAGCTGGAGAGTATTATGCTCAGTGAAATAAGTCAAGTGGAGAAAGAGAAATACCAAATGATTTCACTCATCTGAGGAGTATAAGAACAATGGAAAAACTGAAGGAACAAAACAGCAGTGGAATTACAGAACCCAAAAATGGACTAACAGGTACCAAAGGGAAAGGAACTGGGGAGGATGGGTGGGCAGGGAGGGATAAGGGGGGGGAAGAAGAAGGGGGGTATTAAGATTAGCATGCATGGGGGGAGGGAGAAAAGGGAGGGTGGGCTGCACAACACAGAGAGGACAAGTAGGGATTCTACAACATTTTGCTAAGCTGATGGACAGTAACCGTAATGTGGTTGTTATGGGGGACCTGATATAGGGGAGAGCATAGTAAACATAGTACTCTTCATGTAAGTGTAGATTAAAGAGAAAGAAAGAAAGAAAGAAAGAAAGAAGGAAGGAAGGAAGGAAGGAAGGAAGGAAGGAAGGAAGGAAGGAAGGAAGGAAGGAAGGAAGGAAGGAAGGAAGGAAGGAAGGAAAGAAAGAAAGAAAAGGGGGATTACTCCTTGATAGGATAAAACTATTGGTAAATCAAAGATCAACGCATGCTTTAAATATCCTTAATGTTGATCACTTAAAGGGTGTCAGATGATCAGCTATGGAGGTACTCTTTTCTGATAATATTCCTTTCTCTTAATAAAAAAAAAAAAAGCAGTCCCTGTGTGCTGACCTCCAATGAGTTCTGTACAGTGGTACAGAGGGCATGTCAAAGTGTGGGCAAAGGGTCTGTTTGTTTCTAGGCATAAAATCAAGGCCCAGCTTGGATACCCAGAAAATGAACTAAGATATGATATGAGGAGGAGCTTCCGGCATCAGCACTCTCTGGAGGACTCATGCCGGGGGTGATCATCAAAAAGCCTCCACAGGGATCCAGGCGATGCTGCGGTTGTGGCTGCGTCCACCCCACCGTTTCCTGGACTTGCCATTGGAATGAGGAGGGAGATGTCTAGGCTGGCATGTGCATACAGTGAGACAATGAATTTGACCGGATCTGTACTGTTAGAACTCAACCAGGAGTTGGGAGGGATGCAAGTTGTAGCACTCCAAAATCTCATGACTATAGACTATCTATGGTTAAAAGAACATATGGGATGTGAACAGATCCCAGAAATGGGCTGCTTTAATTTGTCTGATTTTTCATGTACAGTTGGACAATATCCATCATATCATAGACAAATTTTCACAAATGCCTAGGGTGCCTAAATGGTTTTCTTGGCTTCACTGGAGATGGATGGTAATTATAGGTTTGCTTTGTTTATGTCACCGTATTCCTATTATGTTAATATGTGTGTGCAAATTAGTTAGTAGTTTAAAACCTATACATACTTAAGGTACTCTGCAAGAAGATATGTCAAAGAAATAATCAATCCTCCCATGTTTTCTTCCATATGCTATCTCTATAGCTTTTCTTCTTCCTTCCTAATTACAACCCTTAAATAGAATTCATGCCTCATATCGAATTTACCGAGTATCATAATTCCTCCAGGTGGTAAAGATACCTCGAGACAAGTGCTGGGCATAGAAGCCACAGGGCATAAATCTGCAAAGAAGTAAAAAGCTAACCTTTTCAAACAATATGGCTTCTCTCTCACTTACCAACTTTACATTTCCCTGTATGGCCCCGGAAGATGACTGGTTAGCCAGAGACGGGTAAGATTCCTCAAGGGAGGAACAACCTAAGACAGGCACAGTCACAGGGGGGGCCATCAGGTGAGAAATTGGGGATCAACAGAGGTGAGGCTCAGAAGCTCATCCCCCCTGCTTTGAGAGAAATCTTCTGCATCCGTGGATGTTTCACTGCCCTTGTCTAGCTTGGATTAATACTTAGTCCATAGGCACACACCTGATCATCTACATTTGCCCTCTTACAGCACTAAACTATGTTTTCTACCTTTATCCTGCATCTACCTACCACTTCAGCATTTTATTAAAAATAAAAATAATAATAATAATAAAGGGAGAAATGTGGGATCAACATATAAATCAAGTATAAAAATCAAACGAATATTCATATTTGACCTGATTGTTTATAGTTCATAATGCGTGATCAAAACCGAAAGTTTCTGTGATGACTGCCCTTGTACTGTTCACCATGTAAGAACTTATTCACTATGTAAGAATTCGTTCACCATGTAAGAACTTGTTCGTTATGCTTCAGAAGATTGGAGACTGATGAGAATTAGGCTTGAGATGGATTAATGATTGTACATTGAGCATTGACCCCCCTATACTGAATTTTATTGTTGTTAACAACCATTTGATCAATAAATATGAGAGATGCCCTCTCAAAAAAAAAAAAAAGAGGGCTACAATCTAGGGGTGATGCTGGGCTGACAACTGAGGTGAGGCAGATGTCCCAGCATAGTCACAGGATACCAGGGGGCTCCCTGCTAATAAATGCCAGTATGTGTATGAGAAAAGCACTACTGGAAAAAAAAAAAAAACATCCTCAAAGAGTTCGAAACAAGTCACTTTATTTACCTCATGATTCAGCAGATTTGCTGGGCTGGCTCACTGGGCTGGATGGCCAAGGGGTTCCTCACATGCCAGCCAGCTGGTTCTGGGAGCACCTGCTGGGCCAGGCCTCTTGTCATCCAACAGACTGGCCCAGGCTTCTTCACGTGGATGTCTCAGTGCAGCAAGAGGGGACTAATGTAATTTGCAAGTGCTGCTGGCATCGAGTGTGCTAATGTGCCCTTAGCCAAAGGCCATCACACAGCCAAGCTGAAATCTGAGATTTGGAGACCTAGACTTCATTCCCTAATGGGAGAAGCACATTACAAAGAGACCCCAACAGAGGCAGGACGAATGTGTGCCTATTTCTCTTACAGTCTACCACAGTGATTGAGTAAATGAAGAGATGGATAAATACAAAGGCAGAAAGGGACTATTAAAAAGGTTATGTCTGACTGAGTCTCTGAACACTGTCCAACCTCAGAACTCCTATGTGCCTGTGTTCATGGCAAGGAGCAGGGGTTGTAGTGAAGCCCTCAGATGAGATTAAGTGACTGGGAAGAAGATAGCAGGAGCTAGGAGCTGAGCAGGTCCATGTGCTCAGCTGAACCTGGGCCTCTAGTTAACTCCCCTCCCCTCAGCCAGCCTCAAGGAGGACAGACACACTGGTGGGGTTGGCAGGTCTCTGTGCCCCATCTTATCACCCTTCCCCAAATCTGCATGCCTGCCTCTTGCTCCAGCCATCCCTCTGCCCACCTGAGCATTCTTCCAAATCCCCTCCGAGCCCCTTGTGACACACGGCGCTAGGCAATGTAATTGCTGTAGTGATTACTTACAGCCATTACATTAAGTTTTAAAATGCTCCCTTCAAATTGAACAATGTTTCTTCAAAGTCAACAGCTGGTTCACAGCTTGAGTGCAACCGTTAGGATAAATTAAATAAAAAGGGTAATAAAATCACAGTTGAAATTTTATTTCTGAAGAGTGCATAGGCTCAAAAACAAAATAAAGCATTTCAAAAAATGCCTTTAAAATACAGCCAGAAAAGCAGAAGTTAATCACTCCCTGATTATGTTAGCTAATGGGCACACTGGAGCAATTAACTACATAATTGCCCTGGTGTGGACAAAGCCCGCACTCACTCCTGAGGCTCTGCTGTGGAGTCCACAGGGTCCGCACCAGAAGGGCTTATCAGATAGGTGGCTTATGTGTGTTGACACTGCCACCAACAGGCTCAGGAAAGGGCCCAAACCCTTGAAGCAAAACAACAACGAAGATGATGTCCAAGGCAGCCTCCATCCCAACATGGACCTTTCTGTTAGCCGCAGCTACCTGGAGCTACCTGTCATTACCTGGTACGATGGCTGGAGCAACTTTGCAGTTGATTGTATACAGGTTGCAAAATTCAGTCACTGAAACCCTTCGTCTCTGAAGGGTAGCAAGACATATGCCATCCAAAAATATGTCACTTTGGCATAAGAAGTATTTTGAGCTAAAGCCCACTGAGAAAAAATAGGTACAGAGGAAGCTTTCTGCCCTCCTCCTATCTGCATAAAAGTAGGGCATACATTTGTAAAGGTGTCCCCCTACCCCTCTCTGCCAGGAAAGAAGTTAATTGCCCTGGACAACTCTAGACTCTTATCAGCCCAGAAGTGGTACCAGAGGACTCAATATAACAAACCTACTAACTAGCCTTTATCTTCCATTAGTTCCCCATATAGTTACCTTCCCACAGTTTGCTGCTCTGGAAACTCAAAAGTCCTTTTCCCTTGCTGGTCACACCTCCAGCAATGTATCGTTCTTCTGTTAAGATGCTATATAAGTCCAAGTTCTAACCAACCTTTGAGTTGCTCAAGACTGCAAATGTTAATAAACTTGTTTTTCTCTTAATCTGGCCTTTGTCAGGCTAATTCACAGGAACCCATTCAGTGAATCTAAGATGGAAAGAGGGAAAAAGAACGTTTTTCTGCCCCTACACCTGAAAGGCAACTTACCTTGTGACCCACCTAAAAAGACCCATCCAGCACTTCCCCCAGACCAAGGCCTACATTCCCAGCTTTGGGGTCAGCCGGTACCTGCATCTGCCATATGGCCTTGGATAGTGATTGGCTCATTTTGTGGAACCTCAATTTTCTCTTCACTCCTTCATACAATCAATTAATATGTACTAAGCACCTAGTCTGAGCCAGGCCCCCTCACAGGTACCTGAGTCAGCAGTGAGTCAGGGGACAGAAATCCCTGCCTCAAGGAGCACATATCCTAGTGGGTGAGATAATGAACACAATCAGGAAGCATAGGTATAGAGTGGGAATATAGTTTGTATTTTAGGGAAAATTAAATAGGGGAAGGAGGCAGGAGGTGTTGTAATTTTAAATAAGGTGTTTTGGAGAGGTCCTGCTAAGAGGGAGCAATTGAAGAAAAGGCCTGAAAGAGATGAGGGAGCCAGCCACATGGATACTGAGTGAGGAATGTCCAGGCACAGGGAACATACACGCAAAAGCCCTCAGGCAAAAGTGTGTGTGCCTGGAGTGGTCGGAACAGCAAGGAGGCCAGTGTGCCTGGAGCAGAGTGAGCTGCGAGAGTGGAAGGAGATGAATTCAGAGCTAATGGGAGTAAGATCCCATTCAAAGGGCTAATTCATTCATTCAACCAGTATTTACTGACGGTTTAACACACACATTAGACAGAAGGGTTGCTGTGAAGATAACATCAGATAAAGTGCAGGCGGTTCCTGGTGCATGAAGTTCTCCATAAATGCTAACTACTCCCACGGCAGAGAGGTGGGCCCCCGCATCCTGGGAAGGGTGGGGTGGAGACTCTGTTCAGGAGAGCCTGGGGGAGACTTTCTCCCCAGGGTGAGGATGGAGCCTCACTGTTAGTGAGGCTGGTTCCAACACCACTGGAATCTGAAGGTGTAAACTGCCCTTTATCGGAGTGGAGTGCCCATGTGGCGCGGGGCATTTCTTCCTGGCTGTCAGTACAGGCATGTACGGTCTGTGTCGCAGCAAGAACTCCACTGTCCTCTCTGCTCTTGAAGGACAGTAGCTGCACAGAGAAGGGCCCAGGAAGTGGTCCCCATGGAGGAAACGGGATGGGGGACAGGGAGCACATAACAAATAAAGAGAATGTGCCCCTGTTCTGGGGACCCACCTGGTGCAGCCTCCGGCTGAAGAACTCACAGAAAGGTGTGCATGCGCATGTGCACATACATGTGCACACAAGCAAGGTCTCTTCCCTCCAACTCTGTAGTCCACCTGCACTATTAAAATTGTTTACTCCTTTGTCCATTGTTACCCCCAGCCTGGGCACCCCTTTCATTGACTACTCAAGTTGGCCACAAGAGGGCACACAATGTCCCCCTTTCCCTCCCTCCTTCCATCAAAGTATCAGACCAAGCCTCTATCAATTCTCACTATTGAAAGTCCTTGTCCTGGGACTGGTATAGTAAGAGGCAACCTGGGGTCTGCTCTTGCTTTTTAAGGACATTCCATCAATTCTACCTCAGCACTGGGGAAAATGCTTTCTTTTCCCACTACTGCACTGCGTACTGGTCTTTCCTCACCTGAGCGACAAGAACTTAAACAGAGAGAAGCATGTGCTTCCTACCTTTAAGATTGGAAATGGGCCAGGTGAAGACTTCACTGTGCTCTGGTCCTCTGCCTTAGGCTGTGGCATAGGGAAGATTGTTAGAAGAAGCATATCAAATGCTTTGGTGCACATAAACCACCTGGGAATCTTGTTACCACGCAGACATGCTAGACTTAGTCATTCTGGGATGGTACCTGAGGGTCAGCATTTCTAATGAGCTCCTGGACATGCTGAGTCAGCTGGTCCAAGACCACAGAGTGGAAGGGTGGGCTTGTGTGCAGTCTCCACCCTAATGGCTGCCACCATTCCCCCTTTTCTCTCCTTTTCAGGGCAGACAGCAGAGATTCACTGAAGCACCATTTATAAAAACAGAATATTTGAAACAACTCAAGTATCCATGGTTAGGAGACTGGTTAACTAAACCTGAGTATAGTTATACAAGGGATGGAGTACTATAAGTGCTTAACAATCAGCTCCCTGAGAAGGGAAGTCCTGATTTATAGAGTTGGCCCATTTCTGTTTTGCAAATGTTTCCACTGTGCCAATTTCAAGCTACCAACATGACTGGCAACCAGCTCACAAATTTCTTACAGTTTAACAATCAGTTCTTCAGAGCCAGTGCAAGCTGATTTCAGTATTCCCTACTAAGCAGTAGTAAAAAAAATATATTAGTAATAATTAGGAAGCTCTCTGCATACTAATATGCAAAGAGCTCCAAAATATACTAGTAAGTGGAAAAAAGCAAGATATAGAACAGTGGATCTTAGAAGCATCTCAGGGTTGGTCCAAAATAATTAGAAAGGATTCAGTTTTCACTTTGTGTGTTCACCATCCTCACAGTTGCTGCCTGTGGCTGCAGAGCACAGGGACCAAGAATAGACTCTACAGCTTACTACCTGCATTTACAGACCGGCTCTGCCTTTCACGGGCTAGGTGAGCTTGGGCAAGTTGCTAAACCTCTCTGTGCCTTGTGTCCTCATCCGTAACATGAGGGTAATGATAAGACCTATGGCTTAGTGTATTTAAACAGTGAAACCAGTGCCTGTAATGAATGATTAATAAATGTTTGCCACTGACATTGTCAGTCATGCACAACAGCCCTGCCAACAACTGCCCTTTAGGATGGGAGGCAGTGTCAGCTCCACTGCCGCAGTCCTGTTTCAGGCACCACAGACAACAGGCCCAAGCCTGCAGGACTGAGTCCAGCATTCACAGTCCTTACAGAGTCACCCTCACCAAGGACCTGAACTTCAAGGGCCCCTGCAAGGGGCCCACCCACACCACACCACCTTCAGAACCTGTAACATCTTCCTGCTAGTCCCAGAGGCCTAAATACCCCCTTCCTCTTCCAACACTAACTCCCTTCACCTCTGTCTCCCAGATGAGCCAGCTAAGTTCCCCTCCAGAGACCTCAAATCCCCAACGTTCTTACCACCCACATCGGAGTCTCCTGAAGTGCCTGGTAAAAATGTAGAGTCCTGGGTCCACCTCTGAACTGAGGTGAAGGATGCAGGAGTCTGTATTTTCAGCCAGCATCCTGCACTCTGCCCTTCTGTGCTCTGGGATGTGAACACCTCTACATTTATAGCAAGGTCCTGGGGAAATGGGAGAAGAGTCTCCCATTCCCTCTGATGAGCCTAAAGCTGTGAGAAAAGAGGGGAAAAGACACCAATTAATTTTTCAATAACTCACACTGCTCCCTAGGAATAACTCTGAATCAGTTCTAAGTTTGTTAAAGTAAATCATGCCTCGACATCAGTATTTTAATGACATTTAATATCAGGCGATTATGACCAAACCTCACCTCTGATTACAGCACCCCACTACAAATCTGGAAGGCCAGTAGCAGGATTATGAACTTTTTAACCCTCAAAAAGCTTTCTGCCCACCAAATCTTGTCCAGAACCCTGAAACAGTACATCACATCTTATGCAAATCTGCATTAGGTGACTTGGAAATTTGGTGATTTAAAAATATTAATACAGACTTGCCGTACGCTCAGATTTTGAAATAATGCAGATCTTGCTTTACATTTATCCCTCTGGGAAACTTACTCTTGAATAATGCATAGCTTCAGAAATGAATCCCTTGCATAAATCTGGTAATAGCTGATCTGCTCTGATGGGTGAGGGGAGAGAAGGGGGTAAAATCCCACCTTTAACCCTTTCTTCCCCTCCCACTTCCTCCCCAAAGGAACTTGTGGACTGGGTACTGCTCAGGTGTTCTCTTAGCTTTTTAGCTAAGATTTCCTGAATGAGTCACTCTCTGAGACCTGCACACTCATCACCCAATGAAAATGTGTGAAGCACCTATTATGTGCCATCCTGTCACGTGGATGCATCACAGTGAGCAAGACGGTAAGACTCCCACCCTCATGCAGTTTATTCTTCCCTGTGAACCAGCCCTCCCAGCAGCCTGAGAGGCTAGGACTACTGCTGTTCCTGTTTCAAGATGAGGAAACTGAGGCTCAGCCAGAGGTCACATAAGTTATACAGAAGCCACATCTGAACGCAGTTTATCTGATTCCAAAATAATTTTTTCGCCTGTTTGGTTGAGGAGGAGGATATTTGGGAATCCCAGATCCTGGCCAAGTACCATCTCATCTCAACTAGAATATGCTGGGAGCCCTGGCCGGAGGAGAGATGCCTAGGTCCCCGGACCACCTCGCTGGAAGGGAGGTGCGGAAGGCATTCATTCAGTGAGCACCTTGTTGACTCCCCCCAAATATATATATACTAGAGTTCTGACACCAGAAGGAAGAAGACATTGGGTAGGGACACCACTGTGTCTGCCACAGAGAGGAAGCCTGGGGAGGGGTCTGAAAGAATGACAGGGCTGTTCACGTTGGACATGGGCTGGAGAGAGGGAAAGGCTCGGCACAGTTAGGCATTCAGAGAAGGAGAAGGCACCTGTTGTCTTTGGAGACCCAGACGGAACTGGGGGAACCAGGGGCAGAGAACAGGACAGTGGATACAGCTGTGGGCAGCTGCCACGAGGAAAATGCTCCTGATTCTGCCATTCTCAGCAGGCAGGACCCCCTACGGGAGGGAGAGGGACCTGTGCTTCTCTTCACAGAGGTACAGACTTAGCACATGGGTGGGCGTCCCCATGTGGGTGTGTTTTGAGCGACCTGTGAGTTTAAGCCTGTTACTCATAAGGGCATGAAATTTTCTCCCTCAGAATTCTAGAGTCTATGAGATGTTACATTTCACTTTGCTTCTGTACAGCAGACTGAAAGGCTTTCTTGTTCTTCTCATTCTGAATTCTGCATATATTTAGAACTCAGTACAATACTGTGGCTAGAGAAAGACAGCAAGTCACACTGAGATCCTGGTGCACAGGACAGTGGGGCATTTCCTTTCTGGCCTGGCACAGGGCAGGTGCTGAATAAAAGATCCTGTAGCCTGTGGTTCCCCAAACCCACTTGGCTGATTAGCAACAGTGACTCATATTTACCTGTTTTACAGGAACTTTTGGTCTCAACACTCCTATCTTTCCATCAGCAGTATTTATGGGATCACCCAAAGGATGCTCATGTATACTCACAAATACATCTGA
The DNA here is from genome assembly GCF_040802235.1 of Manis javanica. NCBI lineage: Eukaryota > Metazoa > Chordata > Mammalia > Pholidota > Manidae > Manis > Manis javanica. The sequence goes on along the minus strand of NC_133165.1, from coordinate 47,687,679 downwards.
GCCCACTGTGAGTAGCTACACCAGGCACCCAGGTCCCCACTGCCCCAGGCCTCCAGATGTCACTGCTGTGTGCTCTTTGGAGGGGAGGGAGGTGCAAGGGAGGACACATAAATTTGTTTTAAGTTACTGTTACAACAGCTTCACATCAGAGCCACTTGGGCCCAGTGTGTTCCAGAAAGAAACAGCTCTTTCTGCTCTGACTTTTAGTCATCTCCAACCCTGGACTAAGACAGGCACCCACAGAAGGGTGGGGTGACCAAAAAGGTCTGAGTGACCTCTTGAGCTTTAGCCATAGAAATTTTCTTGATTATGGTAGATCCTTGGGGATAGCTGCCCAGCTCACAGTGAAGTCTCCTTCCTGAGAATTGCCAAAGGGGGGGGGGAACCCAGCAAAAGACATGTTTGTGCCATGTAACTCCACTCCCTGGACACGACAAAAGGACAGCTGAGCCCATCAGATGTACTTGGCACAAGAATTTGGTGCTGGCACCCAAACATGGGTCTACTTCTGGAAGGGCTTGGACCTGTAACCATGGCTCCCACATGAACAAAAATACTGAGAAACCTTATCTGTGCATGTGGACAGAGAGAAACAGAAGTGAGAGGTAGGAGGAAAGAGCACACTGATGCCTTTCCACACCCCAGCTCCAGGCCTGTCCAACTGTTCCGTCCATGACATGCCTCCGCATCACCCACGCTAGTCAGGGTTCTTAGTTGTGCACAACAGGCTCCATGACAGCCGGTGCAGTAACACAGGTGTTTACCAGGTGATGTTCACAATGTCTTCAGAAGAGCCAGAGTCAAGCTTGGAGGCCACAAAGCCAATAGTCCCAATGACAATGCAAGAATATAACAGAAAGACCCTAACCTTATGGTCACCACTGTTACCACCAGGGCTGGGCCCACGGCACTCCTGCCAGGACCTCCCTCCCACTGTCCTGAGAGCATGATGTGCACCCCAGCTGCCGGGGAGACTGTCAAAAAAGCACTCCTGGCCTCTGTCTTGGCAAGGCAGGGCTTCTAAGGAAGACTATTTCCCAAGATGTTCAAAAGAAACCAGAGAGTAAGACAAATGACGGCTCCATCACCGTGGTATTGTCTTTCTCTTCTCTCCCATTGTTAGCTGCTACATGGTCTTATGATGAAACTCTGTGCTCAGCAGTCTCACCCTACTCTGACCACTGGAGCAGGTGGACAAGTCTGGCTTCTTACCAGGGTTGGGACAGGTCAGGCAAGCCAGGTGCTCAGTGCTCTGGAAGCAAAACCTAAGGAAGTGCCCGCTTTCAGGCTCATGGGGGCACCTGAGGGTGAGGGCTCCTTAAAGGGTGTGTCCTGAGTGTGTCCACTGCCTCACTCTCTCCAGGACCCGAGTCTTTGCTGCTCCTGAGGGGTTTGCTCTCCAGATGTTTCTCAGTCATGCAAACACAGACAGGTGACGCACTGCCACTGGAGCTCCTGGCACAGCTCAACATGTCTGAGTACACTTAGAACCCGCTGGAAACCCTGATTCATTTGTTTGGTTGACTGACTTATTAGTAACCGTAACAGAATACACTGCATACTGACCTTGTACCAAGCACCTTAGTGGTTAATCAGCACCATGTTTTACAACTGTTGAGACACAGAGTAGTTAAGGAACTTCTGAAGGTCACACAGGTAGTAAGTAGCAGAGTCAGTATTTTGACCCAAACCTCCCCAGCGCCTCTGTCACACCCTCTTTAAGGAAAGCAGCTTGACTGGGAGAGCCACAGGAACAGTGGGAGTGACCATTTTCAACTGGCTCCTGGTGTGTTAGTATGGCCAAGGGGATATTGAATGGTCAGCCCCTGAACTCAGTAGTTATTAGCATAATTAGCAGCATTCGTGTCAGTGCTAACGCTTACTATTTCCATGACCATGACTACAGAGCTATGGCTCGGCACCAGCCTTGGTGGGTGATCCCTGTGCCCTCTAGGAAAGCAGAAGTACAAGCAGAAGTGGTGTTATTCCTACTTTACAGGTGGGGAAATCAAGGCACTAAAAAGTCAAGTAAGTTGCCCACAAGTGCACAGCAAGAAACCAGCAGGGACGCCAGAGTATGGTAAGGGTGGCATCATAGGGGCTGGGTAAATGCACCAAGCCTGTCTGGTCCACCAACCACAGGCTCTTGAAATGGATTGCAATCTGTCCCCTCTGACAGGTCATTTAGCCAGACCAGTCATTTTGGTACCTCTTCCCTCTCTGTGACCCGATTCAAAGGAAGGATCATTTTCCTCAGAAGCCCTACGCAGTCCCCAAAAAACAACAGCCTTCCAGAGGTCTGCACAATCTTGGCGATGGGATGCAGATTTCTCCCATCTTATGCTTCCTGCCAAGTGACATTTAATTAAAGCTTGTAAAACCCACATAACATGTGATAATAATTATGTCACCATATTGGGGCTGGGAAGCATTAAAGTTCAGTGTCAAGTTGGTCACAAGCATGAAGAGGCCTGGCAAAGGATAGGAGATGAGGGAGAGATTCCCTCTGGTGACCCCCAGGCAAAGCCAACAAGAAATCTGAGTGTTGGACCAGGCTGGGGGATGATGGGAGGGTGAGCAGAAGCCGGGCTCTGAGACACATTCTGGTATTGGATGAGCTCAGAAATTTTACATGTTATTCTGTTCAAAGCAATTGTTTAGGCAGGGAGAGCGATTTGTATGCCATTAGTGGTGGTAATGGTGGTGGTGGTGGTCGTGGTCGTGACAAGGATGTTTGAGTGGTGATGACAGCAGTGGAGTGTGGTGAATAATAATGGTGAAGAGGCTCACCAAATACAGGTGATGGTGAGGGCAGTGTTTGTGGGATTGATAATGGTGATGGTAGTGATGACCATGTCATAAAGACAGATAAGGTAGGCCTGATAGTTTGATGACGGAGGCAATGGCTTGGTGGTGGCGGTGCATGGTAGTCGTGGTGGAGGATATGGTCGTGGTAATGGTACTAGTGGTGGTGGTGGTGCATGGTGGCCATGGTGGAGGATATGGTGGTAGTAATGGTAGTGGTGGTGGCAGTGCGTGGTGGTCATGGTGGAGGATTTGGTGGTGGTAATGGTAGTGGTGGTGGTGGTCATGGTGGAGGATATGGTGGTGGTAATGGTAGTAGTGGTGGTGGTGTTGCATGGTGGTCATGGTGGAGGATATGGTGGTGGTAATGGTAGTGGTAGTGGTCGTGGTGGAGGATATGGTTATGTTAATAGTAGTGGTGGCGGTGCGTGGTTGAGGATATGGTTGTGTTAATGGTAGTGGTGGTGGCAGTGCATGGTGGTTGTGGTGGAAGATATGGTGGTGGTAATTGTGGTGGTGGTGGTCTTGGTGGAAGGTATGGTGGTGGTAATGGTAGTGGTGGTGGTGGTCTTGGTGGAGGATATGGTGGTGGTAATGGTAGTGGTGGTGATGGTCATGGTGGAGGATATGGTGTTGGTAATAGTGGTAGTGGTGGTGCATGGTGGTCGTGGTGAATATGGTGGTGGTAACAGTAGTAGTGGTGGTAGCACTGCATAGTGGTCGTGGTAGAGGATATGGTGGTGGTAATGGTAGTGGTAGTGGCAATGCATGGTGGTTATGGTGGAGGATATGGTGGTAATTGTAGTAGTGGTGGTGGTGCGTGGTGGTCGTGGTGGAAGATGTGGTGGTAATGGTAGTGGTGGTGGTGGTGTGGTGGAGAATATGATGGTAACGGTACTAATCATGGTGGTGGTGCGTGGTGGTCATGGTGGAGGATATGGTGGTAATAGTAGTGGTGGTGCATGGTGGTCGTGGTGTAGGATTTGGTGGTGGCAATGGTAGTGGTGGTGGTGGTACGTGGCCGTCGTGGTGTAGGATTTGGTGGTGGCAATGGTAGTAATGGTGGCAGTGGCGTGTGGTGGTCATGGTGGAGGATTATGGTGGTGGTAATGGTAGTGGTGGTGGTGGTCTTGGTGTTGGATATGGTCATGGCAATGGTAGTAATGATGGCAGTGGTGCGTGGTGGTTGTGGTGGAGGTATGGTGGTGGTAATGGTAGTAATGGTAGTAATGGTGGCAGTGGTACATGGCAGTCATGGTGGAGGATTATGGTGGTAGTAATGGCAGTGGTGGTGGTGGCAGTGCATGGTTACAGAGGGAGCACGACAGCTGATGGTTATCACCACGGTCATAACACCAAGGACAGCGGGCTGTTGTTGATTATGGTGGCTATGATAGGGTGGTGGTGGTAATGGAGGCTGTGACAACAGTAAACAAAGAAGACAAAGGTGCATGGAGGACTGAAGGGAGGGACGAAGAATCCTAGAGCACTGCCGGCATCAGCCTTGTTGACTGGAGCTTAGTTCCATTTCCTACCCTTTGGCATAGGAGTCACTGGAGTTCATTGTCCCCAGGCTAGGGAACCTGCACCCCCACCGCTTTGGCTGGAATGTATAACCATGACATGTGCCCAGGGAGAAGATTGGCCTGGACAGGGTTTCATGAACGCAGATGCCCTCCCCACTCCCATTGCTTACATCACCAAGCAGGTTCTCAGGAGAGTAAAGACAGCAGGATGACGTGGCAGTTAAGAATCTGGGCTCTGAAATTCACTTGGATTTGAATCCTCAGTTGTGCTGTGTGACCTTGGATAACTTATTTAACCTCTTTGAAACTCAGTTCCTTCATATGTAAAATGAAGCTCATAACAGCACCTACCTCCCAGGGTTGTTGTTAAGGTGATGGGAGGATGATGCTATAAACCACATGTCCTGGGGCTCAGTGACCCATGGGGATTTAATGATGTTAGTTAACATCATTACTATCTACCACTGTTATTAGACAAATAAAAGGGGCTGCAAAAAGGGTCTGGTTCCCAGGATTCTGTGCGATAGGGGTTGGCATCTCTCCAGTGCCGGCTGTCTGTGGAACACACCCAACAGGACAGGAGAGGCACCCCAATTTCTGAGCAGCTGCTGCAGAGGTTATGAAGGGAACCCCACAGAGATGCCTCTGGCTGGGGATGGCAGGGACAGGGTCTCCACTAGAGCAGTCTGCTGGTATCATTTAAGTTTTCCTCCTGCATGTATAGCTTCCAAGTCTGATGGTAGCCCTCTGGAAATTCTGTGATCTATTGAAACATTTTTTATTCCTCTTCTACCCAAAACTGCTGAAGTGGCTTCTGTGGTTTGCAACAGAGAGGCTGGCTAGATACAATTGAGCCCCATGGCTTACAGCCGATCTCCTCTGACACTGCCCTTGCTCAGGCTACACAGCTCTGCCTTAGTCCCCAACCCTCTTTGGGGCACTGCCAGGCCTGGAAAGCCTGCACCCTAAGCCCCAGAATACTGGGCACCAGCCATAATTTCACACATTCACCCAACACAGTTTATCAAGAGCCTATTATGCATCACATACCTCAGTCCACTGTGTCATCACCGGGTAAGCATGGGACCCATGCTGGCATGGGAGCAGTGATGAAAATGATGGCAATACTATCATCTAACATTCATCTACTGTTCATTCATTCAGCTCTTGCCAGGCAGCAGATGCGTTTCTAAACACTTTAATTCACTGAATTCCCAACAACAGTAAGAGACAGATACTATTACTTCCACTTTACAGATGAGGAAATTGAGACACAGACAGGTTCAGCTACTCGTTCAGCTTAATGGCTTATAAGAGGCAGGCCAGGACTTGAAGCCAAGCATCCTAACCCGAGTTCATCTCTTAACCACTCTACTATACTGTCTCTCTAAGACTGTTTAGGAGCACATTAACACAGGCACAGAACAGAGGAGGGAGGCAAGGTTGCCTGAAAGCAGTGATAGCTGCCTTGAGGCCTAAAAGATTAGTAGGAGACAGTGAAGAAATGCAGAATGAATGTTCTTGGCAGAACAGTTAGGAACAGCTTTGTGCAGAGACCAAATAATTTTTCAGCTATTCCAAACGTAACAGTATCTGGAGAGGGTAAAAATATGGAGAATGGGAAACAGCACACTGGGAAAGAGTGAGAAAGTCTTGGCTGGGCGGGTGAGAACAGGTCTGGTTTGGAAGTGACAACATGGCTCATGCCTACATTCCACCAGCCACAACTCAGTCACATGGCCACCTTCAATAGCAGTGGGACTGGAAAATGCAGGCTATGTACCCAGAGGAAAAAAGAAAGGGATTTGGGTGTATGTACAGCTGACTCTGCCACTTGCACTTTACATGCTATGTGGCGGGTAGGTAATAAGAAGGTATCAGCGGTCCCAACATACAGCTGGGTATACTGAGGCTCAAAGAGGGCTAGAAACTGGTTGATGTCAGAGTCAGTGGCAAAGGCCTGTGTTCATAAACCTCCAAAAGCAGAGTCTTGAGGGAGGAGGGAAAGGGGCAAGGAACTCAGCCTCAGGGGAGGGAAGCATTAAAAAAAAGGTGTCACAAAAAGAATGAGTTTGGGCTATATTGCTTAAGCCAAAACTCTAGGTGCCATCCTGATTTCTCCCTTTCCCTAAGCAACTACAGTTCCCAGATCCAGGCAAGAGGGGCCTCACACCTTAGAGGACACTGCCCCAGTCTCCCCCGGCCACTGAGCATAGCACCCTAAGGAGTCACAGAAGTTCTGAAGCAAGCCTGCTCTCCCAGGTCCCTACAAAGAAATGTTCCCCAGATCAGGAGGGAAGAATGTCACATTTTGCGGTGGTGTTAGCTTGACTTCTAAATATTAGACATGGTATGTGGGTGTCCATTTGAGCTCCTGCCCCACCCTGCCAACAGCAGGGGGACCTGTCCTCACTACTTGCACACCCACTTCTTAGCCGTGGCAAATTCCATAGCTCTATGCCTAAAATACTCCCCAAACTTCACTCCAACTCCAAGGCTCCCGCCCCGGTCCGCATCAGCTTTGCCTCTGCCTGGACTGAGGCGGTGAACGTCCTGACGGGCCTCCACTTCCCCTCCAACCCTTCACTGTGCTTTCTCCACACAGAAGCCAGGCCATTACTGCAAAACACAGCTCAAATCCAGTTATTCTTCTGCTTAGTCTCCTCCAGCGGTGGCCCACTGTACTTGATATATCATCCAGAGTCACAGCCACCACTCTGGTCCATCTCCTGCTTATTCCCTGCTACTCCTCAAGCTGCCGCTGCCCCTTCAGCAGCCAAGCCTGTTCCTACTTCAGGGCCTTTGCACTTGCCATCCATGCTGCTGGACGATTCTTCCCCTGGACGTCCACATCCTATTACTTCAAATGCCACCTGCCCAAGGATGCCCACCCTAACTCTGCTATCTGAAGATGTCTGTCACCTCATTCTCTTCAAAGCACTGTCACAACCTGAAAGGACCCAGTGTATTTACTTGTCTAGTTGCTTATTGTCATTCTCCCCTCAAGGACACATCAGCCCCAAGAATGCAGGGGCCATATTTGTCCTTTTATCCTCCAACACGGCCCCTGAATATTTCATTTATAGAGTTGAGAAAACCTACAAATAGCAGGTGCAGGAAGGAGGTGAGTAGGGGGCTTCCATCACCATCAATAACATCTTCCATCTCCAACAGCACTTCAAGAAGCATCCCAGCTGGAATAACCAACTGCCCCAGGATGGACCCAGTTTTAACCCAAAGTCCTGTGTTCACCCTGGGACAGACCTCAGGCCCAGGAAAGCCAAGACAGCTGGTCACCCTGAGCACAGGGCAGTGGTTAAAAGCACAAAGGCTGAAGCCAGGCCACTGCACCAACTGCATCCCAGCTCTGACTTGGTACAGGTTCCCCACTTGTAAAATGAAGATAATAATAGTACCAACCTCATAGGATTGCAGTGGGGGTTCACTGAGTTAATACTGCAAAACCTTATGTGAAGCAACATGAAAAGTACAATGTGCTTGGCACACAGTAAAGGTTCTGTTGAATAAAAAACCTGATGCTGCAGGCCCCAACCTCTCCCTTCATCTCGAGGGAAACACCAAATGAATAACCAAAGTCATGAGTGCATAGCTATTCCTCTCTCTCTGAGAGTAATGGCCCCAAGGTGGCACTTACTGTCTCTTGCCAGTCCTGCATAGCGACCTTTCAAATGCCAATTGCAGCATGTCACCTTCGTGGGAGAAAAGTTGTTCTACCTGGTAATAGCCCAGAAATTATGACATTTTGCTCTTCTACATGGAAATGTAGGCCTGGGCTATTTGTAAGTTTTGGCACCTGCTGTTTGCACCCGAGCAGATGGTGGAGAAAAAACCCAGGGCCAGAAGCAGGCTGGTGAAGAGCCTCTGTCCCACAGGGACTTTTCAGGGCTGCTCCTCAACCAAGATGTCAATGAAACGCAGCAGGCTTTCCCTGCTCCAGGCTTGCCTGCCCACTCTGCTGAGGGTCTCAAGGTTGACCCCAGCCAAACCCTAAGGCTTCTGCCCATTAGAGACCATGGATCCCTTGACTTCTTAAGTAAGGAGGAGATACTAATTGGTCCAATCTTACTGAAAGTCTGTGTCATAGAAGGTGGTTCTCAAGCACCACTGCACATTAAAATGACCTGGGAGATTCTAGAAAATATATATGCACTGATCTCACCCCATACAAACAAATCAGAACCTCTTAGGGTACAAACCTGGCAATGGGCATTTAAACCAGTTCCCTAGGTAATTCAAATGTGCAGTCATGGGTGAGAACCCCAGAGGTTCTGGTTTTAATTCAGAGAGAATTAGCTCAAATTGAGGGCCCGTCCAGGATGGCTGTGTTACCTTATGTTACCCTCACAAATAATCTGGCAAGTAAGTGTCATCAATCTGGTATGACAATAAACTAATAAGGCTCAGAGAGAAGTAAGTTGCTCAATACCACAGAGCCAAAAATGGCAACAAAGTTCTTAAAGTACCATCTAAGGGCTCCAAGCCCTCCTTCCACTCAGTCCCTCCAATGCAGCTTCCCATTCCTGAATTACAGGGCCCGGTTGACAACATTTACCTCCCTGTTCTTAGGCTTCCACATCCTGCTTTTCTTCCTCCTTCCACGGGAGTCCAGGTACCACGGTGCTTAGGAGCCCAGAGACCCAGGACTGAACACAGGCCAGCTGCTGTGTGACTATGTTAATAATGTCTCCTTCTGGGGTTTAAATGGGTCCTAACGCATGAAGGACCTGAAAGAGCCTGCCTCAAAATCAACAAATTCCATTTCTGGTTCCCCTGTGCAGAGAGAGAGACTACATCTCCCAGGTCCTCTTGCAGCTAGGTGTGATCATGCGACTGAGCTTTGGCCAGGGAACAAGAGCAGAAGCGATGTCATCTCTTCCAGATCCCGTCCAGTAAAGCCTCCCAGGTGAGCACACGCTTTTCCCCAGACTGCTGAAAAGGAGTGGATCCAGTTTCCTCATCTGTACAATGTGGATGATGAGGATCACAGCACATACTTCAACAGGCTACTGTGAGGACTGGAGCAGTTGATATATGTAAGTGCTTAGGACAATGCACGGCACGTGGGGAGCACTATACAACTGCAGCTATTACAGTAGCTCCCCCTTATCTTCAGAGGATACGTCCCAAGACCCCCAATGGGTACCTGAAACAGGAGATGGTACCAAACTCTTTATATACTATGTTTCTTCTTATACACACCTACCTATGATGAAGTTTAATTTATAAATTATGCATAGTAAGAGATTTTAAAAATAAAAACAGAATAATTATAATAATATACTGTAATAAAAGTTACATGAATGCGGTTGTGGTCTCTCTCAAAATATATCACATTATTCTGCACTCACCCTTCTTGTGATGACGTGAGATGACAGAATGCGGTGAGATGAAGTGAGGTGAGCAATGCAGGCACTGGGACACAGGACTGAACTTCTGAGGATCCATCAGGAGGAGGATCATCTGCCTCCTAAGTGACCGCAGGTCACTGAAACCACAGAAGGTGAAAGTGTGGACTGGGGGGACTGCTGTAATGTTATTCTCTCCACCCAAGGGAGGAATTGGGGTAGGACTCCCACCTTCACCTCACTCACCCCATCCCCCTCGAATATGTCTCCTCTGCAGGGCCAGGAATGCTTGTGCTGTGGCCCAGCCAGCTTCCTGGGAAAGGCAAAGGGAATGGGCAGTGGTTAGGGGCTCAGGCCAGCAGACCTAGGCCCAAACTCCAGCTCTGACCCTCAGGGCTCTATGCCATAAGCAAGTTAACCTCTTTTCTTTTTCTCCTTTAAAAAGATGATAGACTCTGCCTAGCAAGAGCGTGAGAACTAATCACGGTGGTTCTGTAAGTGACTGCTTCCCACAGAAGGGTCCCAGACCAGCAACCCCAGCAACCCCTGGGAACCTGTCAGACAGAGTGTAGGGCCCCCTCCATGCCTGCTGAATCAGACACTCTGAGGCTGGGCCCAGCAGTCTGTGTTTTAACAGGCCTTCCAGGTGATTCTGAGCAGCTCAAGTTAAGGATACAAAGGGCTCACTACTCTGCCTGTCCTGTGACAAAGCCCTCCTAAGAAAGGACATTTCTGTCTTGGGGGGATGAACAGGACCCTGAAGAATGAGTAATGGGTAGCAGCAGCCTTGCATCTCACCCACAAACTGGGCTGCTCAAGGAATATTTGTTTTTAGAAATTTTCTGTAATCCACCGACTCTCTGCCTCTGCTGAGACAGAACAAAAGCTGACTTCGGTAAACCGTCCTTCTGGACCTCCCTCCTCGCTGGGGCTGGGCCTCGGTTCCCAGGTTTCACCAGTGCTGCCCTGTGGCAGTCAGTCTCCGAGGGCATCTGTCCCTGTGGGCTACACTGAACTGCCCATCCTTCCTGTGCACATGACCCATGGGCCCCCAGAAGCAGAAGCTGTTTGTTGCTTTCAGAAGCTTTCAGAACATGCTTGGAACCCCAGAAACTTCACCGAAGCTGCCCCTGGCACTATCATCCAGAGTTTGAGAACTCAAATGCCCATGGGGACCTGGTGAGTCAGGGAAAATGGGCTGCCTGTGACTAGCAGCAAGAGGAGCAAGCCGTGCGGAAGCAGCCAGCTCATGCCGGGACCGTGGGGCCGCCTCACAGGAGAGTGGAGCCAGGGCAGCCAGATCTCTTCCAATACAAACTGCAAGTCGGATCTGAATTTTCAAGAGAAATCTGAAATATCCATTCTCTTAAATGTTGGCAATGGATTTTTAAAAAAATTATAACAATGCATGGGCCAAACAAAGCAGAGCTGTGGGCAGGATGCAGCCCAAGGGGGGCTGAATTGGGGGTCTCTAGCCTTAGAGGCAGCCTCCTCTTTGGGGTCTTACTGCCTCACACGAAGGTGCAGGAAGTAGAGCCCAGGTCCTACCACTCAGACCCCAGCCCCACACTGGGAAGTCTCTCTGCAGCCTGGGGCAGGGGTCCCATTCTCCCCATCTTGGTTCTGATGCCAGGGTTCTCATTCGTGGAGTTGAAGAATGAACTTTGCAAACACCCAAGATAGGCAAGCAAGGGAGAGGCTTTATTTAGAGAGAAAGCGAGAGGAGAAAACTCCTGGTGCAAGGCAGGAGGGGACAAGAGAGTCCGTGGCTGGGCGTTGTCTAGGGGTTTATATCTTTAGGTTTAACTGCGGTGTTTAGTTATTATTGTCCCAGCCTGAATGCTGCCTTCTTGTTTTAGCTAATCCCACTGAAAACTGCCTATATTCCTTCAATTTGGTATTTCTATCCTAAAGAATTTGTATGACTCTGACTTTGCTTAATGTTTAACACAGAATTTCCGTAGGAGTTTCTCTGCATGTTGTTACATTGTTCTGACCGTAATTACCTGTTGTGCTCCTTCCGGAGGCCCTCACCCTCCTCTGTCTAAACCTATGGTCCCTGTCTCACCTCCAAGACCTTTAGTGGTAACTCAAATCCCCTGCAGCCTCTAAATTCTCCTAAAAGAAAGGAAGAGCCCAGAAGATTGACAGGCTATTTCTTCCTCCCCTTCTGCTATGTTCCCCCCAGAGGCAACAGCTGCTTTGATGAGAAGGAAAGGGAGGAACTGGAGAAAGGAGGAACAACAAACAAGATAAAGTAATATATCAAAATATGATCCTGCTTCGTGTGCAAAACCAGATGAGCGCAGACAGGGGAAGGGGTGGGACAGAGCGGAGTGAGGTCCCCAGGATCCACGTGGGATTCAAGCTATTCCTCTCTGTGAGGTGGGAAGGATGAACTGGGGGTGACTCTCTAGCTGGCACGGTCAGGGACGGCCTCTTGGAAGAGGTGACATTTGAGCTGAGGCCTCAAGGATAAAGGACCCAGACTGGATCCTACCAGGAGAGGGCATCTGTGGAAGAGGGAATAGCAAGTACAACAGTTCCAAGGGACATGCAAAGAGAGCTAGGAGGCCAGTTCAGCCAGGCTCAGTGGAGGACGGCAGGTGAGGGAGGGCAGATGAGCACAGGGTTCTGGCGGGTGGTGAACAGGAGAAGGGCATGATCTGATTGACAGTTTCATAAGGTCACTTTTGGCTGCAATGCTGAGAACCGTAGGGGGTGCAAAAGTAGCAGTCCAGAAGGGCTGGTCGCTACTGTAGTTTGGGTGGGAGGTGGTGGACCTCAGACCCAGATACTCATGGCAGAACTTGAGGGGGCGTGCTTGCAGGCAAGGTGTGTCTCAGAGTGGCTGCTGGTCAGACTCACTGGTGTTAAGCAAGGAAATGAAAGAATCTGGATGATGACTTGCTTTTTGCCTTGAGCAGTGTTGAGTGTCAACAATTAAATCATCCCTTTATTCAACAACTATTTATTGAACACCTACTATGTGCCTATGGGCTAGGACCTGGGGAGCTACAGAGATCAAGAACCCAGGGTTGGTGTACCCAGGAAGTCACCCTAAGTGACCTGGAATTTCTGTGACCCACCCTCCCCTGCCAGCCCACTTTGCAGAGAGGGAAAGTAAAAGGGGCAATGTGTCTGCAAATGAAAAACCCTTTTACTGAGTCAGCAAACGTTTTCTGGCACCTACTATGTGCCAAGCACAGTTCAGCAGTGAGCAAGACAGACAAGGCCCCTACCATCATGAAGCTTCTATGGAGCAGACACAAAACAAACATTTTTTTTAAATGTCAGAAAGGTTGCCAGTGTTCGGGAGAAAATCAGACAAGAGTTAAGGAATGCTGGAGTAACAACGTTAACTAGCAGGTTCTGAGATGTGGTGCACAGCACAGCTTTTGGAAGAGGTGAAGAGCAAGCCCTGCAGAGAGATGGGAGAAGGAGAGCTCCAGGCAGGGAAAGCCAGAGTCTCAGAAGCCTGAGAAAAAGGGGGCACCCATCATGTTCTAGGAGCAGCAAGGAGCCAGGGTGGCTGGAGCAGACAAGAGAGGCAGAAGGCAGGGAGGGCGGAGGAGTAACGGACCCACATTCTATCCACAGGGCCTTGTGGGCTATGGGGATGACTTTGGGTTTCACCCTGGGTGAAATGGGGAATCACCAGAGGGTCCTCCTCACCAAGGTCCACTCTCCGTAGCTACTCCCATGCTCTCCCACACACAATCCAGGGAAGGCCGGACACAGCCACCCATGGTCAAGGGCTTTTCCAGCTCACCCAGCTCAGCTGCCTCTCTCTGGTCCTGCAGTGCATGTGATTTACAAGTTCCTCCCCAGAACTGTGTGTTTGGGGGCATCTGTTCCATTTTTATTGCTTCTGGCCAGGGCTTTGGTACTCCTTCACAGATCAAATCACTCCCTCCCTTCCCTGCTATCAAACAGCTGGTTACCGCTCACCAACTCCCCTGCTCTAATTGCCAAGGGAAGAATTATAAATAAATGTGTACAAGCAAACAGATGCTGTCATTTAAAAACTCGATCCATCTAGCAAAAATGCCCCACTTAGGACTGAAGTGGCATACTGCAGAGCATGTGTCTTGGTGGCATTTTTAATGAAATCAGAAAAACAATGGTGGAGCTCACTAACAGATTCCACAGAAGCAAATGGCCAAGGACAGAGGGAGTAAAGATGGGGTGTGGACCCACTCTGTGGCTTCAGCACCCAGGACCCAGAGCCAGAGAAGAGACGCAGGGCTCCGCTCCACACTGTGCCATACCTACTTCTCCTTGTCCTTCTTCCAATCTTCCCCTGCCTCTTTAACTGGTTATGGCATCAAGTCAGACTCATTCATTACTATTTTGTGAGCCTCAGAAGCAGTTGGTGACCCTCACTCTGTGGTTTCTAGGACCCTCAATCCAGGGTGAGGTATCTAACTCTCTGCTAGGTGCATAGCTAGACCATTCCCCAGCCTTCCTTGTGGTCAGGTTTGTACTGAGAGGCCACAGGATCAAGAACAGAAGTGGCCATTATCAAAAATCTCCCCCATGAGATAAGCCACCATCTTCCCCATCCATGGCTGAAGGAAAGACTTTGAGGCCCCTGCAGAGGGTGGGGGCCTTGGCAGGAGGGAGTGTGGGTCCCTGAATGACTGCATGGAACAGAACCTCTCACCCATCTACACTGTCATGTGATGAGAGGGAGGAGTAAACCTCGTATGTCAGGTCAAAATTTGGGGATAGTTTGTTACTGTAGGGATCTTACCCTAGCTATGACATAATAATTCCAGAATTCATTCATTCACTCATGCACCATTCACTGAGCACATAGTAAAAGTAAGATCTATCTCCTTCAGACATCACGAAAGTCTGGTACAAGGAATGGCATAAGCTGATTTTTCAGACAGAGAAACTGAGGTTCAGAAAGATTAGTAATCTGCTGAAAGACCCACAGCTGATAATAATAATAGCCACCACTTACTGCACATTTACCATGTGCAAATATGAGCTATACAGCCCACATGCAGAATCTCTATATCTCTCATAAAAATTTTTATGAGGTAGGTATTGTTATTATCCCTATTTTACAGATGAGGAAACTGAGGTTAAGAGATTAACCAACTCACTCAACAGAAGGAAAGAGAGTGAAATGAGGGAAGGAAAAAGGAAGGAAGGAATAAATGAAAGCAGTAGGGTTCAATCCAGAAAGCTGATACTGCCTGTTTTTTCAATCTCGGTAAGGAGTTCCTAACAATAAGGTAATCGCATTGCATCTTTAAATACCAGCTTACATCAAATCAGCTCAGTCCCAGAGAAATGGAGAGCTACACACACAACCATAAAGGTTAAAACCATTACATTAAAATAAAACATATGGTCACCCAAATCTGCATTTATTACATCTAATTGGGAGAGACACAGTAAAGTACATGAATATTTTAGCAGTTTCCAACATGCAAATCACCGTGCCAAGACCCAATTAGTCGCTAATCTGCACATGCCCGGCTTTTGGTGAGTTGGGTTGGAACAACCCTCTACCCTTTCCCTCCTGGCTACAGGGTTTGGGTGGTCTTTCATTTCAAGTCAGTTATCATCTGCTTCTGCCTTTAAGCAGCACCCCACGAACAGGAAGACCTGAAGAGCTCCCTCTCAGCACGTTTATACCACTGATTAGTGTCTGGGGAACACTGTAGGCAAAAGCAAGCTATCTGGCTCTAAAATCAAATAGAAAATTCAGATCTTTTCATGTAATCTCTGACTAATCAACTTTAATGAAGAGATTTTGGTGATTGTTGTTTAAGCCATAGGACATACAGGGAACAAATGGGACTTAACAGAGATTTACTTGCTGGCCAATTCCAATAAAAGTCAGAGTTTCCAAGCTGAGGGCAAGATAAGAACACAGTGGCAGTAATTTCCCAAATGCTGCTCACCTGAGTCTTTGCTCTAAGGCTCTGTACCATGTCTGAATATCACCTAGCAAATTATTCACCTATTTTTCTTCGAACCAACTCACATTTTCTTGTAAATTCTGCATCATTACGTAAATGAAAATCCAGTATCACCTGCCTTACTTAAAAGGGGTATCAGTCAGCAAAGGTTAGGCAAAGCAGCATTAACAGCTGATCCCAAGAGTTCAAAGGTTTAATATGACAGATGTTGCATACCCAGTGTGGGCTGACAGAGGGCTTGCTTAGGCCCTATGAGTCTCTGGCAGAGGGAGGCAATGCCATCTTAAAACAGGAGATGAGAAAGCTTGAGGGTTGCTTGTGGGCTTTTAAATCTTTCACGCACTGCCCACCAGCCACAGAGTCACATGGTTCTGCCTAACTGCAAGGACTGGGAAAGTGGGGGGGCACATGCATACTGGTAAGCAGGAAATGTCTCTGCTGTGGAGGGTAACTGACAAAGTAAATAAAACAGTACAATAAAATTCTACCTAGAAGACTGTGCTGTAAGAATGCCATGGGCCAGAACATTAAAAAAGAAATTAGCAAGGTTTATAAATGTGTTTAAAGACATTTATAGCACCAAACTGAGATATTCCCCTTGACTCCAACAAAAGAACTAGGAGAGAATTGTGAAGGCAATGATTGTCTCACAATGTGACTCAAGGTGATTTAATGTGTGTTCCTCTATCAACTGAAACCATCTTCAAGAAGAACCAAACCATGGAATGAGTTTCTCTGAAGCAAAATAGAAACCAGACAGGGATGAAAGATGTTTTAAGTAAAACAAGAATCCATGAGGGTGCAACAGCATTACTGATGTGACAGGTGGTGTTTTCCAAAGATGATGACACCAATATATCCCATCTCCTAAGCTCTTACAACGTGACAATGACAGACAGCCACCATGAGGTAGAAAAGTGTATGTTCTCCCCCCTTGACTGAGGGGGCCTGTGACTATAGCAGAAGTGGACTCCATGATTTCCAGTGGCAGGTAAAAAAGGTGATAGATTACAGCAGCAATGAGCACAACTACCCCCCAGACCTTGGTTGCTAATACCATTCTCCAATAAAAGGATCCAGGGCTCTTTGGAGAAATGGCTGATTCTAGACTGGGGAAGGAAATATACATGATGAGCCTGGAGTATCATGTCAAAAGGCAAGGAAGTGCTCACGTGCACACACATACAAAGAGCACAAAGCCAACCTGAAAGAGCTCTCAATGAGCAAAGCAGGGACAATTCCAACCAACAAAATAAGTAACACACTTTTGCTTTATAACTCAAAAATAAAATAAACTATGAGTCAATACTAATATAAATCAATGACTGCATAAATAAATAAATGGGGAGAAGAGACAATCTCCCATGCAGAAGAGTTCCAAATAATTTATGTAGATAACTCTGCTCTCAAGGAGGTGGTACATAACTCTCCACTCCTTAGGTGTTAGTGACTTCCTTCCAAAAACCACAATATGAAAGAGAGAGGAAACGATGATTTTACAGTGGAGAAGCCTAACAAACACCACCTCAGCTACATGACCAGGAGTTACATCAGCAGTCACCAGCTGATGGTATGTATCCCTCACAGGATGTGATGAAAAGACACTTCAGCTTTGTGGTATTCCTCCCGTCAACCCATAACCCCAGCCTAAATGTGAGAAAAACATCAGAAAGATCCCAGCTGAGGGACAGTCTACAAAAGCCTCACTAGCACTCCTCGAAATTGTCAAGATCACCAAAAACAAGGGAACTATAAGAAACTGTCAGAGCCAAGAGGCACTTAAGGCGACATAATGATCAAATGGATCAAATGTAGTATCCCGATGCAAACCTAGGACAGAAAAAGGACATTAGAGAAAAACTAAGGAAATCGAAATAAAGTATGGGCTTTCATTATAAAAATGATCAATACTGGTTTATTCATTGTGACAAATGGACACACTAACCTAGGATGATAGGGGAAACTGGATGTGGCCGACCTGGGAACTCTCTATATCATCTTGGCAAATTCTCCGTAAAACCATTCTAAAATCAAGTTCATATTTTTAAAAAAATGATACAGCTTCCTCCTGGTACTCTCCTTCTTGAGGCGTACATCTTAGGTGCCCTGTGCTAACATAACAAAGTACAGGTCCTGTTGAAGAACCCATGAAGAGACAGAGATGCGCGAAGAGCCCCAGCTGTCACAGCCCGGGGGTCAGGCATGTGTGAGGGAGCCTTCCAGATGGCTCCAGCCCCTGGTCTTCTAGCTGCCTCAAGTGACACCAAGTGGAACATAGATGAGCTGTCACCACGAAGCGCCACACAAACTGGAGACTCTTGAACAAAATAGATGCTATTGTTTTAAGTTATTAAATACCATGGTGGTCTGTTATGCAGCATGAGCTAAATGGAACAACTGATCTGCAAAAATAGCCTTGGTAATTGACTGAGAGGTTGATTTTTGCTGCACATCTGTTGACCTCTGCTAAGTGCTGGCAGTAGAAACCAGAGATTGGCAAGACATGGACCCTGCTCTTGAGGAACTCTTATTTGGGTGGAAAAAATTGAGCCCCAAAAGGGTAAAAACAAATGAAGGCAATACCGGATTTGAGCAAAGCAATAAAAGCAGCATTTTAGAGACACAAGGAACAGAGTGGATGACTTTGGGGGACTCTGGGGATGTGAGAAAAGAAGAGAAAGAAAGAACAAGCATTCATTGAGCACCTAACATGTGACACTGCTCTTAATGTGTTACCACACTTTTGGGAATTAATCCTTCCAATGAACCCTGTGCTGTCTTCGTTACAACCATTTCAGAGGCGAGGAAAGCAAGGTACAGAGACGGGAAGAGATTGCTCCAGGTCTTCCAAGTGGCACAGATGGGGTTTGAAGGTTCTCAGTTTTACCACGTATAAAATGAGGGGATTGGATAAAATGCATGACAAGACTCTTTCTGCTTCTGAGATTTGTGTTATGTGTGAGTTTTGCCTGCCCAGCCTCTGCTCCCCTTCTTCCAGTAACATCACCCCAATTTTTGTGAGCCGAACCGCCCAACCTCCACTCTCAATTAAGGAGGAACCCATATGTAGTTTTAGTGAGGCACAGTTATCACAGCACCCTGCACAGTGACTGGGGGAGGCCCACTTGGGACTCAAGCCAGTCCCGGAGTCTTCTCTGGCACTTTTGCTGAAACTCAATTTGCTAGCCACTCTATTTCCCCTGGATTGCTAGGCCTAGGAAGTAAACATGTAGCTGCCAGGGGCAACCATAAGCTGCCAGGGCACAGAAATAAAACCAGTTCAGAGAAAAAGGAAGGCCAAGATATGATACAACATCATTTGAGCACCTAGGTCCAGCCTTCTGAATGCCAGCCCCTAGGATTTTCAGTCATAGGACTCGGTAAAGGTGCTCCTCTGAGTTGGATTTCTGTAGTTCTAACTAAAAGATGTCTAATACAATTCAATGATGATATGTGTCAGGGTTTGTATCCTTATTTTTACTCTATTAATCGTAAGTTCCCCCAAAGATATAAAATGTGCCTTTTTCACCTTTATAGCTTCACCCCATCCCCACCAGACTGTAACAGTGCCAGGCACATAGGACAGCCAGGAAAACATTGGGGGAACTGCACTGAAGGGCATCAGTGACCACTTTCACTCCAAGCTCCTCTGGCCCCTTCTCTAGATGCAAGCCCTCTGAAGGTCAGAGATACCTGAGCTCTGGTCTGATTATTAAGGAACATTAGACTCACAGCAATAGAACTAGCTCCCTTTAGTTTCTTCAACCAGCCAGGGCTAGAGGATTGGGGCTTGGAGATGACAGCACGTGGATGCAATAGTTTGAGCGCATGGGTTTTGAAATCGGACTTATCTGGGGCCCTGTCTCTTCCCATATCTCACCAGCTGTGTGATCACAGTCAGGTTACTGCTGAAGTTTCTGTCTTATCTTTAAAATGGAGTTTTAGTATCAACATCCCCAAGGCCACACACAAAGTAAAATGTGACAATGTATATATAAAGCATCCAGCTCCTGGTTAATCCTCGAGAAATGGCACCTATTTTAATTTGTTGGAAAATATCCTAATCCTAATCCTAATGACAGTGATGGTGGTAAAGGTCCCTTACAGTCTCCACAGAAAATCAGCTAAACGTTTTATCTATATTCGCCCCTCACTGACGACAGCCTCTCCTGATGGACACAGGGCAAGGACAGGACACACCATTCCACTCTTCCTCCTGCTTCATCCTAAGGCATTAACACACCAAGCCAGGTGCAGCTCCCAGAAGCCCCCTGCAGCTGGGGGACCCCGGGCTGACAGGCAGACATGTCTTTGTGATGGGGGACTGGCACACGCTGAGGAGCAGCCCCTGCTCTTCCTTCTCAG
Organism: Manis javanica; assembly: GCF_040802235.1. Classification (NCBI taxonomy): domain Eukaryota; kingdom Metazoa; phylum Chordata; class Mammalia; order Pholidota; family Manidae; genus Manis; species Manis javanica. The sequence goes on along the minus strand of NC_133165.1, from coordinate 47,667,675 downwards.
ACAGCCCAGAGTCTCGAGCTTCCTTCCCGCCCTGCTTTCAGTTTGGCCTAAAATTCTGGAAGAAGACACAGCAGCGGAGGCTGTAAGATCCCAGGCCTGTTCAGGTTTTCAGAAGGAGCCTGGGGCATTCTGGAGATGTGAAAAAGCACAGGGCTGGGCACAGAGTCAGTAAGCCCTGGTTCTAGTGCTTTCTAGCTGTTTGCAAGGATGACCAGAAAGCCATCCAGACACTGTCCTGGCCTCTTGCCACAAGCCCTCCCCTAACCCATGCAACTGTGAGTTCCCCCAGGCATCTCTTTCTATGACCCAGCCCCAGAAGTTCCTAGCATCACTCCTGCCATATTCAATCAGCCAGGAAAGTCACAAGCCTGCCAGACTCAAGGGGAGGGGCACACTTGGCACCTCTCAATGGAAAGAGTGCCAAGGATCTAAGGCTATTTTTTAAAACTGTCACAATCCTCATCTTTTATCTGAACCATGGCATTATGCTTCACCTACCACTCCTCAGTTACTACTCTTCATTACTCCTTTATTTGTCTGGCTTCTCCTCTAGACTGTGATCAACTAAAACCTCACTCAGATCATGTCAGTCCTCTGCCCAAAACCCTTAAAGGACTCCCATTTCACTCACAGTAAAAATCTAGGTTAAATGGCAGCCAGCAAGCCCCACACAACTTGGCCCCCACTCATCTCTCTGCCTGTTTCTATTCCCACTCCCCACTTCACTCCCCCACGCCAGCCACACCAGCCTCTGTGCTGTTCCTTCCACCTTGGAGCTCTCTTCCTGCTATGACCACATGACTTAGTCTCTCATCTCCCTCCAGCATCTGCTCAGATGTCACCTTGTCAGAGAAGGGTTCACTGTGTAAAACAGTAACTCCCTTCCCACACACATCTGGCACCATGGTTCTCCTAGCTCCCCCTCCTCTGCTGTGTTTATAAATTATACACACGCACACAAGCCTCTTGCAGGACAACTTAAAGAGTTCCTCTCACCAGGTGGTGGATTCTCTTTCCTTACCTACCTTGTGACCAGCCTTACGACTCACTTTGCCAACAGAATGAGATGAGCTAGTCAACTGAAGTGATGCATGCCGCTTAGGACTATAGGCCTCAGGAGGATTGCAGCTCCCATTTCCTCTGCAGGAATCATGTGAACAAGCCCAGGCTAGCCTGCTGGGTGACAAGACTACTAGGCTAGCTGCCTCCAGTGCCCTGGTGAACAACCAGCTGACCACCAGACATGTGAGTGAGGCCATCTTCACATGAGCGAGCTCCACCAAGATCAACTGCGTCAGACCCAGATGGGCAAATCACCCAGCTGATCTGCAGTCTTATTGTTTTAAGCTATTGAGTTTGGGGATGAAGTTTGTGACACAGGTTTTTGTGGCAACAGATAACTGATACAAGCACTTAGCCTAATGCATACATGAAATATGTGCTTAATAAGTATTTGCAGTGCAAATGAATCAACAAATGAAAAAAGGAAAATGTTTGACTTATTGGTCAGTATTACTTGAACACCAAGCACCATTAAATGAATGAGTGAAGGGTGACAGATCCTTTTATGAAGCAGAGCAACCAAACAAGACCCTTGTCTTTCAAGGGCTTAAAAGAAAAGCTTCCTGGGGCACAGGGAGGGAGGGAGGATAGTAAGTAGCATTTAGTTTGTAAAGGAGCTACTGCTCCAGCCTGTCTTGACCAGGATCTTTGGGTTGACTGTGGTCTGGGCAGTGGCTCAGTGTGAGAATACAAGGAAATCCTGCTAGAGGAGAGTCTGTGCAATAGTAGGAGAGAGGACCCAGCCCAGACATAAGGCTCTGGGCCTGAATCTCAGGTCAGCTTTATGCAGCTTCCAGAACCCTCTGCCCACACAGCTGTAGGCCACAAGGTTGCCTTTCTCAAAATGTATTTACCATCTGCCTCCAGTTTTCTGAAAAGCTAATGAAAATGCAGAATCCTGGGCCTGACTCCAGTACTACTGGGTGGAAATTTCCAGAGGTAGAGGCCGAGCACCTCTATTTCAAGAAGTTCCCCCACTGTATTAATAAGGTCCCTCAGACACATAACAGGAAGGGGACCCTGTGCCAACAGTTTGGAATATACGGATTCTGGAACAGACAGGAGAATAGTAGGTATAGTGGAAATGTATAGCTTTCTTATCCATTTTCACCACCATCTTGGAACATAAGTTCTCATACCCATTTCACAAAAGGAACACTAAGGCTCAGAGAGGGAAGTAAGCATCCCAGGCTGACTTCAACTCCAGCACTTTTTGCTTCCACCCCAGTGGAATCCACTCAACTAAATAGTTCATTTTTTTATCTTCACAGCCTTTAAAAGTCATTTTAGGCTCAACAGCTCCTTGCTCAGGTGGTGAAAATCACATGCTGAAATGGAATGAAAGCAAAAAACAGATAAGTGACCAGTCCGAGATCCCCCAGTGAATCAGTGGAAGAGCCAGTATATACATTTTCACACCATATTTAAGCAATTGTCAATTAAACATCTCTTCCATGGCCAAGCAAAATGTTGTTTTCCAGTTTAGAGTTTTGTTTGTATGCATATATTTTAAATAAATTTGATAATGAAGCCACAAATGTTCCCAGCACACTTGGATGTATTTAAATTACAGGCTGCTGATCAAACAGAGAAAATTCACCAACATGTATATAAATGATGTCTTTAGTTTGTTCAGAGCCTTTCCACAGCACTCAAATGGATCTGTCAGCTTGATGGCCAATTCCTAGGCTGCCGAGAATGACGGGAGGTGGGGTGGGAGGTTGGCAATGAGACTAGGAAACGAAATCCCATGGTGAAAGATTGTGGGTCTTTTCTTTTATGAAAACATTTCATCTGCACCTGTAATTCATCTCAACAAGCCAGTTCTGAGAACACAAACAAGCTGGCAAAAGACGTGTTTGTCTCTGCCTAGCTGGCAGCACTCCCTACTCACTAAGGGCCAGAGCCCTGTTCCGATCACTGTGGAAGAGAATCAGGGGGTCTGACATTTGAATTTCCTTTGGCCCTCACTGTGCCAGTCTAGGCTCCTAAAGGCTGAGTGCCCATCCTACTATAGTCTCTGCTCATCCACAGTCAAATAAAAAATAAAACTACACTTAGGAGAAATTTTTATTTATTAGGATGATTACCAGGGAAAGGAACTACTGTAGTTAAATGCTTTGACTCTAAGTCTGCAAGTGTCAAGGGTTAGGCAAAAGGATTTTTTTATTATTATATGCAGGAGAAAGCAAGGTTAGAAAGAATTGGAACATGGAATGAAAGGGTGGCATGATAGGACAGTTGGTTAGAGAATGCTTTTCCTGAGGCCAGCCAGTTCTCAGGAGGATCTGTCTGCTGACTCAAGCTGAGGGTGGGCCAAAGTTCAGGGGCTTGGAAGGACAGAATTTAACTAAAGTTTGGTGAACAACCATTTTGCTCCTATTTGTCAATAGAGACAAGCAGTTCACCTAATCACTTATGAGGCAAAGAATGGGAATTTGGAAGGTCTGTGTCTGGCCCTGTCATAGGTAAACAAGGCAGGTATCTATGTGTCTTCCCTAAATCATACAGGGAAGGATGGTTGTTTGCAGCAAGCTGTTTTCTGTAACACGAAAGGGTGAAGGAAATTTGTTTAACCTTCGCTGTTTCCCAGGAGCACAGGACTCGGGTAAAATTCAACCTTGTCACCACTCAACAGGGGATGACAATTATTATAATAGTTATTTATAATTTTAATATTTTTAAAGTACTTTGAAAGTGCCAGATGTGTACTAAATGCTCAAAAAATATTTGTCAATCTAACTTACATGTGAGATCCTTGAGGGCAGGGGTTGAGTTTAGCGTGCTTTCTTTGGTGTTATTACCTAGAATCCACTGATGTGCTGAATTGGCCTTGAGCAAGTCTCAGCCTCCTCATCTGTAAAATAAGACATAATAATATCCACCTCACAGGGTTGTTGAGAGAATTAAATACTGAGGAGTCTAAGGGCTCCAGACAATGCTTGACACATGCCCTGTGACCTGTGACAAAGATTCTCTCCTTGACCAAACTCTAGTCAGGATCTCCTAAGCCCTCTTTCTGCCTAAACCTTGCCCAGGCTCTGCCCTTGGCCTGCTTAGCCCAGTTTTAGCAAGAATCCTTCTGAGCCAATTAAGCGGAAAAAAAAAAAATTCCCCATCGTTGATATCCTACCAAATTCCTCATCCCTCACCCTTGATTATCTTACCACCCCAGCCTGCCTTCCTCAAAAATTAAGTCGGCTTAGAATTCCCCTTGCTCCCACGTTTTCTCTTGATAATTTTCCATTCCCAGCCCACTGGTCCTTGTATTCAGAGGTTAACACCACCTGTCTCTCCCATCACAACCTCCATTGCAGTAGACCCCTGAAGAGTCTGCCTTACCGTCTTCAGCAAGTGTTATGAATAATTTTTTCTTTAACACCAGTAAATGAATTCCCTCCTCTTTCCTACTTGGGACGCCAAACCCAGTATGAGCAGAACTGCCCCTGTGGCCTCTGTTCATTGTTTCAAAAGGCCTGCGGCCTTGGTGGCCAAAACTCCCAGAGGCGCCCACACCACTTAACATCTGGCAGGAGTGAGGCCTCTGGGCTTTGCATTAAAACCCTGGTCCTTTTAACTTCCTCAGGCCACGGATGCTGCACTTGGGGGCTCCAACTTAGGATCTATGCCTTCCCCAAAACACACATATTTGGCCACTTTAGTTCACTGAGCGCCGGTTTACCTCTCTGTAAAAGAGGAGGACTAATAACCCGGGATGGATTAGACAAAACGGTGGATGAGCAGCCGCCTTGTACACGCAGTACCGTTGCAGAGCAAATCGCCGGCGCTACCACGTGGAGGGGGAAGCCGGGGAGGAGGGGGTAAGCTCGGCCCTCCCGCGGCGCCTCCTCCTCCCGCCTTTCAAATGCTATGGCTGGACTGGGCCGCGGATCGATCACTCGGCGCTCCGCTAGGCACTCTGTTGATCAGACGAGCGCTGAGTGACCGATCATCCCCGCGCAAACGTGGCTACCAGGAAACGGAGAGAGCCGTAGTGTTGGGACCGACAGGAACAAGTCGTCGCCACCCGCGAGCAACTTGACACCGTCCAGTCGAGACAGGTTAGTTTGAGCTGCTTCAGAGGGTAGGTACCTCCGGCTCCTGAGAGGCGGAGAGGAGAACTGCACAGCCTTTGTGTTAAAAGCGAACGCGAGACAGGACCGCCTCACGCGTGCTCCTCGGCAAGCAAAGCACAGCGGCGGTGCTTCAAAGAAGCAAAACTTGGGGTCGGAGGAGCGAGGGAGCGAGAGGAGAGCCAGGCATGCGCTCTTGGGCACTCCGACTCTCCAGCGCTGCGGCGGGTAGCATGAGAGCCCCGCGCACGCGTACTGCTCTTCTACGCCCCTAATTTCCTTTGTGCCTGCGCAGTTCTTGCTGCAGCCTCTGCGCGACCGCAGCGCTTGATTCCGCTTTGATTGCGCCTGCAGGTCGCTGCTGGGTGCAGTTCTTGGGCCCGTCGGCTTTGTCGTTGGCCAGGAGCTAAGGCCGACTGGAAACCCTTGAGCCATCAGAACCCAAATATGGACCGCGAGAAATGAAGCCCCAGCGGAGGCGCCGAACGGGAAGGGTGTGAGGGCTCGGGTCGGGTACGGGGAGTCCCCCAGGCCCCCACGTTTTCAGGACCCGGAGGGGCCTGTGCGTTGGCTGCCTGAAAGAAAGGGTTTTCTAACTCGGTAGGAGTTAGCTCTGAGCTTCGGTATCTCGTTGTAACCCTCAGGACCCAGCAAAGGTAAGCCAGCGTGCTCAGCGGGTTATGGGAAGCCCAAGGTCAGGAAGCAGGTGTTTGGTCCTTGCCCGCAACCCGAACCCGAGTGCCGGTGAATAAAGGTATCAGGGAACTTTTCCAAACATCTCTGGAAAGTTTCACAGAGCTCTTCTAGAAAGCTCTTGTTTTTGTGGAATACTGCCACAATAAAATTAACGAAGTTGCAAAACTAACAGGGAAGCCTGTTTCCAGAAAGCCAGATTCAGACTGTTTATCCTGGAAGGCACTGTGGAGAGCTGCTCATGACCAGCGTGCTGCTGTCAGAATGGATGTTTCAGGAGGTCAGCCAGAGACCTCTGTGGGGCTCTCTGGATGGACATTGCATTAGACCAACCTGAGACCCTCTGACAATGGTGGTGAAATTCCTGCTAGCAGAAATGAAAGTTCCAAACAATGAAAAACAACGTTGGAGAAACTGACAAGAATAAAAAATTTTACAATATTAAATATACTCAACCAAGCAAAAAGGAAAAAAAAACTATATACCCCCACGGTTTGTTTGTTAAATTCTATAGTTAATCTGCCTTGTCCCGACCACCAGAAGGCTGTTTATGTAATCTGCCTGTGCCCTTCTGTGTGGAACTCTGGGAGGCCAATTTAAAGACCAGACTATAGTACTACTCTGAAAGGTAGTTTAACACAGTTTATTCTTGACTCCCTCTGGAAGGCTGTTTGTTTAATACAGCCTTTTCTAAAAGGCGGTTTAGTGAAGAACTTTTGGAAGCCAACCAATAACACCAAGACACAAAGCTATGACTGATGCCTTCTCTGAAAAAAACCACTTGATAGTTTTTATCAAACTAGTACATGAGAATCCTGGAAGACTGATTTGTAAAGCCAGGACATGAGGCTATTTAGAAAAGCAGTTTCACATACCCTGTACTTGACCTTTACTGGATAACCAAATCAAATGGTTGGTGTGTGAAAACTGCTTACAGCACATGAGGCCAGCTTTTCTGGAATATTGTTTCAAACAGCCAACAAGGTGTTTCATCCTGCCAGCAAAGGCCCTTTCTCCTATATGGCCATTTCACATAGCTAACAGGAACAAATGAGCTGCTCCCTGAAGAGTTGGTTGACACAACACACAGAACATTTTGCTGGCACTATAAAGAAACCATGGAAGATTGGCATGTTAAACTAGGACAAAGTCTGGACTTTAACTGGCCCTCAGGCAGAGGCCCAACATGTAAGGAAATCCCTTTTTGAAACAGGTCATAAGGTCACAATGGAAGACTATTTCATATAGTAGGATGTGGCTTCTCCCCCGTCTTGCCAGTGGGTCTCAATCCCGAGCAAGTTTACTGCAGATTCAGTGAAACCAAGGAATGAGAATGGAATGTTCTTGGGTAAAAGGGTTTATTACCTGTCTTGTTTTCCCGGCGATAGGTCAAGCACTAGAATTACATCTGCATCCAACAGTCTTCAGGTCTATAATCCTCCTGCATCTCTGCCTCCACCCAGAGCACTGGACAGAGCTCTTTATGTAGTGATTTAGTCAATAATAGCTTATTGCCTATGGGTGTGGAAGCAGTAGCCTAGCAGTAGGCCAGTTACATCATCTAGTAGTTTAGGTTCAGGTGAGGATCCTGGCCATAGCCACCTCAACTTTCCCCACATCCCCCAAAGGCTGATTGATAAGGCAACTGTTTAAAAGGCCAACTCATGAATGGTTCTGGGAAGCCTTTGGAATGAGGCCATAAGATTATTCAGCTGGATAATGGCTAGCATGCCTCCTTACCAAGGAAAATCTCTTCATGCTGCCAATATAAGGCCCTCTAGGAGGCTAATATTTTAAGGTCAGTCATGTATCCCTTTGAGAGGTCATTTCAAGTAGCTAGTCTAGAGTTGATCTGAAAAACCGTTTTTAAAATGAACTCACAGCTATCCTGAAGCTCCTGCCTTTAGAAGACTATGTGATACAGTGTTAACAAGTATCTCTGAGGCCTTTTTATAAGGCCATTGACTGAGGAACCCTGAAACAAAAATAGTCAAGGCTATTTTATGTGGCCAAGAGGAGACTGCATTATACAGTCAACTGGAGGCCCTCTTTCCCAGAAGGCTGGTTCATGTTGCCGTCTACATGAGGCAATCTGCAAGGCCAAGTTGCAAAACAGCGCATGAGGCCACCTTTGGAGGCTGGCTTTGTAAGGCCTTTGGGAGTCATGCGAGGGGTTATTTTGAAGAGGCCAGTTTACAAAGTCCATAGTCTCCATTCCAGGAAGCTAGTTTATAGCCTGTTTAAAACCCTCTGGAAAGCTGTTTTATAAGTCCACCAAGAGACCAGTTTATAAAGCTGGTACATAAAGCCCCAGTGGAAGCCATTTTTATAGTAAAGCAAGTGGTCTTCTGGGTGGCCTTCTTACAGACCTTCATGAGAAGCTGGTATGCAAGGCCTCTGAGGTCTTGGGTTGCTCAAGATGAAACTTCTTGGGTTTGCTTTATAAGATATGTGAGACACTTGAGGGCATGAGCTAGAAGCCACTTAGGGAGGCCTGGTGGTGGGTACACATGCTACTTTGTGTGTGGTTAGTGAGTGAGAAGGTCAGTGTAGAGAAAATGGAAGTTCCATGGCCAGGCTTCTCACCTGGCCCCGGTCTGCTTGCCCACTGCATATGTGCAGTGCTCACAGGCACAGGCTTGCACTGTGGGCAATAAGTTGTTTTTGACTCTACATAAAAGAGTTCCACATAGTGTTTGGGGCTGAGAGGCCTGGAGGCTTGTTGCATACAGACTTGCCCTGAGGACTGGATTCTAGTGCTGGCCTGCCTCTATGAGAATAAAGCTGAGTATAATCCTCTCACCCCCACTGTTCATTGTCATATTTTGGTCTTGGCCGAATCCAGAGTGAACTTTCCCAGGACCAAAACCCTCAGGTGAAGCAGTTGGACTGTGAGGCTCTCCAAGAAGACTATTGGTGAGGCCAACACAAGACATTTACTAATCTTCTAAGAGGCTAATGATAGAATCCCTACTGGCGGACTAACGCCAGGCCACTCAGGCTCTCTGAGTCCCATCATTCACTGAGCCCACTGAGAAGCTTACCCTCTCTGAACTGAGGACTGACCTAGGATACAAAATCCAAAAACTGATGCAGTCCTCACTCCTGAAGCCTAAGTGTGTTCTGGGTAGACCCTTACTGTGTAGTTTGGGGCAAATTACTTAATCTCTACAATCTTTATTAATCTGTAAAACCTCTCATCATAGGACTGTGAGGGATATGTTAAGGTACATAAAATATGGCATGTAGGAAAGGGCACTAAGGGTCAGAATTTAAGTCCTGTTTCTGCATAAATGGTTGACCATAGGACTTAAGCAACTCACTTAATCTTTTCTGGACTTTGGCTTCTTTATCAGCAAAATAGAGTGGGATTGTAGGGAAAATCACCACATACATGCCTATCCACCACAGTATTGTGAGAAATAAATAAAGGGTGAGGCCTGGCTGGGAACCATGATACAGACTACAGAGCAGAGAACAACAATAACTACTGCTGTCACTTCAGGATACGCCCAGAAAGAGCACTTCAGAAATAATGGTGATGGATGTCTCAACAGGGCTGCATTTATTCCTGGGAGCGCTAGGGGAGAATCCATTTGTTTGCCTTTTCCAGCTTCTAGAGGCTGCCCACATTCCTTGGCTCCCTTCCTCCTCCAAAGCCAGCAGTACTGCATTTCTCTGACCATTCTTCTGTAAACACAACTCGCTCTGATTCTGACTTCAGCCAGTAACGATGCTTTCAAGGACCCATGTATTAGGTCAGGCCCACCCAGATACTCCGGGATAATCTTTCCATCTCAAGGTCCTCACTCTTCATCACATCTGCAAAGTCCTTTTTGCTGTGTTAAGTAACATTCACAGATTAGAACGTGTGTCTTTGGAAACCATCATTCTGCCAACCACTCAAGTCATCGGTCCTGCCCGTACTCGAAGGGATTAGGTGAGGGTGTAACAGGAAGCAGGGAACACTGGCTGTCCAGTTCACCATAGGGAACTGTGGCTTCCATCCCCTTGCAGGAAGTGAGGCATCTGATGTGGCTTTGCCAAGGCAGGTCTTCATTCGTGCCTTCACCATCTACCAGTGGAACTTGAGTGTCAATTACTGTATTAGGTACTATTAGCCACAGAAACCAACTCCGGCTGAATAAATAAAAAGAAATTTCTAGGAAGGCCACCGGGACCTGCAGAATCAGTGGAAAGCTGGAGAAATGGACTTGCAAAAGAACAAGCACCAAAGTGACTCTGTAACCTAGGATTGGGGACAATAATTGCAGGACCTGAGCAAGAACAGTCTGGTCCAGAAACTGCCAGTAGGTCAGAATGAAGTGTTAACTATCTCCAGGTCAGATGATCTACTTAAAGTTCAAATTCAAGGGAGGCAACTTAGGCTTGTCTGGCTTGGGTCACGTACGCACCCACAGTATTTCACCAGACTGATCTCAGTGGTAAGACAGAATTCCTTACAAGGAAGTGGAGGTATGTTAAGAAAGAGAAAAGGATTCTGAGCCACTGGAACTCAAATACCTTCTACACACTCTGCGCCTGTTTCTGTAACAACAGAAGTTACTATATTAGGGCAAGCTGACTTGTGCTGAGCATCATCAACACATTAGTGGCTAAACAATACAAGTTTATTTTTTGCTCATGAAGCATTCCAGCTTGGATATTCCTGATTGGGTGGCTGTCTTGTGGCTCTGCAATCCACTAGAGCCTCAAGAGTCCCTCACTTCCTACCAGCAGATAAGGAAATGGTGGAGAATTATACAGGAGGTGTTTATGGGCTAGGCCTGTAAGTGACAATCATTTCCATTCTTATTCACATTAGCTAGAACTCAGTGGCATGACATCTAATTGCAAGCAAGACCAAGAAATATAGTCTTTGTGCACAGGAAGAGGATGAAATAGGTTTTGGTGAGCTTAAAGCAGTAGTTTGTTTTGCAAATAGTTTTATAGGAACTCAGTCATGCTCATTTGTTTATATACTCCATAAGGCTGCCTTCACCCTATAATGGCAGTGACTGTGTGGTCTGCAAAGCCTTATTTACTATCTGGCCCTTTGTCGAAAAAGTATATTGACCCCTAGCAGAGAACAGTCTCTAACAAGTATAATGGCCCCTATTTCCTATCAAATGAGGTTAGTGTATATAACAACTGTTGCTGTACTACCTAACATTGTAGCACAAATGAGAAGGTGTAATTGTGAGCAATAGAACCTATTCACAAATGAGTACTTAGGCCTAAGAATTAGCCTGCCATCCATATTTAATGCCCAGGCTAATGGCACCAAAGGCACCATGTTTTTCCTTTCTGTATAGGTTTTATATGTTTCTAGTTTTCTTCTTGAGAAGTTATGGTCTCACTCTTCAGTAGCCTTAATTGAGTGCCTGTCATGAGCCAGACTCTGCTTATAGGTGATGTGAGTCCTTGCCCTGGAGCAGTTCACAAGCTAGTATTGGAGGACAGACATGTAAGCAGGTATTTGTAATACTTGTGACAAGTGATATAAAAGAAGCTCAAGGGCTGTCTGAATACAAGTGCTGTCAGACAGTCTTGGCAGGCTTCACCTAGGGGATCATTTAAAGTGGACCTTAAAGGTTGGATAGAAGTTTGCCAGAGAGGAAGGGTGTTAGAGGCATTCTAGATATGTCAATACATGTCCCTTTTCAAACAAATATTTATCTGATACCCACCACATGCGTGGGATTGTGCCGGGCCCTGGAGATAAAGTGATGACCCCACAAATCTGGGGGCCCTGCCATCATAGAGCTTATGCCTAGCAGAGATGACCATTGTTGAAGAATCATCACAGGTGAGGTATGTGTTATGAAGGACACGTATGGGAAGCTTTGGGAACCTATAGGGGACCAAGTCTGGGCATGCTCTCATTTTTTAGGAAAATACTTAATATATTTTAAATCTCGGTGGTTGACATTTTGGCCACTGGATGTCATCACAGATCTAACATTTTTTTCCCCCAGTTCGATTTTACTGTAGATAAATGTTGGTGTAAAATATATTGTGTGGCAGTAACTTTGATTTCTTCTCCCACAGGCACTTACCAGACTGAGCTGGCAGTGGGCCTGATGGCAGAAGACATCAACCGAGACCCCCTGGCAGGGAGAGGCACTCTCTGGGAGGCTCTCTGGGCACTCCTGCCCCCCAGTAAAGATGACCTGACGCTGGGGCTCAGTGAGAGAGTGGAGAGGAGCATGGTGATGCTCCTGCAGCGAGCCTCCGACCTCTTGTACGGGGGCAGAGGGCATGAGTGTCTGCAGACCAGTGAGGTGATCCTCGACTACTCCTGGGAGAAACTCAACACAGGGGCATGGCAGGATGTGGACAAAGACTGGCGTCGGGTTTATGCCTTCGGCTGCCTTCTGAAAGCCGTGTGTCTGTGTGAGGCCTCCAGCAACAGGACCGCTGTGGCCGCAGCCCTGAAAGTCTGCGACATGGGCCTGCTGATGGGGGCCGCCATCCTTGGGGACATCCTCATTAAAGTCGCTGCCGTCTTCCAGAGGCACCTTCTTTCTGGAAAAAGGCCTGCCCAAGGCCCAACCCAGGAGCAGCCCAACATAAAGGTGTGTGGGCGAGGTTGTTACTGACCACACCTAACATAATCCAAATGCCCTGTTCCTAGAGTAGCAAGAGCTCTCCCCTGGGGTGAGGCTTCATGGCACACTGACTGCTCAGGCTGAAAATAGTATCTCCACCGATTTGGAAATGGAAGAGCGTGGTCTATTTTCTCAAGTGGTTTTTTTTTCCCCCAGTTTTTGTAAAAGCAGTGCCCTTTCTGGCGAGGTTAGGGGGAAGCTCTGATTCCTCGAGAAGCAGCTCACTGGGATGGTGTGGGTGAGAGCCGTGGCCCAGCTCCTCCAGCTTGTTCTGGTCAGCTGGCTGAAGAATCACTCCCCATTCGGCTGCCTCTGTGCCTGTGCTGCTGAGTTTGGGCAAGAATCTGCAACTGGCTACCTTCAGTTCACATGTGTGGTCATTCCTGTCCTTTAGACCCTTGTGTTATTACTGGAATCACAATGCCTGTCCCAAAAATACCACAGACACCGAGATGGTCACTGAGAAGACTTCCGAGCCCAGTGCTGACCTGCGGCCCTCACCGACAGTAGCTCTGGACAAGTCTGTTCACAAGGAGGAAGTAGATCTATCAAACTAGCATATGGGAAAAAGTTCAGCCTCACCTCTGCTTAAAAAAAACAAAACGCAAAAACAGGCACCCATTTTTGGCTGTGCAGTTACCACTCCAGGTTTTATGCAATGCCCAGCATTGCCAAGGGTGCCATGGGGCTAAGGACATGGTATGTTGATTGACCCCTCAGAGGGCAGGGCACACATGCAGTTCAAGGGACAAATACCTGTCCCTTTTGACCCAGGGGTTGCACTGCCCTTTCCCACCCCAAGTCTGTCCCAAGGAATACAGAGGTGGCTTCATGCCAAGGCAGTGCTTATGCTGTGGGTGGTGTTGGGCAGTGTAGTGCTAAAGGGGAGACCTCGGGTACTGGTGTCAGCCTGCCTGGGCTCAGATTCCCACGCCATCGCCCACTGCTGTGAGGCGGACAAGTGCCCCCTCCGTCCCCCTTACTTGCCTATAAGGGGTTTGCTCTACGGCCTTACTGAGTACCAGCCATGGTCCAGATGTGCTGGATGCTGAGGTGATGGTACAGAAGGGCCTGGCCCTGTCCTCTGGAATTCACATCCCAGTGAGGCTGTAAAACGGTGTCTTCTCTCTGGTGGTGAGCAAAGTAGGGGAGGTAACTTCATGTAGGGCAGTCAGGGAGGGCCTCTGATGAGGAAATGTGTGAAAGTGAAAACTCCCATAGAGGCTGTGACAACAAAAAGGCAAGCACAGGCTCTGGCGGGGAATGTTAGCCACCAGTGGGGAGAGCTGGGCTGGGGTCCAGCAGTGAGGAGCAGAGGGAGCTGACACTCCTCATATGAGGTTTGTCCCCAGTGGTTTAACAGCTTAGAAAACAGGCCCAGAGCTAGTGACTTGTGTCGGTGCCCCAGCTGGGAGGTGGTTGAGTATGTGATGGGACATCGCAGGGCTCAGTGACAACATGGAGACTGCTTTAGGTGAACTATTGGGAAGAAGAGGCAGAGTTGTTTATTCATCATGAATATTGCTGCCAGTGAATGAGAGATGTGCACATGTGAACAGAGGAGAGAGAACACCCAGGAATGAAAAGGGCACTTTTCTGTTAGATGGTCACGTTTGGGATGGCAGGTTTTCCTGGATTGCAAAATTTCTGCAAAAGCAATATATAACTTTCATAGTGGAACAAACATTGTAAATGAACTGATAAAGAGAAAAACATCCTGATACATGAAGTCCCTAGTAGTAGCAGCAGTGATAATGATGATTAATGTTAACTCTTATCACTGTAGTTACTGACACCTAAGCTGTCCTACCATTGATGCAAATTCACAGTAAAATGCCACAAATGTTTACTTTCTGCAGCTGTTTTCTTTTGTTTTGATTTTAAACAGAAAGCAAGGAATGACCATGTTTCGATTCCAGATGTGAAGTCAGAAGGAACAGTCCCCCGGCTCTACTGTCCATCCCTCCAGTATTTCAGGAAGCATTTTTTGGTTCCCCAGAGGCCTGTGATCTTGGAAGGCGTAGCTGACCATTGGCCCTGCATGAAGAAGTGGAGGTGGGTCACTGCTGAGGGCAGTGAGGTTCCTCTTCTGTGTCAGCATCCCCACAGACTCCCTCAGTTATTCCTCCCATCATCCTCAAGTAACTAGAGCCTCACAGACACTTCACTAGCAGCCCCTGGGCTGGACTGCAAGGGGTTAAACAAGAAAAGTACCATGCTCTGGATTGATGTCTGAGCTTGTAAGCCCCTTACCTTCTCCAGTTTACCTGCCCTAAGCAGTTTTTTAGTGAGTGCTGAAGTGGCTCCAGTGTTAAGTCTGTTAGGAAGTTTTGTAAGATCTCAGGAATTCGTGGACCTTCTCAGGGGCCCTTTAGGCCTAAGAGTAGAAATAAGACCCCAGGAGACAGCTGCTCACCTCAGTGGGCTCCGGGTCTCTTGTGTTCATTCCCTCCCTTGTCTGCTGGTCCATCCTCAGAGGTGGGGTGGAGAAATCAGCTCAGGCAAGTGGCTAGTGGCTATAATGCCACAGCTGTGGAAGTGAGGGGTTGTCTGTAGGGAAGATTGATCCATCAGCTTGTCTTTGTGGAGGAAGCAGTTCCCACTGACACTTGTGTGAAGAGGACTCTGCTTGCCAGAGCCTTCATCCCACAGACATTCATGTGTTTTACTGCATACCAGGTGCCAAGACAGGCACCAGCCCTGGTTTCTCTTCCTTCATCCTCCCTGGTTCCATGAGACAGGCTCTCTCATAACCCCCATTTTACAAGTGGGGCACAAGGGTGCAGAGAGGTTAAGTAACTTGCCAGAGGACCTCTGCTCTGTACCCAGGGAGTCCGTGCCAGGTCACCGGAGTTCAGAACCCCAGCACTCCACCATCCCTGCACCCAGAGGTTTCTCCACTTAGTGACAAGGTGAGCAAAGAGAAGATAGAAGGCCCTCGGCAAAGGGGAATGGAGCCTCCCAGCAGGATGGTCGGCAAACCAGCTCCAGGGCATCTGTCTGTGAAGCCGCAGGGCTGTGCAGGCCGGCAGCCTGCCCTTGTGCCTGACTGCTCTCCACAGGGAAGCGGGGGTGGGTGGTCCCTGCCTCATGAGGTTCTGTGGAGACAACAGGAGGCCCATGTAAAGCACATTAAACAGAGTGCCCAGCAAGTCTCAGCAAAAATGGTGATAATGACGAGACATTTTCCTAATAGTTTGGAGTATATCCAAGAAATTGCTGGCTGCCGAACTGTCCCAGTGGAAGTGGGCTCCAGGTACACTGATGAGGAATGGTCCCAGACCCTCATGACCGTCAGTGAGTTCATCAGCAGATACATCGTGAATGAGGTAGGTCATTTTGACTGCTTTCCCTGAATACTCACAAGGGAGAGAACGCATTACATTTGGGCAGATAACCTCCCTGTGCTGCAATGTGTTTACCAGCCTCTGGTCAGTGACCTGGCCAGAGTAAGGAGCGCAGGCTGGTGGGCAGGCAGAACTTGAAGTACTCATTTTAGGTTCCCCTCTCCCCCCACTTTGTTTTCAGTACAATTCAGTAGTTTTTTAGTGGATTCAGAAGATTGTGTGGCCATCACTGCTAATTCCAGAACATTCTCATCACCCCAAGAAACCCCGAATTCACTAGAAGCCACTCCCAGTACTCCCCTAGACCCCAGCACCAATCAACCTCTAATCTGCATTCTCTGTCTGTGGATTTGCCAGTTCTGGACATTTCATGTAAATGAAATCATACAATACGTGCCCCTCTATGTCTGGCTTCTTTGACTTAGCACGATGTTTTCAACGTGCATCCATGCTGTGGCACGTTATCAGTACCAAACTCCATTCCTTGTATGGCAAAATGATAGTCTGTGGTGTGGAGATGCCACATTTTTTATCCACCAGTTGATGGCCATTTGAGTTGTATCCACTTCTTCGCTGGTATGAAAAATACTACTGTGGACATTCATATATAAATTTTTGTGTAAATAAGTTTTTATTTCTCTTAGGTATATACTATAGTAAATATAAATATATATATCAGGGATGGAATTGCTGGGTCATATGGTAGCTCTGTGCTGAACCTTTTAAGGACCTGCCAGAATGTTTCCAAAGCAGCCACACTATTTTATCAATTCAGAAACATAACAGTGAGGCAGTGGTGGCTTCCTCTTCCACAGACCTGGCAGAAAATGTAGATTGTCTGCCTTAGAATGCTTGAACCTTTGCTGTGGGCTGAGAACAAGGGAAGCCTGAGCCTGTAACTGGGTACAGTTCCCCTTAAAGCAAGGGGATGTCCCCCCAGCATCTGTGGTCCCCAGCACCTTTCCTAGCCCAGAAACCAGTCCCTTCACAAGGTGTGAGAATTTAGCATCATTTATTCTCACACCGTCCCAAGACCCCACACCCCTAGGCAGCAACAGGCCCCGCTGTACAGTTCTGATTGGATTCAATCACAGATTACTGCAGTCAGAGGGCCAGGTTGGTGACCATGCAGGCAGACGGTGTTTTCCCTTGGCTTTCTCTACCTTGTACCTGAGCTCCTAAGGGACCACCCAGACCCGTGCCCCGGCCCCACCAAATTCACTCCTAAACTTGCAGCCTTCTGCACAGGCACTGGATGCAGGCCTCTGGGCTCACAGTGACTTTTGGTACCTGCTCCTCCTGCACTCCTCCCCCACCCCCACTTCATCCAGCTCACTGTCACATAGAGGCATGGAAAAGGGAGCGTGGACCAGAGACGTACCATGTTGCCATGTCCACCTGTGCTTATAGGAATAAACCCGGCTGGAGAGGCATGTCTCCCCCTCTGCTGAGAAGAAGCTGGTTCCTAGAGCAGAGGCATAACCCAGGGGCAGTTCTCAGAGTGAGCAAGAGGGTGGGCTTCAGATTCAGACAGAACAGCCTTGAATCCAGCTCTGTCCCTTGCTGGCTGTGTGGCCTTGTGGTTCCTTAACCTGTCGGATCCTCAGTGCCCTGACTTTGGATTAGTTAGGGTTAATTAAGGTTAGTTAGTCAGAGGTTACTAACGAGAACACTTAAAAGTCCCAGACCAGCATAATCAGGGCTCAGTTAAGGTATACAGTGACCTCCAAGCCAGAATACATGTGACGGCAGAGATCACATCAGATCCAGTGATGACCACCACTTAGCACTGAGTCTGGCATATTGTAAACGCTTCTTAACATTAGGCAGAAAGAAAAGGGAATGAAGGAGAGGGATGGAAAGACACATTCTTGAGGAACCCAAGGGAGGAGCCTTCATCTGCTTCCACCTTAGACCAGAGCCAGCGCCACTCTGGCTACTGTTGGGATGAGTGGCCAGCATCCTGCCTGACCTGTGCCATCTGACCCTTACAGAGGCCCTCAGGCATCTTCAGAGAACCCTTCCAGCACTGTGGAGCCCAGTCTGTAAAGCACTGTGCCTTTAACAATTGGCAGGAATTTTCACAAAATAATCACCTCCAGTGCAGGCAAGGATGCCCCAAAACAGCAGTCATAGTAATTGCTGGGAAGAGTGTAAATGATTTAACTTTGGGGAAAATAACCTCACCGAAGCTATTAGAATTTAAAATGCACATACTTCTTCATTCAGTTGTTCTACTTTTGGAAGCACATAAATACAAGGAGCAGAACATCAGGCTGTCTGTTGAAACACTGGCTAAACCACCTGAATGTCCACCAGTAGTGGGATGGTTGAATTCATGATGATAGATCCTGTCTGTAAAACGCCCATCAAAAGAATGAGTCAGATATGTATGTGTGTGCCTGAAGAAACATTCGTGATGTGTCATTAAACGAAAGAAGCAGATTTCAAAGTAATAGATTTGCATGATTCCATTTTTATGTTTTAAAGTCCTCACATGTGTGCAGTCCCTTCATTTACCATTGAGGAGATTGAGCCCTGGGCACAGGGTGACTTACTCAGGGAGCCTCAGTAGAGGCAGCACTGCATCCCAAGTCTTGCCCATCACGGGGCTGCTCAGGAGGGAGCCTGTCACACAGGGCCCTGGTTGGAGGAGGGGGACCAAGCAGGATGTGGTGGAAGGCCTGGGTGGCTTCTAGGTTTAGGACAGGAGGACCCCAGGGGCTGAGAGTCAGCTGAACAATAGTACCAGAGGGTGTCTGTCCCGACTGACTGGTTTTCTCTGTCGCCTCTGCTTTTTCTCCTGTGGATTAGCCAAGGGACATTGGATACCTTGCTCAGCACCAGCTCTTTGACCAGGTAAGTCTAAAACCTCACTCCTCTGTCCTTCACCCTCTCACCTTCCCCCATTGCCCCATTGGGTGAGGAAGGATGGTTTTCTTAATTGCAGGAAGGGGCAGAGCAGCCTTGTTGACTAGCCACTGGCCCTGCTTCCTGCAGGGAGGCACCCTTTGTGTTGCCCTGTTCTCTCCTCACCAGCAGGACAGCAGGCGAGGCCACCCTGGCCTCAGGACGGGAAGCGGGGCACCGAGAAGGCCATAAGCTCCAGGATGTCCCTGGAGGTAGAGCCAGAATTCCAGGTGTGGCCAGAACTGAGAAGCAAACAGGTCCTGGGGAGCCAGGTGAGGGCAGCAGGCTCTGGACTCACTCAGGAAGAGCGAGCTGTTGCCTTTCTTGACTCAGGAGTTCCCTGGGTGGGCCCAGGTGCCATCCTCACCACATCTCAAGTGTCTGCCTAGGAAGCTATTTCCCCAGTGCCTGGGCCTGTGTGCTCCTGCAAGGATCAGGTTCAATTCATCAGGGTCCCTAGCCCTGGTTGGTCAGATTGAAGACCCTCAGGACAGACTGGTTGAAGCCTGAAACAGGAGGGAACTCAGGCTGAGAAGAGCAGAGCTCAGCGAGGCCGAAGGCAGAGGGGACATTCCCAGGGAGAGGTGCCTCATGAACCAAGGGGCAGCAGGGCACAGGGGAACGGGCCCCATGCTGGGGACATGGACCTTTCGGGGAGGGTTTGCTCAGAAGAGTAGAGCAAAGAGAAGGCCACGGGGGAGGCTGGGGCCTTGAAGGCCAGGCCAAGAACTCAGATTCATCTGGAAGGAAGTGGGGAGCCCCGGGAGATTTGTGCGCAAGAGAGTCCCCAGTAAGAGGTGGTGGTCCAAGAGAATCCAGCAGGAGAGCCAGGGGAGCTCTGAGGGAGGGTGCTGGGGACAGGCAGAAGGACAGCACTGCGCATCGGCCGTGCCAGCCCTTTCTCCCTCAGGAGCCAGCCGCCCAGAAGAGGCCTTCAAGCACGGCCTGGCCACAGGGGCATCGCCAGGAGCTTTTCACAGGGGGGCCAGGCTCACAGAGCAGTGGGGGCCACGGGGACTGCCTGGCCAATGGGAATGGGAAATCAGGGCATGTGGTGATTATAGCAGGAGTGATCTTAGCTCTGTTGGAAAAGGACAGAAAGAAATGCCAGAAAAGATGACTGCAACTGTGGGTGGTGAGGTGGCAAGTGGTTTTTCCTTCTCTTTTCTGCAGTTTCCAGATTATCTATGGTGAGTATGTACAATCATCATCATGAGAAAAAATAGACTTTGTTTTTAAAATGCAAACAAAATGAGAACAAAGAACTGTGGCAGGAATCAGATTGCATTTGGCCTTCTCAGCTGTCTGGCTAGGACACTGAAACAGTTCAAGCAGGGCTCACCCTGGGGAGATACCCGAATGGTTTGGCTTTTTGCCCACCCCTTTCCCTGTCCCCCACCCCTCACTCTGTCCTTGGGACAGTGGAGACGGCTGGGGCCCTAACCGCAGTGCACAGCGTGACTGCCACCACCAGCCCCACCGCCCCCATATGGGCTTGTCCTGGGGAACAGGGATAATGCAGGAGTTGCTCCTTTCCCAGACTGAAGACCAAACACATCCAAGGACAGAAAGAGGCAGCCTGCTGAAGGTGGCCAGGCAGGAAAGATGTCTCTTTACATCCGCTGCTCCAGGAAGGTGTCTCCAGGAGGCAGCGTTTGGTGGTCGGGAAGAGGAGCAGTACCAGCCATGTGGCAGATATGTTGCCCATTTTTTGTTGGGTTGTCTGTCATCTTAGGAGTTCTTTATATATGTTCTGGATACAAGCTAACTAGAGAGAATTTTATCCCAGTTATTAAGTTTCCATTTTGTTTTCTTCTCTTGTCTCAAAGGAGATGAGAAGGGGCATGCCAGCCAGGAGAACAACAGGAGAGAACTTTGACCTTCACGGGGCAGGGAAGTTCAGCATGGCCAGAGTCAAGTGCATGACAGGGTGGGACAGAGCAAGTGGGACCTGAGGGGGTCAGGACTGGGTGAGGAAGGATGGTTTTCTTAATGTGATGACAAAACAAGAGGGTTCTAAGTGTTCCCGGGATAGCTGTGGCCACTTTCTGGAGAGGAATTGAAGGTGTGGAAGCAGGGAGAACACTGGGAGGCTATTACAGTGGCCCTGGGAGAGCTGTGCCCTGGAAGTGGAGAGGCTTAAGATCTGTGTGCACTGCTGGCACCTGCACATGGGCAGCTGGGCGGTGGTAGAGGGAAAGTTTGCAGTCAAGGAAGGCTCCTAAATTGGGACCTGAACAACTGGCTGGATGGAGCTGAGGAATCCAGTAGGGGCTTTGCTGGTGTAGCCTTGGCCAGGCCACAGACACTCATTGTGGGTGCCCAGCTAGGGCAGCACTCACCGGGAGGCAAGGACAGCGGCTGAGTCATGCCCTGAATGGGGAAGACCAGTGTCAGGACTGTAGCCAGGGGGATCTGGGGCCCCAGTGTCTGCCAAGTCTGCTTACTTACCTACTGCCGAGGCTGGGGCCCCCTCACCACCTGTGACAGGCGCCCCCTGGAGCCTGGTTGCCCAGAGTTGAAGGGCCCGGGGCAGATGGGGGTTGGGTAAGCTGTGGTCTCTTTTGCAGGCCTGTGTGTATTGAGACTTGTAGATCCTGCCTCCTGTCTTCTCTTGCTGAGTGAAGAAAAGGGGGGCTCTAAGTGATTAGGCTCCCACTGTATGATCCCAAAAGAGCTGCCTATGCTCTGACCTATCATACTGGGACCCAGCCTCCACAGGGAACCCGTAAAGCTGCAGGTAAACTTGGTTCCATGTCCCTAGAACAAGAGCAGCCATTTTTCCATTTCCCTAGAACAAGAGAAAGAAGCAGTTTTAGGAATAGAAGGCAAAGGGCAGGATGCAGCCAAAGATTCCCAAGATGTGTTGTCTGGTGAATGGCCACCTGGGTCTTTATCTCAAGCCTCCAGAGGTGTGTTTTCACCTCTGCTGTTCGGAGTGCCTCGGGGAAAGTCTGAGCACCCCTGAGCCCTGGGGCCATCATGCAGGACACAGAGGGACACCAGGCAGGCCTCTGCACTGTCTTCTCTACCTATATGAAGCTCAGTGCCTAAAACCTCTTGCCCAAAAACCCCTGACTGACTTTCCTCCCAGAGGCCCTGTGCTTTAGATTTTGTCTACCATGCTAGGCCTGCCTTCAGTCGCATCATAGGAGAATTTCTTGTCAGGGTCTCTGAGTTCTTGGCCAGTGGCTCTGATTACACCATCTGGTCAACCAGTCACCTTTCAGAATCCTGATGATGTCATCAGGAACCAGTCAGCTTCTCAGCATTCCACAGGGCCAGCATCTTGTATCATCCCAGCTGGAAGCAACGGTGGGGTGTGACAGCCTTTCCACAGGCCTTCAGAATATTGCACACAGCTTGAGGACCCCCACAGGTGGGACTGGGAGAGATGTGAATGTCTGTGTTAGCCCAAAGCAGCAGAGACTCCCCAAGCTCCCTGCAGGGAGAACATGCCAGCTGCTTTCTGCAATCATTGGTTTCTTAATCAGCAACATGAACTTAGAGTAGCTTCTACCCGAGGATTGGCAGAGTCTCCCTGAGGCACCCTGTTAGGCCAGGGAGCGCTTACTCTGAAAATACCTGCGGAGAAGAACAGAGTGGGTCCCCCTTGCGACCTTTCAGGGACCAGACTTAGGGTTCCATTTAACTTCCCAAAGCCTCTGAGCCATTTGCCAGCACAGCAGGCAATCTTGGGGGTAGGGGGCTGGGTGAGGCTGCGGTGTGGTCTGGCTGTGGTGGAGGGAAAGAGCCAGCGTCTCCCAGTGAAGAAGCCACTCACCCTGACTGAAACCACTTCCTGAGCAGACCATCAGAAGGTGACTCCAGGGCTGAAACCCCCAGGGTAGGCCTCCAGCCCGCTCTCTCAGGGTGCCTCGCATCCTCATAAGCCCCAAGAGGGGGCGCAAGGCCCACTGTCCTGGTTTCAGCCCTGGAGCTACCTTCTGAAGGCCTGGTAAGGAAGTGGGGAGACTGAGGGGCATAGGGACACTACGGGGGCATGATGCTTGTGGTTTTAAAGTTCATCTTGTCAGACACTCACCAGTGGTGCCAGGGGTAGGTGAGTGACAGCACCTGCGTCTTGGGCAGCCCTTGTCTGTGCCGTGCCTGTGAGCCCTACGTCACAGCCTCCTGTGTATCTCCGACACCTCCCCCTGGAGGAGCCCAACATGAGCTCACTCTCAACTGGATCAAGGACTGTGAACGGTTTTACGCCTTCTACAATTACATCATACACAGTTTTACCCCTGATGCCATCCCTAGCCTGCCTGAGGGTGCCTCCCCACCACCGGGTGTCATCCGTTTTCATCTCTGCTGATTTGCTTAGCGGGAAATGGTGACATGTCATGTGGATTCCTTTGCCAATGGAATGGAAACCCTTCCTTATATCTAATTCATTTTTATATATTACCTGGGTTTTGTCCTTAGGTTATTTGTATAATTTATGTATTGGGGTCCTTATTGTTTTTCCCTATCATTTTGTATAAACTCTTCATTATCCCTCATTTACCATAGTTCAGGTAAATTTCCTACTTTATTGGTCTTTATTATTAACTTATTTAAAGTGTACTAATTGTGATTGCTTTACTATTAGTACATTTTGGAAAATTTTTCCCACTAGAGATTTGATAAATATTCAATCCCTTTTTGTTTTTCTTTAATTTGATTTTCTCAAATATTGAACTCTTTAGAATATTACAAGTTGGTTTATTTTTTAAGTTCAAAGCAGTGGTGTCAGGTTTTTAAAAAAGAAAATAAATATAAAGTATACATGACGTGGAAACAAATCTGAAAATAAAGGCATAACTCTTCCCTAGTGAGTATATATTTTTTGACTGATGTTTAAATTCCTGTACAGTAAAATATGAATACAATTATGTTATCGCCAAAGAAGACAGTGCATATTTGGCCCTTCTGTAAGGTAGTCAGTAGACTTGGCTGCTGTGTCCCATAGGCCAGGCCTCAACCTTCCATGTCTGCTCTGATCCCTACAGATCCCAGAGCTGAAGCAGGACATTAGCATCCCCGATTACTGCTGCCTGGGTGACGGGGAAGAAGATGAGATCACTATTAATGCCTGGTTTGGTCCCCAGGGAACTGTCTCCCCCCTTCATCAGGATCCCCAGCAAAACTTCCTCACCCAGGTTAGAGTTGCTCCAGAAAATGAGCCTTTTCCCCCTTCCTGGCCCAGCCATGTGTGGCCTGGCCATATTATCCATGTTCAAAATGAACCACTGACAGGAGGGACAGGACAACAACGAAAATGGAGAAGTGGGACCAGGCCTTGGAGTGAGGCCCTCTGTCTGATCAGGGCTGCTTCCAGGAGCAGTTCCCAGACCCGGCTCGTCCTTTGGGATCCTGGCCGCCTCATTTGGGCCGAGCATGTCTGGCACTTTTCTGGATGGAGTGAGTGCCCTCAAGGCCGCTTCTTTCTCTGTCCTTCCACTGCCTGCCATCCACCAGAACCAGGCTAGCTTCTCCCTGCCAGAACCTCCTCTCCAGTAAGAAATGGCTTCTCAGCCCTTGGATGGTTTTTCCTGAAACCCAGACAGAAAAGTGTATGTGTTTGTTGAAAGGGGAGTGTCATCTGTTGTAAAACCACCTTATTTTTCATAGAGAGGTTTAACAAATGAGAACATTCTTCCAACCAAGTTGACTGGCCTACAGAAGCAATAGACAAGCTGCAAGCAGGGGCTCAGGAGACAGACTGCTTGGCATGAACACCAGCTGTGTCACCTATTAGCTTTGTGAACTTGGGCAACTCACCCCTCTATGCCGTTTCCTCATCTGTGAAATGGAGTGGTGATGAGCCATCTCAGGGTTGTGAGGATGAAACAAATTAATATACATGAAGCACCTGAGAGTGGGTGGCACAATCAAGAGTTTAGTTGTTGGCTACAGTCATGAAGCTATTGATTCATAATATAGTTGGAGGAAAAACGTGTGCTCAGAACTCTAAGTATGTGTGGTGGAGACAGGTGTAGGGAACAGCATGTGGAACAGAGGGACAAGAAGATGTTGGGTACAGAGCCCTGCGGTAGGGTGTAGGCAGCAGTGAGGTGGAGACACCACTGACAGGGTCGCTTTCTTTCCAGGTGATCGGGAGGAAATACATCCGGCTATATTCCCCACAGGAGTCAGAGGCTTTATATCCTCATGATACACACCTTCTTCATAACACAAGCCAGGTGGGTGCTTGGGGGTCGGTGTGACATTGCAGATTCTCCCTGACCCAGTCTCAGACCAGGCAGATGACTTCTTGTGTTGTCTGCAGGTTGATGTGGAGAATCCTGACTTGGAGAAGTTCCCCAGGTTTGCCAAGGCTCCGTTCTTGTCCTGCGTCCTGTGTCCTGGAGAGATCCTGTTTATCCCCGTTAAATACTGGCATTATGTGCAGGCTCTGGACTTGAGCTTCTCCATCAGCTTCTGGTGGTCATAGCCAGGATTAGAGGAAGGAAAGGCCTGAAATGACAATAACACTTGTGGATTCCCTCGGCACTGCCCTGTGCCAACCGGGTACTGGGGCCTGAAATTGGAAATCAGCTAACCCGAGCCTGTGCCCTCAAGAAGCCTTTGCTGGGGGCTGATCTGGGGCACTGGGCAGACAAAGGGTGAAAAGTAACCAGGCAGGGGCCTGCACCAGGCCTGGTGTACATGGCAGAAGCCAGCCAGCAAGACCCCAGAAGGACCTTCCAGGCTGACTGCCCACATGGGGACTCATGGGTGGGCTTCATGAAGCCCAGAGTATTTAGGAAATGGGCAAGCAGTTTGCAGTGTTAGAGCGTGAATGCTGAGGTTGGCTTCAACATGAGGTTGGGCCTGGATTCAAATGCAGCCCTACATGACGGTGCCTGCCATCGAAGTCGAACAGTCTGAAGGGGAGGCGTGGAGCTGAATAAATGTACAACTCACTCTGAGAGGACGCCCAGTCAAGCCGGAACATAACATATAGCCTTTATTCTCCTCTTTTTATACACACTCAGGAAGGGCAGGTTAACCAGGGATCAAGAAACATGTGCTTGAGGACTGACATACTTTTTAACAAAACAAGCATACTCTGTCCTCAGGATAGATCCTATCTCAGCACACTCAGACTCAACATCTAGGACTTGTTATTATTCTTAGTGAACTCCCTTATCCCTGACCGTTCTTTCACCCCAGTCTCTCAGCTGTCCTCTCTCGGTTCCCTTTGGGTTTCAACCATCTCCAACATCTCTCCCTTTTTTCTTTAATAAAACAACCAGCCCAACTCAGACTGGGTCAAGGTATGTGCCTGTCTTAGGTTGTATGGTTGCAGTAAATCCTCACCCGTCTTGGGGCTATAGTCCTCTGTGGAGCACTCCCTGTCTTAGGTTGGTATTTACAATTCAACCATATCTTACCCGTCATTGGCTACCATACTTGACTTTAGAACTTATGATTTACAAGTGGGGGAGGCCGTCTGCAATTTCAAATAATGCAGGTCTCTTAAAGCTTGCTGGATGAGTTTCCACATGCTGTGAAGGATGCAAGGCCCTAGTAACAGCAATAGAAGACATAAAATGCCTAGGGTTAAGAGAGGTGTGACAGCGTGCCAGAGACTATTCAGGGGTTCTTTGAACATGTCTTTTATCTGATTTAATATATCAGATGCAGTTTTGGCTGCAAATAAGATATGATTTAAATGGTTCTGTGGTGGCCGGGGATATAACTCCCCCTTTTTTGTTTTTTTCCAATTGAGCTTTAAGGGTGCCATGGGCACGTTCCACAATGCCTTGGCCTTGTGGATTATATGGTATCCCAGATTTGTGTGAAATATGCATTACATGGCTGAGATCGAACATATCAAAAGACAGACATAACTTGAATATATATATAGGTTTTAACAAACTACTAGTTAAATTGCATACACACATTAACAGAATAGGAATACAGATACATAACAAAGGCAGACTTAATTACTAGTTATATCTAATGAAATTAAGAAAACTAGCTTAAGCATTTGTAGAAACATTGACAATATGATGGATATCATCTAATTGATTTTGGGTAGTTTCAGAAAAATCAGACAAATTGAAATTGAAACAGCATATTCTTGGAAATTGTTCACATCCTACATGTTCTTTTAACAGCAGATAGTCTATAGCAGAGCGATTCTGAAGCACTGCATCTCGCACTTCTCCCAGTTTTTGGTTGAGTTCAGATAATACAGAAGCAGTCAAATTTGTTGTTTTGCTATATGCACAGGCCAGCTTAGATATCTCTGCATTCCAATGACAAGTCCAGGAACCAGCAGGAGGAACGCAGCTGCAACTGCAACAGCGGCAGAATCTGAAAGTTTCAAGTTTTCATCACAGATGGCAGAGCTCGGAGAAGTCTCCTGCACTTATATCCAGGATGATCTATTAGGGCAGGAAGAATGCGTCCCACCCCACAAACACCTCGATAGTGTGAAGAAAGGGCTTGATATGTTTTGTTATTACATAAAAATACGGAACCATTAGGAAGTCTATATCCAGAAGACCATTTTACATTGATTGTAGAATTACAATAGATGGTACATGAGTACAATTAATACATAGTAATTATAGTAGTACTAACAGATAAATTTAATTGGGCATCAGGAGTAAGCATCTTAGGGGGAAGAGTGATATTTCTGTGACATAAAAGATTCAGTAATAAAGTTTAGCATTATTCCTTTTGACAGCGCTTTCCAGGTAAATATACATTGGGTAAATAAGCCAAATTAGTCAAATATTTTTCTTGATGAGAAAAAATTCCTCTGACATGTTCCAGGGGCCCTCTGGAAAATATCAGAGTTAATAAGAGGTAAAAATACTTTTTTAAATTTGGTCTTAGGAAGTTGTCAGAAGTTTTTAAGGCACTTGCCTAAATAGAATTATAGTTACTGAACAACACATTATTTAACCAGAATGACAACAAGAAAGTCCAAAAGCAAATGCAGAAGGTTACATAGCCAACAACACCTAGCCTAGTCCTTCCAATATTAAGATCTCACCTTCCCAAACACAGACAACTCACTGAGACCTCAAGCATAAGAAACTGCTTTAATAAACAATCAATTTTTTACAATTTTTCAACATTAAAGGTAGAGCAATAAACTTTTGGTCTTTTAACAAGCAAAAATTCTAGTCCTGCTGTGTACTTGATAACAAGATCCATTTGCTTTCAATTTTGCACAGCAAGACCATATCAATCCTTCACAAACTTCCCACAATTTTCCTCTTACACTCAGCATTTTCTTTCCTTGAACAAACAGCTGTACTTTTGAATAGTTATCTTCTTTTACTTTCAACACAGTGCATTTTTATTCCTTATACCTTCTCTTATTAAAACATACATTCTTTAGCATACAGAAGTGTTTTCCTTATTAAGTAGTTTTAATTAGAACTTAAAACCATTTGGTACCTTAACCTTCAGTGAACACTGAAAAATAGACTTGTAAACTGTTACGTCTGCAGTCTTCAGATTGATAACATTTATGAACATGTTTTATCATTTTTGGAAATGTGCCTTACAGCACACTTTCCCATTAAGTACAAAATATATCTATATAACTTAGCAAAACTTTAAGAATTTTGGTTACCACAAAAATTCTCAGGCTGTTTGCAGATATATACACTTATACATTAATACGGTATTATTATTAAAAAGTTTATTTGCTACACTTGTTTACTTATTTTTAGCAACCATGCTAAATTACTTATAAAACTTTCACCACACATAAAAGTCAAGCTTTTCTTTAAGCATTTTCTTGAAATATTTAATAGGTAACATCAACTTAAATGACTTTAAGTAAACTTTGACAGCTGATAACTATAAGGACATGTCCATTTCAGTTAAGCTTAAATTAGCATTAATGCTTAATATGTTTTATTAGATTTTCTGGAAGTTTTAGAATGCTCAATTTTCACAAGCACTTGTTTTTAAATCAATTTTTATTAATACCATCCAGAGGTAGAAAATATTTTTTAGTTACACACTTAGACACACAAACATACAGACTGAGACATAATGACTACAGTTAGCAACACTTTTCATATAAAAACATACACAGACAAACTGACATAAAGATTTGAGTTACTAATATTTAATTGCCCTCTTTCTTATTTTATTTGATTAAAAGTACTTCAGTTTTCAAGAATATACTCTAAGGGCAAGCAGTTTACATTACTGGGTTAAGGTTTAGACAGCCCCAGTCCAGGGGGCTGGAAATAAAATGCATGTACAATTCTAGCACGAGTTATTTAAAGCCAGGCTGTATTGCAAAAGGTAAATTTCTTCTATCTCAGGGACTCTAGTTTAAAACTTCCCAATTTTCAAAGATAATGATGAACCTAGTAAGTAGAATAGATTTTCACTAAAAGAATTTAGAAAACTAGTTCTGTATTGTAGTAGTTCACAGGACTTTTGACTATTTTTCTTGTGGCAAATATATTTAGTTGCATAACATTGTGTTGCATATCTCTTTCAGGGGCTAAGCCTCTCTAATCAGAGAGTTTGTATTGAGGTTAGCTTTGTGTGCAGAAGACAAGACACTTCTTTTTTAGAGTTTAGGGACTGAATTACTTCCAGTTAGTTTTCCTAGTTTTTTCTGCCTGAACTTTAATCATTTCTTGAGAGGCCCCTGCCTGTCTGTTAAGTGCAGGGACTGTGTGACTTTCCACTGCTAGAGTCTTAATCTGAGTCACAAGCTTGTTTTGCTTTCCTGTGGCTGTAGAAAAGAAAATGCCTAGCTCCAGGACAACTGCCTCTAAGGAAAGGAGTCAATAGAACAGTTATTTACATGTTGGTTTGAGGGTGTAGCTTGATTATTTTGCAGGTTCTATTTACATCGTGTTAGCTACAGGACTATCTCCTAAGCTGCGAAAAACAGCATCTTTTAAATGAGATACCTTCTTCGGGGAACCATGGACATACTTGTTCTATAAATTCTAAAAATTTTGTTAACTGTTGTCCTACCTTTGCGCGCGTTCACAGCATATGCTTAAGTATCTGTACAAATAGGACTCGGCTGTTTCCTGCCCCCAAGATACTCTCAGAGGTTAAATGATTCGCCGCCCCTTACCTGCTTCGTGCGCACTGTTATCTCGCGGCGGCTCTCACGTTCTCCTCCGTACTTCGGGTCCCTGTTCAGGCGCCACTTGGCGGCGCCTGCTGTCGAAGTCGAACAGTTCCGAAGGGGAGGCGTGAAGCTAAATACAACTCACTCTGAGAGGACACCCAGTCAAGCCAGACCATAACATATAGCCTTTATTCTCTTTTTATACACACTCAGGAAGGGCAGGTTAACCAGGGATCAAGAAACATGTGCTTGAGTATTGACATACTTTTTTACAAAACAAGTATACTCTGTCCTCAGGATAGATCCTATCTCAGCACACTCAGACTCAACATCTAGGACTTGTTATTATTCTTAGTGAACTCCCTTATCCCTGCCCGTTCTTTCACCCCAGTCTCTCAGCTGTCCTCTCTCAGTTCCCTTTGGGTTTCAACTGTCTCCAACACCTACAGCTTAACTGCCATGTGATTTGGGGCAAGTTACTTCAGTGTGTGTGTGTGTCCATCTGGAAAACAGGGCAGTGCTAGGCCTCACCATAGAGGGTTCAAGAGGTGGTGTGTGTGGAGCCCCCCTGCTGGTCCATGAACGTTAGCTGTTGTCTCTAATCTTAATAAGTATTATGATTGTCACATGCCTTTTTGTCATGACTGGGTCTGCAGAGTCTGGAGAGAGGTGGCCCTGGACACAAGGAAGGGTCCTCATGAGCTTGTTGAGCTCAGAGCAGGCAATGGGAGGTTGGAGGAGGTTTCTGTTGTTACTGAAATAAACAAGCTTCCTTCAGAGGTGTGAGGGTGTTCTAGATGAATTTCCAACTGGGCACCCTCCCAGTAGCTGGTTCCTGAATCAAGAACCAGCACCAGTGCCCAGAAGACCCCTCCTTCCCCTGCAGCCTCCACCACACAGGGGTCTCTACTGTCTGGGGACTCTGGCCTTTCCCCTTTGCAGATAGCCTTGTTCCCAGGGGAGATGCCCTGGAAGGTCAACTACGTATCCCTCCAGCACCATGACCCATAGACTTAAAAACCCCAGGGAAGATTCTGGCAGCCCTGGCACCTAAGCACAACCAGGGACTATTCTGTAGCCTGGGAATGGCAGCTCTGGTTGACCAGGCGTGGCTCTCCCACACCTCCACCCCCAGTAATGAGGAGAAAGGGGATGTGAAAGCAGTAGTACCAGGCCAAGGAATTTGAAACTTCATCAAGTAGCTCTTTGGGCTTCAGAGTTTTGAGCCAGGAGACCATCAGAGTATGGATCAGTGCAGGCTGACTGTTAGCAGGCAAGAAGACAGCCGACCGTGACACCTGCAGGAAAGTGGTGGAATTGATCCCACGGGTGACCTTGGGTGGGGCAGTGGGCATGGAGAACGGGCAAATATGAGAACTATTTAAGAAAATGGAATCCACGGCTCTGTGAGATTATTTATTCCCCAATCTAACATTATTAATAGTTAATTTACCTAATTTTTCAGATGAAGAAACTACCAAATATCAATGCCACTGAAGGTAGTGAGGCATAAAATAGGAATGCCACTGTGCCTTGCACAGCCGCCATTGATGAGGAATGGCGACTGCCTGGCTGCCAGGAGCCGTAACTCAAGAGGCCTGCCTGCATAACTCACACCCCTTCCCCAGCCCAGGAACGGCTGTGTCACTCCAGCTTCCACCAGCGGCCCAGCCTGTACAATCACATCTGTCCCAGATGTCAGGTCCCACCTTCTGCTGTGAGCTGTGGTTAAAGAGAAGCAATTTATTGTAATGCAGTGATTCTATAGTTAGGGACTAAAGAAAACATTCATTGAAATGTGGTATCAAGGCCTGGCCACCTCAAGTAAACATCCCTTGTCAGACAGGAAGATAGCAAAAGGTGAAATCTCTATATGCCCCTTAAGGCAAGGTGCCAATGTTGCTGGTAATCCTGGCCAGCTAGAGGCTGGCTTTGGCTCTAAGAAATTTGGACTGAATTCAGCTAGAATAAAAGTACCAACCAGCTGTTAAGAGCCAAGGAGAGGTGCAAACACCAGGACCCTGGCCACCCACTGGTCGGGGATGTAGAGCAGCCTGTGCAGTATACAGTGACCTGTGTCAGATAATGACAGCAAGACATCAGGCCGGAGGACTGCCCTCATGAGCAGAGACCAACAATAAAATAAGGTGGTGCAGATAATGGTAAGTGTGAAGGCAACAGAACAAAGTAGTAACAGGTTAGAATACAGCAATGGAATGGGTTGGGGAAGACATGTATTGATATATAGCATTTGAACAAGAAGCCTGAATGGCCAGGAATCCAGCATTGGCCGCAAGCTTCACAAAGTAGCTCCTAGAAGCAGGTGCCACCGCCCTGGGGAAGGAGAGTGTTGGCCTCGGGAGAGAGGAAGGAGCCAGTGTGGCTGGAGTAGAGGGTGCTGGGAGAATGGGGAGGGGCAGGTGGGCTGGGCGGTGGGAGAGACACTCTCTGCTGCTGTGTGACAAGGACCCAGATGGGGGAAGACTGGAAACCAAGGGAGCCAGGAGCATCACTGGCCCTGACTAGTTTCCGGAGTTACTTAAGTGGGAGAGCAGAGCAGTGGGAACTGGTTGGCCTGGGCCAGATCACAAGGACCTGGAGTGCCAGATAGGGTCTTTGGAATTCTGTGTAGGGATTTTGGTTGGGCCATGCCGAAGCATCCTCAGGAAGCTCACATTGCTATCAGTACAGGGAGACTGGCAGCAAGAGGGCTGGTGTCCCCAGGGGCAAGGTGCTCAGTGCTCACTGCATCTCAACTGGGCCTTGCCTGCATGGTATGACCCTGCCTTTCCTTGACCACCAAAACTACTCAGCCAGGCAAGCAGGAAGCCAACTGTCAGGAACTGCCCTGCCCTCCCCATGGCAGTATGTTTGCTTTTAGCCCCTTGGCATCCATGCTCCCTTCTTCCAGAACATCTTGGAGAATGACCTTTCCCCAGGGAATGCAGTCTGGCAGGGCACATAAATCTCGGCCATGCCCTAGAACTGCATCTTGGGCCATTAGGAGGGCGAGTCAAAAGGCTGCAGCTGATGGAGGAGGCAGCAGTGCCTGTGACTGAGCAGTGGGTCTTGACGTCCAGAACCCTGGTCCTCCTCTCTAGACTGGTTCTCTGCCTCCCTGTCATC
Source organism: Manis javanica (assembly GCF_040802235.1). Lineage (NCBI taxonomy): Eukaryota > Metazoa > Chordata > Mammalia > Pholidota > Manidae > Manis > Manis javanica. The sequence goes on along the minus strand of NC_133165.1, from coordinate 47,634,785 downwards.
TCTGCAAGCCTCCTCATGCACTTCCAGGACTCCCTTGTCCGGTTCAGCCAGATGGGGAGGGCTGCTGTTGCCTGCTCTGACGCACTCCTGAACTCCTCAGTTCAGGACACCCACAGGGCTCTATGATTGGGCAGGTACTTGCCTTTGGAGGACTCCAGTTAAAAGCCTCCTCCCTGCCTTCAGGAGACAGAAACTGATGCCAGGAGGGGGAACTTCTCCCCAGCAGTTTGTCATTTGTTCATTTTTGGAGGTGACCTTGGCACAGCATCCCTGCCTGCAACCTGCCCGGGTGGTGCCCACAGCCCACACCACTGCTGCGTGGTAACACTGTCTTCCACTTGCTTAGGAGGAAGCCCCTCCTCACTCAGCCAAGCAGCTTGGGAGGGGCCGACCTGCCCACAGCTCAGAAGTCCTGATTTGCCAATGCCAGCTGGACCTCCTTGAGATCCCCTCCTCATCCCATCTCCACCTCGAGTTTCCAAATTGGAGCTTAAGCTATCAGGACGTTTGCTGGGTTGGCGGAGCCACTAAACAAGGCCTGCCCTCTTCCTCCTGACACAGGGGCATTGGTGTGTGAGGCCTGGAAGCATGGTAGCTGTTTTGCTACCAAAAAAGGTAGCTGGATATTCTGGCAGACCATCTTATAGGCCTTGAGCATGAGGCCAGATCAGTGAAAATAAAGCAAAGACAAATATGGATGCTTGGTGACATCATTTAAACCACCAGGTTAAACCTCTCCCGAATGACCCCTTCTGACCAGGTATTGTTCAAGCTAGCTTAAGTTAGGTTTTCCTCACAACTGAAAGGGTCCTGACATTGGGGTGGCAGGGGGAGAGGCAGACAGTGCCTAACACGGGTCCAAGGGTGGCCAGGTGTTAACGGCAGAGGTAGAGAATGGGAAAGAGTATGTGGGCAGAGGACACAGTGCATGCAGAAGCTCAGGTGAGGAACAGGACATCTTGTTCAGAAACTGTAGGAAATGCTGTGCTGCTAAGAAGTGGGGAAGGGAGAGGTGGTGAGATGAGAAGGGCCTCGGCATCCAGCCTGGTGAGTCTAAACCCAGCACTTGGGTGATGGGAGCTATCAGGAGCTCCAGCAGGGGCGCCCATGCTGACTGGCATTGTGGGAAGATCACTCCAGTGGAAAAAACGAGCACGTAGGCAGTCAGAGCCAGAAGCAGTGGGGAGATGTGGCGGGGGTAGGGGAGTGGAGGGACTTGCCTAGGGCAGCAGCTGAGGAGATGAGGGCCAGCTGGTGGGTGGGCTGGACAGGATTTGGTGACTGGTTTGATGCAGGAGGGCCAGGGAGGAGGAAGTATCTAGGCTGTCTCCTGGGTCCTGGCTGAAGCAGCTGATGGCAGGGCTGCCAGTCACCAAAGGGGTGCAGAAGGGCGCAGTGAGGAAAGCACACTTCCAGCCCAGCCTGCCGGCCTCACGCCCATTCAGGCTAACTGCATCTTAGGCTACAGGAGGGCCCAAACTGAGGCCAAGAACCCACAAGTCCAGGGCAGGCTGGCCAGTGTTGATGGGACAAGTGACTAAAGCTGGGGATTGAAGGCAAAGCTGCCCAGGGCCCATGCTATGGAGAAGGAGGTCCATCAACTTCACCTGCTGGAACTCAAACCAGGGGGTCCCTGGGTGGCAAGCTCGAGGGGAAAAGGAGAGGCCCCAGCAGGAAACCTCCCAAGAAGGGCATACAATGATGCTCTGAGGCTGTAGTGACTCCTTAGTAAGGTTTATTCCAAACATAAAGCATAAAATGGAGAGTCATGTGAAATGCTGGTGTCTCTCTCCAAACAGGGCTGCGTCGCCCGTCCCCCTGGAGGCGGCAAGCCCCGCAGCAGTGCGCCAGCTAGTGCTGCCTGGACCGCGAGGACTTCTTGTTCGCACTGGAGATACCAGGCTCCATCTCCTTCTCAGGGTCGAAGACCTCTGTACACAGAAAAGGTCAGGAAGATACTGTGAATGGCAGGGACTGAGTGCACCCCTACAATAGTTCATGCACAGCTACGTGTCATGTGCCAAGGACTCTGGCCTATGTCAGTAACATCACCATCTTTGTCCCCACCATGCCTGGAAGGTAGAATGAGCCCTTTTACAGACAAAGGAACCTAGGGAGCTGTGGTCACTGCTTTCACTCTCCCCTCCTGAGACAGCTACCAGGGAGAAAGGCGAGACCAGACCCTCACATGCCCTGGAATCTCTAGTGGGTTCCAGGGGGCCATGAGGAAGTACACACAAGCCTGCCTCCACTTACTACAGATGCAACCGGTGCTGCCAGTGTGGACCTGCATGCGTGGAGCCCTCGTCTGAGGCACTTGCCCATCTCCACGTCCCCTCAGGGCCAGCCACCGCTATGTGTGTTCAGTCCTGCCAGCCCAGCTGCTCCCAGAGGCCAGCAGGAAAGCCCTCAAGTGCCTCGGGCCCACAAACCTGGTATCTCATGGGGCCAGTAGTCATTGCAGTGGGGACAGCGTGGCTCCGAATTTGACTGGAAGTACTTGGCTACGCAAGGTAAATGCATCCTGATCCCACAGGTCTCGCAGCTTTGACCCTGAAACAAGAAAGGCGATGGCCCGGGAGTCTTGTATACTTCTGTATTCACAAACCTTCAGGAAACTGAGAAGAAAATGTCCAGCAGGCTCTAATACTTTTGTCTTCTATGTTCCAGATTAGTAACAACAATCCCAAAGTCCTCAGTACAGTGGGTTTTATTAAAGGATTTGACAAATGAATGTAGGTGGAAGAAGCTCCAAACTCTAAAGGCCAGTGTGGTGGCAACAGTCCAGGCCAACCAGAGCAGCCTGAAACTTGGGCACCCAGAACATGTGGGCCCTCAGATCTTGCAGGTAGGCATGTGGATCAAAAGCTTTAAAAAGAAAAAACATACACTCTGTTCCAGACATGTCACTTCCAGGAATTCAACCCAAGGAAACAATTTACCAAGTGATCGAGGATATATCTACAAAGAGGCTCATCAGAGCTTAGCTGACAACTGCCAAAAAAGAAAGGTTAAAAAGAAAACATAAAAGTTTAGCACTGGCCCAACCGCTGTAAAGCCTTGCAAAGTGTGCATGTAAAACATGAGGAACAATGGTCAACACAGGAAGGTTCTCATCAAATAAGTGTCCAGATAATGGGGGCTATACAAGGGCTTCTGAGAACTTCCTGGAGAAAAAGAGCTTTCCTGGACTAAAACAGAGGGACTGGGGAAAAGATAGGTGGGCATTTGTGTGGCCATCCCCAGACACTTCAGAGGAGATGCCCTGTTGTCTGCACACTGGAGGAAGGAGTGGCGGTGCCAGAGGCCCAGGCCCAGCAGGGGAGCAGTACCTGGATTAGGAGGCTGTGGCAGATGTCGCACACCTTCACGGCATCAGGGTACGTCTCCCGGATGTACTGCTCCATCTCCAGGATGGCCCGGCTGTGCAGGGTGAACTCCCCTTCCTTCTGCAGGGACAGAACAGGAGGTGGCCATCTCTCTCTCAAGCTGCTGGCACACCAGATCCTTTCCCGGCTCAGCAAGTGCCCTCTGCAGTCCTGCAGTCCAAGGCCTAGGAAGGCACAAAGGTGGACGCCCCACACACTGCCAGTTTTCACCAACCCAGCCACTGGGCAACCACGCTGGCCCCTTGGCAGAGCCTCAAGCAGGGAAAACTTAGGCAAAGACCTAAAAGGAACTCAAGGCGAGGTCCACCTGCCCCCACATGCCCTTAGCACTTTTCTCATGCCCTCACAAATGTAAATCTGGTATCTGCATGGCAGCGCTCCTACTTGAGGACCCTGAGATGGGGGTGAACTCCAGACAACCCCTACCTTCTCAACCCAAGTACTGCCTCCTTCCACCAGCCCTGCCCCCCGCCCCCAGGAAATCAGCTTATCACATGTCGCCCAGCACTGCCGCCCAGAGCCTCTGTGGGCTCCATCCCAGATCACTCTCAGCCAGGTCACTTCACAGATAAAGCTGGAAATGGTCCAGAGAAGGCAGGGACCATCCCCAGCTCACACCTCAGGTGGTGTGGGTGGGAGGGCCTCCAAGAGAAGCCAGGACTCCTGGTTCCCGCCACCAGTCACAGTCCACATGCCCTTTGACCAGAGAACCACAGCAGAGCCAAGAAGCATGTAAACACTACAAGTAACTGGGCTGCAGCGGCCTACGCTGCGGGCCAGTACAAAGGCAGGCTAAGAGAAACCTGGAGGGAGGTAAATGTTTATTCTCTTTCATCATCAACTCAAGAATTGGGATTGACCCTGTGAACCATCTTTGTTCCGTCTGATCTTCTCCCATTGTGGGGAGGGGGAGGTGGCAGTGGGGGTCCTCAGCAGGGCAGCACCAAGATCCTGGAGGCCTCACAGATTGAGCCTGCTGAGTGACCTCCAAGGCCTCTTCATTTCTCTGCAATCTCCTAGTTTTTACAACAAGCAAGAGCTGTTTGTTGCTTTCTGACAGGCACATCCCGCATCTCCCCATGTTCCTGCCTCTATCACCATGGGGAGTGTTGAGGCAGTTTGTGTGCTTGTGTAACCAAGGCAAGGAAATGTGTTCACTCTGGGCCACCAATGGTTGGGACAGAGGACCAGCGGAGGGACAGATGGGGCCATTGGGTGCAGAGAGGCCTGGAGAGCTGACTGCAGGGAGCAGAGGGCAGGTGGAAGGCAGCTGAGGAATCTCAGAAGCATAGGGAAGCTGGTGAATGAGACACTAGTGTCCTGCACCAGGGCTGTTGTGCCACCAGGAAAGGGACGGGCTTGGCGCCCCTCAGATGCTGTAGGCAGAGCCCTCGGTCCGTGGCTGTTACCTTCTCAGTAGCCCCCAAATCCATGATGGCGCTCCATCTCCATGGCAGCCACCCTAATCCACCTTCACCTCATACCAGTACTCTGAGCCCTCTTTCCCCTCTGTAACCCTCTCCAAGCAACCTGATCTTTCCAAGGCAAGCCAGCCTGGTCCTCTGCCTAAACCCATCAGGGCTTCCCACCATTTTGGGGCAGAGGAACCACACTGAAGTGCCATCTCCCAGCTCACCCTGTCCCACTCTCCCCACAAGTCCTATGCTCAGAAGGCCCTGGCCTCAGCTCCTTGAGCACACCATGCCCCCTCTGGGCACAAGCCCTTTGCACAGGCTGCTGCTCCTGTCTTGAATAATCTTCCTCATCCACAACTCCATTGTCTCCACAGCCTTCAGTTCAAGTGTCACTTCCTCAGTAGAGGTCAGGTTCCTTTGCTAAAGCTGTCATAAAATCATGTTTCCCTTTCTATCCTTTACTTCAGTAAAGGATACTGACTTGACTCTGGTTTGCTCATTCTTATGTCTGCAGCACCTGTGGGGCCCAGCACCTGGCAGTCCCACGACAAACATCTGAGGGAAGATTCAGTAGACCCTGCAATGATCCCATGGAGGAATGCCTAAGCCCCAGTGAATAAATTCAAATTCACAGTCAGGCTTGAGCTGCATTTATTAAACATCTACAGACCTGACACTGTGCCCGATGCTTACTGTTTATGATTCTACTACTCAGTCCTCTGAGGGCCGTGTCCCAGGAAGGGGTGTGTAGAGTGCCCTGGCCTTCCAAGGAAGACCAAGACTCAAGTGACCTCCCAGGCCTTGCAACAATACTTTGAGCTCAACCTGGCATCAGGGTGTGTGGTGTGCAGACATGGCAGTCAACAAACACCCAAGCCCTGAGGACCTCTGCTTTCTCTGAGGCCTTCTTGGGGCTCCCCCACGGACCCTGACTTCCCACCTCTCCAAGGCCTTCTGTGGGACCACGCAGCTACCCCAGCACCTCCATGCCAGGATGGCTCTGCACAGGAGCAGGGCTCCCCAGGCACTGGAGAGTCTCCCTTCATAATGAAAGAAGTACCGCTGGGGCAGAGCACCTACACAGTACGACTTCTGAGGAAAGTCCCATTTCTAGGGGCCGAGGATCAGGTAAGATCCCCTCCACCAAGGTGCTGCTCTCAGGAAGACAGGTCGGAGGACCAGCCACCACCCACCCCACAGTCTCTCAGCTGTTCCTCCAAAGTGCCACAGAACTCACAGCAGCCCTCACCACACTGGGCGGCTCAGAAAGCATTCAGCCCTCATGAAACAGTCCCTTAGAGCAATCAGTATTCTCATTCCCCAGGTGGGAAACAGACCCCGAGACCAGAAGCTACTTGCCAGAGGTGGAGGCACGCAGTAAGGCCAGAGGAGGCCTCTGTAGGTGTCTCACTGCCATGCCGTGCCCCGCCGCACCCCAGGTTTGTTCTTTGGTCCCTGAGAGGCTGGAGAGGATCGGTCCACAAGAGGACTCCCACAAGGGCTCCGAGGCCACAGAAGGCAGCCCGCTCCTTCCTGAAGCACGCATGCCCTTGACAGCTCACAGAATCTCCGATCTGCCCTCTCACTGGAGCTCAGAGCCCACCCCTGAAGAAAGTGTCACTAGCATCTCCATTTTAGTGAGGAAGAAGCAGAGGACAGAAGCCTGGACCAAGTACTACAGACTCCAGAGGCGTGTCCCTTCCCCTCTATCGCCCCCACCCTTCAGGGCAGCAAAAGGCTGGGGCAAAGGGATGATAAAGGCAGATACACATCCCTGCAGCCCCACAGCCTGAACACATTATAGCAGCACATACCAGGCATGTTTAAACCGTGGGCAGAGAGGAGGTGCACAGGGGATACGGCAATGGCAGAGTAGCTGGCTCTGTGGGTAGAGTAACAGCTGACCTCAGTGTGTTTATGAAGACTGACATTTTCTAATCTTCTTATGAGGAACAAGTATTTCTTACATCATTTTTCATACATTTTAAATAAATTCTGTTAGCCTGCTTGGTCATCACCTCACCTTCCCTGTCATCCACGCAGCAAGCCCAAGCCCTTACTGAGTGCTGAGGTACAACAATGAAGACTTTGTAGCCCCTGCCCTTAAAAAGCCTTGGCCTGAGGAGAGAGTGCAGCGGTTCAAGAACCAAACCGCCCAAGAATGTTCCCGATTGCCCAATCCACCCCAGAGAGGAAGAAACACTGCAACACAGCAACTGACAGGGTGCTGCGGTCACCCAAACCGGGCTGAACACGACTTGGCCACTTGCTGGGCGTGGGCACCACCCAGGCGGTGGAGCTGCAGTTTGTTCAGCTGAGACCAGAGCTAAGGGGCTCCCTGTCGAGGGGTGGATGGGAAGACCCAAGGACACAATGTGCACAGAAGTGCCCAGAGATCCTGGCACTCCCTAGGTGCTCCCCACCACCCCTGCCCTCCCCCTGTGACCTCTCCAGCTCCTTTCCTCCTGGCCAGGAAGTACACCAGAACTAAACAGTTTTGGTCAGGTTGCCAGGGATGGCCCATCTCCTTAGATTTCGCTAACTCAAACACTGTAACTCTGACCACCAGACGGAAGCTCTCTCTGAAGAGCAAGTGAAGAGTCAAGTCATGTCAGCCACCAGGCCTGGAAGGCTGACCACCAAGTGCAGAAGTTAAGGGTCAATTTGATCACATCCTGCACAGATACAGGCACTTGGAGGGGAGAGGGTGGTAAATTGGGCAAGAGCTGAGTCTGCTGCCTTGGGTTTCTTGGAAACAGTGGTGCCCTTTTGTGGAAAATGAACCGAAACATCTGTCCTGCCCCAGTCAGCAGAACTAGACACAGGATGTCTAGAAACATGAACCTGAAGTCTGGTCCTTTCACAGATTTCCACAGCTCCTCTCCAAGTGTGTTCACATGTCCTCCTTAAGAGCGACCATCAAGTGAAAGAAGCCAAAGGCACTGGCCTTGAATAACATAATGTTGAAAATAATAACCACAATAATAACAGCAATTCCTCTGGGAGCCAGCCCCAGGCCCCTGGCATACACCACCTCATTTCCACTCCGCCTACCCCCTAGGTACTCCCCTTTTACAGACAAGGAACTCAAGGCCAGTGGGACCAGGATTCAGGTCAGGTGCTAGAACCACACCGTGAACCACTGTACTACACCGCCTCCCAGTCCAGGGACCAGTGGCTGGAATCCCTGGCTCTGCCACCTCCTGCTGTGGCCCCCTGGACCATTCATGAGAGTGAACTGGAGGTTCCAAATCCTCCTCAAAGGATCACTGTGGACATTAAAAAGCAGATAAGGAACCTGACAGGGCCTGGTTCAAAGGACAATTGGATACAATATGGTTTTGGAGGGAAAAAAACCCTTTGTAACCTCATCCCAAAGTACCTCAATCAGCCATTTGTTTTGTACAAACTTCTGCAGCACTTGCTCAGCTTCTTTCTTCCTCATCTTCTTGCCTTTAAGTTGATCAACCAGGTTCAAAATATTTGTGGAAGATGCAAAGCCACTTTCTGAGTCAATAATCAGTTCCAACTAGAAGAAATAGAAGGTTTCAATTCATTTATTAAATCAGCAAAAACTTTTAAGCAATAATATCAGTCCTGGCAGGGGTACAGTAAAACTACTCATATCACAGGCAGCACTGAACCCTGGTTCCATCTCCCAGGAAACAATATAATAATAAGCATCAAAAGACAGAAACATGTTCAGTCCTTTTGACTCAGGGTCACTTCCGTAGTATCCCCAATGAATGATTTAATGCCCTAAAAGCAAGAATCCTCTCTCGTCACTGCCTCCTTGAAGGCAGAACACCTGAGAAATGTATAAATGCATAAATGAGGAAGCACCCTCCTACTCAAAGGTGGGCAGGACATCACGGGTGGCCTAAGTGGCAAACTGGAGCCAGAAAGGGCAAGAGAGCAAAGCTGGGTTGGGCCACATGGGGCCTCCTAGTACCCCCTGAGCCACAGGCCTTTTGGAGAAGCCCTATTACTTGGTGTAGATGTCTCCCATGCAAAAAACAAAGTAAGTAAGCTTGGAAGCCACAGAAGCATTGGGCACCCAGGGACAGGAGAGGCTGAAAGGCAAACTCCCCTAAAACTTCCTCCCACAGAAGTTCTTCCACGGGGAAGACAGGCTTCCTACGCACACAGGTGTGTCCGGCATCTTAAAGCCTGGTTCTCAACCTTGGCTGCTAATGGTCTCCAGAGGAGGCTTAGAAAGGAATGATTTCTAGAACTTCATCAGAGGCTTGGATTTGACAGACCTGGAGTGAGGCTGAACTATCTGAATTATTTTTCCTTCCACATTTATTGTAACGGAGATCCAAGTTTGAGAACCTCTGTCGTAGGCAGGTGCTCATCCAGGTGAGTGACAAGAGAGATAAGTGAATAGCTCAAGCCGGGTAGGCAGCAAAATGCCTCTCAAATGTGAACGTGAACAGTTCTGAGACACCCTGTTAGGATACAGAATCAGACCCACATTTAATAGCTGGGAGGGGCCTGGCATTTGGCCTTTCTAGCAAGCGTGCAGGCAGTGCTGTTGCCGGTCCAGACTGCACTGTGAGCACCACGCAGTAACACTTCCTCACCCACACTGTACGCCTATGAGGCCCACTGATTAACCATTTGGGCTTCAACCAGGACAGGCCCTTCTTTCATAGGTAGCCGTGGCAACCTCCCCAGCAATCACCTGGCAGCTGTGAATTCCAGGGAAGGCTCTCAGTGACATCCCCTGCAAAGGGCTTTCTCAGGCAGCAATGGTGACCCTGTAAGACTGCAGTTCCCATTGTGTCCTATAAGAAGCCGAGACAATGTGTGATGGGAGTTACTATACTTACAGCCTTTCTAAACAGATCCAGTTCATTCTCTGCAAAATCTGAGGCCATTTTGGAAATGGAAGTTGTTGCAAGATTCACCTAAAAATTAAGTCAATATGATGGTCAGGCCGTGCCCTCCACTAGTCAGTCAGTTCACTTGTTGACTCTCCCTCCCACCGCCCACCAGTCAGGGAGCACCTGGCCACAGGCATGATTTTGTAACCTGTCATATACTACAGTCTGAAACCTTAGCTTGGTCAACATGTCTGATTCTCAGAGGTTTTAGAACTCCAAAAGCTGTGCAGTATTCTCCAAACTCAGATAAATTTGGGAAATGTGAGTGTATGCTAATAGAGCTTCAGATGCAGCAGGACTGAGCAGTCTGGCAGAAGGAATCTGAATTTCCAGTTATTTGACTCTACAACTCTTTTCTCCCTGGAACACAGTTTGGGAAACCTTGGGCTAAAGCCCCTCTCTGTGTAAGCCTAGTTGGTAGGAGCTTGATCTCCTTAGATCTGCCTAAGATGGTTTCCGAGTCAAGGACTGAGAGCCTGTCAGCTTCTCCTCACATGTCACCTCATTTCCTAGTGAGGAGGGGAAATCTGGAAATAACAGGAGGCTCCAAATAGGGCTCAATCCTTAGCGGCCTCACAGTTTTTCTTTTCACAGTTTCTGTGTTCCAAATGAAGGACCATTTTCTCCCTTGAATCCTAAGAGTTCACACATTTGGGGTAACTTCTTGCAGAGAACAGTCAACAAACAAAATAAGCCAAGTGCATGCTGCCATGCCTTGGGCAGGGCTCAGTGTGGGGCAGTGAGGCCAGCACCAAGGTGAGAGCCCCTGGCCCTGGCAAAGTTACAGACCATGTGGCTGGATTGGGGAGGCAGGGCCAAGCTGTGTGTCTTCCACCTCAGAGCCAGTAGAGGCAGGATGCACCTTCACTCTTTACAAACAGGGTCCTAGGCAAATGCTCTCTGTCCCAGCTCCTCACAAACACCATGAGAGGGCTCTGTTGTGCACGTACCAGCGCATAAATGGGCCTCCCATCATCCTCTGTGACTCCTTTCTTTATCTCAATATACAAGGACTCTAAGACACTGTTTATGTTGTTGATGAAGTCCTCCAACTTTTCTACAGTAGCATTGCCTGGAAATAGGCAAAAACAGAGAGATGGGGCTTCAGCAAAAAAGCATAGCTGTTACAATCATTCCATTGACCTGAATGTGGGGCACCAAAGCCAGAAATGGGCAATGGCCCTCTTAGGTAGATGCCAATACTGTGTAACTTCTTTCCTCCTGGAGAATTCAAAGAGACAGAGGGTGCTGTGAGGGAGAAAGTCGTAGAAAATGGTATCTGAACCTGCTGTGGCCTTCCTGTCCTTGCTGGCAGCCCCCAGCCTGGGCTTCTCCCTTCACAGCTCCCTGCCACCAATTACCATCCCCTGTGCCCAACTCCGCACCTTGCGTGCACTGCATGTGCTCAGAACCTGCCACGAACTTTCTCAGCCCAACTCCTCACCCTTCCCCATGGGAGCCTCTGTCCCTGCACATCCTCACACATCTATCAGGTCTGTCTTTATTCCCTCCTTCCTTTATTAGACATCCTGAATACTCACATGCCAGGCCCTGTGTGCTGGGCTTAGGGCTGTAACAGTGCATATAACAACCACCAGGGTAAGCAGAGCAGCTCACACTGAGCACTCACCATGGGAAGTCCTGTCCTGAACCCTTCTCATGCAGGAATTGATCAGTCATGCCAACGACCCTCCAAGGCAGGCAACTAGCATCCTCCTCCTAGCTCAGTAAGTAGGCTGAAGTGCAGAGACCAGGTCTGACTGGCCCAGCATTACACCATGAGGCACAGTGAGCCCTGACAGCAGGGCGGGAGCACCTGCACTCTCACTTGTACCCTACCCACCTTCAGCTGCCCTATGACAGGAGGCACGCTGCCCAGAGAAGCACAAGGAGGCCAGCTGCCACCAATCCATCAGAGGCTAGGTGTGTACAGAACCCAAGGTGGGGCCACACAACCCACACTGCACAACCCATGCACGGCACACTCGGCAAGGAGGCAAGCAGGGCCGGGAGGACCAATGAAGCTGCAGCAGGAAGCAGGAGCCAGAACACACAGGGTCCTGCAGGCCTTTCTCCTGTGAGCAATGGGGAGCCTTTCAGAGTTGCAAACAGAGGAGGGACATGGTCAACTTTGTGTCTTGGGATTGCCCTTTTGTACACCGATACTTTTTTAAAATAGGAGTATGTATTACTGTTTTCACTTACTAAAATAATTTCAAAATAACTTCATTTGTTAAAATAATTTTTATTTTTATTTATCGCATGATCTATACCTTAGAAAATCACTCTGAAAAAAAAAAGACGGCAGGAAAACAGATAATATGGTACCATTTATGTTAAAAACAATAATAAAACCAATGAAACAACACTACAGGAAAAACCCACCAAGCTGATGACCAAGGCCACAGCTGGGCAGGGGACTGACAAGAGGGCGCCATCCCAGGACACATGAGCCTTATCTGTGTTTGTCTTCTTACCGAGAAGGGTATTCCTCAAGCTCCTTGTATACTTCAAGATTATTAAAGTTAAAAAAACATGGTGGCAGTGGAAGTCCCGGCCATGTAGGCCTTGTGAAGAGTTACAGGCATGGGGCCCAGAAAAGTTAATGACAAAGACCAGGACAGTAATACTAACATGTGAATCACACAGGGATCTAAGCTTCCTTTTTAAGCAAGGTCGTTTAAGTTAAAAAAAAAAAATCCATTTAAAAAAAAATAATAACGGATATGTCAAAACCTGTGACGTTAGCATGACAATGGCTACAGCTGCTGAAAATCTGAGGGGAGTGAGAGGCATTTCCTGCCTCCAGGCCTCTGCTCACCCACCCTTCCTTTCTGAAATGCCTTTCCTCCTCACTTCCACTTCTGAAAATTAAAATGGCACTTTTTTCCATGAAATGTTCTCTGCTGCCCCCATATAAAGTGATTTTGCGTTTTCTTCCTCCTCCACACCATGCAAAATGTCTCTTTCCAGTCACTGGCTCTTCTGTACAAGTGTATGCCCTCAGCTTACCAGAATCCCTTCTCTACCTGCAAAGCGACCAGCCTGGGAAACCTGGCCACCTGGTAATCAGGCACTCAAGAACCATCTCTGAGTGAGTGAGTGACAGGATTCTTTGTAGGCAGGAACTACCCCTATCCACACAGTATGACACAGGGGCAAGTCCCACCTCTCTGAAAGTGGTAATTCACATTTTCCACTGAAAAGGCCTCTCCTGAGTGCCATTCAGAAAACTCTGTAGGCAGATCAAAAGCAGTCTAAGACACTGGACTTTCCACTTCCCTCATCTGCATGGAGATGAGCTAAGAGCTGCTCTGTGCTGTCCCCTCTCCCACCACCTCTGGGTTGTTGTCCAGCCTCATTTTTCAGAAACATAAATGTCTTCACTGCATTATCGCTTAAGGAAAAAAAAAAACCACTTCCGCTGTCCTTGCTGCAGACACCAGCCATCTGCTCAGCTCTCTCAGTCTCTGTTTTTACCCTCCCCTGTACCAGCTTCCAAGGTCAGGCACACGCATGCCCTCTCCGATGCTGATACTGTACATGCTTCCTACAGACACCCTCTGCTATATTATCTCTTTCTTAATCGTTACCTGAGAATAAACTTCTCATGTTCAGTAACACCCCCCACTTGACTTCTTTGGGGGCAACTGAGGCAGCATAGTGCCAGGAGGCCAGCCTGCTCCTGCCCCCCTCTCGGTAGGACCCCATCTCATCTTGGAAGGCCACCCAGTGCCTCACCCCCAACCTCACAGGTGTCTAGAACACTCCGCTATGAGCTTCCCTCTACCAACACCCTCGCTCCAACTACCAGCCACTGAGCCTCTGGCATCCTGGACATGACCCCCTCCCATACAGGCCTTCCCTGACCAGCCTAGACAAAGTTTCCAAGCTCTGTCGTCCCACGGTTCTCAAGCATTGCCTTCCCCACCACATTTCATTCCAGTTACCAACTCTGGCCACCCCACTACTGGAGTTATCTGGGAAATGTCTGGCTGCCTAGCAGCCATTTCTAGCCCTAACCAGACACTAGCTTTTTTGTTGGTCTTTCTTCTATATGTGTGACTTTAGTAGGAGAATAATTATATGTACCCACATCCAGAGAACCAGAGGGCAGGACGCTGAGGGGGCCAGACCTTAGGTCACGAAGAGTGGGCCCAGAACCCTGTGCTCAGCCTCATGCTCTCTCTCAATCCGAGGAAGGGATGGGATGGCTGGATGTGGTTCTAGCCCAGCTGCTACCGAGGGATGGTGGCTTTGGCCAGGAGGTGCTGTTATGCCTCCTTCATCCTCGTGCCCCCTGGTTCTGGCCTCTACTTATCAATCAGTCCTGTGTGTCCCTTTCCCAAGAGACTCTCGTCATGTTCCTTTTTAAGTTGGCCAGAACTGGGATATTTTGCTTGCTACCATGATCCTTGGCATGCCCATAAAGTGTCAAGGTTACATTAGATTGGTGCTACCCAATCTCAAGTCTTGAGATCACTGCTTCGCCCCTACTTCCTCCCGTTTCTGAAGTCCATGGTAAAGAAGCTACAGTTTGCAAACATGTGGGAACACACTGGGCCAAAGGAGTGACTGAGGATCTTTCTGGCCCTAATAGCCTCAGTCCATGGTCATGATAAGGTGCATGACATAAAAGACTGTAATAGGATTCTGAGGCAACTGTTTCCAGTCTTGATTCCACCACTTTGAGGGGCTTGAGAGAACTCTTAACATCATTCCTCCTAAACCAACTGAGAAAAAAAAAAAACAAGACTTCAGGTAAGTGTCAAAATATTGGTGTTTTTGCGAACAAAGCTGGATCAGAGGCTAGGCCCTCACACCACTGACCTGCAGTCAACACCATGGGATGACCGGCTGCAAGAAGTGAGGAACAAGGCTCGGGACATCCCACAGCTGCCTCTTCTCAGAGAGCAAGAAGATACCCTGACCAGAATACTTGGCACCAAGTCTGAACCAAACAAGCGTCCCCAGATCATAGGTGACACCTGTGTTCTCCCTACTTGTAAGTAGGGTGTACCTGTGCATTTCATGTGAGCTGTGGTAAAGCTGCTATTGTTAGGCTTCAAACAATGGGCCTGTAGATACGTGGCTGTAATTTACCTTTGTATGTGCCAATTCACCATTCATTAGCTTGGTTCACTTTATGACTGCAAGAACAACTCCCTAAGGTGAGTAATTAATATCACCTTTATATAACAAGTGGACTGGAGCAGTAATAACTTGCCCAGGATTCCCACAGCCTGGATATGGAGGCCAGGCCTGCCTGACTCCAGATCCCGAGCTCCCAGGCACCAAGCTACATAGCTTCTGTAGACTGGAGTGCATATTCTCTGAGAAAATTCCCCTATACTAGATGCCACCAAAGTCACATCTACATCCCTCCTGAACCTGGCACTGTGACTTCAAGGTCACAAAGAGGGACTCAGCCAATCCGGGAAGCTGAGAACTGTCTGGGTAGTGCCCAGTAAAGATGCCAGTGTGTGCTGAAGATAGAGCTGTGCTCAGAGGACACATCTGGGTAGCTGGGCCCAGCCAGTACCCACCAGCCCTTGGCGAAGGATGTCCAGCCCTGATCAGTTGGCCAAGTCACAGAGGTCAGCACACACTGCTGCAGGAGAAGCTGAACTACAAGCCAAAGACCCAGGAGAAGACAGGACAGCTCTTTCTTTAGTGGGAAATGCCTTTCCATTGGGGCAATTAAAAACTGAGATTTAGGGAAGTCAGCAGGCTGGGCCAGCACTGAACAGAATGGGATACTTTCTAAGTACAGTGGTTGGTTCAATTCATTCTGAGAGATGATTTTTTCTGGCCACCTAGGTACATGTTTAAAATGTGAAATCAAACTTAAAGGTAAATTCTTTAAAATTAAAGTTTAACCAACAAACCTCTTCTTGCTAATCAGGGTTCCTGCTTCCCAGCAGGCTACTAGAACCTACAGCTCACTGCACACTTGGGCAACAGGCAGTCAGGAAGTCTGCAGCCCTAACTTCTGAATAACAAATAGTTTTGTTCCAAACTAGGAACTACAGAGAGAAAGTGCTATTTTTAGGCAGAGGAAATAACAGCAAAAAATAAGAGCCCAGGGGACCAAACCACTTGTGAGCTAACTTGCCCTGTGACAGTCCTGTCAACTAACAGGGCTGGCTGGTCCTCCTGAATGCCGTGCTGGGGATGGGAAGCCCAGGTCCTGGATCCAAGCAGGCAGTTGGGCACATTGGCCGAGGGAGCAGGCCTCTGGCCCAGGAAAGGCTGCCAGGCAGGAGCACTGGACCAGAGGCAAGGGGCTGGGGGGAATCACATCTCAGCCTTCAGTCTGCACACCAATTGCCTGGGGAAAATAAATTCTCTCAACACTCAGCTATTTGAGTGAAGATGGCAACAGACAATGGCACATCCAAACCATGCTAGTGAGCAGTGTTGGGAAGAGCAGGGACAGAAAGAGTTGTCTTTTATTCAGCAAATATATTAGACAAATAATTCTCTACATCTGCATGTCAATATACTATAGTTTTGCTCCCTCAGGATCCCATCAGAGCCTTGTGAACCACCACTGAGGTGAGTGAGCCAGGATGCAGTTCAGTCTGTTTTTCTAAAAAAGGACACCAGGGATCACAGAGCCTAAGAACTTTCCCAAGATCACAGAGCCAGTAAGTGACAAAATGCAGACCAGAAATCAGACATTTGGCCTTTAGTTTGGTGTGGTGACAGAAGGGCTTGAGCAGCCATTGAAAGAAAAAAAATTCTTACTTAGATGAGAATTACTTCAAAATAATACAGGGGTAAGGAGGTAAGAGTATAGACAAAACAAGATAATACTAAATGAGTTGCCATTTTAACTGGGCAAATAGGTACATGAGGTTTCACTGTATTATTCTACTTTTCTGACATTTTTTCCATAATACAAGGTTAAAAAAATATTCTATGCTAAAATACAATATAACTTGACACCTTAACTCTGAGGAGTTTGAATCAAAAAAGACAAAAATGACAAACTCCTGTGACATGGCAGATTAGCTCAGGCCTCTGATGCTACAGGGGGAATAGGCTTTTAATAGTAGACTGTTTTTAAATCTATTATTTAGAAAGAGATCTAAGTATCCAGAGATTTTTTATTTTTTAATCAAGAGTTTATTTCAGTTAGAAAGTCTACTCTTTGGCCTTACTTCAAATGAGAGTGCATAAACTTATGTTACAGAACTTGGCACAGTTCCCGCCTCTTGGCCATGTGCATTAATTCACTGAAACCCATGACATCACTGCTGGAGTGGTGACAGAAACATAGGCCTACTGTCCCTATATGTGTGATAAGCCCACCTATCGGCCGTTCCCCTCACAAGAGGTCTATTGATCAGTAATTCCAATAAGCCTCAGAGCAGCGCACACTCTTCATCCTGATGGTACTGAGGGAGGGCAAAGTCCTGAATCACAGTGTGAGTCATCACAGAAAACTAAACCACTTTCAGCAGAACTCTACTGTTGATACTATTAATGTGCATTTCATTCTCCTCTCACCCCTTGAAAACAGGTGGTCCATCTATGGCTGAGATAAGTGGTAGCCCCCACTCCCACTGACCCCAGGGAACCTCAGGGAGGTATGAAGGAGCTCTGCAGGGAATGGCCACCCGGCCTGCTGACACCAGAGCAGCTCTGCTTTGTCTGTGCATGTAAACTCCTCCTCCTCAGATTTCAGGCAAAGCTCACTGCCCCTGACAAGACAGAGACCACAGAGGCCAGGCAGAAGCACAGACACAGACAAGAGTGGGCACAGTAATTCTAGTGGAGAGCACATGTCCCATCAAAAGAACTATGGCTTTTCTGCTCCAGCCATGTGCTCAATCTTCAGGTTTTTATGAGAAATCTCCTAACTGGTCTTTTTTAACATGGCAATTCATTTTAAAAAGTTAGAAAAGAGTGCAGAGCACACTGTGCCAGTAAGCCAGATACCACTGACATTCTACCAGTTTCAAGTTCTGATGTGGGCTGGAACCCACACAGTGACTAATTAGGTCACTCTTCCCTGACCTGCCAGATAAGAAGTTGTGGTTTCCCACACAGGCTGGAATGTGAACAACTCGGAAGAACAGACTGACACACTCTTCTTCTGAGAGACGAATATGCAAACAGACAATGGGTACCTCACACAGCTGATAATCTGCAGCAATGAGCACAGGGAAGCACCCCATTATCCACAGTAAGCAGCTTGGGGAGCCAGCCTGCTACCTGTAAGTCAGCCTTGTAGGAAGTCAGCCTCTAGCAACTGGTCCAGGAAGCCAAACAATAACCCCTGTGATAATCTGCTCAAAAGGACCCAGACTTGATTAATAACTGATAGCTTTTCTAATTTTCATTCAAGCTTCAAATTTAGGACCAACCAGAGAAAGCCAAATACACTCCCCTAACCAATCACAAGATGCCTGCTGCCAGTCAGCCCGCCTCCAGTTTCACCAAGTCGTACTCCAGGCAGGGCACACCTGAAGCCTTCCATCTTCCCCACTCCTCTCCCTGCCACTGGGTCTCTGACAAACCACAAGGGACGGTGGCTGACTCCCTGGCTGGAGCAAGTTCTGAATAAATAGACTTTGTTCTCATTTGGTTGGTTTTGCTTATTTCCATGTGCAGGACTTTGCTCAGCGCCAGTCCCAATAGGGATTAGGAAGGCTGCTGAATGGTGTGCATGGGCCTGTGGTGCTGAGAGAGGTGACTCTGGCCACTTCGCTCCAGTTCACCACTGTACTCTCTTGAACCCCCACCACCTCATCCCTGGAGGGTGGTGCTCTCCCAGACTCTACTCTAGCCCCCAACACCAGTCCTCCACATGCAGCCAGAACGGGGCCAGATCCCTGCACTCCCCACCCAGGGCCGTGGTGGCTCCCATCACCCTCAGCCACACTCCTGTGTGGTTCCTGCTAAGCATTCCCCTTGCTACACACTCCAATCACGCTGACCTTCTTTCTGTTACTCACACACATAGCTCCTCCCCATCTCAGCATCTGCACTTCCAACAGGAAATGGTGACCCCAATTTCTGGATTTTCTGAGAAAATACCAGCATCAGAAATTTAGCCCTATAGTCTACATAATAATTCCTAGCACATGATTTGCCAACATTATGAATCTCCAGACAGTCACTATCTCCCACCACATCCCTGCGATCTGGGGTTAGATGACACAGAGACAACGCAGAAGGAAGGAAGGGTCGGCAAGTAGCACGTCCTAGACATGTTCTAGGAAGGACTCTGTGCCAAGCACTGAAGTTCCCTTGTTTAATCCTTACAACATTTCCATGAGGTAGACAAGATTTCCTTTAGAAAACAGAAAGCTGACACTCAGAAAGTAAAAGAACTACCCCAAGTTCTTGATTTGAAACTGTGTCTTCAAAAAATAGTTTCACTGTTCCTGCCAGCAGTGTTTGTGGTAATCCTGTTGAAGAATCCATTCCCAGTTCTCTCCCTACCTACACATCACCTCTCTCCTGCCTGGGATCCAGGACAAAATGAATTCCAAATCAGATGATGTCCGTTTGGGGAGAGTGAAACACACACAAGTCCCATCTCAACAAATTCATACTGGCCTGAAAGGACTCTGATCCGTCCCACCCTGGCTGCCTGCACTGCACAACAACACCTAGTCCTTAAGACCCAGAGACGTGAAAGCAACATTAGTTTTCTTGTGGTTACAGATCTTCCTGAACCCAAAGACTCTTGTCTAAGTTCATAACAACTGCCTGTTACAAAATTCTGTATGTAGAAAGAATCTCACGTCACATTTTAGATGGTACTTTCCATGCTAATTTTACTCCAACCTTCAGTTATGATCACAGACCTAATTCCCCTTAAGTGGAAAGGCAAGTGGGTTCTGACAGTTGTAAGCTTATTAACTGTTCATCACAACAAAAGGGGAGAGATGTATAAGGAAATCATAAAAATAGGAAGAAACTTTATTTGAATCCAGCTTCTAATTATCACCAAGTCCTTCTTGGAAAGAGAAGGTGCTTACAAATATGACTGCTGATGCAAGATGGAATCCTGAGTCACAATGTCAGCTCCATCATGGTGACTCCTCACTGAGGCACACCACCTAGTGACGTGCACGGGCCCGCAGATATGCACTCCCGGCAACAAAGCAAACATAGTCATGTAAATCAGCATGAGAAAAACACACCAGGATGAAGGCAGACAAAAGGTTAGACAGAAATGGAAAATATCCATCAAACCCCAATGTTCCTCTGGTACTGGGTTCACTAATCTATTTTTGGTAAATGCATTTCAGTTAACTGGCTTTTTGCCTGAACATTGTATTACTTATTCTGCTTACTGAAATAATGTCAGATCTTAATTTTTTAATCTAAAACTTTTTTTACCTAATTTGTCTTTAGGACAAAAGGTAATTTTAAAACCCACTAAGATTAACACAAACAACAATAAAGCAAATTAAATACAAAATGTTAGTGCTTGAGAGTGCAGAACACCATCCCACAGCACAATTTGGCAACTATTAAAGAATGAATGAATTGAGGGAAGAAACAATAATGGATGCTATGTCTAAGTGGATAAAAGTGGGATATTTACCTTGTCTTAAAGTATGTCCAGTATGTCCAGCAAAATACTTATTAATCACACAGGAAACAGAGTAACTGTACAGTGGAGAAACCTAAAAGACACCATCTTAATCAACATCATATGCCAGAACACACACCATTTCTATATTATTTCTGCAAAAGCAAAAAGTATAACCTAAATCTAATTAGGAGGAAGCATCAGACAAACCTATGCTGAGTGACATTTCATAATCCTGCTGTCTGATACAGCAATTAACACACACAACAGCTGAGCACTTAGAGTGGGGCTAGTCCAAATTAAGATACATTTCAAGAATAAAATACATTCTGGATTTCAAAGACGTAACATAGAAAATGTAAAAAATATCTTATTAGTAACTTTTTATATTGATTACATGTTGAAAAGATGGTATTTGAGGTATTAATTCTACCTATTTCTACCTTTTTAAATGTCCTAAGAAAAAACTTTAATTACAGATATGGCTCACATTATATATCTATCAACAATGTCCTGTAATAATAAGTCTGTAATCTTCAAAAATATCAAGGTCATAAAAGTCAAGGAAAGACTGAGGAATTATTCCTGATTGAAGGAGCCTAGAAAGATGTATGTAACAACTAAATGCAACACATGACCCTGGGGTTGATCCTTTGCTAAAAAAAGATAATATTGGAACAACTAGAGAAACTCCATGGGGTGTGTGGACTAGATGGTAGTGATGTATCAATGTTAATGTCCTGATTTTAATGATTATCCTGTAGTTATTTAGGAGAATGTCCTTACTAAGAAGAAACATGCTATTTAGGGGTGACGGAGCTTCAAATTGGTGACTTACTCTCTCAAATGATTCAGAGGGGAAAAGCTTGTATTCTTACAACTTTCCTGTGAGTTTGGAATTATTTCCAAACAAAAAGTAAATTTAAAAAGCAACCCTTCAGGCAAGGAAGTCCCTCAATGAATCTGGCACTAATTTGGAATGTACATTTGGCAGTAATGGGGCTGGAGCCAGTGTGAGAAGTGGCTGGGCAAACTCCTATGGGTCTCTGCTTCTTGGTTTGTAAGAAGAGGAGGCTGGGCCCAATGAGTCTCTAAAAACCCAGCTTGTTTAACCAAAAAACTGAAAGACTAGCCCCAAAACATTTTAACAAGGCAAATAACTTTGAGGAAATTACTGCCATGCAACTGCGGGCTGTGGAAATTTTCTGCTTCTGTTCAGTAATGCCACAGGATAAATCAAATAGCAGTTCTGAGCAAGAGTCAGGCTCAGATTTGGGGTACCCTCAAGCCCTCTGCTAGGCAACAGCATTCCATGACAGACTCACCAGGCTTAGGCACCTACTCCCCATGGAGCCTTGAGGCACTTGGACACTTCAGGCTTCCATGTTTGTTGTTTTTAGGAAATTAACTAAAGAGACTTTCCATAACTACTTACCAACTTCCTTGTGAGTCAGACATCAAGAAAGGTGCCTCTCCAAGTAAGCCCTGCATACAGGATAGGAGGAATACATTTCCTGGATGTGGCATCTATTTTCTCAGAGTCCCACAAAGATGACACAGGGCCTCACCGGACCAAGAGAATAAGCTATATATTTTTAAAATCTGATTAGACCCTTACATTTCACTGTTTACTGGGCACTTACAGACTTTCAGCACATGCCACACATTATATTTGTAATCTTTACAAATAAATCTGACAGGTATCTCCAGCCCTACTTTACAGCTAAGAAAATGAGAGCTCTGAGGTTTAGTGACTTGATCAAGATTATACAGCTACCAAATAGCAAAGTGGGTTTAAGTTCAGATATTTTTTAAAAACAGTTTTTTTGAGATATAACTGAAATACAATGAACTATACACACCTGAAGTGCACAATTTAATAAGTTTTGACATATGCATACGCCCTTGAAACCAACACCATAATCAAGATAATAAACATATCTATCACCCTCCAAAAGTTTCCTCATACCTCTTTGTAATCTCTCTCTACCTCACACTCACAACCTTCCCTTATGCCATACCCAGACAACCACTAAACTTTGTGTCACTATAGCCAAGAACACATTGTCTAGAATTGTAAGTAAATGGATTCACAGAGTATATACTCTGTTTTGCCTGGCTTCTTCCACTCAGCAAAATCATTTTGAGAGTCATTCACACTGTAGCATGTAGCAACAGTTCATTCCTTTTTATTGCTAAGTAGTAGTCAATTAGATGATAGATAATACCAAAATCCATTTATCGATTCACCTACTGACAGACAATCAGGTGTTTCCAACTTGGGAGCCATTACAAGTAAACCTACTCTGAATATTTATGTACAAGCCTGTGTGTGGACAACTAGCTTCACTTCTCTGTAGTCTAAAAACAAATACATGAAAGAGAAATGTCTGTCATGAAACTGCCACAGTGTTTTTCAAAATGGCTACACCATTTTACATTCCCAACAGTAATGAGAGTTCCAGTTCCTCCATTTTCTCCCAATACTAGGTATGCAGTCTTTTACATTTTAGCCATTCTAATAGGTATATAGTGTCACCTCACTGTGGTTTTAGTTTGCATTTCCCTAATGCCTCATAATATTGAGCATCTTTTCATGTGCTTATTTGCCATCCATATAACTTCTTTCGTGAAGTGTCTGTTCAAGTCTTTTGCTCATTTTTTTTTTGGTTGTATGTTCTCTAATTGTTGAGTTTTGAGAGTTCTCTTTATATTCTTGAAACAAGTCCTTTATCAGATGTATGATTTTCAGATATTTTTTCCCGGAATTTGGCTTGTCTTTTCATTCTCTAGACAGTATATTTTAAAGAGAAGTTTTCAATTTTGAAGTCCAGTTTATCAATTTGTTCTCAGATCATACTTTTGATTTTATAGCTAAGAAATCTTTGCCTAACCTAAGGTCACAAAGGTTTTCTCCTATATCCTCTTCTAGAAGTTTTATAGCTATAGGTCTTATGTTTAGGTCTACGATTCATTTGGGGTTAATTTTTGTATATGGTGCAAAGGATGGCTCAAGGTTCACTTTTTTTAATACAGATATCCAATTACTCCAGCATCACTTTCTGAAAAGACTATGTCCACTGAATTGCCTTTACATTTCTTCAAAAAGCAGCTATCAGTCTATGTATGGGTCTGCTTCTAGGTTCTATTCTATTCCATTGATATGTATGTTTATCTTTATACCAATATCACAGTATCTTGATAAAGTAACTATGTAAATCTTAAAATCAGATAGATAATCATAATTAACTTTAATCAGTGTTAATCCTCCAAGTTTGGTGTTTTGTTTTTTTTTCAAAGTAGTTTTTGGCTCTTCTAGGTCCTTTACATTCCCATGTCAACTCTAGAATCATGTCAATTTCTACAAAAACCCCTGAGGGGATTTGATTGGAACTGAGTTGAATCTATAGATGAATTTGAGAGAACTGTTATTTTAGCAATATTGAGTTTTCCAGCCCATGAACACAGTACATCTCCCTATTCATGTGGATCGTCTTTGATTTCTCTCAGCAATGTTTTGTATTTTTCAGTGTACAGGGCTTACAGATTTTTGTCAGATTTGTTCCTAAGTATTTAAATGTTTTGATGCTATTATAAATGGTGCTTTATTCAAATCTAATTTATGAAGGTTGACTGCTAGCATGTAGAAATACAACTGATTTTTAGATTCTGCAACTTTACCAAACCCATTCTTTAATTCTAATAGATTTTTGAAGATTTTGAAGATTTTCTGTTTGATAATCATGTCTGTGAACAGACAATCTTACTTCTTCCTTCCAATCTGGATGGCTTTTTTTTCCCTCTTGCCTGAGTGCACTGGCTGGACCAGAAATAATTAAAATGGACATTCTTGTCTCACTCCTGACATTAGGAGAAAAGTATTCGGTCTTTCAGTTAAGTATGACACTAGCTGTTTGTTTTACATCAATCCCCTTTATTGGGTTAAGGAAGTTCCCTTATTTTCCAACTTTGCTGAGGACTTCTGTAAGGAACAGATGTTGGATTCTTTAACTCTGCAGATAGTCCTCTCTCCTGCTCTAAGTCCTGAGGTCTTGTTTATCTTGCTTATACCCTGCTCTTTAGGATCCCTTTAATTTTCTGTGGGAAACTTCTGCTGCATCATGCCAGGGTAAATATTGTAGTTCATCAAGAGTGTTTTCTGAACCAATTAAGATGATCGCATGGTTTTTCTGTTTTAGTTTGTTAATACAGTGAATTATACCAATTGATTTTCAACCATAAACCACCCTGCATTCTTGGGATGAACCCCACTTGGTCATACTGTATCAATCTTTTATATATTGCTAGATTAGATTTGCTGAAACTATGTTTAGAATTTTAGCACCTATATTCATGTAAGATCTTGGTCTTTAGTTTTCTCTCCTTGCTCTATCTTTGGTTTTGGTATCAAGAAAAATTAGATTCTAGTCACAAAATGAGTTGGGAACTGATCCCTTCTCTTCAATTTTCTGGAAGAATTTGGATGGGAATGGTATTACTTTCTCCTTATATGTTTGGTAGAATTCACCAATAAAGCCATCTGGCCCTGGGACAGGCACTATTGACAGCCCTGTGTGAACATTCCGCATTGTTTCTCTCTAATCCTCTCGACTGGTCCGTTCCCTAGCTTCTCAGATAGTTCCTTTGGTGATCAGTTTTTAGTGCTCACCACATTTCTACTGGTGGTACAAGAACGATACTTGGTCTTTACACCAGTTCCTGCCACAGAGCTCCTAAAACCCTTGGAATTTCCTAAATCTGAATGATAGTGTGATAGAAGTGTTTTTTGTTCTAATAAGGCAACTCTTGGCAGGTCCCTAAATAACTTCAGGATGGGGGGTGATTGCCAGAAAGACCAAGCCTTGATTAGAAGCTTGTAACTTTCAGTCCCATCCCCCAACTCTGGGGAGAGGAAAGGGGCTAGAGATTGAGCTAATCAACAATGACCAGTGATTTAATCAATTGGGCATATGTAATGAAATCTCCCAAATATCACCCAAATGATGGGACATAGAGAGCTTCCAGGATGGTGAACATATCAAGGTGCTGGCAGGGAATGGAAGTTCCACATATATCCTACCCTATGCATCTCTTCCATGTGGCTGTTCCTGAGCTGTATCCTTTACAGTAAGCCAGCAAATGTAAGTAAAGTGTTTTTATAAGTTCTGGAGCCAATCTAGCAGATTACTGAGCCTTGGGAGGGGGGTTCTCAGAGACCCCTGATTTATAGTCATTAGGTCAGAAGTAGGACTTGTGACTGGCACCTGAAATGGAATCAGTCTTGTCGGACATGAGCCCCTTTAATTGTGGGATCTGACACTGACTCCAGGTAGTATCAGAATAAATTGAGTTACTGAACACCCGGGTGGTATCCAGAGAACTGGAGAGGTCATGTTGGAAAAGACAACACAAATTTGGTGTCAAGAGGGGGAAAAAACCCTCATTGCTTATCTCATAAGAGATGATGTCATTCACTGACTAATGTCCAACGTTTCGTATATGTTGCCCATTTTTAATTGTTTCAGACAGAAGGGCAAATTGCTCCATTAGTCTATCTTGTTCAGAAGTGGAAATCCTCAAATCCAAGTCTTCTTAACTATCACTCCCTAGGCCTCCTGCACCTACTTCCATCAAGGGGGTTTATACTAGAATCATCTGATTCAGTGTCTGTATGATTCACAAGACCCAAGGCAAAGTTAAGCTTTATCTCTGTGTTACCAGGCCGTAGAAGAGAGGCCTGGCTCACAAAAGATTTTCAGGAAGTTGTGTTGGATAATGACATGCATTTCTGCAAGCTCTGGCTCAAATCTAAGGTGCTCTGGGAACACAGTTCCCCAAATACCATTCAGAAAAGCCAGATGCAAGGCTTTACACCAGGACATCAGCACAAAATACAAACTTTTCACTAGCCAGGACAATGGGGGAGTTTATTTTCACCCTAATGACAATAAGAAGAGAGATCAAACCAAAGCCAAACATGGGAAGTGCTTTGATAAACTGGATGAACACAGAGAGAAACTACAATAAGAATAACTGGCAGTTTCAATTATTCCTTTGTTTCATAACTGTCTTAGGAACAATATTTTTCTAGTTGGTAAAAGGGGACTTTCCTGGGCATCTCTTCAAAAGATAAGGAGATTAATAATATTAGGGCTTGTAAGTATCTACTTCATTTGAGAGCACTTTTTTCCATCATTCCTTGTTTTAAAATCTCTCAAATAACAGTAACATTTGAGAACAAGCTTTTTCTTTTTCAATGAAAAAAACAAACTATAGTTCTATCCTCACTGCCCTTGCTGTAACCATATCTTGATACACAGAAATGGCATATAAAGTGTGAAAAATAAATCAATTCCTAGACACATTCTACAGGACTTTCCTAAATTAGGTCACAACAACGTTAAAGGTCAAATAAAGGCAAAAACACTTTCATTCGTGGTACTAAAGCATCATATGGCTCCTTGCAGTAAGCTATGAAACTTCCCCATCAACATTAAACCTCACATTCAGGACTTACAAAACTAAAAGGGAAAAGGAATGAATTGTCATATAAATAAAGATTTAAAAAGCATCATTATTGAAAGATAGGTTTAAAGTCCTGTTGTACATTGAAACAGCAAGAGAAGTAGCTTGACAGTTCACTGCTTTTCCATAAAGAGGCTCTCACCTCCTATCTACCACAGTGCAGGCAATAAGAGCAGATATGTTTTTGCTGAGGGACAGTTCTCAAACATAGCACTAATTACGTCACTTCCCTGCTTCAAATCCTTCTAAAGGTCCATACTAACCATGGAACTAAACTTAAAAAAAAAAAATTACTATGGTGTACATAGGCTCTTCACAATCTGTAAACCTACATATGAAAAGAGCTTATTCTCTTCCCACACATCATACATTCTTTTTTAGGGTTTCCCAAGGTATGTTATTTATAAGTTAATTAAGTTTAGACACACAGGACTGAACAAAGCTAAACAGGTTTCCTTACTATAGAACCCCTCCAAGCACGTAATTTGTTAGTGCGCATTATCAAGCTCCCAGAATTTCCCATGGAACACCTCAATGGACCAGTCACTTCAAACCCTGCCTCTTCCTGAACATGCCACCCTCTTTGATCTTCCCTCTTCTGCACATCATGAAAGAATTTCTTTCTATATTCACTGTGTATCCCCCATCTTAACTCCCATACACCCCTGAACACTCTTGGATCTGGTTTTGGCTCTATCTGCAGTTCTCTAAACATCATCGTTTCTCATTTCCCTTCACTCTGTGCCTCTCCCATACCTTCCCTCACCTCTCTTGGCTTGGCTCACTTGTTTCTCCACTATTCCTTTGAAAATTAAAAATACAGAGATAGATATTCCCATTAATCAGAAGTGACAACTATTAGACTACCCTAATAATGCCATGCTTGTTTCAAGTCTTTATTTTTTTTAGTAAAAGAAAATACAGTTGACTCTTGAACAATGCAAGGAGTAGGGGCAACCATATCCTGTGCCGCTGAAAATCTGCATATAATTTTTAACTCTTCCAAAAACTTACCTACTAATAGCCTATTGTATATAAAATGGGTCAACTAACTTCAGATGCAACAAAGAGCAGAAAAGAAGAAAAGAAATAGGGTTGTAGAGTCCAACACAGAGCAAGTAGAGGGTGAACTAATTGCTCTACTGGCCCCTGCAAGGATTGACACCTGCCTGCATGTGGATCAAGCCCTGGATGGGAGGAGCGTACTTGGAAAAGGCAAAGGTTACCCACCTCCTTCCTCTGAGTTGCCTAACCCAGGCTTCAGTTCCTCTGCTCCTCTCAGGCCTTTGTGTTTCTCTCTGATCCAGATAGCCACTGGTCAGCTCAGTTGATTAGAGAATAGTGTAAGTAACACCAGCTTGCAGGTTCAATCCCCATACAGGCCACTATGCGTGTACAACATTTTTCCTTTTCCACACCACCCATGAAATCTGCTGCCTCACATCTAGTTACAGATACTGTATATTTACTGAAAAAAATCCACGTGTAAGTGGATTCACGCAGTTCAAAATCATGTTGTTCAAGAGCCAACTGTAGGATAAAGATGAAGCGTCTTCTGATTTGTAGTGACAAACCGATCCCACTCCTCCTCTTCCCAAAGGTAAGCACCTCATGAGTGTGTTGCATATCCTTCCAGTATGCTTCTGCATTTTTACATGCAGATATATGTACTCATGAACCACAAAAACTGTTATTTTACAAAAAACATAATGACATCATACAATAAGTTTAATTTGTCAACTTCCTTTCTCACTCAACAAGACCTACTCATACTGACACTCAACTCAGGAAGACCTAACACTAACTACACCAACCTATTAACATTGCTCCTCTTGCTTCTACTGCCACCGCCAGTTACTGAAAATTTAGCATGCACCTGGGTCCTATGTCTGAATGCTTCCTGTGCATTATCTTATGTATCCCTACCAAGAACCCACTGAGAAGATGCTCCAAATGCCCACAGCTGGCACAGGGCAGGGATGGCACTTCTCCAAGTATGCCCAAGTCCAAGGCTGTGCTAAGTGGACCTCTTACTACCAACAGCCAACTGAGCAGTTTCCCTGTGCTAGGTGTTTTATATGTATAATGTTTCTTAAGCCTCTGAACCACCCTATGTATCAAGTACAATTAATCATCCTCATTTTTGAGAAGAATAAACTCAGGCTGGAGAGGGTGCTGGAGCCTTAGTGTAAACCACAACTACATAGCTTCAGAGTCCAAGTTCTTATCCACTGGGCTAAATGTCAGACTTACTTTAAAAAACTAAAGAGTCGAAGATGAGATGAGACAGATGGGCTGGCATGAGATTGTGAGAGACTTGAATGCCCACGTCAGGAGTGCAGGTTGACTGGGTCCGTGGTATTATACCACTGCCACCAGTCCCTGATCATACAGTACCAGAGCATCCTGGGAAAGGAAAATGGAACTCACGGTCATGGACTTTATAGCAGTGCTTCTGCAAGCGCCTAACGTCCCATTCCTCCAGCACTCCATGAGTCATCAACAACTGGAGGAATCGCCGGTGGACATCAGTCATGATGCCCATTCTTCTTGTACTGCCCTGCATGTATGAAGGAGCTAAAAGAGAAGCAAATGAAATCTAGTCACCTTGAAGCACACCAAAAGCAATGCTCTAGGTTTTGTACTAATTTACATTAACAAATGGAAGTTTATTATAGTTTTAAAAATCAATTTAAGCATGGTGAATAGTACAAAAATGAAAAGGACAAAAGTTAGGGTCTAGGCAAATTAGTATGGGCAGTGGTGAGAGGTGTGGATGCTGAAGCCCAACAATGCCTGTATTCACAGCCTGCTCCCCATCTTAGGTGTGGGAAATGGGGAAACCTGATCTCTACGTGCTTCAGTTTCTGATCTGTAAAGTGAGAATAATGACAGAAACATCCTCCACAGAATTACTAAATTATGCACTAAATGAATTAATACACAGAAAAACCTGGGAACAGACTAAGCACTAAAAAAGTGTTAGCTATTTTTATTGCTAGACAATTCTGGGTCTGAAACTTGGCTCAGCCATTTACCAGATCTACGGCCTTGGATAAATTTAGCTGAGGCCCCACTTTCTTGCTGTAAAATTAGAATAGTGTTCATTGCTTAGAGAACTGCTCGT
This sequence comes from Manis javanica, assembly GCF_040802235.1. NCBI lineage: Eukaryota > Metazoa > Chordata > Mammalia > Pholidota > Manidae > Manis > Manis javanica. The sequence continues at coordinate 47,604,882 of NC_133165.1, read as the reverse complement.
AAATATTTAATAAATTCTAGTTTTCTTCTCATTTTCCAAACCACTAACAAAACAACTGTTATGGCAGAATTGCAGGGTATTTTTTAAATCTCCTGCTTTCTACTAAAATGCTGTCTTTCCACAAACCACAAAGATCAGAGTTGAAAAACCATTACACAAGCCCTGATCAAAAAGCCTGCTCCTACCACAGAGAAGGTTTGCAGTGTGGGGGCTAAGAGCGTGGGCTTATAACTAGACAGGTGGTGTTAAGAACAGTGCTTGTCAGGCCTGCCTGATCTTAAGAATCATCTAACTTGCATATGAAAAGCACAGATCCCCAGGCTCCTTTCCTGGAGGTTCTGACTGCAGAGGGGCCTGGAACTGTGAGGTTTTAATAGTCACTTCAGGTGATGCCATGATATGACAAGAAATTCACTGTTACCTTAGGCAAATACAGCACAGAAACACTTTTAGCTAACATGCTTAAAAGCCTCAGTCGTTTCATCTATCAATAGGGATAATAGTAATAACGATCTTTAAGGCATAAAATGGAGTTTAAATGAGATATGACTAGCCAAGGTTTGCCAAGGACCTGGCACATAGGAGACACACAAGAACGCTAGTTATTGTTCTTTTTAATCCGCATAATAAACTGGACCTCAGAGCTGAGAAGATGCACTATCTCATGACCAGTTTCTCTGACTGCCTATTAGGTATCTGTGAGAATATCTCACTAGCACCTCAACTTCAACAAATCCTAAATTGGACTCATCTTCTCCTTCCACAATCCTCAACCCTTTTCCTCCTGAGTCTTTCACGAATCATCGGTTTGGGTGGTACCATCCACACAGTCATACAAATACTGCAGACCTGAGCACCCACCTCTGATCCTCCTCTCTCTTAGCCTCAGATGCGGCCAACCCTCAAGTCCTGCCAAGTTTACTTCCTATCACTAGGACCATTTTGCTCATCCACTGCATTTTATGTACCTTATTTGCCATTGGTTGTTCTAGGCACAACAGAATGTGCAGGGCTAAGAAATTCAGACTTTCATCCTAGAAATTTTGGATACTTGGGCTACCCAAAGAAACGGTCTTTAAGCAGATGACATAGCCAGGCTGTTAGACCAAAAAGATAAAAAACTTATCAAGTTGAGTAGTCAATAAAATCTAGCTATATTATTATAAAAGTTACTTTGAAAGCATAAGAATGTCAAAAAATTAAAAGGACAGAAAAATATGTACTCTATGAGCTAACCAATAAAAAGTTGGTGTGGCTACATTAATAGGACACAAAATAGATGCTCAGGCAGAAAGTATTACTAGAGATAAAGACAGTCACCACAAACTAATAAAAAAGGTTCAATTCCCAAGAAGAGAGAACAATTTAAAATATTTAGGCACCTAATAACAGAATCTCAAAACCAAGTAAAGCAAAAATTATCAGAACTATAAACATACCAATCCATAACCATAGTGGGACATTTTAACATATCCCTCTCAGTAACTGATGAAATGAACAAAAAAATCAATAAGGTGAGAAAAGATTTGCACAATTGCACAACTGTGCTGGGCGTGCTTGTAGTCCTTCAGACCACAATAAATTTGGAAACCAGAAACAAAAAGATAACTACAAAATCCTGCTTAGGATTTAAGAAACACACCTCTAAATAATCCATTATCAAAAGAATTATTAATGGAAATCAGAAAATATTTTGAACTGAAAACAACAAAATATTATACATAAATACTGGCAGGAGGCAATTAAAGCACAAGAGGGAAATTAATAGCCTTAAATGTTTATCTTTTTTAAAAAAGGGAAGCATGAAAATTAATCAGCTAGGCATCCATCTTAAGCTGTAAGAACAACAAATTGAACCCAAAGAAAATAAATGAAGAGTGGAAATTAATGAAATAGAAAATAAACATACACCTGAGATCAAAAAAACCAAAATTATTCTTTGAAAAAAATGTAATGAAAGTGATAATACTCTGAAGAGATTTTCCAAGAGAAAAAACTTAAAAATAAACAAGTTTGGACTCAAAAAGGGAAACTAATTGCAGATGCAAACATATAGAAAGGATATTATAAACAACTTATAACAATCCTAAGTTTTAAATATGTGCAAACTCAGCAAATTCATTCAAAAGCAACTAAAGAATGAGTCGAAAACCTATTAAGTTTTATAACCACTGAAGACGTTCTATGGAAAATCCATCTTCCCACAAAAAAAGCATCAGGTCCCAACAGATTTATGGGGGAGTTCTATCAAACATTCTAGGAACAACTAATTTCAAATGTTACACAAACTATCTCAAAGCCAAAAGAAGAGCAAGCCCTCCCCAAATCATCTGATAAGGCTGACAAAAGTTGGGCACTAAAACCTAACAAAGACTTCAAAAGAAAGGAAAATGAAAAGCCAGTATCTTTCACAAACATAGCTGCAATAGTCCAAAGCAAAATGTTAAAACAGAATCTAGCAATGTAAAAAAGGATGATACACCATGACCAATCTGAGTTTATCCCAGTAACAGTTTAACATTTTGAAATCAACTTGAAAATAAATCCAATGTTATGTCAATAATATGGCAATGAAGCTGGGGAAGAAAAGAAAATCAACATGTCATCATATTAACATAATAAAGGAGAAAAAGCACATGATTATCTTAACAGATACAGAAATACAATTGATAAAATTCGACTTACTCATACCTAAAAACTCTTAACCAACTTGGAAGAGAAGGAAACTTCCTTTATCTACTAAATGACGTCCACAAAACCTACAGCAAACATATCACTTAAGAATGAAACACTGAAAGCAATCACTTTAAAATCCAAATAGATCCAATGAAACTGAATCAATGCAATTCCACTCAAAACCCCAACATATTTTGTGTGTCTGTGTATGATTTAACAAGATGATTCTAAAATTTATATGGAAAATGTGTAAGTAAAACAGCAAAAAACATTCTTGGAGTAAATGAAAGTAGGTACCAGGTACGAACTTACTATAAAGCTAGAGCAATGAAAAAGTGTGATAATGATATAGAAATGGACAAATAAGACAAGTGGGACAGAATAGAGAATTCAGAAATGCATACATATATGGATACTTAACACTAGAGAAATGGAACTTCAGATCAAAGCAAACTATTCAATAAAAGGTGCCAGAGCAATTGATTATCCATAAGTGAAAAAAATACAACTAGACCTTTAGCTCACACTATGCACAAAAATCTATTCTTGAGGATTAAGGTCATAAGAAAGGAAAGACTATAAAGCTTTTGGACAACAATATAGGGGAGTATCTTTATGACTCAAAGGTAGGGAAGGACTTCTTCACAAGATAGAAACAGTACAAACCATAAAGGAATATGGGATAAATTAGACTGTTACAATTAAGAACCTCTGCTCACCAAAAACACCAGAGTAGGAGAGAGAGAGAAAAGACGTATGGTATACGTCTTCTGGAAGGTATATGAAACACACATAAGCCACAAAAATTCATATTCAGAATATAAAAAGAACACCTACAAATCAATAAGGGGAAGACAACCATAAGAGAAAAATAAGCAAGAGAAACATTACAAAGAAGATGTACAAATGATTAATAAACACATGAAAAGATACTCAAAATCAATGTCACCAGGCAAATGAGTATTAAAACTTCAGTGATTAATGTCTTACCTATCACCAGATAGGCAAAAATTCTTAAGAAACTTGTATTGTAACCACTTCAGACAACAACTTGCTATTACTAATAAATTTGGATAGCCCCAGAAACCCACTGTTAGGTATGTAACTTACAGAAGTTCTTCCACATTTGCCCCAAGAAATGTTTATAAAAGCACCACATAATAGCAAAAACCTGGCAACAGTACAAATGGCAGTCAATGGACAAATATCTATATAAAGCATTTACAACCATACCATGGAATTCAAAACAGCAATGAAGATAAAGTAAAGCTACTAACATCAACATCTAAGTATGTCATATATATAATGTTAAGTGCAAAACTAAAGTCACACATATAATAGGATCCCATTTGTATAAAATTCAAAACCTAGCAAAACTATCCCTTGTATTCATTCGATACACGTACAGCAAATACTCCAAAGAAAAACAAGGCAATGAATAACACGATATTCAGGGCATATTGGTTATCTTTGGCAAGAGGAAAAAAGGATTCAATGGGAGCCTTTAAGGATATGATAATGTTCTCTTTAACTTGGTGGTGAGTGTATGGGTGTTCATCTTTATTCTTTAACCTTGTATTTTCACACATTGTTATGGGTGTCTTAATACATATCTTAATACAAAATTATGTAAATATGTTGACAGCTAAAATACATGTTAAGAAGAGGTAGAGAATGGTACAGAAGACTATAAATTGGGAGAAAAGGGAGGAAAATGGGAGTGAAAGATAAAGATAGGCTTGTTCATGCACAGAAATCAGTTGTCTCTGGGTAGGGAGGTTAACCATGGACATTACCTACCCTAACAATTTTAACAGAGATATGTTTGTGGAGTAAGCAAACCTCCATCATAATGCATTTGAGCCACAGGCTAACAAATAGTGTTAGTGCTCCATATGCACAGCTCCATGTAACCCTCCTAGACCTTAGGAGGGGAGTACTACTAATCCCATATTACAGATGAGGAAACTGAGGTTGAGATGGCACAAGGTGACATGCAGAGTCAGTGATGAAGATGGGGGTGGTGACATAAATGCAGAGTTCAGGAACTGTGGCACCCCAGTCCAGGTAAGTGAGAAATATGAGTGAACAATTAAATTACCATCCAGGTCCTTCATGTGCAATTCTCAAATCTAAAAACGTCTGAAAAACAGATCTTTTAAGTTTGAAAACATGATGTCACCTTAGGTGAAGCTATTTATGGTTGTTCTTTATCCACTTTACTGTAAAATGCACATATTTGGCTGTGTAAATATTAATGTATTTGATTACAAGACGCTGCTCCAGACCCCGATGAAGGTATGACATAACACACAATCTATGCACGTTTAACCTGTCGGATATCTGAGAATTCGGGATTCTGAACACATCTAGTCTTAGGGCCTTAAAATAAGGGGCTGTGGACTTGCACAAAATGATAAGTTCTGTACACAAAACAGAGGGTAGACAGAAGACAGCAAGAGTAGCTGAGGCTGGTCAGCGAAGTCCGTATCTTACGTATTCAGTTTAGACAAAATTGTTTTTTGCTTTTTTCACCTAATATTACGACTGAAACTATTTTTTCACATAATACCACGACCGAGAAATGTCTGTGTGTGAGAGAGGGGCTAAGGTCCAGCCTACTCGCCCCCTCTGGCCCTCTCTAGGCCTGTTTCCTCATCAGAAAACGAGAAGCCCGCAGCCCCCGGGTCCCGAGCGCCACACTCCTGCACAGCACGCGGGTCGACTCCGGGGCCTGACCCCCATCTTCCGTTCTCCCGTCGCCTTTCGGGACGGCCTGCTGCCTTCCCCCTGAGCCCCACGCCCCCGCGCCCGGATTACCCACCGCGGTACCAGAGCGAAGCCCACCCAGCCGGCGGCAAAGGCAGAATGGCACACTTCGCTCCTCCTTCGGGGCGGGGCGAACGCGGACCCGACGCTCCCACTGGTGGATGTCGCCGATTCATCCCGCCCACTGGATGACGCACTTCCCGTGCTCACGCCCACGCCGTGGCCTTGATGCCGCGGGAGCATCCGGTTCTGTCGGTAGTTAAGTGCTTCCCAAGCGGTTCTTGGTACCCTAAGGAGGACTGCCCCTTGTCGCCCTCCGCCTCCCGCCCCGCAATGGCACCGCGCGGCCCAAGAGGAGGAAGAGCAGTAGTGCAGCGCCTCCTCCCCACCCAAGTCCTGTTCCGAGCCTCAGTTTCCCCATCTATAGAACTGCCAGTGTGGCCTCTGGTCAAGAATGAGAGTTGGCATGTAGCCTGAGCTAGAACACTGACTCTGCCGCTTACTAGTTGCTGAATTTTGAGCAAGTCACTGAGCTGTGCTGAGCCTCGGTCTCTTATTCTGTTAAATGGGGATAATAATGAAAGAGGTGTGAAAGGGAGAACTCACAGGCAACCGCTGATGAAATGTCAGCTGCCATCTTACGTAAGGACTTGTGGGAAGTAAATGAAGTTATTAATAGACGTGAATGAACTGTTTTGAGTCCCCCCGAGCACTCATTTTACAAACGTTTGTATTCCAGTCCTTAGTCTGAGGCCTAGGAACGCAGTCTAGCAAAGGAAACAGGTAACTAATTATCAGAACAATAGAAAGTGCAAGTACTGATATCTGTGGTGATAGCTTTAAATCTCCACTTAGTCGGTTACCACTCTGTGACCTTGGGCAACATTTTCTGGACGTCAGTTTCCTCCTCTTGCTCAGTGGGGAAAGCAGAGTGTAGTGGTTAAAAGCTTGAGCTTGGGAGCAAGCTGGACTGCCTGAATTTGAATTCTGGCTCTTAAACTCAGTATCTCCTAGACCCAGGACAGATTACTGAAGCTCTCCATCTCAGCTTGCTCATCTATAAAGCGGGGATAATAGTAGCATATTGTTGACAGGACTGTTGTGAAGATTAAATGAGTTCATACATGCAAACCACTTAAAAGAGTGTCTGGAACATAGGAAGCTCTCAATTAAGTGTGAACTACCCATTCCTAATAAAGTACTTTAAAAATGTTTTAAGGGCAGTCACATTTTAAGAAAACAGCCCTAAAGAGAACCACCCATGTTTTGTTTGCCCTGCCCAGTTTCATAAAATTTTGAATTGTCAATATTTAAAGTCAAGGCATTTTACATAAACTGCTAGGTTATCTGACAGCTGTTGAGAAATGAGACAATCTATCAACAATAGGCTTGCATTCTCCCATGGCGGCACTTGTTTAGAGCTTGGTAGAGACTATGCTCCTTTGTAATGAAAGATGTGCTCTCCTGGAGTGTAGAGAAATGAAAACTGAGGACCACCAATAGAAAATGCTGGAAACACTGACTTTTCAGGATCAAAGGGCCAAGAAAGAAGGTAGGAAGAGAAGAAAGTGATTTTGGACTGAGTGGTACCAGAGGCAAATAGGTGGGAGAGAGTATTGACAAGCAGGGTGTCGTCTTAAGTGTCAGGTCTCTGGAGACAAGAAGAAAGATGTGCCACTACTTTAGAATAAGATGGCCAATAAGAGCCCATAGAGGCAGAGGGGCAGCTAGATCTGCCTCCGAGAGGAGTGAATACACAGAAGCTGAAGGAGTACTGACTACTTCTAGGAAGGATGGTTTTGGGAGGGGAGACGTGATGACTTGGGAGCAGAGGGAATAATCAATGGAATAAAGATGGGAGACAGGAGAGAATGGGGTCAATGGTATATGGAGACAGGGTTACTCTTACCCTAAAGAGGAAGAGAGACAATTCTGAAACAGAAGGGAGAAAAGGTAAAATGGCTGGATAAAGCCTCACCCCTGACGTTTTCCATTTCCTCCATAAAGTGGCAAACCATCATTCTATTGAATGAAAGGACTGGGAAGATGCTAGGGGATTTGAGGGGTGTCAAAAGGTCTGGAACAGATGCCAAACGGAAGCAAAAGGGAGACTCCAGCTATAGCTGAAGCCATAAATGCATAAAGAGGACAGCCATTTACTTGCCCCCAGCCCCTCAACCTCCCATACTCATGCCACAGGGCCTCAGAGCAGATGCTCAGTGTGGGTTCATCCTGGGTGGCTCTTGGTTGGGCATATGCAGGTGACTAGAAGGCAAAGCAACTGGAGATCCCTGAAGGAGAGTCTTTGAAGTGGTCCACCCTAGCATAGGCAAGCAGAGACAGGAAGGAGGGGCAGAGCAACCAGAGGTCTCTATGAGGTGAACTGGCTTCTGGAAGAGCAGGCAGTGAGTAAGGATTGGAGTTGGTGATGAGTGAGTGACTCACCACAGGGTGACTCTCCTGCCTCAGCGGGACTCCATCCCCAGAAGAGCCCACATTCTCTAGTTGATCCAGTGAGTATCTACTAGGACTTTTGATCTCCAGACATTAGACTCTGCTACAGGACAACTCTAGCAGTTCAAATGTTCTTCTGAAAGTTGACCCTAAAAGGTACAAGAGCTACATAAATGTAAATTTGTTGTACATAAGGGAGGTGGCCAAGGCCTTGCCTAAAAAGGAATGTTGGGGCCAAATCATAGGCTAAGGTGGTAAGTCGTTCACCTGAAGACTGTAGAAGCTATCAGAGAAGTCATGAGATCAGGTTTCTATTTGAGAAAAAGGACATGAGCACATCTGTTCTTTTCAAACATACTTGGAAAATTTACAGAAATTAACTAGGTACTGGCCATAAAGGAAGCCTCAGTAAATTCCAGAGGATCTACAGACAACATTCACAAATCACAGTGAAGTAAAACTAAAAGTCAACAACAAAACAAGAGCCAAAAAGAAACCCATACACCTTAAATTATAATTAAATTCATAGAGTACACCTTAAATTAGTATCTGCAGTTGCTTCTGAGGTGAGGCCAGGGAGACAGGAAGATTTGTTCTTTACCATGTATGTTGATCACTTATGAAAAATAAAGTGAAAATTTATAAGCATACATTCGACTTTTATTTCTTAAGCTGGGTGTTATATCAATTTTTATGTCTGCATACATTGAAAGATTTTATACATTTTTTAAAGAAAAAGAACTTATATTTAGAAACTGAAAAAAACATGGATCAAAAAGAAAACCAATGTGGAAATTCCAAATATTTGCAAATGAATGTCAATAAAACCCTGACATAATAAAACTTGTGGGATCCAACAAAAACAATACTTAGAGAGGAATTTATAGCCTTAAAGGTACTTATCACAAAACAAGAAAACAAAATTTAATTGAAGTGCTCATTTAAGAGGGAGAAAAACAACAACCAAATAAACCCAGAGAAAACAGAAGAAAGGAAATAATAATGCCAAAAGGAGAAATGAGTAAAATAACAGAAACTGAAGTTGATTATGGAAGCCAAAAACTGGTGTTCAAAGACTAATAGACAGACTTCTTGTAAGATTGATCAAGAAAAGGGTGCAAATAAGCAATATTATAAATGGCAAAGGGGACATGCCAGATAGAGTAACAACTTTAGAAAGCATAATAGCACACTATGAGTAACTTTATGCCATCACATTTGAAAACCAAAACTTGGCCCTAGAAGAGAAGTAGATCAATTATCATCAATGAAATTGAAAAGTTAGTAGATCTGCTCCAACTCATAAAATGCCTAAGTCAAGATAGTTTTGAAATTAACAAAACAAAACTGTATTATGTAAACAGCACCAAAATATGAACAAGAAGAGAAGTCTGGCCAACACATTCTATGTGGCTAATCTAATCTTGATACCAAAGCAAGAAGAGCAGAATTAAAGACAATGTCAGGTCCATGAGTATTACAAACCAATATAAAACTTGAGTCTCCCAGTATATCAAAAGACTCTTTTCCAGAAGACAAAATTCAAATGGCTAAAAAACTTTGGAAAAATTACCAAGCTAATTATTAGTCGGAAATAAAAACAACAAAAAGATGCCAATTTTTCCCAATAAGTATGACAAAATGTTGCCAAGGGGAGGGCCTCAAGAGTACAAGGGAGGTTTTCTCCAGTTAAATTCACATTAAAAGGGATGAATTAACTCACAAGTATCTATGTACATGGATAAATCTTACAAGCAAAGCACAGACTAGAGTTGGGGGAAAAAGCAAGCTACAAAGTGATGCAAAGATTATGCAAAATTTGTGAAATGCAAAATGGCAATATTTAATATTTCCAATAGATAAGTGCATGTATATAAAAGCATTTTGTTTATAAGAATTAGGAGTATTGTCACAAAACTGAAACAAGACTTCTAAGAAATAGAAGGAGGGTTGGGATGGGGGTAGGGCATAGAAAACTCTTAAGATTTATCTGTAATGTTTTCCTTTTAAGTTAAAATAATAAAACTCTATATCCATTAGTGTTTGTCTAATTTTCCAAATATTAACTTTAAAAATGGGAGAGAGACAAGTATGCCCAAATGTTAACAGTGGTTAATGTTGGGTTGTGGGAAAATGCATGACTGTCATTTCTTTCACTTTCACCTTTCTGTAATTTTTTAAGTTTCTAATAAAAGAGTACAAATACAAAAAAGAATGAAAAGCATACTTTTTACTTTCTTCAAGTGCATGGCAATTAGTGAAGAGAACAGAAAGGGGGGGAATTGGAGATCAGGTTTTGCATTCTATGTATGATCTAGTGGAGGTGATGGGTATAAGTTGGCAGAGCAGGATGGGAAAGTGACTCCCCTCATCTTAGAGGGTTAACCATAAAAACGAGTCCTGTTTAAAGTCTGGGGAAGCCTTGGACACTGGATTGAGAAATATGCACACTGCTGGAGGCAGTGAAAGACTGTTCAATCTTCCTAAAGGGCAATTTGGCTGTGCTCATCAGGCACCTAGACATACTATGTTCTTTGACCTCATAATTCTATTTCTGGGAATCTATCTGAGGAAATAATCAGAGATGCACACAAGGCTAATGTTCAAAGAAGTGCATCATAGCCTTAATTCTATCAGGAAAACTGGCAACAACTTAAATGTCTCCAAATAGCTAACAAGAAGAATGGTTGGAATAAATAAAAATTCTGAAGAATATTACATGGCCTAAGAATCATGTTCTCAAAGAATACTGAGGTCAGAAAAAAACAACACAATGCAAAATATTTTAAGAGAGAAAGAAAACTAGAAGAATATATATTAAAATATTTTTGGTGGATATCCCTAATGGGGGAGATTATGATAAAAAATTTTTCTTGTCACTTTCTTATATTTTCCAACTTTTCTCCCTTCATATAAATCTTTTTCAAAGTAGAGTCTATATGATCATAAATTTTTTAATATAATGAAGTGATACTATATAAAATTGGGACATACAGCCATATTTATCCAACATCATCAGAGAACTGTTTTACACAAGCCTATTTTCCCTGTAACTAGAGTATCCATTTAAAGCACATTTTAAAAAGTTTTTATATTTTCTGTATTAATAATTCTAAAATATATACTTATCTGATATTTTTTTTTTCAGGTTAAACAGGCAACATTTTATTCAGTGTCTGTTAAGACTGCAGCCCAGGTGACACAGATTCAAGGGGCACTTGAACTGCATTCCACCAGACTACAAAGTGGAGGTTGCTTGTAGGCAAAAACGGTAAGGTTAAAGAAAATCACATGAAGTGTTAAAAATTATGATTGGCGCTGTACAGAGGTGAGGGTGTTTTTTAAGTAAGGATTGATAAGAGGAAATCTTAGAACTACAAAGTTAGAGTTTGCAGCTGGTATTTTGAAAAACCACAAGGTCACAGCCAGCAGCATGTTGGTTGGTCCTTGAGATACTGCAGTTTAGCACACAGCTGAAAAGTTCAGGTTTGCATGGGAGTAAGGCTGTGCTTGGCCTTGTCTCAACAGTATGACCCAACTCCAGTTTTTTTTTTCTGAAAAGTATTTTATTTATTTATGTATTTTTCTTTTGGTATCATTAATATACACTTATATGAGCAACATTGTGGTTGCTAGATTCCCCCCATTATCAAGTCCCTACCACATACCCATTACAGTCACTGTCCATCAGCATAGCAAGATGCTATAGAATCACTACTTGTCTTTGCTGTGCTATACTGCCTTCCCCATGCCCGCCCCCATAACCCCCTACATTATGTGTGCTAATCATAATGCCCCTTTTTTCCCTTATCCCTTGCTTCCCACCCATCCTCCCCAGTCCCTTTCCCTTTGGTAACTGCTATTCCATTCTTGGGTTGTGTGATTCAGTTTTTTCTTTGTTCTTGTACTCCACATATGAGTGAAATCACTTGAATCTTGTCTTTCTCTGCCTGGCTTATTTTACTAAGCATAATACCCTCTAGCTCCATCCATGTTGTTGCAAATGGTAGGATTTGTTTTCTTCTTATGGCTGAATAATATTCCATTGTATATATGTAGCACATCTTCTTTATCCATTCATCTACTGATGGACACTTAGCTCCATCCTCCTTGGCTTCCATATCTTGGCTATTGTAAATAGTGCTGCAATAAACATAGGGGTACATATGTCTTTTTTAGTCTCCTATTCTGTTTTCTTAGGATAAGTTCCTAAGAGTAGAATTCCTGGGTCAAGTGGTATTTCTATTTTGACTTTTTTGAGGAACCTCCATACTGCTTTCCACAATGGTAGAACTAATTTACATTTCCTCCAGCAGTGTTAGGAGGGTTCCTATTTCTCCACATCCTCACCAGCATGTGTTGTTGTTTGTCTTTTGGATGGTGGCCATCCTAACTGGTGTGAGGTGATATCTCATTGTGGTTTTAATTTGCATTTCTCTGATGATAAGCGATGTGGAGCATCTTTTCATGTGTCTGTTGGCCATCTGAATTTCTTCTTTGGAGAACTGTCTGTTCAGATCCTCTGCCCATTTTTTAATCAGGTTCTTTGCCTTTTGGTTGTTGAGGTGCATGAGCTCTTTATATTTTGGATGTCAACCCCTTATGGGATATGTCATTTATGAATATATTCTCCCATACTGCAGGATGCCTTTTTGTTCTATTGATGGTATCCTTTGCTGTACAGAAGTTTTACAGCTTGATATAGTCCCACTTGTTCATTTTTGCTTTTGTTTCCCTTGCCCGGGGAGATATGTCCATGAAGAGGTTGTTCATGTTTATGTCCAAGAGATCTTTGCCTATGTATTTCCTAAGAGTTTTATGGTTTCATGACTTACATTCAGGCCTTTGATCCATTTCGAGTTTACTTTTGTGTATAGGGTTACACAATGATCCAGTTTCATTCTCTTACATGTAGCTGTCCAGTTTTGCCAACACCAGCTGTTGAAGAGGCTGTCATTTCCCCATTGTATATCCATGGCTCCTTTATCATATATTAATGACCATGTATGTTTGGGTTAATATCTAGACTCTCTATTCTGTTTCACTGGTCTGTGGGTCTGTTCTTGTGCCAGTACCAAATTGTCTTGATTACTATGGCTTTGTAGTGGAGCTTGAAGTTGGGAAGCAAGATACCCCCTGCTTTATTCTTCCTTCACAGGATTTCTTTGGCTATTCAGGGTCTTTTGTGACTCCATATGAATTTTAGAATATTTGTTCCAGTTTGTTGAAGAATGCTACTTATTTGACATTTTAAGCAATGACTTTTCTTGATGAGTATAAGGTTGTCTTTGAGGACAATCACTATCACTACACCTAAGGACGTTTTGCCTTTACATGTGTCTTGCCAATGGGTTTTAGCCCTGGGCAAGTTCACTATGGATTCACTGAAACCAAGGAATGACAATGGAATGTTACTGGGGTGAAAGGGTTTATTATCCAGTTTGCTGTCCCAGCACTAGAGCGCTGGAATCACATCTGCATCTAACAGTCTGCAGATCTGTAATCCTCCTTTGTCTCTGCCTCTACCCAGAGCACTGGACAGAGCTCTTTATATAATGACTTGATCAATAATAGCTCATTACCTATGAGTATGGAAACAGTAGCCTAGAAGCAGGCCAGTTACATCATCAAGTAGTTTAGGTTCAGGTGAGGATCCTGGCCATAGGAACCTTCACTTTATCCACACATGGAATACCCCAAGACTAATCCAAGTTTTTAATTTTAGCATCAGTTTTTCATAGTATTTCCAACTCCTTCCTTCTGTCAAGCTACCAGCAGTCCTAATCTCTTCTTGTAATTGCCTTCTTTTAATGTTCCCTGGTCTGAGCAAACAAATGGCCTTGTTGGAAAAGTGGGGGGGAGGAAAGCTAAATATATCAGCAAAGAGCACATGTTTTATTGTGTAGACTATGTTACACCTATTTTTCCGTCTCTGGTCTCTGTTTTACCAGCTTCTGGGTTCTCAACTACTTTCTAAAGAGATAGTGAAGCTAACAGAGAAGTGATTTCTAGATAGGATGCAGTCATAATGATTTCCTAAACTGCTTAAGAAGAAAATTTATCAAAGATTGAATTTAGGACAAACTAATCAAAAGCCCAAATTCAGTGTGGCCCCAAGTAGACCTTTCAAGAGCTCTCAAACTGTGGTAACTATTCTTATCACACAAGGAACAACATTCTACACTTGCTCTTCCAAGGGTGGTCAGCAGACTAGCAGCACTGGCATCAGCTGGGTGCTTGGAAGACCTCTAACAAGATGAGTCTGAGGCCCCACCCTGACCTCTTAGAGCAGAAGCTGTTCTTTACAAGCCCCCCAGGTGAATTTCGTGCATATGAAAGTTTGAGAAATACTGATGAACAGCACACTTCAATTTATTCATATACCCCAGTCCCGTGCTCTTAAAGGTTATTCCCGCAGAAACATTTCTCTCTCTGTCTCTCACTGGGAGCAGGTTGTAAATCATTTTCATGGAAATCACGCTCCTTTTAAAATGAACAAAAGTGGAGAATTCCCTCTTCTCCATGGTTGTTCTTCACTGGTTCAGCAGCTTCCTGAGGCACTTGTTTCAGATCTGAAATTTATTAATTCCTTTGGAAACAAAAGCTGATAGTTCCAAATTGCTGCTTCTCCCTTTGATTACAATATGTATGATGTTATGCATAGAGATTAGGGGTAGGTGAGATAGGGAGATGAAAAACTCAAAACCTTGTATAGTGTCTGTCACCAATTGAGAACTTGGTGACTACTGTCATTCTGATGTCTTAAAAGCATATTACTCTTTGGCATTTAATAAAGTTTTTTGAAGTTATGATAACCAATTATAATATGATTAAAAACATGCATATATGTGCCACCATCATCATAAGAATAGAGGTGTAATCATACTTTTTAATCTCTTACTTAAAACTCACTTGAAAATGGATTTGGAAACCAAGGTTGAAAAGAAAGTATCTAGGTGACTAATCAAGTTTTTCATTTTCATTCAATTTTTGCATTCATGCTAACAAATAATTATCAAGAGCTTTAAAAGTGTAAGGCAGTGTGATAGGTTGCAAAGATGAATCTTAATAGTTCCTAGAATCAGATTGGTTAAAAAAAAGCTGATTAGAAAATAATAGATGTATGGAAATATAATCAAAGAAGAAATTGCTATGTGCTGTAAGAGTTTATCAGTTAAGCTATTTCAGGTGCAAGAAACTGACTGGATAATATAAGCAAAAAAAAGGTTTATTGGAAGGATATTATCAGGACAGGCTAGGTTATGGTGCTCTGAAAAAACATCCGCCGAATTGTGATTTCTAGGTCATTCTACTTATGCATGTGGGTCAGCAGAAGCTTTGCTCTGAACTTACTCAGTGTGCAGACCAACAGAGGCCCCACAATCTTGTAACCATGTCACCTGAAACACGAAGCCTCCTCAGTGGCCTTGCAGGGGTTTCTAGACTGGAGATCTGCACAGGGGCTTTTTACTGCCTCAGCCTGAAAGTGACATGTGTTGTTTCTACTCTGTTGTCATCAGTCAGAACGAGTCTCGTGGTCTGCCCTAACTGCAGAAGGCTGAGAATTGTAAGAGGACAAATGAAATAATGGCTCTATTACAAGGGAATTCAGAGACTCAAAGGAAAGTGGAAGAATCAGCTCTTGCCCTGAACAGGGATCAGAGCAGCCACAGAGCTGTCACCTGGCCAGCAGGAGCTAATGCAGGTACAGTCAGGCTGTCACCCACTGGCAGTTCTCTGTCACCTGTCTCAGAATTTGCACTGGAGGGAGAAAGCAACTGATTGCCCCAGTTAGGTTTTCCACCCACCCAGAATGGCAGGAAGTAGACAACTTGATTGACAATTCCACCAAAAGGGAGGCAGGATTATGCATCCCAACCTATTTGATGTGTTGTTACAACAGGAAGAGAGGGTGAATGCAGGTGGGCACAACCACATACCTGGCCCAAAGCTGGCCAAAATACCCAAGAATTCAGAGTTGACATATCAAGAAGGCATTATAGAAGAGGTAGCATTCAAGATGGGCTTTGAAGGCTGGGATAACTTTGACAAGGAGGAATGCTAATGTGGCCGAGAGGGCAATATAAGCAAGTGTGGGTACAGAAGAGCAGCACAAAGAGGTCACCTGCATGAAGAGCAGACTAGTTGAGTTTGACTAGAAGTGATTTGCAAGTTACTTTTTCACCCAACTTACCTGGCTTGTCTTTGCTCCACCTGGCATTAGCTCAGGGGGCATGACCTGGTGGGGGCTAATTGGAATGGCTCAGCCTCCACTGGGGCCTTGGACTTCTGTGCTGGCTGCAGTTGTCGTTCTCCTGAATGTGGTCTCCCCTGTGGCTAGCTTACACTTCCTCGTGGCCAGGGGTCTCATGCAGATGGATCACTTACTCAGGGGCTCGGAGCTCCTGAGGGAGCAGGAGTGGGATCTGTTAGGTCATCTTGGCCCACACTTGAACAGCATCAAGTCCTTTCCATTCAAGGAATTAAACTTTTTCACAGGGCCAGTGCACATTCAGAGTGGAAGGGGGCTGCCCAAGATCGTGAATCCTTAGAAACAGGGTTATTTGGGGCATCTGGGGAGACCAGCTGCCACAGAAGGTGGGCCTGCACTCAGGCTTCCTGCCCCGAGTTCCTGCATGAGGTATGTGGTGGGAAGTGGGTATTGTTGGAGGAAAGATATGTTGCGGGCTAGACTGCTTGGCCTAAAGAGTTTAAACTTCCCAAACATAAATGAAAATTATGGTAGTGGGGTCAGGGGTGGAGGTCTTTCTCTTCATGGGCCTCTTTCCAAATTTCTCGCATATGTCTTATTGGCCATAACTGAATCACATCAGTTATCAGACATAACTGCATATATCTTATTGGCCAGAACTGAATCCCCTGCTGCAAAGGAGCCTGGGAAAGTGAGAATCTTTTAGGGCAGACAGGATTGCTGGCTTCTGTCGATCATGATTTGCCTTCTAGGCATGGGCCATTGCAGCCTGAATGAGGTGGAAGGGAGGAAGGGGTATAGTAGTACTGGGTGGGCTACATTCAGAGGCTGCCACCAGCAATAAAAAGCAGAAAGATGTCACTGTATTTTAGATGTGAGGGAGTTAGGGTCTGGGCCAGGGCAGAGGCAGCGCAGAGAGGGAAACAAGCCAGGCACGAACACGGAAGTGGAGTGAACAGATCATGTCTGCCTTTCATGAACGCAAAGGGGAAAGAGAGACAGAGACAGAGAGAGAGATAGAGGGAAGGAAGTCAAAGATGATGACATCATTTCCAGTTTGCTTAATTGGATGGCAACATCATTAACTGAGGCTGAGAATGCGGAAGGAGAAGAATGGAGAAAGAACAACTTTGATCTTAGTCATTGGGGGCTTGAGGGGTCTGACAGACAGACTCCTAGCTAGGGGGGTTTGCACTGGAGATGTGGGTCGTCAAACACTAGGACATGGGAGGATGGTTTCTCTTGCTGTGGTTTCAGTTACCCATGGTCACCTGAGGTCCGGAAGCAGATGATCATCTTTCTGATGGATTAGCAGACGGTCAAGTAGCCTAATGCTATGTCACAATCACTACATCATTCACCTCACTTTCTCTCATCATCTAGGCACTTTAGCATCTCACATCATCTCAAGAGGAAGAGTGAGTATAATACAGTAAGATATTTTGAGAGAGAGACCACATTCACATAACTTCTTTTTCAGTACATTGTTATAATTGTTCTGTTTTATTAATTAGTTATTGTTATTAACCTCTTAATGTACCTAATTCATAAATTAAACTTTACCACAGGTATGTATACATAGGAAAAATATAGTAGATACAGGGTTTGGTACTACCTGCAATTTCAGATACACTGGAGATCTTGGAATATACCCCCGCCCACCCCCCATGTATAAGGGGGGGCAGCTACCATAGTCAAAACCATGCTATCAAATTATGTACAAAGACTGAAAGAATGAACACCTGAATACTCATAGAGGTTCTTTCTGGCAAGAGGGACTGGGCAGGGGGGAGTAGTTTCAGGGGAAATGTTCACTGTCTGTCTGTAATTATGCCTTATTGAAGCTTTGCTAAGGGGCATGCACCCAATAAGTGAAAAGGAAGTCTATAAGTGAGCTGAATAAGAATGAGAATGCCAAAGGGAAAAGAAGAAGGCATGGAATGACATCATTCAATTCCATTTAGAGGAGAATGACAAGAGAAAAGAGGTGATCAGAGAATTGGTGCCAAATCCTGTCCAACCACACAAGGGAACATTTTGTGAAGGACGAGTGGCTGCCGAGGCATAGACTGGAGGAGAATTTGAAAAAGGAGGACTTTGTGTTTAGCGAAGCCATCATTGTTAGCCTGAGAAACTGCAGCGAGATGAAATATGGCCGTATGTATATGATGGAGTTCAGGGCAGGTTGCTCCAGAATATGCCACTTCGGCATTTTTGTCTTTTTAATTAAAATTACTTAAGAAACAGCCAGTGCAAGAAGGACACTCCGACCCTCCTCGGTCCCTCCCTGCAAATGGAGAGTAGAAGGAAGGCACACTTATCGCCGGACAGGCGGAATTCAGAAGTGGGTTATGTGGGAGGAAAGATACACTGGGGACTAGGTTGCATAGCCTAAAGGCGTCTGTATGAACTAACTGCTAGGCTGGCTAATGAACCCACAAAAGAAGAAGGGGAAAGTTTTTCCTCCCCTACACACAGAATTTAGGGACATCAGGAGAGAATAGGGCAACTCGAGAAAGCCTTGGGGGAGAGAACTGTTATTTCTTGGCTTACAGGAGACCAATGGTATCCTTAAAATATATTATCCTATTACTCCTCACTTTTTAGCTTATTTTAGACCCTGCCATAGGAGCACCACAGCAAGAGGTGTTCAGATCACATGAATGTGTACAAGGTGCAGGCCAGTTATTCCTGCAACATCCTGCATCACCATGGGACCGGTAGTTGTTGTGGTAAAAATATGTTGTGCATATGTCTTTCCCACGAAATTTTTTCTAGCCACAAAATTCACCAGAAACAAGAGAAGCATAACCCCTGCCTCCTTTCTCAGCAACAGAAGAGACAAAGTCTCTGATATAAGAGAATGAATAACGTACTAAAACTAAGCTTGAAATACCAGCGAAACAAGGTTAGATGATATGTAATAGTTTCTTTACCAGCAAACAGCAGACTGAACCCAATGTTACAGTTTAGATTATGGGATGCCCCAGATTAAATGAGCAAGGCTGTGTGATAAGACTGAGCAAAACCAAAGCCTAAGGAATCCGGTTTATTCACTTGTGATACCACTTTCCCTCCTCTCTTTGGCAACGTGATCATTCACTGTCCCACAGACACACTGCAAAATGGCCATGAGGCCAGTGCACATACATGGGGACCAAGAGGCATTACCCACCTGTGACCTCCACTGGCAGCCAGTTTATGCTAATGTGAATCTCGGGGGAGAGTACAGGCCAGGGAGGGGGTGCTCATGGAAAGCCCCAGGAGTTCAGGATTTCCATCCTGGTACTGCCACTTTCTTTCAACTGTCCTGAGTATAAATTTCTGTAATAATATAGTCAGTGGAATACTTTCAGCTGCTAATACCAAACACCCAACTGAAAGTGGCCTTCATAATAAGGATATTTTAGATGTGATTTAACAAAGTTTCTAAGGTCAAGGTTCCAGAGTTGGGACGGCAACTGTCAACAATGTCATAAAGGCCCCTGATCCTTCTTCCATCTTTCTGCTGTGACATCTTCAACATGGGGACTTTTATCCTCAGCTCCGCCCACATCTTGGTTATAAGATGGCTGCTACAACTCCAAGCATCCCTTCTCTCCATGACAATGCCCAAAGTCTCTCTCGCTCTGTTTGTTTGTTTGTTTTTTCTCATCAGAAAGCAAAATCCTTCCCAGAAGTCTCTTTCACACTTCCATTCAAGTCCTGTTGCCCAAGATTGGGTCACACGCCCATGCCCCAGCTGTAAGGAGGGCTGGGAAGGTGAGTACTTTACATTTTCAGCCTCTATAGTGGAAAAAGAAGCTGGCAATGACTGTTGGATAAGCAATCAAACATCTACTGAAACTAACAATAATGAGAATAAAAAGTAATAATAGCGGCTATTATTAATTAAGCAATTAGTACATCATCAGGCACTGTTCTAAGGGATTAACATGCATTATCTTGATTCATATCAACCACAAAACTGTGAGACTGGTATTTCAACCACACTGTTGTATTCATCTCAACTACACTACTTTAAGACTGGTATAAAATGGCTGTCCCCATTTCATAGGCAAGAAAACTGAGGCTCAGAGAAATTAAAAAACTTGCCACAGTCACATAATTAGAAAACCTACTCTTGTCCTTTCGAAGACCGGGGTCAGTGAAACAGTCCTGGACCTCAAAAGCCTCACAGTTCAGAGGAGCACCCAGGCTGGGAAATAAGTCACGGCAACATGGTGAGATAAGTGCTAATTGGTGTGTAACAGGGTGTGAGTTAGTCAGAAATTGCCTGGCATCAAAATCCTTTGCCTTTTCCTAGACAAACAAGACCAGCCTCCATTGCCAGGGAAACCTCCCAGGGAAGAAGGGGACAGAGAGAAGGGCTTGGGTGAGATGGCAAAAGCAGGGCCCTTAGGACAGGGAGAGTTCCCCAAACCAGGAGAGGCAGTGGGGGCATCTGAGGGTTGTGAGACAATGTTGTGTCATCTTGCAGTGGCCAGGGAGGTGATGGCCCCCAGTGGGAATGACTGCATGATGCTCTGAAGGGATGCTGCCCCCAAGCACTGCCAGGACTGCTGGCAAGGACCAAACTGAAGGTCATGGCCCACCTATAACTGTCAAGGCGCAACAAGGACACCCGCCTTCCAGGGGCAGGCAGAATTGAACAAGAGCTTCTCGGTGGCGCTTTTTGCAGATCAGAGCCCAGAGCATTCACAGTAAGTAGCTGCATTGCATACAATACCTCCACCCAAAGACTCACTCTGGAGGCAGAGAGAGACTCTGGCAAGCACAGTATTTTTGTAATTTATTGTACTCTGGGGCATGAAGTCTTGGCATCACACTTAATTTTATTTGGAACAACAAATTGTTACAGCATTTCATACATCCAGAGAGAAAGCTAGCCTGGCTTTATAGCTGCATGCAAAGATAGGTGGAAATGCAGAAAACAAATTACTGCCTCTGCCATAAGGAGAAGGAATCCAGGGAAGTCTCCATAGATGAGGTGCAGCTTAAACAGGTACTGAAGGATGAATAGGAGTTCACCAGGGGACAAGAGAGGATAAAAGTCTCTGCAAAGGCAAAAAGGTATGAAATATATTGCTTCTTCTCAGAACCCTGAGTGTTCTGAGCATTGGATAAATGGCACAGAGGTCAGGAGATGAAGCTAATAAAGAAGTCAGTAGGGCTTGTCTCGAGCTCCAAGACCACAGGTAGGTAAGACCAGCTCTTAAAAGTGCAGCAGTGAATCTGAATGAGAGGTTTCCAAACTTGGACTTTAAAACAACAGAACATCTTCTTGTTCATGAACACTTTTATAAGTTGAAATTAACTGTACCTTCAATGTATAAATCAGATATAATAGGGATAAATTTTTCCTTGACCGCAATTGTCTTGAATGCTAGAAACATGATTTTAGTAATAAATTAAATTAAGCCTGACCCTGTGTGTCCCGTGGCAAAGCTCGGAGGAAGGCTAACTTCTGCCTTAATGGGAGAACCCTCTCCCATCCAGAGTCGAGTGATCAAAGGTCTGATCCAGTCCAGATGGCTGAGAGCTCTCAGTTTTCTTCCACACAGATGACTTCCAGAAAGTTCACTGCCTTCTGCTATTGCCCCAAGCTGGCTCCCTGCTAAAGGACACAGGATTTGTTCCTCCAGCTTCCCTGGAGACACGAGACAGCCATTCCCCCATAAAGTGGGCACAGGCCCCAGCTATGCCCAGAACCCTCCAGCCCTGGACCCAGAGTGAGGAATCTTTCCAGCTTAGCCCACTTTTGGAGGCCTCAAACTCCCCAGGCTCTCTCAGGTTAAAGTCAAATGCCTTAACCTGTTGTAAAGCAGTGTTCTCCAAACTGAAGGTCATGGCCCATCCATAAGTTGTAAGATCAATTTAATTATTATATGTATTATTTAATATTATTTAAGATTTGAAGGGTAAAATGACACATTATTTTTTACTTAATTGTTTAGATTGTTAATACATTCATTTATTTTTATCAACCACCTAACATCTTTTAAATGTTTTTGTCAGACATCTGGTTATGAACATGTTCAAGCATACCAAAATGCTGAAAGAATTATATGGTGAGTATCCACATTTCCACCATCTAGATTCTACCATTACTGTATATTAAAAAATTTTTTTAGATTAAGACATAATTTACATACAGTAAATTCACCCATTTCAGTATACAATTCTATGAGTTTTGATAAATACAGTTGAGTAGCCACCACCACAGTCATGAGACAATATAGTTCCTTTAACCCAAAAATTCTCCCCTGCCCCTTTGCAGTGACCTTCTCCCCACCCCTGGTCTGTTTTCTTTCTTTATAGTTTATCATATAAACAGAGTCATACATTATGCAGCACTCCGAGTCTGGCTTCTTTCATAATGCCTAATGCATAAGAGGCTTTTCCATAATTTTATGTGTATCAGAAGATTGTTCCTTTTTATTGCCAAATAGTATTCCCACGGTGTGGCTGTACTAAGGTTTGTTTACACATTCACCAGCTGAGGTGCATCTGTGTTGTTTCCATGTTTTGGCAAATACAAATGTCACTTCAAACATTTTGCTGGGGGGTTTTTGTGTGAACCTACGTTTTCATTTCTCTAGGGTATATACCTAGGAGTAGGAAAGTGGGTTGTACAGGAAAGCATGTTTTATATCTAAGAAACTGCCAAACTATTTTCCAAATGACTCTATCATTTGCATTCCCAACAGCAATGTAGGAGTACTCCAGTCGTTTCAATTTTCACCTTCACTTGTTATTGTCATTTCGTTTTAAAAATTTGACCCATTCTAGTATACGTGTTGAGGTATTTCACTGTGGTTTTAATTTGTATTTCCCTAATGACTAATAATGTTGAACATCTTTTCATGTGCTTATCTACTATATGTTTATATTTATTGGTGAAATATCCGTTCAAGTCTTTTGCCCATTTTTAAAAATTGAGCTATTTTCTTATTGAGTTCTGAGAGTTCTTTATATATTATGGATGTAAATTCTTTGTTGGATATGTAGTTTTCACATATTTTCTCCCAGTATGTGACTTGTCTTCTTATTCTCTTAGTAGTGTCTTTTAAAGAGCAGAAGTGTTTAGTTTTGGTGAAGTGCAATTGATCAATTTTTTCATTTCTGTCTGTTATAATCTATAGATGTTCTATTAATCTACTGTATTCCATTATAATCTATTATATACATTTATTTTAACATTTTAGGCAGCTTTATTGAAATATAATCCATAAACCATCAATTCACCTATTTAAAGTGTACACTTCAGTTGCTGTAGTATATTCACAGATTTGTGCAACTTTCACCACAATCAACTTTAAAACGTTTTCATCACCCCTTACCACCAGTCTCCTACTCTCTTGTTACCACCTCCAGTCCTGAGCAAACACTAATCTACTTTCTGTCTCTATAGATCTGCCTATTTTGGGCATTTCCTATAAATAGAATGACACACCATTGTAATCATTTGCAACTGGCTTCTTTCACTTAATGTTTTCAAGTTTCATCCATGTTGTAGCATGTATCAGTACTTCATTTCTTTTTATTTCCAAATTATATTCCCTTGAATGGATATGCTGTGTTTTATTTATCCACTATCAGTTGATGGATATTTGGGTCAATTCCACCTTTTGGCTATTATGAATAAATACGAATAATGCTCCTTTGAACATTTGTGTACAACCTTTTATCTGAACACATGTTGTCATTTTTCTTGGCCGTACACCTAGGAGTGGAATTGCTGGATGAAAAACTGCCAGACTGTTTTCCAAAGTAAGCCACACCATTTTACATCCCCACCAGCAGTGTATAAGGGTTCTAATTTCTCTATATACTCACCTACACTTGCTATTGTCTTTCTTTTTGATAACAGCCATCCTAGTGAGTATGCAGTGGTATA
The DNA here is from genome assembly GCF_040802235.1 of Manis javanica. Lineage (NCBI taxonomy): Eukaryota > Metazoa > Chordata > Mammalia > Pholidota > Manidae > Manis > Manis javanica. Next base: position 47,580,871 of record NC_133165.1, on the reverse strand, counting down.
TAATTGTAGTTTTGATTTGCATGTCCCTGATGAGCATCTTTTCATGTGCTCTTTGACACTCAGTATCTTCTTTAGAAAAATGTCTATTCAGGTCTTTCACCCATTTTTTAAATTGGGTCGTTTGTATTATTATTATTGAATTGTAATCATTATTGATATATTCTATATACAAGTCTTTCATCAGATATATGGTTGGCAAAAGTTTCTTCAATTCTGTGGATTGTTTTTCACTTTCTTGATAGTGTCCTTTAAAACACAACATCTTTTAAATGTCAGATTTACTTATTTTTTTCTTTTGTTGATTGTGCTTTTTTGTGTCATAGCTAGGAAACGATTTTCTAATCCAAGGTCAGGAAGATTTGCATCTATGTTTTCTTCTAAGAGTTTTAGAGTTTAACCCTGATGTTTAGGTCCTTGATCCATTTTGAGTTAATTTTTGTATGTGATGTATGTGAAGTAAGGATCCAGCTTCATTCTTTTGTATGTGGGTACCTAGTTATCCCAGCACGGCTTACTGAAAGGCTAGTCCTTCCTCATTGAACTGTCTTGACATGCATTGTCATTTTATTACATTTGTTTTATCACATATCTGTCAATCTTTCATCCCTCTATATAGCCATCAATCTATCTTACTATTTCATTCATTTCAAAAGGTGAGTTGCAGACACCAGAATACCCCCTCCTAGCACTTCAGCATGCATATCATCAACTATAGTTCAATATTTGTCCATGTTTTTTTCTTTTTCATGCAAAATTTACATACAACGCAATGCACAAATGCATTCATCTGTGCAATGCAAATCCCTTATCAAGATAGAGAACATCAACACCACCCCAGAAAGTTCCCTCACACACATTTATTTTTATGTATTTGTTTTTGACAAATGCATGTGCCCATGTAACCACTACCCTAAGTTAAGACACAGAACATTTCCCATATCCTAAGAAAGTTCTCCTTTACTTCTTTGCAGTTAGTCTCATGCCACCCCATCCACACCCCCAGCAGCTACTGGTCTCATTTATATGAGAGAATAGTTTTGCCTGTTATAGAATTTCGTATCAGTGAACTCATATAATGTGTACTGTCTTGTGATCAGCTTGTTTCACCCCTGATCAACACTGTAAAAACAAAATAGAACAGAATAGAAAATATCAGGATGAATGGCATGCTACAGATTGAAATATTGCTTTGTTGATTTTTGATTCAGGCAATGGTCCTGGATCAGAACACTGCATTTCTCTTCTTTCAGCTTATCTTGTCACTCTACCTGCCCCTTCAGCTTCCCTGATCTCATATCAGTTACCCCAGTGGTTGGTCTCACCTTTGTATTTTTGCAAATTCTTTTCCTTTCCTTGGGTCACTCACCCCACCTTTTCCCACTCACCCTCAAACTGGAAAACTCCTACTCATCCATCAGATGCTCACTTGGTTGACCCTTTCTCTGGAAAACTTTGTTCCCATGCTTCTCTCTCAGAACTGGTACCATGTTGTACCCTAATTATTTGGTCACTCTTTGCTCCAAATGACCACAGACTCCTTAGGGACCATGTCTTATTCATCTTTGCAGTCCCTGGATGCTGGAATGTGATGACACATAATAGGTATCAATAAATACTCATTGAATGAATGAATGAAACCCAGAGTTCTGGGTGACAAGGTTTTAAATAAACCATCCTGGTTCTTTCCCATGGTCCCAATCCTGCTCATTTTATTGTCCTACATATCTGTGATTTCTTAGCCACCATGTTTTATAACCCCCTTTAATTGCCCTGAGACCTTAGCCTTTCAAACTGTCCTCTCTCCACATCCAATAAACCAACCACCTCATCACTGTTATGTGCTCCTAGATGTGTTGAGGCAAGCAGCTGTCATTATGAGGAAGACATTATATCGTCTTCATGACTTTTGTCCTAAAACCCTCCCCTGTCTTTTCAAGGTGATATTAATTCTGTGACCATGGATATGGGAGAAAGTGTGTGTGGCATGTGTGCACATGTACATGGAAATATGTCTCACAGTGTCACCAGTGACTGCCACTGAGATTTCATGTGATTTTCATGTAATTTTTTATATTTTTGGTATGGTTTCAACTTTCTAAGTGGTAATTGCATCAGTTACCTACTGCTTTGGTTGCTGCCCAAAGCCCTCAGTGGCCTGCATTTATTGCGTACATTGCAGAGGGCGGACAGGTGGCTCTGCTGATCTTGTTTAGGTTCTTTCATGTCTGGAATAAGCTGGCTGTTAGCTGATCTAGGCTGGCCTCAGCTGGGACAGCTTAGGTGACTCTGCTCCACGTCATCTCCTACCCTGTGAGTGAGCCTGGCCTGGAGATATTCTTACAGCAATGGCAGATATGCAAATAAGTTCATTCATGGAAGTGAATTTCAAGGTTCTGTCTCATCACATCTGCTAACCCATTGGCCAAAACAAGTCACGTGGTTGAGCTCAGGTTCCCAGTTAGAGACTTTTTAAAATTTTTTGTATTGAAGTATAGTTGATATATAATATTATATTGGTTTCAAGTATGCAACATAGTGATTTAACAGTTATATATATTATTATTAAATTCTCACCCCAACTAGTGTAGTTACTAGCTGTCAACATAGAAAGATGTTCTAGAACTATTGACTATATTTTCTATGCTGTACCTTCATCCTCATGACTATATTACAATTAAGATTTTGTGCCTCTTTATCCCCTTCACCTATTTAACCCCCCATCTCAATCCCTCCCCGACAGTAACCACCAGTCACTTCTCAGTGTCTGTGAGTCTACTGCTGTTTTGTTCATTTTATTTTCTTTTTCAGATTGCACATATAAGTGAAATCATTTGTCTTTCTCTGCCTGGCTTATTTCACTTAGCATAATATTCCATTGTGTATAAGTACCACATCTTTATCCATTCATCTACTGATGGACACTTAGGTTGCTTCCATATCTTAGCTATTGTAAATAATGGTGCAATAAACATAGGGGTGAATATATCTTTTTGAATCAGAGATTTTGTTTTCTTCAGGTAAATTCCTAGAGGTGGAGTTGCTGAGTCTTAGAGACACTTTTAAGTTACACAGCAAGGAGTGTGGATAGAGAGAGGGGTAAAGAATTGGGGCCATCATTGCAATCTCCTACAATCATATTCCATCTCTATATTCAGAAAAAGCAGTAAAGTTGGTTTCAAGCAAAGTGGCTGCCAGAACTCCAGACCTACATTCTCCGGATGGTATGAGTGAGACACCTGTGGAAAGGATAGGTGGCTCTATTTTAGCAGCCCCAGAAAAATCTGAGTCTCATTGGTTTTGCTGGGTTACATGCCCATCTCGACTAAACCACTAAGGCTGAGGGACCACAGTGTTCTCACTGGCTACTTCTGAATCACCTACGTATTTTCAAGCTGGGTAGATTTTTGATCAATTCTACCTGATTTTTATGGACTGAGAGCTGGAGAAGGTGGTTCATCAGAGGAATATCAGAGATCCTTTAGGAGGCGGCTGGTTTAGATTAGATGGATTACAAGTCCCTGAGACAAGGACCGGAGCAGAGCTTCTTTGCTGGAGAGGAGAGCCCAGAAGGTGTTGTGAGAGTGGGGAAGTGGTTGGGGGGAAGGGAGCCAGTACAAGAGCATCCATGAGCAGATTACCACTGGGAGCCCAGGACTCAATCTCCCGGGACCCCTGGGAGACTGTGAATAATGTGCCTTAAAGAGAGAGAGGAAACTGGGGAATTTGTCTGCCAATTCCAATCATCATTGGCTGAGCCCTGCCCTTGTAGGCACTGACTCTCTGGCACCTCTGTCTGTCCTCTGCACAGGTTAAATTGGCTTCTGTGGCCAGAGAATGCCCTCAGCCAGAATCATCGGTGATTGCAGCTCTAAATTGGGACTGGTAAGTGTGAGGGAATATGGGTGGGGCTTCGACAGTATCTACTATAGTGGGGAAGAGCAGGTCACAATGCTAAAAACAACTGTTAGGACATTGGCTCATTTTGGTCTGGGTTCTGCCCGCAGGCAAAGAAGCCTATAGGTGCAGCCTCCAGACAGAATCCCAGAAAACAAGTATAGCAGAATGGTTAAGGGTACCAGGCTGTGGAGTAGTGGAGGTGGGTGGGGTAAATTTGCCTAGCAAGGGGATTTTACAACTTGCTAGCTATGGAACTTTGGGAAAGTTACTTAATCTCTCTTTGAACCTCAATTTCCCCATCTGTAAAATGGGAATATACAGGGCTGTTTGAAGATTAAATGATACACTTGATTATATGGCACTGGGAACATGGTAAGTTTCTAAGAAATGAGAGCAACCGGGCTAAGTCCAGCTTGGAGGAATGCCATTTCCCAAGAGGTTTGTCTGAGTGTCTTCAGACAAGGAGAAGAGAGAAGACCCAGCCAGAGGTAAGCTGAGTTACAGACTGAAGACATGATGGCACTAAAGGACCAGCAAAGACAAACGGCACTGACTGTGTCCAATGCTATGAAAAGACCCAAGAATCAAGCCCAGAACCAAGAGGCCATGCCATTTAGGAAACAGCACCTCTAGGAATGCAGGGCACATATTGGCTTGTCCTTGTTCTCAGAATCCGGGACTATACTGCCTCCTTGCACAGCAGCCAAAGGGCAGGAGTGGGGTGCCGCCCTGCTGACAACTTGGCCACAGCGTATTCCGACTCCTGTCCGCTAGAGACTAAGCAGTACAAATATTTCCTCACCACAGGGTGAGCACCTAGCTCAGCACTACGAGAGTTAAGACTGAAAATCCAGCAAACTGGCTTGAGGAAATAACTAAAACGTCCAGGATAAGACCTGGTTGGCTTCATACTTGGCTGGATCCAGGAGCTCAGACAGTGACATTGGGACCTAGTTTCATTCTGTCTTTCCCCATCTCTTGACTCCTTCCTGCGTGTTTCCATTACAGAAAGGCCCTCTCCTGGTGGTCATAAGACACCACTCCACAGCAACGAAGTTAAAATCCTACACCTTCCACGCTCAAATCCAGCGTCATCCCAGCAGTCCCACAAAGAGTCTTGAGGTTCACCCTGATGGGACTGGCTTAGGGCACTGGCCTCATGCTTGCCCCTGACTGAGCTCTGTGGCCCCGTGGCCCTTGGACTGAGTGCAGAATGACAGGCCTGAGCCACACACTCCAGTCCCAGGCTGGGCAGGGAGTCCCGTGTATGAATGTGGATGGAGAGCTGGCAGGAGGAGAGTGGGGGCAGATCCCCAGAGGCAAAATGAGGCTGTTGCCCGATCACAGGGCAAACGAGTGTGGGAAACAAGCCACCCACATCCACTACAAACGTATTCAGAGTTTCAGCATCTTCAACGAACAAGCTGAAGAGACAGAGACCTGTCAGCTGACAGGTAGCAGTCCTGCCAACATGTGAGGCTGCTCTGGAAACACAGAAAACCTCATGAAAAACGTCCAGTGTGGAGCCCCACGAGGCTGAGGGATGGCTCCCATGCTCCATTGCTGCCTGAGGGCTAAGCAACTCCCTGGCACTTCCTGCTGGGCAGTGGCAGGTGACTCCCTCAACTTCTCTTGGTCTCAGCCCCCTTGACACCCACTGGCCAGGCTCTCCGTGGGTGCTAGGGACACACGACAGTTGTTCATGGCTGTATTCCAGGGCCTCACACAGTGCCTGGAACACAGTAGGTACTCTATAAATATTAGTTTAAGGAATAAACTAAGGAATAAGACAGACTTACAGCCCTCAAATTGTTCGCTAATAAAGAAAAAATTGTCATTGTCACCATGTGCCCGTGGCACACTGGGGAGGGGGCCTCTGCTGGGAAGTCCACAAATTCTCTGTTGAGGAGGTGCCAGGTCTTCCTGGAAGAGGGTGGTTCTGAAGCCTGAGGAAAAGTGGCGCCTGGGAGCAATGTCAACAACCGCACAGAGCTGGAGGAGAGGAAACTCATATTAGTAATCACTTTCTAGGGGTCGGAAATTTTATACTCTTGGACAGGATTAGAATTTATCCACAGTGAACCAGAAGGACGCTGTCCCTGGACAAGGCGAGGACCCTTCTGCCTCTTGGTCGCGCCTCCCCTGGGCATCAGCTCTCACCTGGATTGGTGTGATACCCCTCAGCCAGGCACCAGCTGTGATCCCTCAGGCTCGCCATCCACAGTTTCCCAGAGGCACTGTTCTGAGACCCCTCAGGCATTGGTTTAGAATTCTGCACTGGTCCCATCTCCTGGGCTAGTGTTCAAGATCTTTTGTAGTACAGCCCAAGCCGCACTGCTTGCTCCACCCCGGCCCTCCCTGAGATATCCTTGTACACCTTCAACTCCTGCTCGCATCGCTCTGTTGGCCCTGATTCCTGTCTTCCCTTCTGCATCCATCCGGATGCCACTCTATCTTCAACTGCAATCCTCCTTTTTCAGAGATGCCCTCAGTACCCCTTTCAGAGGCCTTCCTCCTTGGGACGCCCCACGCTTTCTGTTTGTATAATTTTATCCTCCATCAGTGTTCAATTTGACCACCATTTCTTGAGCCCACATGCCTCTGAGCTACAGATCAGCCTCAGGGAAAGAGAAATGACATGCATAACTCTGGGGACTCCACCTCTGGGGAGAGACCTATGGTCAAGCCACATATTATGGGTCAGAAGCTCGTTTCCTGTAATGCCATAGTTCTAGCACAGGGGTCATTTCACCTCCCTGAGCAAGGGAGCATTTGGCATGGCTGCAGACATTGTGACAGTCACAGCTGGGAGGATGCTTCTGCAATCTAGTATGTAGAGGCCAAGGATGTTGCTAACTATTCTAAAATATACAGGACAGCCTCAAAGCTAAGTTTCATCCAGCTCAAAATGTCAGCCATCATGCCGAGGTTGAGAAACTGGCTTAACCTTTAAGCACTGGGAAACTATGGAGGGATTCTTAACCATGAGAAAGCGATTCAACTTTGTAAACTGCCAGATTCCGATCTGCTCCACATCGCCTGCATACAACTCTGTTATGAATTTAATGTTTCATATGCTTATGTAGCTTCAACATTTGCCAGTGTTTATGTATCAACAGAATTATATTATTTTGTTATCCTTAAAACTTGATATAAATGGGATTATGTATCCTTCTTCAATTTATTTTAATTTTCACTAAACATTTCTAGATTTATACATGCTGATGTATTTTCCAATGACATATTCTATATCATTACAAGTCAAGTGTTTTTAAATGCTTTGATACACATTGAAGATTTCTTGTTTGTTTGTTTGTTTGTTTGTTTTTGAGAGGGCATCTCTCATATTTATTGATCAAATGGTTTTTAACAACAATAAAATTCAGTATAGGGGGGTCAACGCTCAATGTACAATCATTAATCCATCTCAAGCCTAATTCTCGTCAGTCTCCAATCTTCTGAAGCATAACGAACAAGTTCTTACATGGTGAACGAATTCTTACATAGTGAATAAATTCTTACATGGTGAACAGTACAAGGGCAGTCATCACAGAAACTTTCGGTTTTGATCATGCAATATGACCTATAAACAATCAGGTCAAATATGAATATTCGTTTGATTTTTGTACTTGATTTATATGTTGATCCCACATTTCTCCTATTATTATTATTATTTTTATTTTTAATAAAATGCTCAACTTTGTAAACTGACATCCAAGTCAGTGGTAGCCTGCAGTGAGGCAGCCCTGGAGACTGGTGTAATTCAGGTCTTTCGTTCCCTTTCTCCCAGGAAATCAGTGAGTCTCTTGTTCTTCAGAAACACTAAGCCCTGTGTACATTCCTGCCAGATGGCAAATCATACATATTGTAACAAAGTGAGCATGTAGCGTCTGTTAGGTTCCTGGGAGAAGTTTCTTTTTCTCCATAAAATGTGTACACTTTTTCAGCACTCACTGGTTTTATGGGATCTTGAGCAAGTTACTTACCTGATCTGTGTCTGTTTCCTGATCTATAAAAGAGGAACTAATAATAGTGCCTATTCCTAGAGTTTTTGTAAGGATTAATTAATACATGACAACAGCCTACAAAAGCGTCTGGCACATAGTGTCACACTGCAATGTGAGTGTTATCCCTTATCATTCCATCATTACCACGATCACCTTCAAAATGTTGCCATCCTCCTCCTCCTCCTCCCCACCACCATTAATAGCATCCTCCCCACAACCATCAGCAACATCCCCCCCGTCATTGGCAGCAGCACCATCCATCCCCCCACCACCATCAGCATCCTCCCCACCAAAACCATCATTATCCTCCCCACCACCACCATCATCTTCCCCAACACCAAGATCATTACCCTCCCCAGCACCATCATCATCCATCCCACCACTATCATCAACATCTTCCCCACCATCATTATCCTCCCCAGCACCACCATCCTCCCCCCACCATCATCATCCTCCCCACCACCACCACCATCCTCACCCCCACCATCCTCCCCACCACCACCATCATCCTCCCCCCCACCATCATCATCCTCCCCCCACCATCATCATCCTCCCCACCACCACCACCATCTTCCCCACCACCACCATCCTCCCCCCACCATCCTCATCCTCCCCACCACCACCACCATCCTCCTCCCCCCACCATCATCATCCTCCCCACCACCACCATCCTCCCCCCACCATCATCATCCTCCCCACCACCACCACCATCCTCCCCAACCACCAATAATATCATTCTCCCCAAAACAATCATTATCATCCCCCCCCACTATCATCCTCCCCACCACAATTATCCTATCTACCACCATCAACATCCTCACCACCACCATCATCAGCATTCTACCCAACACTACCTTCATCATCCTTCTCACCACCATATTCAACATCCATCCCAACGCCACAATCATCAGCATCCTCCCCACCCGACCATGATCATACTCCCGACCACCACTATCATTATCCTTCCCACCACCACAATCATCCTCCCCACCACCATCATCAACATCCTCCCCAAGCAGGCCATCATTAAACTCCACAGCACTATCATCAGCACCTACCCCACCACCACCATCCTCCCCAACACCACCATAATCATCCCCCCGACAACCATCATTATAATGCCAAACACCACCATCATTCCCCCAACAACCAGCATCATTATCCTCCCCACCCCATTATCCTCCCCACCAGCACAATCATCATCCTCCTCTCACCACCACCATCTTGTCCTACCTACTATCATCATCATCCTCCCCACCATCACCACCATCATCCTCCCCACCACCATCATCAGCATCCTCCCGACCACCTCCCTCATCATCCTCCCCACCACCACCACCATCCTCCTCCCCCCCACCATCCTCATCCTCCCCACCACCACCCTCCTCCCCCTCCCCCCCCCCATCATCAGCATCCTCCCTGCCATCACCACCATCATCTTCCTGACGACCAACTTTATCCACCCCAACAACCCTATCATCTTGCCCACCACCACCATGATCATCCTCCCAACACCACCATCTTTATCCTCCCCACCACTGTCATTATCATGCCAAACACCACCATCATCTTCCCACTACCATCATTATCCTCCCCCCCAACCATCATCCTTCCCACCAATCATTATCCTCCCCACGACCATCAGCAGCAGCATCCTGGCGCCCCTCATAGTCATACTCCCCAACACCACCATCATTATCCTCCCAACACCACCATTCTCATCCTCTCCACCACCACCATTATCCTCTCCAACACCATCATTATCCACCCCACCACCACGATCATCCCTCCCCCTACCACCAACAGCATGCTCCCCAGCACCACCATAATCCTCCCTCCACCATCATTATCCTCCTGACCACCATCCTCATCATTCTCCCCACCACCACCATGATGATCCTCCCCACCACAACATCAACATCCTCCCCACCACCACCATCAACATCCTCCCCACCACCACCTTCATCATACTCACCACCATCAGCATCCTCCCCACAACCATCATCATCATCCTCCCCCACCATCATCATCCTCCCCTCCACCACCATCATCATCCTCCCCTCCACCACCATCAGCATCCTCACCACCACCACCATCATCTGCATCCTCCCCACCCCATCATCATCATCCTCCCCATCACCACCATCAGCATCCTCCCCACCATCATCAGCATCAGCATCAACACCATCATCAGAATCATCATCATCATCTTCTTTTAGAGAAAGCCTGCTTACAATATGCCTTGCCTGAGGTATGAGTGAATGTCATCCTTCCTCAAGGGTGGTAGTAAAGGATCCCATCCTCAGCCTCTTTGACACGATCTCCTGGCTATGTCCGGAGAGCTTCGCTCAGGGCTGTTGGCAATCCTTCTGTCCACACTGGCCAAAACCAAGTGAGTCACATCGGCTTAGAGGTCCCTGATGACCCCAACTCTCAAAATAAGCCCACTGGGTCTGTTCTGTCACACTAAAAAATAAAAAAAGCTGAGCAACAGAAATGTAAACAGAGGTTAGGACTTCTCCTATTTTATGGAGTCTGGAAGTTGGCTACAACTGGTAAAGTTTAGTTGCTCAAAGATGTTAGGATTCCCAGGCCTGGAAAATTCTTCTCATATGATAAGAACTCCACATGTCTAGTGTTGCTGGAGTTTAGTTGTTTATAGATGTCAAGGCTCCCACACTGCAGTTGACTTGGCCTGTCTTCATGGGGGCAAGATGGTCTGTATTTACAGCAGGATGACCCCTTCTGTCAGGAATGCTAACATTTCTCCAGAAGCACCCACGTACACAGACTTCCATTTGTGTTTCATTGGCAGAAGTGTGTTACCTAACCACCCCTAGGACAAGGGAGTCTGAGAAAGCTGCAATAGGACTGTCATGCTTGGTGAAACAAATCATGATCCATTGCCTCAGGTAGGGTACATTGCTGCCCCCAGATAAAGTCCAGGTTCTATTAGCAAGGGAGAGTATTTGAGGTGAGTACCATGAGTATGCAGCAATTCAAGCTACTATGGCTGCATAACAAACTCTCCCTAAATTTAGTGGCATTTATTTTGCCTATGAATCTGCAATGTGACAGGGATCCATGGGGACAGCTGTTTCTGCTCTACTTGGTGACAGCTGGAAACAACAATAGCGTTTGTTTTGCTCATGATTTTGCAATGTGGACATTGCAAGGCTCATCCCTGTTCCCCTTGGTGTCGGACAAGGTTGCTCTGGAGCTGTGGGCAGGGAACAACTGAATGCTCACTCGCTCACATCTGGTCCTGGCCTGGCAAGTCCCAGGCAGCTGGGGCTCCTCGGGCTTCTCTCTCTGTGGTCTTCCCATGTGTTACCTTTAGCATATTGGTTTCAGAGTAGCTGGACTTCTTACGTGTTAGCTCAGGGATCCCAAGGTGTGTGTTGAGAGAGCAAGAGAGAGAATTCCAAGTGGAAGCTGAATCCCCTTTTGCAGTTACTGAATCATTTCCACCACATTCTATTCATTAGAAGAGACCCACTGGGGCCAGGCCATAATGGAGGAGAGGGGAATTAGACTCCATCTTTTTGTGGGAGGAATGGTAAAGAATTGGACATGTTTTAACAGTTCACTGTGTCTGCCACATCTACTTACCCTTGACAGAGACCTAGAAATATAATAAATTGTAAAACATTTTGTTGGATGGAGAATTAAGAATGCTTGAAAAATTCTTTGAAATACTTTTCTTTCTTCAGATCCTAAAAGTTACATCTCTTTGCTTTTAGAAGAATCAGAGTGTGTTTTGCTCAGAAAAGGAAGTAATTCCTCATTACAGAGGCAGAGCAACTCTGTTGCAGCTAGTTCCCTGCCTGCGTCCCTCAGCCTTACCATCTCCATGCACATAGCCTAACTTCCAGCACAAACAGCTCTTTGCCTAAGAGCCCGTCTCCTGGTTGTTGGTGGCTGCTCTGCTCCCCATCCTGGTTCCTGTCTCATGTGGCCTTTCTTGAAATGTTTGTAAAATAACCACTTCCACCTCAACAGGTTTGAGTCAATAACTGAGAAGAGTAAGTGTATAAATGCCCCAGCTCTTTTCCATACTGTCCACTGTCACCCAGCATTTCCAACAGAGTTGGGCCCCAGTTGACCACAGTAATCACCTGCTGGATAGGCAACCTATATTAACATTTTCCCTTCCAGTCTTACTTCCCCTTAACTCTCCTGGGTTTCCTGGCATCACTGACCAAATGCACTGCTTGCATTATAATCCTAGTCTCAGACTCTGCTTCTGGGGGAAACCAAACTAAGACTGGGTTTAAAATTTGGAAGATAGAGCTTCCAGTTTCAGCTACAACATGGAAAGAGCTTGGAAGTCATCACTCTAATACTCACAACAAAGGAACAACTAAATAAAATCAAGGATTTTTCCTAGTTCCACCAAGGATTTTTTCAAGGCATACTGACACCCCAAAGTCTAGAGACAGATAAATACAGACATTCATAGCCAAGATCAGCTTACTGGAAGCAGAAATCACTGGAAACCTGTGGAGCTAGTGATTGGTAGGAACAGATAAGAACACTTAAATGGTAATTTTGATGAATTGCAGAAGCTGAGTGTGAACTAGTTTGAGAACTAAAAACCCCTACAGGCCCAGTCTTAGGAGGGTCCCATACTTTCATGTATTATACCTCTGGGAGCATACCACATTCTCACAGTTAAGATCAGAGAAAAAAAAATACATGTTTTGGGCATGGAAAGGAGAAAAGTTATCATTTTGAAATGTCCAAAACGTTCTCAGTAACAAAGAACTGCCTTCTAAGCCAGACTACCTTACCAGAGCCTTTTCTCACTTGGGCAAAAGGAAATTAAGACAACTCCAGACCCATCTAGCCTTCCTGTCTTAAATAAGGCAAAAAAAAAAAAGTCTAAGAAACGTTTCTGAAGGTCACAGACCCACTAAAACACTGTGATTTAATCATATTACTATAGACTGCTTCTTCTCTCCAATACCTTACCACAACATCAACAGGACTCCAGGATAACAGTGGACTACACCTGAGACAGCTGCAAGACTCTGACTTTATTTAAGAAGGTATTCTTAGGGAAACCCAAAGACAGCAAAGGTGAAGAAAAAGGATACTAGAGAACACTGAAGCCCCAACACCTACAGCTACAGCAAATATTAAACACAGCCAACTCCTAACCAGATTTGCATAAAACCTCCCACCAGAAACCTAATTATCTAAGTTCCTATTATGCAATATTGCATGCCTGGCTTTGAACAAAAAATTTCAAGACATGCTAAACAAGACAAGGAAAAGGACAATCTGAAGAGACAAAGCAACCATCAGAACCAGACTCAGATATAACATGGATTTGGGAATTATTAGAAAAGGAATTAAAAATAACTACAAATTAGTATATTAAGGGACCTCATGGAAAAAGTAGACAACATGCAAGTGGCAAAACTGAAACTACAGAAAAAATCAGAAGGCAACACTAGGAAAAATATACATTGTAGCAGATATAAAGAATGCCTTTGGTGGGTACATTACTTGACTGGATGCAGCCAAGTGAGCTTGAAAATATTTCACTAAAACTTCCCAAACTGAAATGCAAAGAGAAAAAGAGTGGGAAAAAAAAGGAACAAAATATCCAACAATTGTGGATGATTACAAAAGGAGCTACATATGTACAATGGGAAACCAGAAGAAGAATAAAATGAGAAAGGAACAGAAGAAATACTTGAAGCAATAATGCTTAATAAATAACAGATCCAGGAAGCTTAAAGAATACCAAGCAGGAAGAATCCCAAAGAATATACACCTAGGCATATCATATTCAAACTGCAGAAAACCAAACACAAAGAGAAAATCTTGAAAGGAGCCTGAAGTGGCAAGAAGAAATATCTATAGAAAAAGAGACTTCATGTCTCTTCATGCAAGGAGGAGGAAAGTAGAGTGAAATATTTAAAGTGTTGGAAGAAAAAACATCAATCTAGAATTCTGTATATGGTGAAATTATCCTTCAAAAGTGAAGGAGAAATAATGACTTTCTCAGACAAAAACCAAGGGAATTTGTTGCCAATAGACCTGCTTTCTATGATATGTTAAAAGAAGTTCTTCAAAGAGAAGGAAAATATCATCAGAAACTCAGGTCTACATAAAGAAGAGTGTCGGAGGAGGAATAAATTAGAGTAAAGAAAATCCAATTGTAATAAGTTAATTGACCAAATAGATAACTGTTCAAAGTAATATTGATATGGTTTTGATTGGGTCACTATAACATGGATAAGTGAGATGGACAGCAGCTGTGTTATAGGGGATGGGAAGGAGGGACTGGAAATATTTTGTTATATTTGCACTACCTGTGACACAATATAGTGTTATTTGAAAGTAGATTTAGGTTAGGTTGTAAATGTATATAGCAAATTCTATGACAATGTTTCTTTTAAAAAAAATAAGAAGATTGATACACTAAGAGAGGAGAGAAGATGAATCATATAAAATGTTTAATTAAGAACAGAGAGGGCAGAAAAAAAATAACAACCCCACAAAAAGGGCAATGAATAGAAAACAGTTACCAACAGTCTAGATATTAGCCCAGTTATATCAGGAGTCATTTTAAACATGAATTGTCTAAATACACCAACTAAAGAACAAGATCCAACTATGTTTTATCTACAAGAAACACACTTTAAATACAAATGAAAATGAATGGTATAGAGAAAGATATACTAAGCATTAATACTAGCATTAATCAGGAAAAAGCCAGAGTATATTAATTTCAGACAAAGAAGACTTCAGAACAAAGAATGTTAAGCAGGCATTAAAAAGGGGAATTACATAATAATAAAGGGGACCATTCTCCAAGAAGATATTATCTTTAATGTATACGTGCCTAACAATAAAGTGTCAAAATATGTGAGGCAGAAACTGATAGAACTGCAAAGACAGATAGATAAATCCACTATTTTAGAGGGAATAATATTACCGGATAATAACAATAATGGAAGGTAGTCTTCAAGACCTCTTTCAGTAACTGACAGATCGTAGAGCAGAAAATCAGTGAGGATATAGTTAAACTAAACAGCACCATCAGTTAACTATCTAATTAATAGACATTCATAGAACACTTCATACAACAACAGCAGGTTATATCCTTCTCAAGCTCATGTCTAACATTCACCAAGATAGATCACATTCAGGGTTAACATATTCAAAAGATTAGAAATCATACAAAGTATAAACTTAGTACACAATAGAATTAAACCAAAAATCTATAATAGAAAGAGAACTGGAAAATCCCAAAATATTTAGAGATTAAAAAACACACTTCCAAATGACCCACAGATCAAAGAAGAAATCACAAAAGAAATTTTTAAAAATACTTGTAATGAAATGAAAATAAAAATATAATTTTTATTATGTTATCAAAATACTATCATATCAAAATTTGTGAGGTTGTGGTGAAAGAAGTGCTGAGAGGGAAATTTATAGCATTGAATGCAGATATTAGAAATGAAGAAAGTTCTAAAATCAATAACTCTCTACCTAGGGGACTAGAAAGAGAAAAGCAATATAAACCTAAACCAAGCAGAAGAAAAGAATTAAAAAGTAGAACAGAAAGCAATGAAATTGAAAACAGAAATCAGTGAAACCCAAAGTTAGTTCTTTGAAAAGATCAATGAGATTGATATACTTCTATCCAGAGTAACCAAGAAAAAAAGCCAGAAAAAAAGAAAGGAGGCACAAATTAGTAATAGCAGAAATGAAGCAAAGGTGATTACTATTGATCCCATGGACAGAAGTAGGATATTAAAGGACTATTATGAACAACTCTATGCTCGCAAACTGGATGAGTTAGATGAAATAGACCAATTCCTCGAAACTCACACCTATCAACACTCACAAAGGAGAAACAGATAATATGAATATGCCTCTATCTATTAAATAAATTGAATCAATCATTAACAACCTGTCAAAAAAGAAAGCACCACATCTATATGGTTTCAATGCTGAAGTCTACCAAACATTTAAGGAAGGAATTATGCCAATTTTCTACAATCTCTTCCAGAAAACAGAAGCAGAAGGAATACATCTTAATCATTGCATGAGGCCAGCATTAGCCTAATACCAAAACTAAATAAAGATATTATAAGAAAGGAAAACTGAAGACCAGGATCTCTCATGAACATAGATGCAAAAAGTCCTCAATAACACATTAGCAGATCAAGTCCAATCATGTATAGAAAGAATTATGCACTACAACCAAGCAGAATTTATTCTGGCTGTATATGGCTGGTTCGACATTCAAAAATCAATTAACGTATCTCAGCACATCAACAGGCTACAGCAGAAAAATCAAATAATCATATCAATAGATGCATAAAAAGCATTAACAGAAGTCCAAAACTCTCAGCAAACTAGGAATAAAAGGGGTTTCCCCAACTTGATAAAGAACGGTTACAAAAAATCTACAGCTAACAAAATACTTAGTGGTGAAAAATTGGATGCTTTCTCTCTAAAGGTCAAGGACAAGGCAAGGATGTTCCCTCTCGTCACTCTTATTCAACATGGAACCAGAAGTCCTAGATAATGCAGTAAGACAAAGAAAATAAAATAAAGGGTATTCAAACCAGGAAGGAAGAAATAAAACTGTTTTCTTTACAAATGACATTATTGTCTATGTAGAAAATCCCAAGGAGTGAACAACAACAAGAAATTCTCCTGGCACTAAGTGTTTGCAGCAAGGATACAAGGTTAATATATGAATCAATTGCTTTCTTATATACCAGCAATGAACAGTTGGAATCTGGAATTAAAAATACAAGAGCATTTACATTAGCACCAGCCCCCTCAACACACACACAGATATAAATCTAACAATATATATATAGGATTTCTTTGCAGTATAAAGAAAACTGTCATAGTCTGTTGAAAGAAACAAAAGATCAAAATAAATGAAGAGATATTCTATGTTTCTGGGTAGATAGACTCAGTATTGTCAAGCTGCCAATTTTCCTCAACTTGATCTATAGATCTAACACAATTCCAATGAAAAACTCCAGCAAGTTATTTTGTGAATACCAACAAAGTGATTCTGAAGTTTATATGGAGAGATGAAAGATCCAAAATAGCTAACACAACACTGAAGAAGAAGAAAGTTAGAAGCAGCAGCATCCAGCCTCAAAATTTATTATAAAACTACAGTATTCAATATTGTATGGTATTGGTGAAGGAATAGACAAATAGATCAGGGGAACAGAATACAGAGCCCAGAAAAAGACCCACACAAATATGGCCAAGTTATCTGTGACAAAAGAGCTAAGGCTCTCAATGGAGAAAGGATAGTCTTTTCAACAAATAGTGCTGAAACAACTGTACATTTATATGCAAAAAAAAAGTCTAAACACAGACTTTCAATCTTTCACTAAAAATGGATCATAGATCTACATGTACAATGCAGAACTATAAAACTTCTAGCAGGTACAGTAAGAGAAAATCTAGGATCTAGGTGGGGCAGTGAGTTTTTAGATACAACACCGAAAGCATGATCATAGAAGAAAAATGTTGATAACTTGGACTTTATTAAGATTAGAATTTCTGCTTTGCAAAAGAACGCTATTAAGAGAATGAAATGATAAGCCACAGACTTGGAGAAAGTCTTCACAAAACACATATCCAATAAA
The DNA here is from genome assembly GCF_040802235.1 of Manis javanica. Classification (NCBI taxonomy): domain Eukaryota; kingdom Metazoa; phylum Chordata; class Mammalia; order Pholidota; family Manidae; genus Manis; species Manis javanica. Next base: position 47,563,317 of record NC_133165.1, on the reverse strand, counting down.
GGACTTGTATCCAAAACATACAAAGAATTTTAAACTCAGCAATAAGAAAACAAACAACTCATTTAAAAGTGGACAAGGATCTCAAAAGCAAAAAAGATATACAGATGGCAAATAAGCACTTGAAAACCTGCTCAAGGTAATGCCTTTAAGGGAAATGCAGATTAAAATAACAATAGATGCCAATTCACATTAATCAGAACACTGACAACACCAAATGCTGGCTAGAAAACAGAACAACAGGAACTCTCTCCTGCACTGCTGTTGGGAGTGCTCCACTATAAATTTTTCTATAAATCTACAACTGTTCTAAAATTTTTAAAAACTGAAACATAGGCTTGAAAGCAAATAAGTGTGTTATGATATTGAACATGAGCTGAGCTTATACTTAGACAATGTTTGAGAGCTCCTGGGTTGAGAAGTGGAGTTTTCATTATTTGGGGGCCTCTGGGCTCCTCTGCAAGGCCTGACATAGAGCTGCCCCTAACAGCCTGGACAGCTTGGGTGAAATTGGGATAGCGGGACTGTAGGCAAGAGACAAATTTCACATCTATTCTTTCTCTGGGGCCTTGGGAAAAGGCTCTGTTTTCTTTAATTCTTTTTTGTGACATAATTTCAGACAGGAAAGAGGCAAGATTAGTCCAAAGAATTCCTGTATTCCCTGCTGCCAGATTTCCCCAGTTTTCCCATGGGACCACATCTGCTATCTCCTTTCCTGTCTTTTCACCCACGTTTTACAACCAAGCAAACAGGCCAAGGGAAAGGTTCCCTTTGAACATAACAATTAACATTTATTGAGCACCTACAATGTGCAGGCGTCATTCCAAGCATTTGCAAATATTCCATCATCCCATGCTTACGTGGCCATTGGGGCCTGTCACTGTCCCCACTTGGCAGATGTGGGAGCTGAGGCATAGAGGAATGACCCATTGTCCCCAAAGTCCCATAGTCAGTAAGTAGTGGAACTGCTTCAGACAGAGGTTGTCTGGTGCTAAGTGAGGAAAGAGCAACGATGATCTAGACATGCAGAAAACAGGGTGGGAGCCCACTCTGGGAGGCTAGCGGGGCAAAGAGCCCAGGCCACACATCCCCAAAGTGGGATGTCACCTCCAGATGAGACTGAACGCAAACTCAGAGACACCTAGACAATGCTTAAGAGTCATCTTTACAAGGGGAAGTTAATTCTAAGGCAGCTGGGTTCTAACACCAGCAGCATGGGATTATGTGGGTGTGTAATGAACATAGGGAGTGTGGTGGTGAGAGTGTGTGAGGGACTGTGTGTGTGAGGGAGTGTGAGTGGGCCAGTATTTGAGTTTGAGTCTGTGTGTGTGGGTGTGAATGGTGTGGATGTGTGGGTGTGGGGATGAGTGTGAGTACAGTGCACATGTGAGCACACAAGCATGAATGAATGTGAATATACTGGTCAATGAGTGTATGTGTATGAGTGAATGTGTGTGGACAGATGAGTGTAAATGTGAGTGTGTGAGTGTGCATGTGTGGGTGTGTGAGTGGGCAAGGGGATGAGTGTGAATGTGTGTGAGCTTTTCTAGGCAGAACAGACTTTACTCAGTGAAGTACCTGCTGTAGTTGCTCAGGTACCATTTCTGAGGAACTCACGTTAAATGTAAAATTATCATCTGACCTGTTGGAATTCATACCTTGTCTGGCCAATTCCAACCTTTACTGATCCTTCCCAAGGCCCCATCTCTACTCCTCTCATGTCCACCTGTTCCCCATCACATGTTCATTACCCTTAATTGCTTGTGTCCATTTACCTGTCAGGGCCCCAACCAAACCCCCCAGGGCCAGGAAGGCAGGGGCTGGGTCCATGTATTACTCACTCTCCTCAGCCCCTAGCTGTGGGCCTGGCACATAGAGGCATGAATAAATAGACGCTGAATAGCTGTGGTTTTTCCACCCCACATGTCATGGCTCACCTCCAGGTAGTTGCTCATGCCATCCTGAGTGCCTTTCCCTTTTCCCCGCTGACCCTTGGAGACACCCTCAGAGGCCACCCACTCCAGGAAGCCATCCTTGTCTCCAAGACTGAGTCCACCGTAAGGTCACATACTTGAGTTGTAAGTTCTCAGAAGGCAGGGCCTGGGTCTATTTCATATCTTCACGTCTGCATCCTCAGCACTTGCCACAGGGCTAGGCACACAGTAGGGCCAAGAAAGAGCGAGTGCATGAAGAATAATGAGAATTGAAGGACTGTGTCCCCTCCCCTCGGAAGCCAGCCCTTTCTCACTGGAGGTTTCACTGCTTCCCTGGCTTGCCCTCTACCCTGGCAACCCCACTGGGCTGTCCTTGGCTCTGAGGACTTTCCCTCCACCCTCAGATCAGGATCAGCTTGAGGGCAAGATTTCTCTCTGGGTCCCCAGCACTGCCCAGCCTCTCCAGCCAACCTGGCCTTCAGACAATTCCTCACAACATGTCGGCTGAAATCCACACAGCCTTTAAGATTTATGAAGAAAGATTTATTCAGTTTTATTAAGGGCTGTGAGCCGGGATGACAGTTGATGAGAAAGCTCTGATCAGACTGCTCCGTTCCTTTTTGTATGGAGACAGTTTATACGTAGTTTACAGCAGAGAAAACTTGACAGTAACTAGTATGACAAGCACTGTGTCAAGGATACATTTCATTTAGTGTCCTGAAAAGTACAGACTCTGCACATTCTGATGCTCTCTGTGTGGGAGAGTTGGTGCGGGTTGGGACTGATCATTTGCCCCTGAAGAATTCTGTCAAGGTCATGAGCACCTGACTCCTGATCAGTTTTGTTCTCTTTGGTCTTCAAGACCCTTTTCTTCTCCGTCCTGGGTGAGGGGCTGCAGCAATCCTGCTGACAGAGGTGAGAATGGCTGCAGGGCGTCTTCACAGCAAGGTAAGACTTGTCCTGGCTGACTCAGGGCTTCTGCAGCTCCCAAAGCAAGTTCTTCTTTCCTGTGGGACCACTGTGGGGACTATAACATTTCATTTTATTTCACAGTGTTAAGTTGGTTCCCACCCCAGGGCCTTTGCACTTGCTATTTTCTCTCTCTAAACTAGTTTTCCTCCATTTCCTCTTCAGGTTCTCCACTCAAATGTCTTCTCGTCCAGGATACCTTTCAACCACCTGCCCCACTGGCCTTAACAGGTCCCTCTCGGTTTTACTTTCTCCTTGGGACCTTTTGTTCACTTGGTATTTTTCCCTTCCATTGGGTTCCTTCTGGGCTCTTTTGGTGTCCAATGGTTAGTGTATGGAGCATGGGCTCACATCCCACACCTGCGGCATGATTCTCAGCAAGTTTCCCCTCAGAGGCTCTGTGCCTCAGTTTCCCCATTTGTAAAATGGGTGTTAGTAATATAGCTCCCGCATGGTGTACTTGTGAGACTTGAATGAGTCAATATATGCAAATGTCTTCCAACAGAGCCTGTCAGATTGTACTAGCTGTTGATGAAGGGTTGTTTCACCAGCTGCATTCTTCTGGAGCCTAGCACATAGTAACTGCTGAGTGTATTTGTTGAGTGACTGTAGTTGAAGGAATGAACAGGCAACTGGTACGTAGCAAACATTGGGTTGTTGGAAAGGGGAGGACTGAAGTTGACCAGCCCCAGCCCGAAAGGCACCTGCCCCTCTACAGAGGGAGGGGGCCTTGGCGGGAAGGGCGGGGGAGGAGGCGGAGCGCCGGCCTGAGCCCAGCGGGGTGGCTGGGACTTTACCGTGGCCGAGAGGAACCCCTGCGGGTTCGCCGGAGGGCGTGGCCTCGGGCCGCCGCGAGGACGCCAACAAGCCGCGGGCCCGGAGCTGGGTCGCCCCCGGGGGAGGTAGGAGGCCCAGGCTGAAGGGGGCGGAGGACAGTGGCCGGGACGCGGCGCCCGGCGCCCGGGACGTGGAGGCGGGGCGCAGGAAGCCGGGGCGGGCCCGGGCCGGCGCCCAGGAAAGCCCCGTGCGGCGCAGGCGGGCCCGGGCCGCCCAGGAGTCCCCACTTCCCGCTCGGGCGCTGGCACGGCGGATGGGGCCGGCGCGCACAGGTAGGACCCGGGGTCTGCGCGCAGGTCGGGGGCGGGGGTTCGGCCGCTGGCGGGGCTCCAGGCGGCGGGGCTCCTGGGACAAAGCCGGCCACGCGCGGGGACCGCCCGCCGCTCGGGACGCGGAACCCGGAGCCCGCTCCGGGCAGCGCTGGCTCTGCCCATTGCGCTCAGGGGCGGCAGGAGCGCGGAGCTGGGCAGGCTGACCCTGGTGCCCAGGCAGCCGGCCCGCGCGCCCTCACGACTCGTGCTGGCCTCTAGGGCGTCTGGGGACATGCTGAGCGTGGGATAAGGCAGGTCTGGCCCACGCACCGCTTCCCTGGACAGTCATCCCCTGCCCGGAGCACAGGAAGTTGGTGAGGATTGCGGGGTGAGAAAAAAGTGTAGGGAAAGTTCTGAACACTGTGAGGTTGGATACTAGGTCAAGGAATCTGACCGAGGGAAGCAAGGCCCTTTAGCCCTGTGGTCTCACTGGAATATTAGATGGACCGACAATAGCGATCATTTCCTGAGACATATTTTGTGTGGGCTCTGTCTTGAACGCTGAAAGTATTGAGTTAATTCTCTAAATTACCTTCCCGGTTGCTAGGTATGTATGTATTGTGGCTATTTTTCTGATGAGGACGCTGAGGCACAGGCAACTTAACGTGCCCGAGGTAACAGCCCACCTGCCAAGTGTGGAGCAGGATTCAAACCCAGGCAGTCTGATGCCAGAGCCGGCTAGTTTTCACCCATCAACAGTATTTGTCAGACTAACCCAAAAACGAGTTCTCCAGGGGATTTGGTTAAAACGCAGATTCCCAGGCCCCCTTCAGTGAGATTCAGATTCAGTAACTCCAAGGAATAAATCTGGATCCTTTTCTTCAAAAACAAAATCTGGATTTCTATAACCAGGAGAGAGTGAGGATGAGCAAACTCAGAAGTGCCCGCTGCTCAGCTTCTCAGATGGCTCCCAGGCTGGCACTAATCCTGCTTGAATCCTAGCCTCTGCCCTTCCCCAGCCCTTGATGAGCTGTGAGCCTTGCTTCTCACCCCCTGTGGCTGGTCTGTTTAGGAGCTTGGATCGTTTGCTGCGACAGCAGTGCCTTTATAAAAATCCTAAAGTCCAGTGGGGAAACGGAGGCTTAGGTGTACCTTTGTCCAGGGTGTCCCCACAGTCAGGAGATTCCAGAGCCCTGCAAGGGCCCCTGAACTTAACTTGCTCACCCTGTGATATCAGATGAGGATGCTGAAGTGTGGAATGGGAGGCAGGGAGCCCCAGCCATTCATTCATTCATTAACACCCACTGGCCTATTCATTGGGCATTGCTTACGTGTTGTTTAGGGCACTGCTATTTGCTCTTCAAGGAGTGCTCCCTCTGGAGGAGGGGAGCTATGAGCAGGGAGGAAACAAGTAGGGGGGAATCACCCTTCACGGGGCAGTGGGACAGGATTCCTGCAGTGGAGACCTCTGAGCCAGCTCGGAAGAGGGGTAGAGGAGCTTGGCAGGTAGAGAACAGGAGGGAAAGGCATGCTGAGCAGCAGGAACAGCGTGGATAAAGGCTGGGAGGTGTGGAAGAGCATGGCACCCAGAGAAGGGGAGAGGCCAGGGGTGGATGGAAAGGTGGGCCTGGCTATGCTGTGAAAAGACTTGAATGCTGCCGCTGAGGAGCTTAGGCCAGTGTACCTCCCCTTTACCTGAGCCATAAACATCACAGTGCAGACTCCTGAGTTCCACACTGGACCTCTGGAGCCAAATCTGGAGGGAGGGAAACCGAGGAGTGAGTTGAGTGAGTTGCCCTGATTATAACACCCAGTCAACAGCAGGTCTGGGATGACCTGAGGATTTCCAAATTCTGGGTAGGAACTCAGTAAGTGCTGTGTTTGGTATAACAATCCCAGGGTTGCCGAAAGCCCAGGCAGGGGCAGGGAAGAGGTCCCTAAGGCATTCACAGTTTCCTGAGGCTCAGATTAGAATAGGAGCTGAAATGAAGTGTCTGTGAAGTGAGGAGAGAAGTTTCCCTCCTCTCGCTGACTCCTCTCCTCTTACCCCCAGGATGGGGAGAGAGTTTGGGATCAAATGGCCTACTGTCCTCAGCTGCCCTTGATGGCCCCTGGGAGTGGGGCAGGGATAGAAGGTACTTCACAGTTGTGAAGTGCTTCACATTTATAAAATTGGACCTTCATGAGTGTTAAGAACATCGTGTTGCATAAGATACTTAACACAATTTCCAACCCATAGTATGCCCACTATAATAAATGTTCATGATTACTGTACCTGTACAAGAAGTATGCCTTGTAAGTAAGTGCATGGACTCTGGAACCAGCCTGCTCAGGTTCAAATGCTGGCCTTTGAACTTACTATGTAGTTAACTTCTCAGGATCTCAATTTGACCATTTGTGAGATTATAGTGATTAAACCATTGTACTGATGGCTAAATGAATTAATACATGTCAAGCATACAGAACAGTGCCTCGCATTGAGTAAGCACTGTGTATTTGTTAAGTAAATAAATGAGCCCCACTGGATGGGATTTAGTCCATCCATTTCCCAGGTGAGGACACTGAGATCCTGAGATGCGTGTTGTGGCTTTGTGCAAAGTCACACATCTAGGAGGGACAGAGAGAGGGATTCAAACCTGCCTTCCTTCCCGGCCCATGTTCTTTCCCATGTGCCAGTTCACTGGGGTGACCAAGAGAGATGTCTTCCTGAGCATTCCTCATGGCCAGAGACATGCCTAGACACATTTGGCCAGCCTTCCTTTGGCTAGGCTAGAAGAGAGGCCAGTGTCTTGCCTGGATGTTGTATGAACTTGCCTTTGCAAAAACATGGACTGGAGAAACGCAGTGGAGACTGGTGGTTGTCCCTGTTGCTCTGTTGTGCAACTTCCAGCAAGTCATTCTGCTTCTCCAAGCTTGAAGCAGAGACAAAGGCACAGGCTTGCAGACAGGGACTCTAGGTCGAAGTTAAGCTTGATGTTTCCTATCTGTGTGATCTGGAGGAAGTTGCTTAACTCTGAGCCTCAGTTTGCTTGTCAGTAAAATGATATTTGGGGGGTATTGATAAGATAATTTTTATAGGCACCTCACACATGGTTCAGTGATGGCTGTTTCTCTCCCCATTTAGGACAGTCACTCTCCATGCACAGTACCTATCTTCCTCACTCATATTTTCTTCAAATATTACTAGGCACTTAATGCCAGGTGCTGCTGATAGAGCACTGGACAAAGTCCATTCTCCTGGAGTTTAAATTCTAATTGAGAAGACAGGCAATACCCAAACAAACACATACATGCAGATCTACACCCCTTACCTATCTGAAATCCACAAGCTCTGAAAACCAGTTGTTCACAACTCAGTTGGAGGCAAGACCTAACATGAACTAAAATGAGGCTTTTGGGAGTCTTTATCCTCCTTGGTATGAACACTTGTATGTCTCATTACAGAGATATTAATGGTTGATCACAGGAGACTGCTCTCAATCCCTGGAGACAGGGGTGGTTTTGTTGGGTGGTATTTTGTACCTGACCTTTCTGTGATCTGAGTAGTTCTGAATTCTGAAACATACCTGGCCCACAGGATTTCATACAAGTGAGTGTGGAACTGCAGTATTGTGTCAGGTAGAAGGGTGAAATGGACAGGGCAGAGCTGGAGAGTCTCTCTGAGAAAGGACAGTTAGAAAGACATGGGGCACAGGCCTGGGGAAGAAGGGGTCAGGTGGCAGGAATAACGGGAAGGGTCTAGTCACCCCACTGACCCTACTTCTGGGCCCGCTGCCTGCCTGTGCTCTGTGTGCAGTTCTAAATGCATGCGCCTTTGCTTTTCCAAGAAATGGTGATGCCTCAGGTTTCAAGCATAGCCTCAAATGACTCATTCTCACTCACAGAGGCCCCCTGGGTCTCCATACCTCCTCAGGGTTGCTCAAGAAATCCAGGGTCTTTGCACCAGCAGGCTGGGGTGCTGCAACAACTCACTGGGGATGATCACCCCCCAGGCTGGCTTCTGAGTCACGCCTTATCCTCCCTTGAGGGAGGGAAGAGAACTTGGCCTTCAAGGGTTTCATGGGGCAGATTTCCTGAAGGGGATCAGGTGTAGTTCTGAGCATCAGGAGGGTGTGTAAAGGGACTAACAGCCTTCAACGAGCAGGGCTTGTTTACAGAATTAAACTGCCCAGTGTCGGGTGTGCACATGTCTTGAGTGCCAGCACTGGGCTTACACACACTCAGAAAATGTGTCAGGGGCTGGGGACAGAGCAGCAAATGACACAGGAGTGAGGGCCCTTCTAGAGCTGACCAGTCTTGGGGAGAGGTGACTCCAAGGAGGTGACTTTTGAGCCAAGACCTGAGGCAGAAAGGCATAGCTGTCTGGGAAAAGTGTGATCCCAGTAGAGGGAACAGCACACGCAAAGGCCCTGAGGTGGGAACAAGCTTGGTATGTTTGACCCACAAGGAAGTTGATGTGGTTGGGTGGAATTGAGCAAGGCAAGGAGGTGCAGGAGCATAGATCAGAGGGGAAACAGGAGCCAGATACCCGTATTATCTCATTCAACTTGTAGAATAACCCTATGAGGTAGGAACTGTTCATCCAGATTTTACAGACAACGGAGTGGTCATAGAGTAGTTTGGTAACCTGTCTTAGGGTTTCAAACTGGAAGGTGGCAGAGAAGGGCTGTGAACCCAGCAGCTCTAGAGTCTCAGTCTTCACTGCTGTGTTTAAACACATAATGGAAACTGTGCTCAAATGGTAAAGACCCATTGACTACTTAGACCACTGTTGGTATGCTTACCTGCTACCAATCTACCCAGCAACCCTGTGGATATGGACAGGCCAGGATTGGTGTTACGGATAATGCAGTCATTGTACAAATCATTTTACCAGTGAGCACTTTCCCAGCAATGCAGACAGTGAGGACACACCACAGCAGAGTGGGTGTGGAGGAGAATGAGGACAAGTGGAGGACTGATTCCCCATCAGGCACTGTGCAGGGGAGAGGGGGTGAGTGGGTGCCTCGGCTTTCCCTGAAGAGGACACTGAGGCTCAGGGTACTACTTACCGGGTGACATAGCTCAGAAGTAGCAGAGTCTAGATTCAAACCCAGGGCTGCTCAACCAGAAGCCTGTGCATTTAACCACTGTTTGAGCCATGCAAAGAACAGAGTTTAAAAGAACTAAATTCATGGTCAGAAATAAGGGAGTGTAGTCATCACCAAGAGCCATTTTGAAGAACTGGGAAGGGCCTGAGATTTTCCTGAAGCAGCCAGTGAAGTGTTCTGCCTTTTCAAAAGAGGAAATGGAACTTTTCTGGAGAGGAGAGGACAGATCTCTGGGCTGGAAGCCCTCCAAGCCTTCAGAGCCACAGCCTTCAGTACAGTCTTGTCTCTGGAGATGGAGCATAGACCTTCAAGTAGCCAGACTTCCACAGCTGGACTGCTCTAACTGGGAGAAAAATCTTCCAGATATTTAGCCAAATTAACTTTCCAGGAGCTTTTACTTTCTGGCTCTGATTGTGCCCCTTGGAGGTAGTAACCATTCTCCATTCCACCCCAGCCCAGTATTACTCTATTCAAACTATGCGGCCATAGTTCTTTCTTCCTTACTTAGGGAATTATAAAGAATTCAGTCTGGCTTTGGATATGATCCAATCAAAATCCACATAAAACCCATGCCTCTCCCAAAGCCTGCCCAGTCAGAGAGAAGGGAGACTATCACCTCCTTGGATTTGGAGCCCTTATCTCTGTTAATGTGACCTGCAGTCATACTTTATAGCAGCTGTAGCCCCCCACTTGGGGACTCATATTGGGCTTGCCAGTTGAAACTTCCAGATCTCTCTTTTATATGAGTTGCTGTCAATCAATGTTTCTTCCATTCTGAGACCCCTTATTTGAAACTAGTAATTGTTTTCAGTCTTTCTTATTTTTGAATAAATCTACTCCAAGTCAAGTGGCCATAATCCTCTTCTCTGAATACTGCTTTGGCTTCATTCCACAGGTCTTATTACACAGTGTCATTTACTGCTAAAATAGTTTATAATTCTCTTTCAATTAAAAATGTCATGTGCTTTTTAAATTTTTTAAGTTGAAGTATTTTAAAGTTATCTTTATTGCTGATTTCTAAATTTATTTTATTATGGTCAATATTTGTGCCTTGTATGATATCAGTGATGGAGAATTTGTTGAGGTCTTTGTAAGATTGGTCAGTTTTTCTGTATGTTTCTCTTGTATATGAAAGGTTGTATATTTTCTGTTTGGTGTAAAGCTCTAGAAATTTATCTATTGGGTCACACTTACTAATTATATCATTCATATTTTCTGTTTTTTTGTGTTTTTCTCTACCTGATTTACCTCCCACTAGGATAGAGGATCTGTTCATTTATTTCTCTTTGCCTTCTATTGTTTTTTTTTTGCTTTATATTTGAAGCTATGTTGTTAGGTGCATATAAGTAAAATATATGAATAGAAAATGGGTTCATGTTTATCATACTTTCTTGGTGAATTGCTCCTTTTATCAGTATAAAACATGTACCTTTCTCTCTTTTAATACTTTGATGCCTTGAATTCTATTTTATTCAGTATTAATAGTCCTATACTTATCTTTATGTTTTTCTGGACTAATTTTCTCAATCTGTTTTCTTTTCTTCAACTGTATATTCTAGGACTTCTCTTTGACTCAAGTCTGGCAGCCACAGGAATTCAAAAGAAAAAAAAATGCTTTGCATCAACATGTGAAGTGTTGTTTTAAAAAGTTGAACTATTTTCCAACATTTAAAAATCAGGATAATATGCATAAAAATCTGGATTTTGAGCTTCTTTTGAAAAAAATGGGAAGACCTAATAATGCCCAGGTCTTCATTTACATGGCAAGAGGCAGCTGAAGCAGAGTGGTGGCTGCTTGTTCGGACTGGGCATACGCTTGCCGCCACTGTCCTCTCCCAGTCATTGAGGTCATGTGTCTGACATTTTAGTTTACTGGGAGAAGTATCTCTCCATGGTCATGCGAGAAATGGCTGGGAGCTGTAGCTACCCTCAGAGGCAGTGAGTGTCCCATTGTGAGAGGCAGGTAAGTAGAGTGTGGATAGCCCCTTGTAAGGGATGGGGGTACCTAAAGTGTCATTGGGAGTGGACTACAGGGTCTTTGAGGATCCTACAAGCCCTGGGGATAGATGGTCTGAGATCTTTGCTGACTACCCTAATGGCCTAGGTTGCACTTCCCACTCTCTTCCTTCCTGCCCATCCATCTTTCTTATTTTCCTTTTTATTACACCATACATGCAGACAAGTGTACAGCTTCACAAAACACTTGTGTATAGCCCAGTCCAGAAGCAAAGCATGCCCAGGCCCCAAGAAGGTTCCCTTCTGCCTCTACAAGGACACTCGCCTGATTTTTAACCCCAAGACCCATTTGTTTTTTGACCTACATATGAATGGGATCAGCATTGCCCTTTGGGGCCCAGCTTCCTTTGCTCAGCTTGTACCTGTGAGTCCTGTCCATGCTATCATGGCCACAGTTCTGTTTCCAGGGTCTCACAGCATTTACTTGGTGCTTGGAGATGAGCTTTTGCCGCTTGCTACATCAATATTGTCCCAGGCCTCTTCGGTCTGGACACAGTCTCTTTGCCTCCCCACAACCATCTGTGAGGCAAATGTTCCTGCCCTCACTTCATGGATGAAGAGACTGAGGCCCTGAGAGGACCCCACCTTGCCAAGATCTCTCAGCCACTCGGCATAACCTGTGCATTTGGGCCCAGAGTTAGGCTTCCGTGTCTTTGCTACTGTGGAGCCCCTGCCCTTGTAAGTGGCTACACACATCTATGTGTCCCCAACTGTGCCAGGAATGAGGTGAGACAACAGGAAGAACTTGAGGGAGAGCACCCCCCACCCCTGCTTGTCTGCAGGCAGAAAGTGATCAGAGAGCTCTCCTGTGCTGACGTGGTGCTGGCTTTGTTTTTGTCCAGGGGGCAGAGTCCTGGCCGCTCTTGAGACAAGTTTACCGGTAAGAGCTGAGCAAACAGTAATGGAGGCCAAGTTCTAGCTCAGTCACTTCCTGTCTCATTACCTTGGGCAAATCTGAACTCCTCTGAGCCTCGGTGTCCCCCTCCATGCAGGGGGAATGTTTGGCCACATCTTCCCCACCTGATGAGGAATGAACAGAGATGTGTATTGTGTATAAAAGGAGTGTGTTTATGGCTGCTTCCTCTATGCCAGGTGCTGTACTGCAGAAGACGGACTCCAGAGTCAGAAGGTCCAGTTTCAGATCCCTAACTGTGCATCCTTAGGCAGGTTCCTGAAGCTCTCTAGGCCTCAATTTCCCCTTGTCTGTTCTTTGGTTGCTGTCAGAGTTAAATGAGTCAATGAGGTTTAAGTGCAAAGTGGAGTTTGATACAATTGAGACCGAAGCCAGTCAGTTTGCGGGAGGAGGGTGTGGAACCTACGGGCAGAAGGGCCCCAGGGCATGGTCTCTCATGGCTCGAGGACCTGGGGACATGCAGGGTCAATCATTGTGACTTTTGCAGACCTCAGGGAGTAGTAGGGCCACCGGGAGCCATGACCATCACTAAGACAGCCAAAATCTAATTAGTGTCCTGGGCCCAGAGTCTGCTCTGGTCTGCTCCTCAGGACTGTGAGTGATAATTATGGTGATGCCCAAATTGCCAGATCTCTGCATGTCAGCGACCCTGTAGTGGCCAAGGTGCATGCCTGCATTAGGATATTTAAGGAGACTCCGAGCCATAATTGTCAGTGTTTATCTAGCTGTGAGGCAGAAATATTCTAGGTCTTGGAACTGCATCCCTGCCTCCATCAGCGATGGCTGGCCAGGCCTCCTGTACACAGCCAGGGGAAAATTGTTCATTCCTCCATTCAGCAAAGAGCCATGGAATCTTGGACCCTCCGCTGTGTGCCAGCCACTGTGCTGGATTTTGGGCTACACCTGAACACAACAGGCACAGCCTCTGGCCTGATGGGAGCTGGTGTGCTGGTGTGTATTTGGATGATGAACAAGACACGTGTGCATGTGTGATGTGCTGCAAGGAGTAAGTGCTGTGCAGAGTGATGGAGGTCAACTGCTGCTCCTGCCCAGGTGGCACCTGGGCACAGATCCCTGAGGCCTCCAGGACCTTCTGAAGATGGGCATGGCTTCCAGGGTCCTATATGGAACCACTTGGATGCCTTCCAGTGGGTCCCATTGGCCTTGTGGACTCCATACGTGCACATCCAACAGGAGTGTCTACATTGCCATTGCCGTAAAGTGGCATTGGCACAAGACGTCAGCCTGTCCCCAAGATGGTGCCTCCTCTCCAGGGGCTCTGGCCCACCCACATCCTGTGAAGGTGGTTCATGGACTCCAGCCCTCTCCTGTCCCTCAGGCAAGGCCTTGTCTCACCCTGCACAAGTCCCCTGGGCTTCAGCCACAGCTTATGACCCTCAAGCCTGCCTCCAGCCTGAGCCTTCCTTCTGAGCTCCAGGCTGCTAGAATGTGCTGCCTCCTAGATGCCGCCTGGGGGTACCGCCAGTCTGGACTCACTGGGTCTGCTTTGCTGCAGAGAGTGTGATCATCCTTCAGCAAGCCTGCACCTCTTTCAGGTGCCACTGTAACCCACTGCCCAGCCTGAGGCCACCCCCCCACCAGCAGCCTCCACCTCCCAAACAGGACTGGAGAGGCCCCTTCTTCTCAGCCCCAGCAGCACCCCTCCTCCTAACCCCCACCTCCACCTCACCTGTAGCCATTCTCCACACACTGGATGGAGTGGACTTTCTGGAAGCTGGTCTGCATCTACTCCTCTCCTGCTTAATAGCTTTCAGTGGCTCCCCACTGCCCTGGGGATGGGTCTGAATCACTTAACATGCCTAGTAGACTGTTTTCTTCTGGCCCTGCCCACCTCTCTGCTGTCATCCCTGACCTCTTTCCTTCTGCCCATCCCTGCAGCCAAAGGACTGCCTTGTAGGGTAGGAAATGGGCCACAACCCCGTCCTCCTGGCTATTCTCTCATTCTGCACAGTCCCTTCCCTCTTCCCACCTCTCTCAAGACCCTTCAGAAACTAAAATGGACTTAAAAATTGTAGTGACCTCATATGGAGGCCTTAAAGCATGCAGAAGAGTGCATAGCACTAAGAAAGCACTCTGTAAGTGTAAAGATAAGAACAAAGTAGCTTACACATGGTCATTTATTGAGTACATGCTCTGTGCCGGGCCCTGGGCTCAGTGTTCTGGTTACAGAGGATAAGACACATTCCCTGCCCTCATGGAGCCCAAAGTGCCTTCTTTGGGACATTCTTCCTCCCTCCACATCCCCCCACTTCCCTTGGGTAATTCTTGCTCATCCCTCTGGGGACACTTGACCCTTAGGAGTGCCCCGACAGCTCCCTTATGATAGCTTCCTTGCGTGCCCCTCTGCATGCCTGATTCCCACGCTGGTCCCTCCCACTCTACTCCATCTGGTAAATGGCAGCTCCATCCATTCAGTGGCTCAGGTCAAAAGCCCCAGGGTCATTCTTGTCCCTGATTACTTGTCTTTATCTCTCATCCACCCTGCAAAATCCATCCTGTTGAAAATCCCATTGGCTCCACCCTCAAAAAGATCTAGAATCCCGCTTGTTCTTACCAGTCCTTCCCTACAACCCTGGGCAAGCCCAGCACCTGCTGCCAGGACCAGACCTGTAGCCTCCTCCCTGGTCCCTGCTTCTACCCTTGCCCCCTACAGGCCTTTCACAGCACACAGTCAGAGGGATGGCTTGAAATATCTCACATCACATCTCTGCTTATAATCCCTAGGACCTTAACTTCTCACTCAGTATTTGTTGAAGAAATGAATAAATGAGTGAATGGATGAATGGCCTTTTTTGCTTCTGTAGTAGCTGGCATATAGTAAATGCTCAGAATACACCTGCATGGGTAATGCACAAGGGCATGAGCCAGTGGGTGAGGACTGAGAGCACACAGTAGGTACACAGGGAGCCTGGTGGGCTCCTGCCAAGATTGCAAATTGCAGCCCATGGTGGTAGTAGAAGCCCACTGCCACCACCACCCTGCACTCACTGGGCTGGGGGTGGGGCAGCAGGCAGAGCCCAGGCCATTTTGGGGTCCTGGTCTGGCCTGTCTCACCCTCTGGGGTGGGGCTGCTGACGTGACTGCTGGTTCTGGGAACCCTAGCTAGGCAGTGGTTCTGGGAAGGCTGCTGCCTGTGGAGAAGTGTATCCCTGGCCTCCTGCCAGACCTGACCAGCTGTCCTGGAGGCCAGAGGAAGCTCCAGGCTGGCTTAAGTTTGTGGTTTCAAAGGTCAGCAGCTCCCTAGGGAGGCCACCCGCAGCCCCTGCTGCCCCCGGCTTCCTCTCTATGTGCCTTTCATCACAGGACTGGCTGTATCCTGTCTGCCCATTCCAGTACCCCCCGCAAGCCAATTCAGTGCCTAAGGGAGGGAAAAGGAGCAGGAAGCCTGTTGGGCTCAGGAGGAGCCCTCCTCGGCCGCTTCCCGACTGCTGCTGGCTTCTGACACTTCAGGACTCGCAACTCACCTCCCCCCAGATGAAAAGAGTGAGTTAAGCAAGTCTCCCTGCCGGCAGGAGTGTTTTGCACCCCGGGTGCTTTTCCTCTTTTCCTGGCTCGTGCTTTCCCAGACTCTGCTCCTTCCTGGCTCTGAGGCCTTGGCCTTGTCACTTGCCTCTCTAGGCCTCACTTTTCCTCTTTGGCCAATAAGACTATATCCCAGGGTTGCAAGGACCACATTTCAAGAGGCAGAAAATCACAGCAGTTAGCTTGGATTCTGGAGTAAGACTGCCTGGGTTCAAATTGCTCTGTGACCACAAGCAAGGGCTCTACCCTTTCTGTGCCTTAGTCTCGTCATCTATAAAATGGGGATTTTAATGGCACCTCCCTCATAGAGGTGCTGTGAGAACTAAACTGATTAATATGTAGTAAATACTTAGAACAGTGATAGGCACATGATAAATTCTATATGCAGGCAAAAACTTGGTACATACTCCATGTTTAAAAATAGATTATTGAATTTATTATTGTTGAATTTTAACCAATTGCTCATTTAATAGGTGTTTATTGAGTATATACTATGTATGTGTCAGGCACTGTTTAGGCACTGAAGACAAAGCAATGACCACAGCAAACATAAAGCTCTGTCTTTATGGGGTTTGCATTCTTATAGGGGGAGACAAATTATACATTTAGGCAAAGAAATAATTTAAATGTCATAGGTTATCTTTGACACTCTCAACTTAATGAACTAGCAGCAGAACAAGAGAGTCTAGTTCATATTTTGCCAACATGGAATAATTCTTAGGTGAACTATTTATGTCCATTGCCTGTTTTTCTTAAAGGGATGTTTGTCATTGATTTATAAGACCTCTTTATATATGAAGGCCATTAACCTTCTGTAATGTAGATTGCTACGTTTTTCTAGTTGTTTGAAGTGTTTTTTTATTTGTTTTTTTATGGCATGTTTTGACCTGTGGGAAGTTGAAAACATTTTTGCAGACAGATCTTTCCTCGCCATCTACATCCTGAAATAAGCATTCACACATGTAACCTCAGTGATGTGATTAGAGATGGTGTTAAGTGTATGACAGAAATAAGCAGAGCGCTGTGATAAGAAGAAACATGGGAGCTCTCATTAGGTATTGTTTCTGGGTGTAAAGGCTGTGAGGGTAGAAAGGGTCAGGAGTTGAGGACAGTAGGACTGAAGGCTTATGGGGGAAGAAGACTGGGTAGGAGGAAGTAGTGGACAAGTAGTAGGGACCAGATTATCAGTAGACAGGTAGCAGGGACCAGATCATCAGGAGGCTTGAGGCGATTTTCTGGTTTTGTTTTCTAGTTTCTTAGGCTTTTTATTTTAAGATAATTATGGACTCATAAACAGTTGTAAGAAATAGAGATCCCTCAGTTTTCCCTAAGGGTAACATCTTATAAAACTATAGTACGGTATCACAGCTAGGATATTGACATTGGTATAAACCATTGATCTTGTTCAGTTTGTCCCCATTCTCCTTGTACTCGTGTGTGTGTGTGTGTGTGTGTGTGTGTGTGTGTGTGTGTGTGTGTGTGCACGTATATAGTCCTGCGTGGTTTGGTCACATGCACAAGTCTGTGTCTGTACCATCGCAGACAAGATACAGAACAGCTCCATCATCACGAGGATCCCTTTGTTGCCCTTTTATAGCCATGCTGACCTGCCTTCCTGCCCTCCCTCCCCCCTCACCCCCTTAACCCTGGGCAACCACTAATCTGTTCTCCACTTCCATAATTTTGTCATTTCAAGAATGTTACATAAATGGAATCACACAGTGTGTACCCTTTGGATTGGCTGTTATCACTCCTGGGCTGGGTTTTACTGAGTTAGGAATGCTCCTCCTGGGTGGGCCATGAGCCCCTGAAGATCTGTGGCCCCTGGGGGAAGACACCCTTCAAGAGCCAGAGGTCAATGAAGGGCATGAGCAGGCAGTTCATGGCCTGGCTACTGGTTTAAAAATGACTCTGCCTGCAATGTGGAAATGCAGTGGGGTGACTCATATCCACAGTATCTGCTAACTGCCCCCACTCCCTCACCCCAATCTCATCATTTTCTCAGCCTCAGACTGAATTTTTTTAAAGTCTTGCCACAACCTTATTCAAAGATCCTTAAAGACTGTTCATGTGATTAGAGATGGTGTTAAGTGTATGACACCTTGGTCTTACTTGGTCTTTGGGATCTGTGAACCCCTGAAATGGAATGAAAAATTAAATGTGTGCATTTTTCTAGAAAAAGCGTTTAGAGTTTGCACCAGATGTTCAGATGGTACATTAAGACTTTTGTCTCCAAAACATTAAGACTTTTGGCTTCTAGACAGAGACAGTGGTTAAGAGTCAAGGCTCTGGAGCCTGACTCCCTTTTCAAACCCCAACACTGTCCCATCTCTGCAACTTCAAGGAAGTCACTTAACCTTTCTGTGCCTTGGTTTCCTCTTCTGAAAATGGAAGAAATAATAGTACTTACTTCTTAGGGTTGCTCTGAGTATTGAGTTGATTAACATAAGTGAAATGTTTAGAAGGAAACTTGGCATGTGATAAATATTGTCAAGTGAATGATGAAGCTGCAGGATGTAGGAAGCCAGAGCCTTTTAGGCAAAGACCTTCTAGGCCCTCTAGGATTTGGGGGTCCTCTCTGTGTCCCTTGTCATCCTCCCAACAAGTTTCAAATCTCAGGATTTCTTTCAAAGGAATGAACAGGTATAATTGAGCTCTGTCACCTCCTTTGTTCTGGCTTTCATATCTCTGTTAATAAAGCTTTTTTTAATTTTGGCATCATTAATCTACAATTACATGAGGAACATTATGTTTACTAGACTCCCCCCATCACCAAGATCCCCCCACATAACCCATTACAGTCACTGTCTTCAGCGTAGTAAGATGTTGTAGAATCACTACTTGTCTTATCTGTATTGTACAGCCTTCCCTGTGTGCCCCCGCCACATTATACATGCTAATCATAATGCCCCCTTTCTCCCCCCCATCCCTCCCTTCCCACCCCTCCTCCCCAGTCCCTTTCCCTTTGGTAACTGTTAGTCCATTCTTGGGTTCTGTGAGTCTTCTGCTGTTTTGCTCCTTCAGTTTTTTCTTTATCCTTATACTCCACAGATGAGTGAAATCATTTGATACTTGTCTTTCTCTGCCTGGCTTATTTCACTGAGCATAATACCCTCTAGCTCCATCCATGTCGTTGCAAATGGTAGGATTTGTTTACTTCTTATGGCTGAATAATATTCCATTGTGTATATGTACCACCTCTTCTTTATCCATTCGTCTACTGATGGACACTTAGGTTGTTTCCATTTATTGGCTATTGTAAATAGTGCTGTGATAAACATAGGAGTGCATATGTATTTTTCAAACTGGGCTGCTGCATTCTTAGGGTAAATTCTTAGGAGTGGAATTCCTGGGTCAAATGGTATTTCTATTTTGAGCTTTTTGGAACCTCCATACTGCTTTTCACAATGGTTGAACTAATTTACATTCCCACCAGCAGTGTAGGAAGGTTCCCCTTTCTCCACAACCTCACCAACATTTGTTGTTGTTTGTCTTTTGGATAGTGGTGATCCTTACTGGTGTGAGGTGACATCTCATTGTGGTTTTAATTTCCATTTCTCTGATGACTAGTGATATGGAGCATCTTTTCATGTGTCTGTTAGCCATCTGAGTTTCATCTTTGGAGAACTGTCTGTTCAGCTCCTCTGACCATTTTTTGATTGGATTATTTGCTTTTTGTTGAGGTACATGAGCTCTTTATATATTTTGGATGGCAACCCTTTATTGGATTCTGTCATTTATGAATATATTCTCCCATACTGTAGGATGCCTTTTTGTTCTATTCATGGTGTCCTTTGCTGCACAGAAGCTTTTCAGTTTAGTGTAGTCCCACTTGTTCATTTTTGCTTTTGTTTCCCTTGCCCAGGGAGATATGTTCATGAAGAAGTTGCTCATGTTTATGTCCAAGAGATTTTTGCCTATGTTTTTTTCTAAGAGTTTTATGGTTTCATGACTTACATTCAGGTCTTTGATCCATTTTGAATTTACTTTTGTGTATGGTGTTAGACAATGATCCAGTTTCATTCTCTTACATGTAGCTGTCCAGTTTTGCCAACACCAGCTGTTGAAGAGGCTGTCATTTCCCCATTGTATGTCCATAGCTCCTTTATCATATATTAATTGACCATATATGTTTGGGTTAATATCTGGATGCTCTATTCTGTTCTACTGGTCTGTGGGTCTGTTCTTGTGCCAATACCAAATTGTCTTGTTTACTGTGGCTTTGTAGAGCTTGAAGTTGGGGAGCGAGATCCCCCTTGCTTTATTCTTCCTTCTCAAGATTGCTTTGGCATTCGGGGTCTTTCGTGGTTCCATATAAATTTTAAAACTATTTGTTCCAGTTCATTGAAGAATGCTGTTGGTAGTTTGATAGGCATTGCATTGAATCTGTAGATTGCTTTAGGCACGATGGCCATTTTGACTATATTAATTCTTCCTAGCCAAGAGTATGGGATGAGTTTCCATTTGTTAGTGTCCTCTTTAATTTCTCTTAAGAGTGTCTTATAGTTTTCAGGTTATAGGTCTTTCACTTCCTTGGTTAGGTTTATTCCTAGGTATTTTATTCTTTTTGATGCAATTGTGAATGTAATTCTTTTCCTGATTTCTCTTTCTGCTAGTTCATCGTTAGTGTATAGGAAAGCAACAGATTTCTGTGTATTAATTTTGTATCCTGCAACTTTGCTGAATTCCAATATTAGTTCTAGTAGTTTTGGAGTGGAGTCTTCAGGGTTTTTTATGTACAAATAGTGACAGTTTCACTTCTTTACCAATCTGGATTCCTTGTATTTCTTTGTTTTGTCTGATTGCCATGGCCAGGACCTCCAGTACTATGCTGAATAACAGTGGGGAGAGTGGGCATCCCTGTCTTGTTCCCGATCTTAGAGGAAAAGTTTTCAGCTTCTCGCTGTTAAGTATGATGTTGGCTGTGGGTTTATCATATATGGCCTTTATTATGTTGAGGTACTTGCCCTCTACACCCATTTTGTTTAGAGTTTTTATCATGAATGGATGTTGAATTTAGTCAAATGCTCTTTCAGTGTATATGTAGATGATCATGTGATTTTTGTCCTTTTTGTTGATGAGGTGGATGGTGTTGATGAATTTTCGAATGTTGTACCATCCTTGCATCCCTGGGATGAATCCCACTTGATCATGGTGTAATATCTTCTTGGTGTACTTTTGAATTTGGTTTCCTAGTATTTGGTTGAGTATTTTTGCATCTATGTTCATCAGGGATATTGGTCTGTAATTTTCTTTTTTTGTGTGGGCTCTTTGCCTGGTTTTGGTATTAGAGTGATGCTGGCTTCATAGAATGAGTTTGGAAGTATTCCCTCCTCTTCTATTTTTTGGAAAACTTTAAGGAGAATGGGTATTATGTCTTCTCTGTATGTCTGATAAAATTCCGAGGTGAATCCATCTGGCCCAGGGGTTTTGTTCTTGGGTAGTTTTTCGATTGCCGATTCTATTTCGTTGCTTGTAATTGGTCTGTTCAGATTTCCTGTTTCTCCCTTGGTCAGTCTTGGAATGTTGTATTTTTCTAAGAAGTTGTCCATTTCTTCTTGGTTTTCCAGGTTGTTAGCATATAGATTTTCATAGTATTCTCTAATAATTTTTGTATTTCTGTGGGGTCTGTCATGATTGTTCCTTTCTCATTTCTGATTCTGTTGATGTGTGTTGATTCTTTTTCTCTCTTAATAAGTCTGGCTAGGGGCTTATCTGTTTTGTTTATTTTCTCAAAGAACCAGCTCTTGGTTTCATTGATTTTTTTCTATCGTTTTCTTCTTCTCAATGTTATTTATTTCTTCTCTGATCTTTATTATGTCCCTCCTTCTGCTGACTTTGGGCCTCATTTGTTCTTCTTTTTCCAGTTTCAATAATTGTGACTTTAGACTATTCATTTGAGATTGTTCTTCCTTCTTTAAATAGGCCTGGATTGCTATATATTTTCCTCTTAGAACTGCCTTCACTGCATCCCACAGAAGTTGGGGCTTTGTGCTGTTGTTGTCATTTGTCTCCATATATTGCTTGATCTCTATTTTAATTTGGTCATTGATCCATTGATTATTTAGGAGCATGTTGTTAAACCTCCATGTGTTTGTGAGACTTTTTGTTTTCTTTGTACAATTTATTTCTAGTTTTATGCCTTTGTGGTCTGAGAAGTTGGTTGGTAGAATTTCAGTCGTTTTTAATTTACTGAGGTTCTTTTTATGGCCTAGTATGTGGTCTATTCTGGAAAATGTTCCATGTGCACTTGAGAAGAATGTGTATCCTGCTGCTTTTGGGTGTAGAGTTCTGTAGATGTCTGTTAAGTCCATCTATTCTAGTGTGTTGTTGTTCAGTACCTCTGTGTCCTTACTTATTTTCTGTCTGGTGGATCTGTCCTTTGGAATGAGTGGTGTGTTGAAGTCTCCCAAAATGAATGCATTGCTTGTATTTCCTCCTTTAATTCTGTTAGTATTTGTTTCACATATGTTGGTGCTCTTGTTTTGGGTGCATATATATTTATAATGGTTATATCCTCTTGTTGGACTGACCCCTTTATCATTATGTAATGTCCTTCTTTATCTCTTGTTACTTTCTTTGTTTTAAAGTCTATTTTGTCTGATACCAGTACTGTAACACCTGCTTTTTTCTTCCTGTTGTTTGCATGAAGTATCTTTTTCCATCCCTTGACTTTTAGTCTATATATGTCTTTCAGTTTGAGGTGTGTCTCTTGTAAGCAGCATATAGATGGGTCTTGCTTTTTTATCCATTCTGTTACTCTGTGTGTTTTGATTGGTGCATTCAGTCTATTTTTATTTAGTGTGATTATTGAAAGATATGTACTTATTGCCATTGCAGGCTTTAGATTCGTGGTTACCAAAGGTTCAAGGGTAACTTCTTTACTATCTAACAGTCTAACTTAACTCTCTTATTAAGCTATTATAAACACAGTCTGATAATTCTTTATTTCACTCCCTTCTTATTCCTCCTCCTCCATTCTTTATATGTGAGGTATTTTATTCTGTACTCTTTTGTGTTTCTTTTGACTGCTTTTTTGAGTAGTTGATTTTATTTTTTGCCTTTAGTTAGTATGTGGTTGGTCTGCTTTCTTTGTTGTGATTTTATTTTCTCTGTCAACATCTGTTTAGCCTTAGGAGTGCTTCCATGTAGAGGAGTCCCTTTAAAATATCCTGTAGAGGTGGTTTGTAGGAGGCATATTCCCTCAACTTTTGCTTGTCTGGGAATTGTTTATCCCTCCTTCATATTTGAATGATAATTGTTCTGGATACAGTATTCTTGGTTCAAGGCCCTTCTGTTTCATTGCATTAAATATATCATGCCATTCTCTTCTGGCCTGTAAGGTTTCTGTTGAGAAATCTGATGATAGCCTGATGGGTTTTCCTTAGTAGGTGACCTTTTTTCTCTCTCTGGCTGCCTTTAGTACTCTGTCCTTGTCTTTGATCATTGCTGTTTTAATTATTGTATGTCTTGATGTTGTCCTCCTTGGGTCCCTTGTGTTGGGAGTTCTGTTGGCTTCCATGGTCTGAGAGACTATTTCCTCCCCCAGTTTGGGGACGTTTTCAGCAATTATTTCTTCAAAGACACTTTCTATCCCTTTTTCTCTCTCTTCTTCTTCTTCTGGTACTCCTATAATGCAAATATTGTTCTGTTTGGATTGGTCACACAGTTCTCTTAATATTCTTTCATTCCTGGAGATCCTTTTATCTCTCTCCGCCTCAGCTTCTCTGTGTTCCTGTTCTCTGATTGCCATTCCATTAACGGCCTCTTGCACCTCATCCAGTCTGCACTTAAGTCCTTCCTGAGATTGTTTTATTTCTGTATTCTTCCTCCCAACTCGATTCTTTAGCTCTTGCGTATTTCTCTGCAAGTCCATCAGCATGGTTATGACTTTTATTTTGAGTACTTTTTCAGGAAGATTGCTTAAATCTATCCCCCCAGGCCCTCTTTTGGGGTTGTCTGGGTAATTCTGGACTGGACCAAATTCTTCTGCCTTTTCATGGCAATAGAGGTAGCTGCAGGCAGGTAGCATGTGTGTCAGCTCAGAGAACAAAGTCCTTTCCTTCTTGTTGGTTGCCTTGCCCTTCTCTGATGCCTGTGTCGCTTACCTGCACACCTGGAGCAGCCTCTGGATTAATCCCCTGAATTGCCATGGGCAGGGTCACCATCAGGGTAGCCCAGAACCCTGCAGGGAGTGGCAGGTGTGCTGGGTGTGCTCTCCTGCAAGAACAGCGCCCCTTCGTGCCTTGCCCCGGTTTCCTCTGCCTGCACTGGGCAACTGCACACCGGCAGTGGCCTCTGGGTCTGGCCCAGGCAGCTGTGCACCCGGAGGAGATTCTGGGCAGTTGCTGTGGGCACAACCACTCTCTGGCTGTGGCCGTGCGCGGCCGCTCTCCGGCTGCTCAGCCACTGTGTCAGGGCTGCACTGGCTGGGGGAACGACTTGCAGGCTTATCACCATGAGGGGCTTCAGGGGTGCATTGCCACGCAGTAGGCTGGGGTGCTTGAAGTTCCTCAGAATTCCCAGCCTGCTGTGCTGAGTGTGCTGGGATGATTCCATCCAGCTGTGAGGCCCCTGTCCCTTTAAGACTTTCAAATAGCACTCACTTTTCTTCTGTCCCAGGGGAGCTGGCTGTGGGGACCTGCTCACAGATTTTACTTTTCCGTTTCTCTAATATCCAGCACACCATGCAATGTGTGTCTGCGCTCCCAGTGCGAATTACTAGGGCTAATTCTTTAGCAGTCCTGGGCTTCCACTCCCTCCCCACTCCGACTCCTCTCTTCCCACCGGTGGGCTGGGGTTGGAGGTGCGCTCGGGTCCTGCCGGGCAGCGGCTTGTATCTTAACCCCTTTGTGAGGTTCTGAGTTCTCGCAGATGTAGGTGTAGCCTGGCTGTTGTACTGTATCCACCAGTCTCTCTTTTAGGAATAGTTGTATTTGTTGTATTTTCAAAAATATATATGGTTTTGGCAGGAGATTTCTGCTGCCCTACTCACACCACCATCTTGGCTTCTCCCTGTAATATAGCTTTTTTAAAGCTGCTGTTTGACTTCTGGTTCATAGAAAGTTCATAGACAATAAAAGTCCTGGCCTCTTCTGCTGCTCACTTAGGCTTTGTGCTCCTACGCTACAGCAACTGATATTTGAAATTGACAAGCAGGATGGCCAGCACTTAGTGGTTCATTTCAGTCATCTTTTTGGGTTCAGCCTATTGATATATTGGAATGTACCTTGGGCTTAGCAGCCAACAGACCTGGGTTCTGACTCCAGCTCTGCCTTCTCACCTGCTGTGGGACCTGATGGGCAAGTTATTTTGCCTCACTGGCCTCAGTTCCCTCAGATGGGAAGTGCAAATAACAATGCAGCTGGAGGGGTTCTGTGGCTGATTCAGTAAGGTAATGCTTCTAATGCACTTAGAAAAACATTAAGCACAATGGGATGCCTTGACAGGCAGGATTTTGTTTACACCGGGGATGAGCTCCTCCCAGCTGAGGAGTGCAGGTAGACTCTGGACCGCAACACGTCAGTATAAGGGAGCCCTTTTCTCAGTGCATCTGTGCTGAAATGCAGTGCCTACACATCACTGTGGAGCCAGCGGGTGTGTGTGGTTGTGCGTGTGCCCACATATCTTCCAGAACAGATCAAAGATAGCAACCTTAATGTTCTGCTGATGTGATGTGATGCTTTAGTTCACCTTGACTGCATAGTTTGATTCTCCCACACCCTTTTGGAGAACTTCACCACAGTAACCCTTCTGCTGTGTGACCTTGCCCACACATCTTGGCCTCTCTGTTCCTCTTTATTCTAAATTGGGGCCAAAATGACACCTTTGCCATCTCTGCCACAGGATGCTGTAGGCATGTGTGAACTTAGGAGAGGGAAAGTTCCTGGGACACATCATGGATCCACCACCAACTCCTACCCCTCCTTCCTTGATCTTCAATAGGACTCTGCAAGGAAGGCAGGTTGGGTCTTTGAGTGGCTATTGTCTCCCCTCGGGGGAGTGTTCCAGTGTTCAACAAACGTTTACTGAGCACATGCCATGTGCCCTGCACTGTTGCAGGTGCCAGGAGCTCGGCAGCTCTCGGAATGACAGACAATTGAAAAAGAACAGCTCTCCCCCGTTCTCCATACCTTCTGCCCCCATGGCACTTCTGGAGGAGCACAGGCCAGCTCCGTTACAGACTGCCCCAAGGTTAGGTTTGTCTAGTGTTGCCCTGTGATTTGTGCACTTGGGGCAAGAACATCAGAAAAGCGTTGTGTTCTTCTGGGGGCATTGTTTCAGAAAGCTCATGACCTTGATTGTATCCTTCCTGGAGAGGTTAACTTTGACCACTTGGTTAAGATGGTGTCTGCCAGGTTTCTGTATAAAAAGTCATATTCATTATATATAGAGATGATATGTAATATATGTAATATGAAATTGGTTAGTACTTTGACTCCTTAATTAATAAATAATAGAAGTTTTTTGGGGAGATACTTCAAGGCTGCAGTGGTGAAATAGAGCTGTTCTTTCTCCCCTCTTATCGATATAACACTACAGACTCCTACACCCCTATTTTAACTCCCAGGGCTATAATTGATTAATATAATATTTATTATGATGCTTCTGTTGTACCCATTTTGCACAGTAGACTCCCATTCAGGCTGGCATCTATGTCTATGTGACACATCCTCACCATTCTTGGAGCACTTCTTTAATCTCTGGCACAAGAATTCCAGGCTTATCTTGTACTTTCTCTACTCCCAGAGTCAGCCATTTCCCCAGGGAGCCGTGGTTCCTTTCAGTACAGAATAATATTTAGAAACCAAGACCTGGGCACAGGGATGGCATGATAATCAGATTCAGTGTATGACCGTGGACTGTATCTTTGGACTTATAAAGGGCATTTTTGAGGCAATTAGCAAAATGGAAATAGGATCTGTGGATGAGAGGGCAGTAATGCATCAGTGTTAATTTCCTGATTCTGATGGTTGTATTATGGTTATATAGGAGAATGTCCTTGTTTTTCTGAAATATGCTCTGGAGTGTTAAGGGGTAATTTACTCATTATGAATAAATAAAATGAATAAATGAGAGAGAGAAAGAGAGACTGAGCAGGAGGGAATATGAATGAAGAAGACAGTGAGAGGAAAGGTACACAGGTGGACATGGGTCCTGTGTGCTTGAAAAGTAGCAAGAAACGGAGATGTACATGTGGCAGGCTGGCCAGGCACAGGTGTTTGGGGTGGGAGCAGATGCAGAGGGAGGTGGGGCCCTGCCAGGTAGGTCCTTCAAGTGGGACATCACTGAAAGCTTCCAACAGGGGTTCTGATGTGGCATTGAGCCCTTGCCGTGCTCCAGACACTGTGCCGAGTGCTTTGGGTACACATCTCACTTGCTCTTTGCAGTAAACCTGGGAGGCTTTCCTTGGCATCATTTCCTCATTGCAGATAAAGAAGTGGAAGCTCTGAAAGGTAGAGTAACTGTCTTAAAAGCACAGAGCTACTAAGTAGCAAAAGGAGTCCTGGAAGCTGCTTTTCTGAATATGACCCCAAGATAGAGACCCAAGTGGCATCAGAAGGTTCCTCTGCTCTGCTGGCAAATATACCCCAGTGCATTCTTTTTAGGGGACATTTGGTACATGTGCCATGAGTGTTGGGGGAGAAGCGCCCACTTTGTGATTCCCTGGGATTCTGCTTATGAGTGTTAGTCCTGGTGTGTCCATTTTCCCACTGAGTAGAACCAGGGCAGTAGCTAAGGCCTTGTTCAAAAAGATAATCCCCACCTGGGGAATTCCAAGAGCGCTACATGGTGAACAAGGGACCCACTTCACTGGACAGATTATTCAAAATGTCTGCAAAATTTGGCCCATCTATGAGCATTTTTGCTATGCCCCTACCCCCACAAACCCTAGGACTTGTAAAAACTTCTGAAAACATTATAAAAGAACAATTGGCAAAAATCTGTGTGTCCCTTAGCATTCCATGGACAGAGGCTCTGCCTTTGGTATTTCTCAGCCTGCGTTCCTCCCCCACAGGACAACCAATCATGCCCTTTGGAAATTATCACTGGGTGCCCATGCGCCTTGAGGAAGGACTTCACCAGCCTGTCTGGTTAAAAGGAGACCCTCTGCATTATTGTAAAAAGCTTATTAGCATCCTTCAGGGTGATGCTGAACTTGTGAAAGACTCCTTCCGCAGAACGCTGGTGGGAGATGAAGGATCATAGCATACTCTGCAGCTGGGAGCCTGTCTCCTGAGAAAGGCTTCAGCCTGAGGACTCCCTCCTGCCCTGCTGGGAGGGACCCCACCAGATAGTGTTAACTAACTCATGAGCAGCCAGGCTCAGGGGCACTGACTCATGGGTTCCTGTTTCCCATTTACAAGAGGCTCCTGACCCTCGACGACCAGGAATCCACGCCAAGGCCAGACACCCAGAGTGAGCTGGCCCAGACCTCAGGACAAGGATGAGAAGCAGATGTCACAGGGGTCTGGGACAGACAGCTGACCCAAGTACAATGATCCTTATGACTACTCAGGTGCAGTGGGAGCTCCTGAGCTTGCCGAAGTCTCTGGACTGTTATCTCTTCATAGTTTCACAGTTTCGTCTTCATCGCTGGTGGAAAATTCTGAAGTTCCTTATATTTGTTGTTGCTCTGATTCTCCTCATCCCATTACTCCTGTTAGGAAATCCCATGAGGCCTGGAGACTTTATCCTCACCCCTGACTGAGTCACCCAGAGTCTTCTGTTGGCCCCATTTTTAAAATTCAAATTCGATTCTCTTCTTGATAACACTTAGAAAATTAGGAAGCCCTTTGTACTTAACCAAGGAAAACTTTAATCCTATTAATTTCTTTCTCCACCCTGGCTCTCTCTTTATACACTTGTCCCAGTGTTTAGCCTCGGCTGCTGATCTTAAACCACTGGTTTGTTGTCATCGCACTGAGCTTGGGACCCATATGTAACCGCCACCACCAGCCCCAACAACATACAAGATCCAGTCACCACAGACAGTGCCCCAGCTCCCTGCTCCATTGTGTCCTCCTTACTCCCTACCTACTGTTGTGCCAGTCATGCTCCTTGCTGTTTGCTGCCCTGCCAATCTTTTCCAAAGATTTTAATTAAAAAACAAGCATAATGCCCTGCAATGACTCCTCAGATTAAAGAACAACCTGTACACGTGTACTTGGTGTAGACAGCTACTCCAAACCTATCCCCAGATGCTCAGATAAAGCGGACAAATGTAGCACCCAGACAGGACTTTTGATATTCTTCAGTTCCTGCTGAGATATCACAATAGACCATAAGTTGTGAAGTCCCAAACCATCTGGATGTAGTCAGTCAACTCAGGCTTGTGGCTGGGCTTGACAAAATAGCCAATCAAATGTAAATCCCAGAGTTGCAGTTTATGCTATGCCTACTGAAAACCTCTCTGCCTCACCTTCTGCAGAGCACACCTTCATTTTGTTCCAAAGGCTGTGTCCCCAGTTGGCAAACTGTTCTCCTTTTTGCAGTGAAGATCTCTCTGATCAGATTTCTCATCTTCCAGGAAAATTTGTTGACAATAATAACAAAAGAATAAAAATAATAAATAAAGGCTAAAATCCAATGGTGGACACATAACTAAATACTACTGATATGATGTTTAGGATCTAAATTTAGTGGCATGGAATATTTAATAACATAAGTTTAAAATTCAAGTTTTAGTATATAGAGGGCATTGCTGTTTTGGTTAATAGAATTCATATTTATCTCCCTGTTTTAATAGAAACAGATCTGGAATAATTGATATTAATATGTAAATGGAGTTATTGCCAGGACTTCGGATTTGGGGGGGATTGGAATTGTGTTTTCTTTGAGGGTGGCTGTACCATCTAATTTGTATTCCCCAATCATATACCGTGAGGTGTCATTAACACAGTAGTGCATGATTCCATTTATATAAACTACAAAACAGTGAAAGTGATCTGTGGGATTAGAAGTCCAGGTGGTGGGGTAATGACCTGAGGGGGCAATACCAGGGCTGTTTAACAAAAGCACAAAACCTCAAGGCTGTGTAAGAGACAGTTAGCCTGAGTTTGCAGGGGCCAGCTTACCTGGGCACGGCTGATTCGCCAGGCCTACTCATGCATCGGAGGCAAGCCTCAGGTCGGCTGCCCAGCTCCACCGACCTTACTGGGCTCACTCTCACATGACTAGAGGGCAGCTGCCCGATGCCTAATACAAAATGAGGCTGTGTTGCCTGATATGTAAACAGGGCTCTGGTGAACATGGAGGGCTAGTAGGCCGGGACACACTGGCTGGGGGTGAGGGTGTTGTATCTGGAGTAAGGTGAGTCCTGAAAGCAGTAGCTGTGATGTTGGCGATGATGGGAGCCACGAGTCAGCACTAACACGGCTTGCTTCCTCTCAGCAGGTGCCTCAGGATCTCCCAATGGGGTGGCTTCGCTCTAGGCTCATGTTCCCTGTGAGCTGGCTGATCCTGGTGTGGGTGGCAGGCTCTGGTAAGTCACCACCTCTCATTCATTCACTCATTCATTCAGCAAATGTTTATTGACTGTTTACATGTCAGGCTCCTGAGATAATCAGTGAACAAAGTAAAGATCCCTGGCCTTGAGGAGATTACATTGTAGTAAGAAGGGACAGCCAATGGCAAAGGGTCCTAATTAAAAGTAAATTCTAAAGATTGTTAGAAGGTGATAAAAAAGGATAATATAGAACAGAATAGGGAGGATTGGGGAAGCTGGGTGGAGTGGGAGGGTTGCATTTGAGCATCTGTGCTCAGGAACGTCCTCATTGAGTGATAGTTGAACAGGACTTGAAGGAAGGTGGGGGCTATACATGTGCCTCAGGGAGGAGTGTTCTCAGTGAAGGCCCTGAGTGTGAGGATCTGAAAGAGGCCAGTGTGGTGGAGGCAGTGGCCAGGAGGGAAGAGAGGAAGTCAGCCAAGTAACAGGGTGGCCAATTCAGGAAGGTCCTTGCAGGGTTTGAGCAGAGAAGCCACATGATCTGCTGCATTAAAAAAGATCCTCTGGCTGTAAGTACAAGGGTGGAGGCTGGGAGGCCAGAGAGGAGGCCCTGCAGTAAGCCAGGTGGCTTGGATCAGCAGTGGAGATAAGAGGAAATTGGCTTCTGGATCCATCTGGAACTTACATGTGAAGACTGATTGGCTTCGAGGTGAAAGAGAGACGTGTCAAGGATGCCCCTAGGCTTCTGACCTGAGCAAGTGGCAAGGATGAGGTTATCATTTCTGAGATACAGAGGAGCATGTGTTTGGGGGACTGAGAATCAGGAGTCAGTTTTGGACATGAGGTGAGTTTGAGATATTTATTAGATAATCTAAGACTCTCCTTAACATGATAAGCTCTTTTATTCAGCAAGCAGATGCCAACTGATGTCAGTTGTGATGGGGCACCGGCATAAGGCACCTGCCGGGCAGGTGTGCGTAGTCTGGAGCTTGGGCAGGGGCTCTCAGATGATTCGGCAAATGCCGTATACATACTGCAGGGTTCAAATCCCAGCTCTGCCACTGATTAGCTGAAGGAAGTACCATAGCCTCTCATCTTGCCTTTGATGTTGGCATCCAGAAGACAAGGGCACTTGAGAGACAAGACCTTGGGGGTCAGCCTCCTGAGCACAGAGAGGGAGGAGAATAGATGGGGGCAGGGAGCGGGCAAATGGGTAACAGCTCTAGGGCAGATGTGTGGTATGGTGGAAGAGAGCTCCTCAGACTGTTAGGTATTTTTCCCTTAATTTGGCCGAGGGTAAGTAGTTGAGTCTGCAGAAGAAAATAGGACCCTGCCTCCGAGGGTATTTCTTCACCTTCAGCAATCGCCCCATGCCAGTTGGCCCAGTCAGCTGCCCTGGACCCAGCTCTATGAGGATTAGCACACCACCATGTCTAGGACCATAGTTTCCTTGGTTTTGACAGGCTCTTGCACTGGCTGTTCAGTCCAGCTGCTCAGCGCTCTCCTGTGTCTCCCCAGGGAGTGTTAAGGTCCTGAATGCGCCCACTTGCTTCTCAGACTACATCTTCACCTCCACCTGTGAGTGGAAGATGGATGGTCCCACCAACTGCAGCAACAACCTCCGCCTGTCCTACCAGCTGAATTTTGAAGGGTTTGAGTAAGCCTGTGCTGGGAGCTGGGAGGTGGGGAGGCCGTGCCCAGAGGGTTTGCCCCGGGATCTCACCAGGTCTGGGCGGTGTGCCCTGGAAGGCATGGTGCTAGATGGGGTTCACTGCGACCTGCTGGGCATGGTGTTGGGGGTGAGGTGCCCTAGGGCACAGCGTGTGTGAGATGGAGCAAGTGCACCACAGCTCCAAGCACACTGTCCCCAGAGAATACTGGACTGGAACACTGGGTATTCAGAGGGTAGAATACTGGACTAGACCGGTGGTTCTCAAACTTTTTGATCTCAGGATGCTTTGGCTTGCTTAAAAATTAGTGAGCTAATAGAAAACTTTTTTAAATTTAAAGTTAGTTTAGTTTAAATTTTTAATTAGTGAGCTCAAAAATGCTTTTGTCTAGGTAGTTTAAATCTATCAATATTTACCCTATTAGAAATTAAAACCAAGATTTTAAATCACAACACATAAGCCTGCACTCAGTGAGCCATCGGAGCAGAGGTTCCATGTCATGCAGCCTCTGGAAAAGTCCACTGTACACCTGTGAGAAAGTGAAAATGGCAAATTATGTTTTAGTATTATGAAAATAGCTTGACCTTAGTGGATCTCAGACCACACTTGAGAACTGCTGGACTAGACTATTGTTTGGAGGTACAGTGTAAACAGTGGAGTTCACTGTGATGTTCGGTGAACCATAGAACATGGGGCTTCACTGGGCTAATCCATGTACATGGGGTACCACTACAGGTCCTGGTACCCATCCAGGACGTGACTGGGTACACAGGCCTGCAACGGGGCACACTGGGAGGTACAGCACCCTGGAATGTAGGGTACACTGACACATTTGGTTTTCCACAATATACTGAGGTAGACAGGCTGTGATTCTGTTTGTGGTACATTGGCCCAGACCAGGGATCTGCACACTATGGCCCATGGGCTGTATCGGCCCACCATCTGTTTTTGTAAGTAGTTGCCCTGGAATACAGCCATGCCCATTCGTTTATGTTTTATCTGTGTCTGCTTTTGAGCTACAACCAGCAGAGTTGAGTAGTTGTGGTAGAAATGGTACAGCCCTCAAAGCCCAAAATATTTACTATCTGACCCTTTATGGAGAACGTTGGTTGATCCCTGGCCTAGCTCACGAGATGTGAGTTGGCTGTTTTACGTGGCACGTAGGATTATGTTGGGGTGCATGGGGCACATGTCTGTGGACAACTTACCAGGGCATGCCACAGTCCACTCTACACTGGAATAAACTCTGTTATACAGAGTTACGCTGTGATACATACACGGTCTTACAAATTCTTTAATGTCTCAGGTTCTTCCCTTTGACTGGCTTTCAGGGATGAACCAAGTTCTGGGACCAAGACCATGCATGGCAAGGGGTGTATAAGATCCATGGTGGGTACTGGGAGGGGCTGGGACCAGCAAGGAAGACAGTCCTAGTCTGCTGTCCCCACAGCACCCTGGCCTGTCCACTCCCTAGTCCCCAGATCTTGGAGACAGAATTATCAGGAAGCTGGAAGCTCTTGTGGCTCCTTGAGGCATGTCCCCGGGACTCCCGTGGGTCATAGCCAGCCTAAACACAACTGGCCTAACACATTTTCTGTGTCTGCAGAAACCACACGTGTGTCCCTGAGAACAGAGAAAGCACGGTTTGCGTGTGCACTATGCTGATTGCTGAGCCGGTCATAGCGGACGTCTATCAGCTAGACCTGTGGGCTGGGAGGCAGCAGCTGTGGAGCGACAGCTTCAAGCCCAGCTCCCATGGTGAGCAGGCTGGGGAGGGCGGGGCTGCAGGTGCTCCTGCAGCTGGGCTCGAGGGCAGGGGTGCAGGCTCCATTTCGGGGAGGGGGTCCAAGCAGCCTCCTGCATGTTCCCAAACCTAATGCAGTCCTGGCCCCTTTCTGGGCCTCGTTCCTCCCACCTTTGAAATGGAATTGGACTAGTGTATCAGGTCCCCTTCAGCTCTGATATCTCAGCTCCCTGAATTTAAGTGCCCAGACTGGGGTTTGGGATGAAGCATGTTTGATACATGCTGGATTAACTCTGGGATGAAGGGACGCTTGCTGCCAATCCAAAACTGAACTGGGGACTTCCACCCTCTGTCAGTTGGTCAGTTGCTGCTTCATCAGGCAGTCTAGACCGTGGAAGGCTGACCTTATTCTGGTACCCAGAGTCCCTGCAGGAATTCCCCCACGAGCTTGCTGGGGTGTAGTGACAGGAGTTTAAAACACCATTTTTCTGTGTGACCTTGGGTAAGTCACAATACCTCTCTGAGCCTCGATTTCCAGAAGAAAATGATTATGCCCATTTTGCAGTGGAGTAAACGAGAGTACAGAGAAGGCAGGTCACCTGCCTGAGATCACACAGCTACTGAGCAGCCATGGCAGTACTCTTGCAGGGTTCACAGAGCTCCCAGTCTTCTCCACTCCATCAGTAGTTCCTGAAGGGCCTGTTCGTGGTGTGGGGGGCCAGGGGGTGGTTTCAGTTGACCCATGAACCAATCTATGCGTTAAAGTAATTTTTACAGGTGTATGTTGGTTTTAATGCCTACTGTGTACCTGTGAATGGATATGATTGCTTAAAAAGGGACTAAGTTGTAAAACACATGACTCAAAATAAAGAGAAATACTTATTAATAACTAATAATATAATACACAGATGTGTGAGAGAAGAAAGGGAAAAGAAGAGTTTGGGTTACTGTGCGTATACACTTTGCATTCACTGTAGGAAGGTAGTTAATAACCACTAAACCTGTATGGTTTCCCACAAATGTACTACGGAAGCACTGCTGACAGCAAACCTAAATGACCCCTTGGCTGCGGGATATGTCCCCTTCTGGCACCTCAGCAAGCCACTCACCAGGTACCACTTCTCTGCAGTGAAACCCAGGGCCCCGGGAAACCTCACGATCCACCCCACCTCCCAGACCTGGGTGCTGACGTGGAGCAACCCGTACCCTGATGAGAATTACCTGCATCGGGAGCTCACCTACCTGGTCAACGTTTCAAATGAACATGACCCTGCGGATGTGAGTGGGCACTGTGGGGTTTCTCCGCCACCTCCTGGGACTTGGGCAGGAGGAGACTCAGGCTCTGGGGCCGGACAGCAAACTCAGGGACCTAGACTTGTGCTCAGGCCAGACCCTCCCTGCCTCCAGGCCTCAATCCCCAGGGGCAGAGAAGGGAAGTTATTTCTGGGCACTGCGCTCATGTGTAAAGGAAAGCTCTGGGGTCCAGTCTATATCCTGGGGGATGGGACACTTGAGATTTTAGGTGGGTCCTTGGCTGCACCCTGAAGTGACCAAGTCCCACAGTGAGACAGTTGCTGTACATTGGCTCCCTCCCAACCATGACTGGCCAAGGAAGGTGCCTCAGCTGAGCTGATAGGTTTATTAATCCTTTTAAGCAGAGAGAAGAGGCTGCAGGCTCAGAGCCTTCTCTCAGGAAACCCTTTCTGCCCTCAGCAGCGTCGTCACCAGCCTCTCATGGCATCTGGTGCTTGCTTTCCAGTCATGCATTCATAGCGGGGTTCACTTCTAAATGAATGTGTTGACATTTTTAAAAAAGGAGAGCTGATGTACAGGAAGCCATTAAATAAGGGCAGGGCCGTGCAAAGGAGATGTCTTGCTCCCCTCCATTGTAGTTGCGGTGGGGTGGAGACTGCTTCATGCCGCCTGTGTTTTCCCCTCATGTCGCTGGGGTCCCACAGAGCTGGGTCCTAGCACTTGCCATGCCACTTGCCAGCTGTGTGAACTTGAGCATGTTGCCTGACCGCCTTGTGCCTCAATGTGCTCATCTGTAACATGGGATAACAAGGGTACCTACCCCAAGGTCTGTTGAGAGCACAGAGTGTGTGATACAGACCAGCTCCCCTGCCTGGCACAAAGTACCTGGTGAGCATCCTCCTGTTCCGAGTGCTGCAGGCCTTGGAGATCCCCATCGGCCTCCCTGCCTTGTCCTGGCCTTTGACTCCCTCTGACAGAGTGATTGAGGGTCTGCTCTGTGCCACAGTTGTGTTCCAGGATTGAGGCTAGCCTGGCCTCAGCTGCCAGGGAGCAGGCCCCAAACGCCTCAAGATCCCAGTAAGCTTCTGCCACTGTTTCCTGTCTTCCTGGCCAAGCCAGGGAGGTGTTGGTTGTTGATTTATATCTCTCAGGTGTGGTTTCCCCCTTGGCGCTGGGCCAGGCTGTGCAGTAGGAGCAAGAATAAAACAGCTGTGCTCACACAACGGAGGCTCAGAGAGCAGGGGGAGGGGGCCGCACAGATGCCAAGGAGAGAGGCAGGTTCTACTCGGTCAGTAAATCTCTTTCCCATGTCCTGAGCCCGTACAAGGCTTAGTTCAGCATATAGGCTGGAGGGAGAGAAGGCTGTGACCCAGAGAGTCCAAAGAAATGTTATTTATTTGCTCATCATGGCTTGCTCCAGGTTCCAGGAATCTGTCCATTTCCTGGCCGTGCTTTAGTCTGTGTTGCCTCATTTTTAGGCAGTCTCTTCCCTTATGTAGTGACCAGTGTGCCCACCGGCAGCTCCAGGCCTACATGCCAAGGCTGCAGTGGGAAGTTTTTCTTTCCATGTTTTTCTTTCACAGGACTTTCCTAGTGAAAGTCCTGAGGCTGAGGTTCAGTTGCCTGGTCGGATCATGGGCCAGTCTCTGAACCTGTTACAGGCTGCAGGCAGGAGAGAGGGGACTGGTGCTGCGCTCAGACGGGCCAGGGGCGGGGGTGCTCAAGCCCACCTCTGGAGCTGCAGAAGGGGTCCACACCACCCAGACCAGATGGGCTGAGAATGCGGAAGGGTGGCTCCCCAAAGGAAACTGGGGAAGGGAGCCAGGGACTGGCAGAAACGCAGCTGCATGTCGGACCTAGGGCCAGGCACTAGCCAGGAGACAGAATGGCTCAGTGGCCATGCTGTGCTCAGGGGTGTCCCAGGCCAGCTTCTCTTGTTGGTGGGTCAGAGGCTACTGAGACACCCTTTACCATGTTTTCCTTCCCAAGGACAGAGCCCAACCTGAAAAGCCCCTCATTATTCATTGGCCAGAGCTAGTTAGATAGATGCTCTATGCTAACCAATCACAGGCTGGGAGGGGATGGCCATGAGTGGTTTAAGCCAGTGAGCATTAACCCTGGAGCTGGAGACAGAGGCCCTGAGCTTTGGGTTCCTGACCCCAGTGGCTAGATGTGTGGGTGTCCAGCTGTGTTTGCTGTAGTATTGCAGACACCAGCTGTGGCTCAGACTGATAGGATCAATTTTTTGTTTGTTTGTTTTTCCTTTTTTATTGAGATGCAATTGACATATATTACCTTGCTTCAGGTGTACAACACAGTAATCTGACATTTGTACACATGGTAAAATGAACACCACAATAAGTCTACTCATCATCTGTCACCATATGAAGTTAGTACAATATTATTGACTATATTCTCTGTGCTGTACATTACATGGATGAGATCAATTCTAAGAAAAGATAATAGAAACTTGCTGTGGGATTTTGGAGATAGAACTTCTCATTGTCCTGGATGGTTTCTGGACAAGGCTCCATAGTGGAGGTAGAGTTTGTCCTGGGCATTTAAGGACGTAGAGGAATTTTCTACATCGGGAAGGAAGGGAAGAGTAGGCCAGGCAGAGGGACATGAGCAAAGGCTTGGAGGTCTGAAAATTCATGACTTATCTGAGGAATATGGGGATGTGGGAGTGTGTATAGTGAAAAAGCAGAAAATGAGGCCACAAGTCTGTTCAGAGTCATGAGTGTCATGCTTATGATCATGATTATCATTTCTTGTGAGCCTACTCTGTGCCAGCCACCTTTGTTATTACCAATGGTTGGCAAAGTCCTACATATGGGACCATGATGGTCTCTTCATTTCAGTGACATGGAAACTGGGGCTTGGAGAAGTGGAATGACTCACCCAGGGCCCCATACTAGAAATGGAAAAACTGGGATTTGAACTTTGGAGACTATGCTGTTTTTCCTCTCCTGGATCTTTCTCTTAGGGGGTCCCCTGAACACCTGGCCTTTTGTTAAAAACAAACCAACCACAAGCAGTTCTCTGAAGCTCTGATTTCTTTTTTTATTTCTTAGCAAAACATTTCCCAATCTCCTCATCTTCTCCAGGGTGTGTGATTCCTTTGGCAAATTAGGCCCAGCTGTGGCCTCCTGCTTGCTTATGTTTGGAAAGGAAGGAAGGCCGAGAGTGAGTGTCCTCTCCTGCCCTCCTACCCCAATCTCAGCCCCCTTGGGAGCTCCAGCTGGCCTCCAGCTTCTCCAGCAACCCACTGGGGCTTTGCTTCCTCGTGCAAAGCCATGTCTCGGCTCACGTTGCCCCAGACTATTTCCCCAAATGTGCTTCCAACCTACAAACGGAAGCAGAGCCACCAGCTGCTGCGAAGGGGCTGCAGGACCAAGGAGGAGGGAGAGCATCAAAGGGGTGGACCCTTCCTGGAGAGGGACTCTGGGCAGAGGATCGGGGCCTCTCCCTTGTCTTCAG
The DNA here is from genome assembly GCF_040802235.1 of Manis javanica. Taxonomy (NCBI): domain Eukaryota; kingdom Metazoa; phylum Chordata; class Mammalia; order Pholidota; family Manidae; genus Manis; species Manis javanica. Next base: position 47,525,170 of record NC_133165.1, on the reverse strand, counting down.
AGTTGATCTTGAGAATAGATTTTATTTCCTTTTTTATTTATTTTTATTTTTATTTTATTTTTATTGAGAGGGCATCTCTCATATTTATTGATCAAATGGTTAACAACAATGAAATTCTGTATAGGGGAGTCAACGCTCAATGCAGAATCATTAATCCTCCCCAAGCCTAATTCTCGTCAGTCTCCAATCTTCTGAAGCATAACGAACAAGTTCTTACATGGAGAACAAATTCTTACATAGTGAATAAGTTCTTACATGGTGAACAATACAAGGGCAGTCATCACAGAAACTTTCGGTTTTGATCACGCATTATGAACTATAAACAATCAGGTCAAATATGAATATACATTTGATTTTTATACTTGATTTATATGTGGATCCCACATTTCTCCCTTTATTATTATTATTATTATTATGTTTAATAAAATGCTGAAGTGGTAGGTAGATGCAAGATAAAGGTAGAAAACATAGTTTAGTGTTGTAAGAGAGCAATTGTAGATGATCAGGTGTGTGCCTGTAGACTATTTGTTAATCCAAGCTAGACAAGGGCAATAAAACATCCACGGATGCAGAAGATTTCTCTCAAAACAGCGGGGGTGAGGTTCTAAGCCTCACCACTGTTGATCCCCAATTTCTCACCTGATGGCCCCCCTGCGACTGTGCCTGTCTTAGGTTGTTCCTCCCTTGAGGAATCTTACCCGTCTCTGGCTAACCAGTCATCTTCCGGGGCCATACAGGGAGATGTAAAGTTGGTAAGTGAGAGAGAAGCCATATTGTTTGAAATCCTTTTTTATTTTTAAAGGACTTTTTTATTTAAAAAATAAATGCATGAAGTAAAAAATTCAGGTGGTATGAAAGGACTGAGAACGGAAATGTTTCTCTCCTGACCCCAGCTTCCAGTTCCCCTTTCCAGAGGTTGACCGCTCTTCCCGTCTTTTGCCAGAAGGGGAAGGAAGGCCAGGTTAGAGCAGGCAGAGGTCTTGAGGCATGTGTGTCCTTCCAGAGAGGGTTTCTGCCTATACAAGCAAACATCTATGTTTGTACATCACCATGTTTGTTCTCCATTACTACAAATGTAGCTGCTTTAAACAGCACACATTTATTGTCCAGTAGTTTCTGGGGCTTAGAAGTTTGGCGGGGGCTTAGCTGGGTCCTCCACCAAAGGTCTCACAGGGCTATAATCACAGGGCTGGTCAGGCCTGGGGTCTCACCTGAGGCCCTGCTGGGGAAGGATAACTGCCAAGGCCCTGTGATGCTGGCACTGTCTCTTGTTGGCTGTTGGACTGAGGGCCCCAGGTTCACCTGGTGTCTGGTACAGGCTGCCCTCAGTTCCTCCCTGTGTGGCCTGCTCGAAGCTAGCAAGCAAGAGAGCCTCCTAGCAAGTTGGCATCACACTCTCAGTCAATGTGATCACGTATGTGTCGTCCCTGTGCACCCACTACCTTTGCTTTATTCTGTTGGTTAGGAAGAAGTCACAGGCCCTGGCCACACTCCAAAAGCGGGGATCACACAGGCTGTGATTCACGGTGGAGACTGTGGGGGCAGTCTCAGAGGCTGTGCCACCACGGGGCCTCACACCTCCCCTCCCAACATCTTTTAAGCATAAAAGGCAGCAGACAGCACATACCAACCTTCACCTTACCTTTGTCACTGAACAACAGATCCTAGAAGTCCCTTCACAGTGGGAGCTAGGTTGGGCAGGGCTGAGATTCCAGGCTAGTGAGTTTGGGCTTGACTGTGGAGGCTCTGGAAAGCCCATGACAGAGTGAGAGGGATGCAGTGGCCCTATCTGTGCTTCAGAAGATCACTCTCGTGCTCCCTGCATGCCAGGCCCTGTCCTAAGTGTTTACCTTTTAAACCTCACAAAAACCCTGGGAGGTAGGCACTATTATTATGACCATTTTGCAGAAGGACATTGGGATCCAAAGAGGTTATGTCATCTACCTCAGGTCACACAGCCAGAAAGTGACAGTAGTGACCTTTACCCTCATTTTACAGATGAGGAAACTAAAAGTCAGGCTCATCAACATGCCCAGTAGTGTCACATGACTAATGGTGGTGGGGAGGCAGGCTGAGGACCAGTTCCCTGTCCCATCTGCTCAATTCTGGTCAGTCGTGGAAGTGGCAAACAAAGGCCTGAATTGGAGGAAAAACCAAATACCCAGACTGGGGCCTTTAACACTGTGGGATCAGTGATGGACAGCAGCCAGGGAGCTGGTACTCCTTGCCCAACTTCTGGTGCACTAATGTCTCCCCTTCCTCTACCAGTTCAGAATCTATAATGTGACCTACATGGAGCCCACCCTCCGCTTGGTGGCCAGCACCCTAAAGTCTGGGGCTTCCTACAGTGCACGAGTAAGGGCCTGGGCCCAGATCTACAATAGCACTTGGAGTGAGTGGAGCCCCAGCACCAACTGGACTAACTGTGAGTACTGGGAGTCCTGAGCAGTTAGAAGCTCTGTTCCCCACTTTTATTCTGTGGCCAGATACTTCCCCTGGCCAAGCATCTGCGTTTCCATATTGTAGAATTCCTCTAACTGCAGGTGACAGAATTACCACCTAACATGGTATATGTAAGGCTGGTAGCACTGGAGGGAGGAAAGTGAAGATGGTGCAAACGGAACAAAGAGCACCAAATAGCTCTGTGCCATATAAGGAAGGAACGGAACAGCTCTTCTGGGATTCCAGTCCCATGATGTACAGACAAACCCCGGATGCAAACCCCGGATGCAGAACCCCTCCATTCAGAAGGAGACCTCTGGCTGTCCATCACCCAACCCTGAGCCAATAAAAAATTCCCCACATACCCCTGGCTTGGCCCACTTCCCCCTCCCCTCCCTGTGCTTATAAAAATACTCCCCGCCTATCTAGGTAGGGGCAACTTCTCCAGCCTGTGTTTCAGACTGGTGAACCTCGCCCGGGACTGCGCCCAAATAAACTGCCTGGCCCTTTGTTGCCTCTCGTCGCCTGCTTATTTCGGTTAGAATTTATCTTACAGCTTCCTCGTTTTCTAAAGGGAGAAAATGCTAAGTGTTAGAAATTAGTGAAAATAAGATGTTATTTCTTTCCTAGCCAACTTCCCAGACCCCTGAATTCTATCTGTAACCTTATTGAGGTCTGTGAACCCCAAGTCAAGAATCTCTGCTCTAAGGCCCTGCTATCATCTGTATCTGGCCAACAATAGGAGAGTCTGCACCTGCCTCTTAAAAACCTGAGCACAGAACTGACACACATCACTTCCTCTCAAGCAGTATTGGTGAGACCGATCACATGGCCACATATAGCCACAAGGGGTTCTGGGAAATGTAGTCCCTGGCTTGGCAGCCGCATACCCAAAACAACTCTTTCAGTTCTGTCGCACATGGCTTTTGCAATAGGAATATTGACTTATCTCACATAAAATGCAGTTTTACAAGCAGACCTTCCCAGCTCTATACAACAGCTCAGGGATGTCACCCCAGAGTCTTGTCTTTCCTTCCTCCATCAGCCTAGTAGCATTTTATCTTTGATTTGTCACCTCATGGGTCCAACTTATCTTTTGCACATACCCTCATGGTCCAAGTCCCAAAGGAAATGAAAGCACCTCATGTATCTCTCTTTTTTATCAGGAAGCAAAAGTCTTTCCAGAAGCTTCCTACCAGACCTCCCCTTACATCTCATTGACCACAAGTGTCACACAGCCTCTCCCAACTGCAAGGGAGGCTGGACACTCAAAGGTCTGGAAAGGGGAATAAGATAATCATGATTAGCCCAAGCCCCACGGGAGCCACATTGCTACCTGGCAAAGAAGGGGTGAGAGCTCTTGGGAGGGGGAGGCTGGCTCAGGCACATCTGTACAAGGGGGAGGAGTAAGGGATTTTGTGAACATTCACTGGCCCTTCACAGCACTGGGCGCGGGCGGTTGGCAGGGACCCGGCTCACCCACCATACCTCTCAGCATTGGTCATCATGTTCTGTGGCTCTCTCCTGACCCATCTGTCTCCACTCTGGTCTCCATGGGTAGTAACTCCAGCACCCAGCATAGGGCCAGACACACAGTTGTGCTTAGGGAAATTTTGTCAAATTGATTTAACCCTACCTTTGGGGGGAGGAAAGGAAAGGAAGAGAAATAGCTTGTATGGAACTTACCAATGTGCTGGACACACAGTTTTATTTCCACACATATTTATTGAGCTTCTACTACATGCTGGGCCCTGTCCTGGATTCTGGGGAATCAGTGGTGAATAAAACAGACAAAAATTGCTGCTGTTATGGCTCTGACATTCTTATGGGGGAAGACAGAAAATAAACAGGTAAACAAAAAAAAAATCGGACCTACACCCAGATGGCAGCAAGTCTGAGACCAACATAAAGCAGGGTAAGAGGATGGAGTGATGGGAGGGGCAACAGGAGAGGGTGTGGAGGACATCTCTTTGGAGCAGGTGTCAGTGAAGTGGGAAGGTGCCAGCTGTGTGAAGATGGTACTAGCAAGGCTATGGACACATGAGTACTGTCCCAAGTACCTTATATATTAAATCCTGTAATCCTTACAATCTGGGACATAAGTACTATTATCAACCCCATCATGCAATGAGGAAACCGAGGCACAGAGAGGGTGAGGGAATTGTCCTGGGCCACCAGCAAGGATATGACAGAGCCTGGCTCCAGAGTCCCTGCACTTGACTCTGTGCTTCAGGAAAGAACAGCAAGTTCAAGATCCCAAGGTGGCACTGAGCTTTGGAGGAGGGGACAGCGAGGCAGCCAGTGTGGCAAGGGCTCAATGTGCAGGAGGGGACAGGAGAGGGAAGGAGGGACAGTGTGGTGGCAGACAGATGGCCCAGGGCTCGGAGGACACTTTCCTGAGGCCTCAGTCACCAGCTCTGGGACCCAGAGACCAGGCTCTGCCCGGCGTGATGCAGGCTCATGGCTTCCCTCCCGCTTTCAGACTACAAGCCCTGGGAGCAGCGCCTCTCACTTGGCATCAGCATTGCCTGCGTCATCATCCTGGCTGTCTGCCCAGTCTGCTATATCAGCATTATCAAGTGAGTCCCGCACGTGGGCACAGGGTGCCACGGAGCCAGCCCTCTGGGGTGGGAGGGGTTGGGAACTCCCCCTCAGCTTTCAGTCCTTTTGTTCAACCATAAGTATTTATTGAACAGCTCCTATGCACCAGGTACCAGGGCAGCAGGTGAGAACAAGACCAACAAGGACCCGGTGTCCTTGTTGGGGAACAGAAGGTGTCAGGTCAACAACAACTGCAACCATGTTCCAATGTGGGCCAGACTCTCAAGGAAGTATACCAGAGCAAAGGGGAGAAATGTTTCCAGGGTGCTACTTTGGATGGGGAGGCCAGGGCAGGCCCCTCCAAAGAGGTGAGACTTGAGCTGAGACCAGTCTAGGGGCAATGAGCTGCCAAAGAGGTGGGGGACGACTGCCCTTTGGCAGGAGGGAGGTGAGTCACGATAGGTGCCCAGGGTATGGCACAGGCACCTGGGGACATGTGGCAGTGGACAGAGGAACTCTAGATAACTCCTCTGATGGAGGCAGGGACCTGGGATCACATCCTGGCCTTGGAGCTCGGTGGCCACGTGGCTGACACGTCATGGAACCTGTCAAACCTGGGTCCCTCCTTTGCAGTTGAGAGTTTTCTTTGGTCCTAGAAGTTCTGAGAGAGCCCTGGGTTACAGTGGGTGGGTGGTAGAAGGACCCTTGTTTCCAGTGAGCTCGAGCTCTTGGAATCATGGTCTTAGAGCCTCAGTCTTCCCACCTCTGAAATGGGACTGGGGAGCCCTTGCTCAGCCTGTAAGGCCTGGCAGTGGTTCAGGACTGACATGAGTGAAAGTGTCTCACACTTTGCAAGTAGATATGCAGGGAATGCAGATTCCTCTCTCCACGTCTTGTTGCTGGTGCCTCTGAGTGCCCCTGGGCTGGCCTTTTCCCCTTCAAGCTTCAGTTTCCCCATCGCTTATTCCTGTTTCCCCCACCATTCGCTATATTGCAGCACTCCAACTTCTGCTGTTCTTTAAACATACCAAGCGAGTCCTTCCCTCCGAGTCTTTGCATTTGCTCTGCTCCCTGCCTAAAAAGCCCCTTTCCTAGGCACCATGTGGCTCCTCCTCCACCTTCAGTTGCCACTCGAGAGTCATCTCTTCAGAGAGGCTTTCCTGGATCACTCTCTGTTCCTCTGTGTTCCCTTATCTTTATTTTTGTGCATGACACTTACCCCATGAATGAGTGATGCCATGTAATTATTTCTGCATCTGTTTGCCTGTCTCCCTCTTCTAAAAGGTCAGTTCTGTGAGGGTAGGGTTTTTGTCTGTCTTGGCTACTGTTGCATTCCCCCAGGCCTGGCACAGAGAGTGGTATGTAAGTAAGTGCTCAATGGGTGCATATTGACTGAGTAGAGTGAGTACAGGCTAATCCAGAGACGATCCAAGATCCCTCCCTCCCAGCCCCAACACTGTGTGACTCCAGGTGGCCCCAGGGAAAGAGAAGGAATCTGTCTCTTCCCTGGATTTCCTGCAGCTTCTCAGGCCATCTGAGGCTCTCCTATGCTATGCCAAAGGGGCTTGTGATGAGGAAACCCAGAATTCTCTCTCTGCAGCTTGAGCCTCTCCTAACACTCTGGGGCTTGCTCCCACTGAGGACAGAACAGGCCACGTCAGGAACTGCATTCTGGGTAGCAGGGTGCTGGAGCACGGACCTGGCTTCTGCCTGCTGGCTGTCCCTTCACCTGTCTGGGTCTCGGTGTCTTCACCTGTAGAATGGGGTAAACAGTAGAACCTTTCATGAAGTTACAGTAAAACATTAAAAAATCAGCCAACATGGTCTCTGACCCCCAGTGAATATTGGCCACTAGGATCATTTTTATGGGAGGAGCATCAACCTGTCAGTGATTCAGGGACCAATACCTTTTCTTTTTCTTTTTCAGGATTAAGAAGGAATGGTGGGACCAGATCCCTAACCCAGCCCACAGTGCACTCGTGGCCATTGTCATCCAGGACTCCCAGGTAGGCTTGGCTAGGATGCTTGGGCTGCGTGTGTCAGGAAGTGTGATTCACAATGTCTGGGATGTTGAGGTTCTTCACTGGCTTTTGGAATTGCACATGGGAATCCAGGAAGCGTTCAGGTGGATGGATTCAGCACCTGTATGTAGTCCTTAAGCACCCAGAGGCCTTGACCCCCTCCCCACAGCCCCATGGCTCTTCTTTCAGCCGGGGCAGCTTCCTCTGGCCTCTTGGTTTCTTCCCCCTTCCTTGGGAGGAGTGACCCCTCATGTCATTTCCATATCATCTCCTGGAGACATGCCTGTACCAGAGCAGGAGGCCGAAAGAATGGGAGAGGCAGGCAGGCTTCCTGTGTCTTCCTCTGAAGGGTAGGAAACTGTGCCCGAAGCACCGGCAGAGCCCCAGTTCTCACTGCCAGAACTGCATCACATGCCCTTTCCCAGCCCATTTACCTGTAAGGGCCCTGAGACTCAGAGAGCTGAGGTGACCCAGCAGATCTCAGACCTGCACGAAGTCAAGGCTTACAGTCTTTCCACAGCAACACTTCCTGAGCACTGCTGTGTGCCAGGCTGTGCTGGGAGGTCTGTCTGCTCTGTTTCATTGGCTGTGTCTCTATTTTAGGTGCCACTGTGGGGAAAACAGTCCCGAGGCCAGGAACCAGCCAAGTGCCTGTACGTATATGAATTTAGGCCATAACCTCTGTGGATTTGGAAGGTGATGGAACTGGAGCAGTGGGCCCCAGCTTGAGGGTGTTTCCCCGCCTTCAGGAAATACCCAGATGCCTGCCTTCTCTTCCTTGACATTCAGCGCTTGCCCTGTGACATTGGGCTTTGAGCAGTAGCAGAAGGAGGGGTCATCTGAATAGGCGGGCTCCTGACTGAGCCCCCTGGGTTTCACTGAGGGAATCCAGCACATGGTGTCCGGCACGTGGTGAACCCCCTGGGAGTACAGTCTGTCCTGGGTGATAGAGTCAACAACCTGGACAGCTGTGCCAGTTGTGAAAATGTTGACATAATCACACACTGGTTGGCAAATAGCCACTATCTTGAAGCCTTGAGTGTCTCACCATCACCTCAGGGCCTCCTGGACTACCCACAATTCATTAACTAAAGGGTTTATACCTGGTATACCAAGGGACTCCAGGATTCTTCTCCAGCCCTAGGGCTTCACAGCTCTTCTAATTGGTCATTACTTATCCTGGGATGTTGCTAGGTGTTTTAAATGCCATGATCCCAGACAAAGACTTTTCTTTATTCAATAGACTGAGTTTGTATTGGATGCCAGGTTACATGCCAGCCTCCAGAAATCCCAAAGTAAGGCACAAGCCCTACTTTCAAGGAGTTCTCAGTCTAGTAGTGAAGATAGACTGATAGATTATTACTTATAAAGTCAGCAAACATGTCTTTAATAGACATCAGTCCAAGGCGATTTGAAGCTGGGCTTTGAAGGATGACTAGAAATTTTTCAAGTGGTGAAACAATGCTGAGCAAGCTTTTCTTTGCTTTTGCAGACACTGGAAGACTTGTCTTACCAAGCTCCTGCCCTGTTTACTGGAGCATGGAATGGAAAAGGACGAGGATTCCTCCAAGGCTGCCAAAAATGGGCCTTTTCAGGGTCCTGGAAAACCTGCATGGCACCCTGTAGAGGTCAGCAAGATGGTCCTCTGGCCGGAAGACATCAGTGTGGTGCGGTGCGTGGAGATCTTTGAGGCCCAGGTAGGGAATGAAGAGGAGGAGGTGGAAGAAGATAAAGAGAGCTTCTGCCCATCGCCTGAGAACAGTGGGAGCAGCTTCCAGGAGGGCAGGGAAGGCATCGCGGCCCGGCTAACGGAGCACCTGTTCCTGGACATTCTTGAGGGTGAGAATGGGGGCTTCTGCCCACAGGGCTTGGGGGAGTTGTGCCTTCCCCCACCGTCAGGAAGTACCCAGATGCCCTGGGCTGAGTTCCCAAGTGAGGAGCCCCAGGAGGCACCGTCCCTGGGCAAGGAGCAGACTTTTAACCCGGAGTCAAATCCACTGGCTACTCTGACACAAAGCCCAGCCAGCCTGGCTTTCACAGAGACGCCTTCTGTAGTCACAGACAATCCCGCTTACCGCCGCTTCAGCGACTTTCTGAGCCAGTCGTCAGGTTCTGGAGAGCTCAACTCAGACCCACAGCTGGCCGAGTGCCTGAAGGAAGCGGACTCCAGTGTCCTCTCTGCCGTGCAGCCCTCTGAGCCACCCACAGCACCCCAGCCACAGCTGGAAACCTGGGAGCAGATTCTCCGCCAGAGTGTGCTCCAGCACAGGGCAGCCCCAGCCCCCGCTTCAGCCCCCACGAGTGCCTACCGGGAGCTTGTGCACATGGTGGGGCCGCGCAGACTGCAGGACAGTGGGGTGGCGGGCTTTGGCTCTTCGGGAGAAGCTGGGTACAAGGCCTTCTCCAGTGTGATCACTAACAGTGCCATCTGCCCAGGGACATCTCGGATTGAGGCCAGTAATGGGGAAGGGGGCTACAGGCCCTTCCAGAGCCTCACTCCTGGCTGTCCTGCAGCTTCTGCCCCAGTCCCTGGCCCTCTGTTCACCTTTGGACTGGACATGGAGCCACCTCACAGCCCTCAGAACTCATTCTTCCCAAGCAGCAACCCAGAGCACTTTGGCCTGGAGCCAGTGGTAAAGGGTGAGGATAGCCAGAAGGCCCTGCTCTGCCCAGAGCCAGCCACAGAGCCCCTCAGGGATGACCTGGGGAGCGGCATTGTGTACTCAGCCCTTACCTGCCACCTCTGTGGCCACCTGAAGCAGTGTCATGGGCAGGAAGAGCATGGCAAGGCCATCCTAGCCAGCCGCTGCTGTGGCTGCTGCTGTGGAGACAGGTCCTCACCCTCAGTGAGCCCCTTGAGGGCCCTAGACCCTCTGCCAGGTGGGGTTCCACTGGGGGCCAGCCTCCCTCCAGCCCCCTTGGAACCCCTGGGCACGTCAGAGGAGGGTAAATCACCCCTGTTCTTCCCGCCTGACCCCAGCAATACTCCAAGTTTAAGCCACACTCCCAAAATGGTTATGCTCTCCACAGGGCCCACAGGCACGAGCACTTCCTAAGTGCATGCCCTCTTGTTGCTGAGGACTACAGGGGAAGACGGCCCTACCCTTCCTATTAAATGCCTTCCCCAGGAGGGCAGCCAGGCTGGCAGATTTCCAAAAGACTAGGGGAACCCTGGCACAAAGTTTGTAAGATGGTCTGACACGGGGGCCACCGAGACTGGACCCTTCCTGCTCCCAAGCTGGGCCTCGGCTTGCCACATGCAACGGGAGTGGAGGCACTAGGCAGCTATGCCTGCAGCAGGTGCAGGCAGGGATCAGCTTGCGACAAGCCATTGCCCACTTTGTGGGCCCACAGCTTCTCCAGCATGCTGGCCTTGTCATGCCCACCCAAGGCATGTTTTGTCCACCTAACCACTCTGTTACCTATGTCTTGCCCAGTCCTGGGATTAGCTGTCACCATGTCACTGGATTGGATGCTGAGCTTAGAAACTAACCAAGCCAACAGGGGAATGACTTGGGAGGCTTTGGGAAACTGATGAGAGATTGACGTCCAGGAGAGGTCATTTGCCCATTTATTCAACCAAACTTCATTAGGTTGATGTGGAGGGGAGATCTGGACTTTGGAGGGGTGCTGAGTTAGGTGGCAGTAACAGAAAGACATGAAAGTTGGGATTGCCAAGCAGTGAATGTCTGCTGTCAGATCCCCATGCAGCTGCAAGGCTGGGGGTCCCCTGGAGATACCCATTGACCTTGTGAATAGTCTGCCCCATGGACACCATCGCTGGCAGCCTCTGAGAGCCCGAAGGGAGTGGCTTGTGCTCCCTGATCCGACTGAGCTGGGCCTTCCAGACGGCCAGCATGTGGAGCCTGCGAGTTGGCCCAGGACTCAGGCTGAGCGGCACATTTTTGTGTGGGTCTCAAAGATTGTTTTACCACCTGGTACTTGTGTTTGTTGAGGAGGGTGGAACAGTAAGGGGTGGGGTTTTCTGTAATGGTCTTGATCTTTTTGTTTTCATTTATTAAACAAACATACTGCACGGCATTATTGTCAGCACTTTCTCTCTACTGACTTATTGAATTCTCCCCCTAGAAGAACCAGGGCCCAAAAGGTTAAGTGACTTTGTTTCTTTGGGTTCCCTGAGATGGGGATACAGGTGCAATTAGTTGATTTAAGAGGTGATCCCAGGAAACCCTGTGTGGGGCTGGGGCAGTGTGGTGGGGAGGGGCAGGAGGCAGTGAAGGCTGTGCTGTCAGAGAGCCAGTGTGGACAGCGTGTGGTCAACCCCACTGGGGAGATGCAGAAAACCACACACAGTGCCTGCCTGGAGAGTCCCTGCAAAGGCGGGCAGCTGGGGTGTTTGTCCACCAACTCCTGTCTGTCTGGTTGAGGGCTGCTTCTGAGGGCATTGATTCCCCAGCACCTGCAGCTGCTCCAGGAAATAAGTCCTGAGACTGAGCTGAAGATGTGTGAGTAGTCGTTGGCGCCCCAACGAGCTGCAGTCAGGACACTGGCAGCGGTTGCCACACTTTGCCGAGATCACATAGATATTAGTGGGCACATAGTGCCCATAGCTGAGCCCAGCCTGTGTCTCCATGGTCCAGGCTGTCTGTACATGACCCGTGTTTGACATCTGGGCAGACGGTAGGCTGGAGTGGGCCTGAGGCTGGCAGGCAGAGGATCTTAAGCTCGTGTGCCTGTGATCAATTTAGTCTCTGAGCAGCTGCCTAACTGCCACACTTGCAAAATGAGGGGCTTAGTTGTGTGAGGTTCCTTCCTGCTCCGGCATTCTGCACAACGCACTAGATGAGATGGCGAGCTCACTGTCTCCCTGCAGCCTAATGTTTTTTAGGAGCCTCCTTCGTGCTGAGCCCAAATCTATCCCTTTAGCTATTTAGGTCACCACCCTGAATCCCGACACCACAATTTACAGATGGGGAAGCAGCACTAGAGAAGAAGAGAGTCTATCTAAGGCCCCACAGTGAACAGCAGAGCCTGAACTAGCTCTGCACAAAATGTAATAATTTAAAAAGAAGTATTTGGAGCCAGGCAATATGCTGAGTGCACTACCTTGATTATGTCACAGCCCTAGTTGGCAGATTCAATCAATATCCCCATTTTAAAAAAGGAAGAAGAGGCTGAGGCTCAGGGCCACTCAGCTAGGAAGTGCTGGAGGCAGGATTTGAACCCAGGTCTGACGGTGGGCAGGGCTCCTAGCCAGCATGGTATGCCTTCTCATGTACAGGATGGCACCTCCGTGACTGTCAGCACTGATCCACTTGGCCCGAGCATTGTCTCAGAATACCAAATTTTAAAATTAAGTAGCAAACAGAGAAAATATATTTGTGTGAGTGGTGGAGAGGCAGTTGGGTTGGAAGTCCAACACAGAATTGAGGCCAGACTCATTTCCCCCCACCATCTTTTGAGAAAGAGACCTGAGCTGCCAGCTGAGGCTCATCTTACAGAACTGACTGGGCTTTGGGAAGCTCCAGCTAACAGCTGGAGAACTGGACAGAGACACCTCTCATCTCTTAGCCAGATTTAAACCCACCCTCCCCAGTTCAGGGAAGCTGGAGAAAGGCCATTGTTCTTGCTTCCCCACACCCCTTCTACAGTTTAACCCAGGAAGGAGGAAGCTGAGAGGCAGAAAAGCAGAGACTGCACGTCCTAAAATTTAGTGAGCATTTGCCATGTGCCAGGCATTATGCTGGGTGCTGAGAAAAAGTCCCTTCCTGTCTGGACCTTACAATTCAGTGGGTAGACAGACAATAAAAGACGAAAGAAAAATTACAAACACTTGCTATGAAGAAAATAGGGGTCTGAGATAAGAGGAGCTAACAGGGAGGCTTTTAAGGAGATTACATTTGAGGGACATTTGAACTGAGCCCTCAGTACCTGGAAGAAGTCAGGATGGGCTGGATAGACTGTAGATTCTGGGCAGAGGGTAGAGCAAATGCAAGGCCCCTGAGGTATAAGGAGTTTGGCATGTTCATAGTTGAGAAATATTCACTTTCAGGCTGTGAGCCAGGGACCATGGTGAGAGATACAAGTGAGGAATTTACATTTTGGCTTAGTGCACATTAGCCACATGCACTGAGAAAAATGGTCCTCTAGAAACCAGTCTTCAATCTCCCCAACCCTAAAATACAAGCTTCCCATAAGCAGGAGCCAATGAGAGAAAGTGGAGTCCCTGGACATCTTCCTCCAGTAGGACCCCTTCCACATCGCAGAAGTGGAGGATCAAGATTCCTCCTGACAGCATTGACCCGAGTGGTTACAACCCTCCCTGCTGATACCCTCCCGCAGGAGCCAGGAGACTCCCACCAGGAATGAGCTGATTCAAACCCAAGAAGGGCTGGCTGCTAGGGCTCTTCTTGGAGTATCTGTGACAGAGGACTTTTAAAAAAATCCCCATAAAATCTGATCTTTGGCCTCCCAGGAACTAGTCTCCAAATTAGGCAAGGAATCCCAAGGCTCTTTGGGGCATGAAGCCCCAGCTCCCTTCTCTGCTACATCCCCTTTATCTGGCCCGTGCCTTAACTTTCTCAGTTGTAAAACAGGATCTGTTTCACACACACAAAAAAAAATCTATGTCATAGGGTTGTCCTGAAGACAGTCTCCATTATATTCGTCATCATGTCTTGGGTCTCCTTCAACCTGGGCAGGATACAGGTGACAATGGAAAGGTACAAAGAGCTTAGAAATCGAGGATTCTCAGCCCAGTCACTGCTTCGGGCTTCTTCCCAAAGCTCCTTGGTAAGTCCCTGATGGCTGTAGCTGCACAGCCTCAGTTCACTGTGACTCTGGAGCTCCCCAGCCTGTGCCCTTGCTGGGACCTCCAGCTGTCTGACTTATGCCTGCTCTTTTGTCGGTTGGGACTTCCCTGCACTAGGCCTGGTGATTCACTCTTTTATTTTTTATGGTATCATCAATATACAATCACATCAGCAACATTGTGATTACTAGACTCTCCCATTATCAAGTCCCCACCACATATCCCATTACAGTCACTGTCCATCAGCGTACTAAGATGCAATAGAGCCACTACTTGTCTTCTCTGTGCTATACTGCCTTCCCCATGCCCCTGCCCCACATTATGTATGCTAATCGTAATGCCCTTTATGCCCCTTCTCCCTCCCTCTCTCTCCACCCACCCTCCCCAGTCCCTTTCCCTTTGTTATTGGCTAGTCCATTCTTGGGTTCTGTGAGTCTCCTGCTGTTTTGTCCCTTCAGTTTTTGCTTTATTCTTATACTCCACAGATGAGTGAAATCATTTGCTACTTGTCTTTCTCCGCCTGGCTTATTTCACTGAGCATAATACCTTTTAGCTCCATCCATGTTGTAGCAAATGGTAGGATCTGTTTTCTTCTTATGTCTGAATAATATTCCATTGTGTATATGTACCACATCTTCTTTATCCATTCATCTGCTGATGGACACTTAGGTTGCTTCCATTTCTTGGCTATTGTAAATAGTGCTGTGATAAACATAGGGGTGCATATGTCTTTTTGAATCTGGGCTTCTGCATTCTTAGGGTAAATTCCTAGGAGAGGAATTCCTGGGTCAAATAGTATTTCTATTTTTAGTTTTTTGAGGAACCTCCATACTGCCTTCCACAATGGTTGAACTAATTTACATTCCCACCAACAGTGTAGGAGGGTTCCCCTTTCTCTGCAACCTCACCAACATTTGTTTTTGTTTGTCTTTTGGATGTTGGCCTGGTGATTCACTCTTCATTCAAATATTTACGAACTAGTCCCTGAGAGGCAGCTGTTAGAACAAACAAAACAAAACAAACTCAAATTATGAGCATGGATCAAAGTTTTTATTTTAGATTTGCAGAAAGGGACTCAGAAAAAAGGGAAAGAGAGAACATTGGTTCAAAGGACAGTTTGAAGAAGGGATTTTATAGCAAGACAAATGAATGTCTAGACCATTGTCCACCAGAACTTTTTGCTATCATGGACAGTTTTCCCACTGTCCAATACAGTGGCCATACTAGCATGTGAAATATAGCTAGTATGACTGAGGAACTGATTGTTAAATTTTATCGATTTAATTAACATTTAAG
Organism: Manis javanica; assembly: GCF_040802235.1. NCBI lineage: Eukaryota > Metazoa > Chordata > Mammalia > Pholidota > Manidae > Manis > Manis javanica. The sequence goes on along the minus strand of NC_133165.1, from coordinate 47,510,098 downwards.
TTTAAATAGCCACAGGTGACTAGTGATTACAGTATTAGACAGGGCAGTATTGGACAGAACTAGTAGATGATTTTAGTCCAACGTACCTTTATCAGCTGCCTCAGTGTGGAAAGGAAGAGGAAAAAATCTGGAAATTTGAAAGAGGTGAGAAGACAAGGGGACTTGCCCCAAGACAGCAAAATGCTGGCGGAGTTTCCCAGTGTTCCCTGCAGGGCTGGACCAGAGGTGCAGGGAGCAGGGGGGACACTGGGGGAAGCAGTGCCAGAGGAACTGGGCCTGCAGACCCCGGGAGGCCTCTGGCGGCGCTGATTTCAGGGTCCATCTGGCCCAACCCTGCACAGCTCCAGCCTCAATTTAGATTTCCCCCAGGTCAGGGTGGTGACTGTCCCTGCTTTAGTTTTTTTTATTTTTTATTTTTTTGGTGATATTATTACAAAAAACCTGCATATTGTTTTTTTCTGGTTACTAAGTTGGCACATGCCAGCCTTCAATTCAGAGAAAACTTGAAGCTGTAAAGAGGAAAGTGAAAACCACCGGAAATCCCATCCCCCACCTCAGCTCTTGGCACCATGTGGGTGATCATAAAATGAATGTTTGTTTTTGAAGGTGTATCTCCTGTTGAATAACCTTTCTGACATTATTTTCCCACAAGTTACTAATTAAAAAGAAGAAAAATAGCAAGAAGATTCTGAGCCCATACTTCAAGGGAGCCTTAAGCTCACTGGATCCCCACAGCAGCTGGACAACCATGTGTGGAATTGCCCATGATGTGCCCTGATTCCCAATGCTCTTGTCCAGTATTTGCCCGTATTCATATACCCCTTGTCCAGGTGAGAACACTGAGGCTGAGATAAGCAAGGACTCTTCATTCATCCAGTCTGGGTTTGAACTTGCCTTTGTCAGTTTGGAGCTGTGTGACTGTGGGCAAGACACTTGACCACTCTGGGCTTCAGTTTCTGCTCCTCCCCCACAACCCCCTGCCCCAGTCAAAGACGTATAAGGGAAGTATCCTGCAGCCCATGATAGTGGGGTGTGGAGCCGATGTCACCATGAGTGAAGCCAGGCAGTGCCCAGCTGCTCTTGTGATTAATTTGCCTAAGATATCTGAGAGCACGACAGGGCCAGTTCTTCCGAATTCCGCCCCTTTCCACAGAGCTTACTGACACGCAGAGGGCACCTGGCTGGCTGCATCCGATTGGCCAGAGGTCGGCTCCTTGGTCCCTGCTGCCCCCTAGTGGCTCACTCTGGCCCCAGTGCCTGCCGCCTTTTCAGTGGCTCCAGGTCTAGGTCTAGGTACAGGACCAGGGCGATGCCACGCCCAGGAAACTGGGCCTGGGAGATCCTCACCCACACCGCCCCACCTCTGTTTCATCTCTGCATTTCTTCCCCATCCTCTCCAGCACCTGGCAAAAGAGCCTGATATATATTAGGAACTCAGGGTGCTGCATGGACCAGCTGTATGGCTCGGGGCCAGTAATGTAACTTCTGTTTGCTTCCTCATCTGTAAAATGGGAATCATAGTATTGACCTCATGGGGCTGTTGTTAGAATCAAATATGTTAATACCTGTCATGCTTAGAACGGTGCCTACACATAGTTAATGCTGTCCAAGTGTTGGCTGGCATTGTTCTTCTCATACTGAATGGGTCTGTTAATGACATTCTAAATTTAATGAGCCTTTATTGCAAAAGGAACAGACTGCAACAATAGAAAACTAAAGCAGCATGGTCCCACGGGCATACTCATGTTTGTGTCTGTCCGCATCACTGCAGACATGCAGAGTCAGTGTTGGGGTATCTACAGAGGTTAAAGCCATGCATTTCTCACCATGGCTCCATATAAATTATGTAACTTTTCTCCCTCCTGGCCCCACCATTTTATTCCTTTTCTTCTTTTCCACTTACATTCTTTCATACTCTAGCTTAGTGGATCTTGCACAATTCCTGCTTCTCTCCTCCCTATAGACCCAAGTCGCCAAGCTCCAGCAGGTCTTTCCAAAGAAAGAGAAGGAAACAAGAGCCAGAGCTGGACAGGGAGAAGCACTAAACCGAACTTCTGATCCCAACTCCAGTTTGACCCCTGACTCCAGCCATAGTGGACTGACTTCTTACTCAAGCCATAAACTGATTCCTGAGCCATGCTATGGACCTCTTCATGATCCTGGCTGCACACTGACCCCAGCCACATGCTGACCCTACTCCTGGCCAGAGACAAATCCTTGACTCCAGACATTCACTGATTTCTGATTCTGGCTGCCTGGACCCTTCACTCCTATACACTGATGCCCCACCCCATTTAGGAACTCGCATTTCCTGATTTCCAGCTCATGCATTCAGCTTGAGTTGGCCAATATGTTTTGTCCTTCCCTTCTGCCATGGAACTGCAGAGAAAGCTGACAGTTCTTTCTAGTCAAAGAGAGCAGCATTAAGAGAAGGCCTCCCTGCCACCTTCCATTCTGCTTTGAATGTGATGCCTGGCAGTCTGGCAGCCATCATGTGGTCATGAGGGAATAAGCATAAAGATGAAAGATAGTGTTCTAGATATGGTAGAGTGAGAGAAGAAAAGAGGCTGGATCCTTAATTATATCATCAAGTGATCAAATTAACCTCTGGATTCTTAAATAAACCATAAACCTACTTTGTTTAAGCCTCTGTGGAGTTTCTTTTGCAGCCATAAAGCAGCCTTAAAAATTGTAGTGGGTAGAATAATGGGCTTCCAAAGATATTCACATCCTACTCCCTGGAAACTATAAACATCTTACATTACATTGCAAGGGGGAATTTCAAGGTTGCAGGTGGAATCAAGATTGCTACTCAACTGACTTTGCAATGGAGAGATTTTCCTGGATTATCCAGATGGGCCCAACATAATCCCAAAGGTCCTCATAAGTGAATGAAGTTTGTAGAAGAGTTAGAGTCAGAAAGAGATTTGAAGATACTGTGCTGCTGGCTTTGAAGATGGAAGAGGGGCCATGGGCTAAGGAATGCAGGTGACTAGAAGCTGGGATAGTCGAGGAATAGATCCTCCCCTAGAATCTCCAGAAGGGATGCAATTCTGCTGAAAATTTGATTTTTAGCTGAGCAAGACCAATTTCTGGCTTCTGACCTCCAGCACTATAAATTAATACATTTTTGTTTCAAGCCACTAGATTTTGGGTTCTGGGCACATGCCAGCCTTTTCTTCAAGCCCCATCCCCACATTTCTATCCTCCCCTCATTACTGGCACTCCGTCTCCACCTCCCAAGGACTCCATCAAACATCTGCCTACTCCCTACCTTCATTGGATCCATTGTCCCTTATCAAAGCGAACGTGGAGCAGGGTCAGCTTCATGGACATGCTGCCAGTAGAGTTAACACAATGCAGTAGAGCTGGGACTTTAAATCTCTGAAGTCCCCATCTTGAAATGCTTAATAATTTTATCTTTGAATTTGTGCTTTTTAAGGGAAGTCCAGTGGGACAACAGAGCATGCACTGGGGGGCTTGGAGCCTCAGCTCACATGCAGCCTACCTCCTGCCCACTTTCCTGGGACAGGTTCTTGGCCACCTGCTCCTCCACCCCCGACCACTCTGGACCCCGCTCAGCCCCCCTCCTTCCCATCCCCACCTGGCAACCTTGCTGCTTTCCTGCCCTGGAGGGCCCCAGCTGTGTCTGCGGGGTGGCCAGAGGCCACAGCTCAGCTGAGTCAGCATGGCAAGCCTCTTGTCTACTCCTGATCTGTTTACCAAGAGTTGCCATCTGGAATTCTCAGTACTTTTTGAACAAGAAGGCCCACATTTTCATTCTGCACTGAGCCCCTCAAATTATGTAGCCATTCCTGACAAAGGGTCATTCTTGCTGAGATTGGACCCACGACTCCCTCTGGACCCCAAAACCCTGTGGGTACTCCTGTGCTTTCAGCTTCTTCCCATCATCATATACATGTTCAAGCCCCTTCCCTCTGCACACAACCAAAGGTTCCTCCACACGGCCTCCTACTTTTTCCTCTTTCTTTCTTTTTTTAATTCCCCAGCCAGTTCTCGAAAGCTCTCTCCTCTGTCCCCACTTCCTCCCTGCACACCCACTCCTCGGCCCTCTCCCTGCAGAAGCTGCCTGCCCTTCTGCCATGAAACTGCTTTCATTGACACAGTCGCCAAGGCCAGCTCTGTTTCAATCCACGTCTTTTTGCAGCACTAGCCTCTTCCTCATTCTGGAACCTCTGCCTCTCTTGGTTCTCCTGCTATTGCCTGCTTGTTCCTGCTCAGGCCCCTTTCCTAGGGTCTCCTCCCCTGCCCTCCCTCTAACACTGGGATGCCACAGGGACCATCCTGGGCACTCCCCACCCCCTCCAAACACACTCCATGGACAATCTCATCTGTTTCTATAGAGTTAACTACACCTTTACTAAATCTAGACCTGAGTTTCATAAGGCAGGGGCTGTGTCACCCAGCACCCAACATAGTGGCCAGCATATTTGTTGAATGAATGATGTCTTCTAAATACATCTCCCCAGTCCAGATCTCTTGCCTGAACTCCAGACCCATATATATCTCAGTTTGCACATCTCCCCTGCCCACCCCCCCGACATTTTATTCCTAGCTTATGCTAGGAATTCCACATTTATCTATTGTGACATATGCTATGATATATTATAAATATTATTAACTCCTTTATTTCTTATCAGGCCTCCCACAGCTCCCCCACTAGAAGGTAGACCCCATGGAGACAAGAGATTTTTGTGTGGTTGGTTCTCTGCTATATTCCAAACAATGATGGGTACACAGTAGGTGCTCAATAAATACTCTGTGAATAAATGAATGGGTCTTTCCATGAATGTCCCCACATCTCAGACTTCTCTGGGCCCTGGTCTCAGTTGTGTGGCGATCAGCCCAAGCTGCCTGATTCCTCCCCCTTCCCTCTCTACCAAGATCTCAGTGTGGGCAGCCTCTCGCCAGGACCCTTTCTTTCCAGCAACTCTGTTTGGCCAAGTCAGCCTCCTCATTTTTATCACCTGGAATTATGCAAATAGCATCTTTCTTCTCAAACACTCTCCCCATCATGATCAGAGCTATTTTTCTGACCATGTCCCTTCCCTGCTCACAGTGCCTCCGGGCTCCCATTCTCCAAAAGTGTGAGACACACAACCCTAGGCTCTCTAAGATGACTCTAGGTGGCACATGGGTGTGGTGTAAGAGGGCATCAAACCGAGAAAGCGATTCCTTTTTCAATTCTTTCTCTTCCTCTGACTACCCTTTCTCAGGCCACAGTATCTAGCTAGAATTTAATAACTCAGTTTTGGTTTCATTGTTTTTGTTTTTACAGTTTCCTTCTATTTATGATAAAGGACATAGATTTTCCATTAGTGACAATGACATTGTTTCTTTAAAATAGAGTTGTTAACTGATGAAAAAAAAAGATGTTTAAATAAAACAAGTAAGTCAATCTGAAGAAAAGGATTACCTAAATAATGAGAGAGCAAAATGTAAATGTGGCAAAAATAACTTGTGCCAATGTGTGTGAGGGATGAAAGTTTGGAAGACACTGGTCTGCATGCCACAACTGTATTTTAAAGAATGGAGTCATTGGCCTCTCAAATCAAGACACAATTAGTTTCAACTTTCTCCAGGAACATGACCTTTGAAGTCAGGAATTTTCTGGTCAGCCCCAGTGACATCACCTATCAAATGAGCTCTTTCCATCCCTGCAAAAGGAGATAAGGGAGCCTGTAAGATAAGACCCACTCCTTTCCCCTAAAGGAGGGTGACCACGCCTGAAACAATCGTTTCTTTTCTTCTGCTAATTTTCTTGCCCCACTCTCCTTCCTGTAAAAACCTTCCATTTTGTACAACCCCTCCAAGCTTCCCTGCTTGCTAGAGGGGATGCTGTCTGACTCATGAATCGCTTAATAAAGCCAATTAGATCTTCAAGTTGACTAGGCTGAACTTTGTTTTTTCACAGAACAAACCCCTTTGCAACCTGGCTCCCTCCCTTCTTGTGGCTTCAGTACATACTATTCCCTGGTGTGGGTAAAATTGTGATATTTCCAGAATATCTCGCCTGGCTTTAGTATATCTGCATATCAATAGGCATTCAGCAGTGAAAAGAAGTATGGCTTTAGTGTGTTTGCATCATTCCTCAGGGGTGGAGAGAAGTTCATCTCCATATCAATGGATAACTACCTGGGCAACTGAGGGCATGCCTGAACCTGAGAGATTAAGGGGAGGGGCTGGTTTGTTTGTCAGTTTTGCTGCTGCTGGAGCAGGAGAGAGACATGGGCTGGACTGCAGTTTGTAAGCAATAAATGGGTTTTAAACTTTATTTCTCCCTTTGACTGATTTCGGTTTTCAGGCATTTTGCCCCAGAATTTCCTCTCCCCAGACTTACACCTGGACACCGTGACCTGCCACCGCTAAACACTGTGACCTGTCACCCCTGGATACCTTAACTTGTCACCCCTACTGTGGGTAAAATTGTAACATTTCCAAAATATCTCTCCTAGCTTTCGTACATCTGCATATCAACAGGTGTTCAGAGGTGGAAAGAAGTACAGCTTCAGTACACTTGCATCATTCCTCAGGGGTGGAGAGAAGTTCATCTCCGTATCAGTGGGTAATTACCTGGGCAAGGACAGCTCATCTGTACCTGAGAGGTGAGCGGGAGGGCCAGTTTTGCTTCTATTGGAGCAGGAGAGAGAGATGGACGGACTGCAGCTTGAGAGCAATAAATGAATTTTAAACTTTATTTCTCCCTTTGACTGATTTTGGTTTTTAGAGGTATTTTGCCCAGGGATTTCCTCTCCCTGGACTTACACCTACACACTATGACTTGTCACCCCTGGACACCATGAGTTGTCACCCCTAAACACTGTGACCTGTCACCCAAAGACACCATGACCTGGTGTGATATTGGGATTTATAATAAGAAATATGTATTTGGTCTTTGTCCCTGTTCCTGGCACGGAGCTCCTAAATCCCTAGGGTTTTCCTAAATGATTAGAGTGATAAGTGTCTTGTTATGTTGATGAGGTGACCTTTGGGAAGCCCCTAGGTCACCTAACAGTGGGAGCTGGTTCCTTAGGGCACTAACCATGTGATCAGAGGGGATCTGCCAGTCCTACCCCTTAACCTACAGGGAGGGGAGAGGGGCTGGAAGTTTGAGTCGGTTGCCAGTGGCTAATGATTTAATCAACCATGCCTATGTAATGAATTTTCCGTAAAAACCCTAGAGGAATGGGGTTGGGAGTTTCCAGGTCAGTGAGCACATGGAGGTGCTGGGAGGGTGGCAAGCTCTGCATAGAGCATGGAAGCTCCTTGCCCTTTCTCCATCGCTTGCCCTGTGCCTCTCTTCTGTCTGGATGTTACATCCTTTTATAATGAAGTGGTAACCTAGGAAGTAAAATGTTTGAGTTCTGTGAGTTCAAGTTCATTGAAACTGACAAGGGCATGATGGGAACCTCCAGTCTATAGCTGGTTGGTCAGAAGCACAGGTGACAACCTAGACTTGTGGTTGGTGTCTGAGATGAGGTGGTGTGGAGGCAGTCTTGTAGGACTGAGTCCTCAACCTGTGGTTCCAGGCAGGTAGTGTCAGAATGGACTTAACTGCTTGGGGGTATGGAGAACACACTGCTTTGGAACTGGGAGCAGACTCGTTCCTGGGCTCCCTTAGACACCGTGACCCGTCACCCCTAAATACCACGACCTGGCCATTCACTAGAAATTTTGATCTGTAATCACCTAGACACCACAACCTAAACACCACTGGACACCACAACCCGGCCACTGTGCCCAGACCTCTGTCCCCATTTGCAAAGCTGCACTTCATCAGGCAACTCCATCCCACTCTGTTTCTGAATGCGCAGCATCTACTCCTGATCATAGCCACTGGTCTTCATTGGAACCGGTCTCTCCCTTCTCTTAGTTCATGTTTCTATGGGACTGACCTTATTCCCAGTTTTCCAATAGGGCACATGACTCTGGCTTGGCCAGTCAGAGCAGTCTTTCCCCAATCTCTATAGTGGTTGGTTCAAGAACAAGCAAGTGATTAAAACTGATCCATGAGAGCCTTTTCTGGTATGAGCATTGGAACCTTTAGAAAAAATATATTTTTTTCTTAAACTAGTAGGTTTTCAGCCTGGACTTCTGAAAGCCTCCCCCTACCACTGTGGACTCTCACTTAGTCTGTTTGAGAATGAAGCCAACATAGTAGAAAGCAGATTCCAGACGTGGAGCCTTCCAATCTGAAGAAATCATTTGAACATCTTGATCCATCCATGCCTGAAGCTAGAGTCTTGTAACCACACCATTATTTTGCCTTTAAAAACCTTTGCTTGTAAGCCAATGGGGAGTTCTGGACCTTAAGCATTAGCCGCCCATTCTCCTTGTGTGGTAAATGCCTGCTTTCTTTCACTACCTCCCCTTGTCAGTGTTTGGCTCTGCTGCAAGTGTCAGGTGAGCAGACCATGTTTATTAGATTCAATAACATTCTTAAACTTTCATATATTTTTATGAGCAGTAGACCCATTTTAAAAAGCTAGTTCTGTCCCTTGTAACCCCAAGACTTGGTCAAAACAGCTTAATTTTTTTATTGAACTTGAATTTGTTAAATTCTCTATTTCAATCATTAAAAAATATACAATTTGTGGGGTTTTAGTATATTCACAATGTTTTACACCTATCATGCTATCTAATTCTATCACCTTTCACCCCCACTCCCGACCAAAAACCCTTAACCCACTAGTAGTCACTCCCAATTTCCCTTCCCTCCATTCCCTGGTAACCACTAATGAAATTCCACCTTTTAAGGCCCAGTTACTATGGGCATTTTCCTGTGAACATTTCCCTAAACACAGGGTGGAATTTTTCTCTTTTATGCACATCTCTTTATTATCACATATTCTAATTGCCAGTTTTCTTTTTGTTGGTTTTAATAATAGAATATTTTGAATATATAGAACTATTTGTGTATCTCTCCTACTAGACTTCTTGAGGGCAGGGACTATAATCTATTTCCTGTGTCGTTCAGCCCCCAGCCCAGGACCTAGCAGACAAAGTGCTCAATGAAAGAAAAAAAACAAAATAAGACAAAACAAAACAAAAAGTGAACAAGGGCTCACTGCAAACCTCTCAATCCCTGGCTGGGCCAAGACATGAACTTTCCAGCAAATATGTGTCGGACATCCTCGGTAAACACCTCCATAACAGACAATACTCTTGCCTTTTCTGTGTGTGAAATGGGGGGTGGTGGTGGTGTGAGTGTGCTGTAGCTGAACAGATCACTTCCCACACGCTGACATTTAATTAAACCCCAAACTAAACTTACAGCTTGTTGTGGCACCTGGGTACCCCATAAAATTTCCCAAGCCTCACCCTCTTCAGTTGCTTAGAGGTCACCTAGTGGGGAGGCAGAGAGAACCAATGATTGTGGGCACATTGGCTTCCCTTTTCTTGGTCTCAATTGTCCCATATGCACAATGGGGCTAAAAACAGTAAGACCTCACAGAGACAGCTGAGGACTAAATGAGTGAAGATGTACACAGCATTTTGACAGTGCTAGCTCATTTAAGAAGTCTGCTAAACAGGACAGTTTTGCTGGGCTAACCAAGAAGTTCATGAGATCGCTAAACCATTGCACATGCTATTTCCCCTGCTTGGAAATAACTATTTTCTACCCCTTACCCATTGCCTCACTCCATTATGTTTCAGCTTAGATACCACCTCCTCCAGGAAGTCCTCTGGCTCCACAGGCCTTGGTTTACATGACTCTCCCCTGGGCTCCTCAGCACCTGTGCTTCCCCATCAGTGCAGTTAGGGGTGGTCTGAGATGCCTTCAGGTGCCTGGTGTCCAGCCCAGGGCAGGTGCTGACTTAATTAAAGCATGAATGACAGCCTACATCAAAGGGTGAGCAAGCAGTTTTGTTCTCTTTGCTGGCCCTGTGCTGGACACCAAAGCTCTGGCTCTGTGCTCGCTGTGTCCCTAAGAGGAGAAGGCTGTGGCTCAGAGGTGTGCTGAGGCCAGCCTGCACCAGCTCCTCAGAGCCAATTGTGTCCTTTCTCAGCTCTGTATTCACTGACATTGAGCTGGTAGCTTGAAACTGGCCAGGCTGGGAGTGTTCACACCACAGAAAACAGCAAACACCACATAACAGATTTTTGTTTTTCTGTCTCTTGATTGTTGGCTTCCAGCACACCACCAGTTGTGATTTGGGAGGAGTGGGAGTGGCACAAGAATGTTTGTTCTGGTCTAACTGGGGCATGCTTCCCCCCTGGCAGGTTTGTGCACTGAGCAACCTCTGCCTGGACCACCACCCTCCTCTCCCCAGCTAACCATTTGCTCATGGCCCCTGACCTTTTGTAGAAAAAGACTGGTGCTTTTTCCTCCCTCTCTTTTCCCCACTGCATGCAGCCCACTGTGCAAACTACAGTTTTCAGTAAATGCTTGTTGATTGACTGACAGACAGTTTTTGGTAAATATTTGTGAGTTTGACCTTTCCCCCTGTGAATGCAGGGAAACCACGGCAGCCTGAACTTTCAGTAAAGAGGAGCCTCTTTGAGGAAGGGAGTCTTTGCAGAAACTCACCACAGCTGCCTGGAAGCCAAGTCATTGCAGCCCTTCCTCCCTTTGTGTGCAGCCTCTTGGAAGACCCAGGTGTCTCTGGGCCATAGCTCCCTCAGGTGCAAGATAGGGGAAGAGGAGGAGGTTGGGGACTTCAGGTCAGGGACTGCTGATTAGGCAGGAGGCTCTAGGAGGGCTGGGGAGAGGTGGGGGGGGGCTTGCACACACATGTGCACACACAGGCACACATGGGGGTGTCCATATGTCTGCAAATGCATGTGGCACTTGCTCTTGAATCATGGTGTGATTTCAGGGGGATTGATGGAGACTTTGGGATCCTCAGACCACAGGGAGTACTGCAAATAACACTGTTCTCTGCCCCCTGCACCCCATCCACCCCCTGCCAAGACTCAGGTTGTGCCCTGTGGCTCCTGCAGAGAGGGAGGTGTATACTCATATGTGTGCATGTGCACATCCTGGGGACAGTGCTCTCAGGGCCTCCCCATGCAGAGGAGGGTTCAGCTCTGCATCTGACATGTAGTAAACACTTGATAACCAGGATGTCAGTCTGATCTGACCATTGTATGTGTCATGTGTATGCATGCATGTGCCCCACTAGACTACACACACTGGAAGGGTAGGAACTCTGTCTCTTTACTGCTGTGTCCCCAGTACAGTGCCTGGCACACAGTGATTCTCAATTAATATTTGCTGATGTGCAAGTGTGTGTGAGTGTACCCATATATATGCCTGTGCTTACATGACAATGTATGTCTACTTGCACATGTGCGATTTTGGGATTTTGGGGTGTTGCCTGCTTTCTTGGCAGGCATGTGAACAGGGATGAGTGTCTGTGCGTGAAGGTGCTTGAAGAGCGTGCCTGAGCAGACAAGGTAAGTCCTCACTGGCCTTTGTGACCACACATGATGGGTCTCATGCTATATGAGAATCTATGCCTACGGGCGTGGATTATATGTGCACGTGGCTGCATGCATAAAGGTGTGATTTCATGTACCCCCTAGGGTCTCATGTGGATATTGTGGTTAACATCTCAGGCTCTGGAGCCAAGCTGACCAGGCTTGAATCCTGGGTTCATTTCTTCCTGCCCGTACAACCATGGACAAGTTACATAAACTCTTTGTGCCTTAGTTCCTTTATCTGCAAAGTGGGGATAACAGTAGCATCTGCATCCTAGAGCTGTCTGGGGGACTGTTTAGGACACCAGCATCTGGCACATAATGAACACTCAGTCATGCCACCTGTTGTGGCTTTTATTCGTGTTGCGCGTGTCTGTAAGAGCTTGTGTCACCTAGATGTCCCCCACCCCAGGCTTAGAGATAAGGACCCTTTTCTTCTGGGCACCAAGATTCGCATGTGGGTTATGGGGAAATAAGCAGGCTCCCAGCCTAGGATGGCTGGAGGGGCTAGGGGTGGAGGAAAGGCCCATGGGAAACTATGTCAACTACATGTATTGTGGCCCCTTCTCCTCTGCCGTCCTTTCTGCCCGGCCACCAGGGAGGACCAGGCTCACTGAGGTCTCTCCTTGGTCTTCTGACTCCATCCTCCTAGTCTGCAGAGGTCAGTCTTTGCCAGACCAGCTCATGAGGCTCTGGGAAGGCAGAGATGAGACAATGGGTAAGGAGCTCCCTCCGAGGAATAAGTGGTCCCAGGGCCTTTGCAGAAACCACCCAAGGGGATTGGTAGCCCCCCAAAATGGAAGTGAGCCTGTGCCAACAAAGCAGAGGGCAGAGGGCGGCTGGGGTGGCAGTTTTTCCCATGACACAGGCTGGTTCCCAGGGAACTGACCTTAGCATCTTTATGACTTTTCTTCCCCTTTGCAATCAGCCCAAGCCCCACACCTGCAGAGGGTCTACAAGGGCCTGACCTGTGCCCAGCCCACTACCCTCCCATGGCTCCCAGTACACATGGGGCTGGGTGCTGGTCCCGCCTCTCTGCAGGGAAGCTCCTCTGGCCTCTGAAGTCCACAGCCTCACCACTTCCCTCTTACTCTTATGGCCTCTTCTGCCCAGTCCCACCCATGCCAGGGCCCTCATTCCCCACAGCGGCTGTGTGGCCACACCCCCACGTCTCTGACTTTTTAACATGGGGCTCTTTCTTTCCTCTCTGGGGTGCACTTCCTTCATCTTTCCATCTTTTCTTACCTTAATTATTTCCCTTCTTTTACCTTCTTCTGTATTACCTTGCTGCTCTTTTTCTAACTTTGTGAGAGGGATGTTCAGAATATTCATTTTTAGTTTTCTTTTCTGAGTTTTATGGCTATAATTTTCCCTCTAAGTACTGTTTTAGCTGCAACTCACAACTTTTTACATTCATTCACTTCAAAATGTTTTTTTTATTTTTTCATTGTGATTTTTCTCATGGTCCCTTAGGTTATTAAGATGTATAATTCTTGGTTTCCCTGTCCCCATTTTTGAAGTTTTGGAAAGGCCTCCATATCTTTCAATGTGATAAATTGCTCTCATCCTCCCAAGTCCAGGACAAGTGACTGCTCCTCTCTGAAGCCTTCCCTGGATACTCCCTCCCACCACTCCAGGCACATAATTAGTAGTTGCCTCCTGTCTGTTCCTATGGTCCTTTGTACAGACCATCATTGTAGCATTTCTAGGGCACATAGTAATGTATCTGTTAAGATTTTTTCACTTTCAAGTGAAAAGTAAAAACTGATCCAAACTGGCTGAAACTAGAGCGAGAGAACCTATTGTCTCATTTTACTAGAAAGTCTGGCTTGCAGGCACAACTGGATCAGGAGGTCCTGATTCCTGATGGCTGAATTCATGTCTTGAGTCACTCCCCATATGTTGACTCCATTCCTTTCTAAGGTAAGTTCTGCCACTGTGGCCATGAGATATCTGTAGTAGTTCCAGATAGCACATCCTCTCTGCTCTGAGTATGGAGTCTTTGCCCCAGTTGTCCCATCCAAAGTTGTATGGGCTCTCATTGGTTCTGACTGGTCACATACTCTGATTGGATCGATTAATATGGCTGGCTCAATATAGTGAATTGGCTTAGGACATGTGCTCCCATGGGGAGAGAGACTGAATATGGTGGAGGGGTAACATCACAGAAAAAAAACAGGATACTCTTACCAGAAGAAGAGTAAATCAGTACTGGAAAGCCAAAAAGTGCAATACTACTGCTCTTACTACGACTACCAACAACAGCTGTCAGTCACACTTCAGTCACCATGTGCCATTAGTCCAAGGGCTGCATTTTTAGTTCTGTGTATTCCTTCCCCACTGGCCTTGGGACCTTCCCTTGGGCCTTGGAGACTGGCACCCAGAGGCCTGAGCTGAAGCCCCAGGACCCCCTAGAGGAAGCTAAGCAGAGGTGCCTAATTAATGCAGCTGCTGCAGGAACTTTCTGTCTTAGTCAGCCAGGGCTGCTGTAACAAAACACCAGAGACATGGTGATTTAAACAACGGAAATTTATTTCTCACAGTTCTGCAAGTAGTAAAGTCCAAATCAAGGTGCCGGTTCATTTGGTTCCTGGTAAGAACCTGCTTCCTTGCTGGCAGAAGGCTCTTTTCTCTCTGTGCTCTCACATAGCCTTCCCTGGGTGTATGGAGAGAGAGCACACCTCCAGTGCCTCCCCCAGTGCCTCTTCTGGTAAGGACACTAATCTAAACCTTAATGACAGCCTTAGGGGCCTTACCTCCACATGCAGCCACACTGGGTGGGTTTGGGGTTTCAGTGAATAAATCTGGGGGGACATGAACATTTAGTCCCTAACACCCTCCTTCCAGGGTAAGTCCTCCCACATTTTTCCAAAAATCATAGCCACGTAGACAGCATGAAAGGAGCCTTCATGGCCTTGTGGTCCAACCACACACTCATCAGTCCAACCATACACCCACATCAACAGGTGGCCGAGCCGTGCTTTGCATACCACCAGGCAGGAAGCTCACCACTAACCCCTGTTAGGCAGCTGTGACTGCACTGGCCATGACCCAAAGGTCAGCACTCACGTCCCCCTATCTTGAATCTTCTCTTCCTCAAGCTAAATACCTCCACTGTCTCATGGTTTTCAAACCCTCTTCACTCACCCTCCCCCGAGCTTCTTGGTTGCCTCTTCTGAATATACTCTGGTTTGCAGAGTTCTTAAGTTCATCGCTGCAGTTATGGCCAATGCAAACTATAGAGTGAGGCTACCTCCCTTGTTCTGGGCACCACACCTCTGTTAATGCAGCCTTGAGGAGCTTCAAGTTCCTCTTGGCATGACACACTCTTACTTTGGGAACAGCCCCCAAGTACATGTTGCTTCAGTGGTTCTAATCTTCATACATGGGAAATTGACTATCTGACCTGAAGTGAAGGGCACTGCGCTCATCCTTGGTCAGTATCTCTGGAGGGACTTTGTGGTACCCATGCAGGTGCTTTGTGACCATCCTTTTTTAAGTTTCCAAAATGGAAACAGCTTTTTTATTTTCCTCAGATTCTACAAGTCATATATCACCTACAAAACAACATGAAAAAATACAAAAAATTGAAAAATAAAAATCTCCACACCCAGAAATAACTCTCTTAGCACTTGGAGCTACATGGTGCAGATGCAAATCTTGTCTCCACCACTTACTAGCTCTGTGGCCATGGGCGAGTTGCACCATAATCTCCTACACCCTTGGGGATACTAAAAGGTGGTTTAGTATGTTCATGTCTAACCTGGGGATACTAAAAGGTGGTTGCAATATCTTAGTGCAGCGTCTGCTAGATGATGAATTCCTTAAAAGTGTAAACAATTTTGTTATTTTTGTTATTCATTATTGTACTAGTCAGGGTTCTGTTTCTATGGAGAATCCTGACTAATACAGATAAATCTGTCTTAGTCAGCCAGGCTGCCACAATAAAATACCATAGACTGAGGGGCTCGCACAGCAGAAATTTATTTTCTCACAGTTCTGGAGCTTGCAGGTCAGGGGTCAAGGTGTCAGCATGCTCATTTTCTGAAAAGCTCTCTTCCTGGCTTGCAGATGCCCACCTTCCTGATGTGTCCTCTCGAGGTGGAGAGACAGGACTCTCTTGTCCTAGTCCTGTTGGATCAGGACTCCACCCATATGAACTTATTTAGCTTTAATTACCTCACAACGGCCCCATCTCCAGATAGCATCACATTAGGGGTTAGAGCTTCCACGTAGGAATCTGGCAGGGGACACAATTCAGTCCATACTAGTAACATACTACTAATATTAGCATAGGTAGTAGCTATTGTCTTGGCCAGCATGATCCTGTACCCACATCCCCTTCTTTTTTTGATACCACAGAGATGGGTTGGCAGTTACCTGAGCAGAGCCTCCCTCCCTCTGGTCACAGTAACTGGTGCAGGGATTGCCAGGTTACTCAGGCTGAGCCACTAGGAACCCCAGAAAGTGATTCAGTTCAAGCCGATGCAAATTATCCCCTGGGATTTTTCTGGCCAGAGTCCATAGGAACAATTCTTTTGCTCTGACTGCAGAGCTGGTGACTCGGGAGTGTAAGTTCTCCAGAAGCTGCACAGAGAAAGTTTGACTCAGAGACAAGGACAGCCGATCAGGACTCCCAACAGAAGTGCTCCAGTCTTCATATTTTTAAAAACTTCAAAAAATGTTAAGGTCTGAGGCTCTTCTGTATAAAGGCATGAGCCTGAGTTTACACATGACACTTACATTCATATAACCTGATATTCTCACTTGATAATTTACATCTTTTGATTTTAAATAATATGGGATATCTATTTCTATGCCACCAATGTTTATATACAAATTAATTATCCCTTTGTGATATCTGCAGAGTATTCCATTTTATGGATGCTTTATAAATTATTAACTCAACCCTCTCCTCCGGTTCACTTCCCTTTGTCAGTATTTTTATATGTACCTGGCACAGTTACTGGCTTCATCAGTTTGGGTAGACAAATAAGCCCCTTAGTCTTTTTCATAGTCATCGAATCCCCTTGTGTGGTTAGAGACTGCCTTCAGGTGCTATAACAGAGGCCACTCACAGTGACTGAAGCACTGAAGGGCTGATTCTCCTTTATAGTGTGAAGCCTTGAGGCAAGTAGCTGCTGACACTGACTCCTGGCCTCTAATATCAGGGCCAAGTTCTCTGTGATTCTCTTGGTCTTTCCCCTTGGCTCCAAATGGATGCTTAAGTTCCAGACATCACATGTACACTTTAGGCAGGAGAAAGGAGGAAGGGGAGGAGCAGACGCTCCAAAGGGAGCTCTCAGCAGCTCCATCTGAACACTCCTGTCACTAGCTGCAAAGGAGGCTGGGAAGTGATCTGTGATCTGTTAGCTGGGGCTGCGGCTATCTAAAATTACAGTTCAGTTCTTATAGGAGGAAGACAGGCAGGACGGAACCTGGGAGGCATCTAGTGGTTACTGCCATTTGCTCTGGAGCAGATATTGGAGATCTACAAGCAGAGGCACCCCTATTTCAGATACCTGCAGCTCTCTGCCTGAGGGCTTGTTTTTAACTGTAGGTGTACACAGGTGACCATCTGAAAGTGCCAGAGAGTTATGCCTCTGAAAGCAGTCCCCACTAATGACAGATGGGGTCTTAGTGAACAAAAACCCTCATTTCCTTGCTCCTCATGTGGGGCAATTTGGAGGAATGTTCTACACTGTCTCCCAGAGGTCCTCAGTAGGATTAAGCTCTAGCTGTCCATCTCAGTAACCTGTTCTTTAGAGCACTCCTATCAGCTTCCTTCCATGCCCTGCCTCATTTCCCCACTCCCCTGCAAGTGCTTTCTGGGATTACCTCCCAGATCCACTACTTGTGCTTGAGTCCTTGACTTAGAAATTACTTTTGGAAGAACCCAACCAAGACACCCCTCATGCCTCAAATGGTAAGTAATGTGAGAAATGCCTATGGGATCTTTTTAGCCTGCCAGGAAGTCTAATATGGCAAAGAGATTTACAAAATTTTAAGACATCCTTATCATCTGCTTAGTGATAACCCCTCTTGGTTCAGAGTCTGATACAAAGTACAGTGAGTCTTTTTAGCAGGATAATCACATCCCTTCTGTGTCACTCATAACTAAGGGTACCATTTATTAGTTTTTCCCATATATTCAGCCATTGCTCTTGAAATAAACCCACTGCCTCATGGAAACTGACTGAAAAGAGGGTTGCCAGTCTCAGCCACGTGTATGTACGACCCAGCCCTCCTGCCATGTCCCTGTTGATGTTGCTTTCCTGTGTGGTGAGTTCTCAGTGTAATAACTCCTGCCCTTCCTTGGCTATGGCCCTCAGCAGACCATTTGGTCCATCAGAGTTGCTGAACCATGTTGGACCTCAAAAGGGAATGGATGAGGAAGGAGATGTCTGAGAGAATTTTTAAAGATCTAAATAAATGAAGAGCTAGTCCATGTGCATGGATTGGAAGACACAATATTTCTAGGATAACAACTCTGCCAAATTCATCCCCTAGATCCCAGCAGGTATTTTGGCAGAAATTAGCAAGTTAACCCTAAAATTTATATGGAAATATAGAGGGACCAGATAGCCAAGACAATTCCAAAAAAGCATAATAAAGCTAGATAACTTTCAGTTCCCAATTTCAAAACTTAGTACAAAGCTACTACTACTTTAATCAAGACAGTGTGGTACTGGCATATGGATAGACATAAAGCAATGGGGTGGAATAGAGAGCCTAGAAATAAACCCATACATTTATAGTGAGTATATTTTCAAAATAGGTGTCAAGGTTATTCAATGGGGAAAGGAAAATCTTTTAAACATATTGTGCTGATACAATTGGATATCCACATGCAAAAAAATACATTTAGATCATTATCTCATGCCACATACAAAAATCAACTGAAAATGAATCATTGTTCTAAACATAAGAACCAAAACAATAGAACTTTTTGAAGTAAACATAAAGAAAATCTTTGCTGCCTTGGGGTAGCCACAGTGTTCTTAGATAGGGCACCAAAAGTGCAACCCACACAAGAAAACAACTAGTAAGTTGGACTTCAGTAAAACTTAAAATGTAGGGAACTCTAAGGATTGGCCTTTCCTCTGAAGCAACCATTAAGCTGGCATCAAAAACTGTCAGAATCAACATTTTTGGAACTGGAATCAAATGAAAACTGTGCAGCAACCAGGGGAGTACTTAATGAAGAAAAAGTCTGCTAATCTCTGTCAAGAAAGTATTTTGGCATTTTTGTTTACCTGACTACCACATCCCAGACCCAGCTCAGTGGTGGCCTGGGGAAGAAAAGTTTGCATTCTTAGTGTGACTTCCTGGTACCAGAAAGGGCAATACAAACCTTGTTCTCAAAGAGTTGTGGTTGTGCTTTTCGATCTGCCTCATAGCTTCATGAGGGATCACTTTGGCATTTGCCTTTGTTTCCCCACCTTGAAACTCTCTCAGAAGTGGAGCTGCCTCCTATGCAGTGTCCACTGAAATAATTTAAAAGACATACTACACAACTGAGCCAAGAGATGTTGGGCAAAGTCAGCAGCAGAGAGACCAAAATGCATAGGAAGGAGGAGGTTGTAAAGGAAGAAACAAGAACTTTGAAGGGATTCCATATATACCAGGGAACCTGGAGAGCAATGCATATGCCCAGGACTGAATGCATGCATAGAAAAGATCTGAGAGGACCCTACTCCTGTACCTCTGGCTGATATTTGGGCTCCTCACAAGAGGGTAAGGAAATAGGGAGAAAGGTAAGACAGAGTTGTTGTCAGCCTGGCTAAGCATTAAAGTATCCAAGTTCAGAGACAATCTATAAAGACTAAGAAGATACTCTCTGTTTTGTTTTTTCATTTTGGTTCCAGGTGTTTAAGAAAATATCAGCTCACTGGCTGACTGCTGAGACTTCACTGAACATAAACAATAAAGAATAGAGTATTTGCAAAAACAGATAGGAAAAGTCACTGAAGAAATGGATGGCTGCAGCCCAACAACAAAAGCAATTCCTTTTGGGGCAGAGGATTGGGGGGGACATCTGATTTCCAGAGTTATTGATTTACATCCAAAGACACATATAGGTTGAAAGTGAAAAGATGGGGAAAGATATTATATGCAAATAGTAACTAGAAGAGAACCAGAGTGGATATAATAATAACAGTGAAAAAGGCTTTAAATCAAAATTCCTATAAGAGACAAAGAAAGCCATTATATGTTGAAACAAGTTTCAACTGATCAAGAATATATAATAATTATAAACACATGCACCAAACAACAGGGTCCTAAGATACATGAACTAAATATTGACAGACTGAATGGAGAAATAGATAGCTTTATAGTTGGAGACATTAAGACTCCAATTTCAATACTGGATAGAACATTTTAATAAATGGCTAATAAGGAAATAGAGGATTTAAACAATGTTATAAACCAACTAGACCTAATAGACATATTTAGAACATACCATCCAACAATAGCAGTGACCTCCAAGTGTACATAGAACATTCTCCATAATGGACCATATATTAGGCTACAAAACAAGCCTCAATACATTTTAAAAGATTGAAATTACACTAAGTGTCTTATCTGAGTTTAATGAAATGAAGCTTGATATCAGTAACAGAAAGAAAACTGGGAAATTCATAAATATGTGGAAATTAAGCAATGCATTCTTAAACAACCAATGAGTAAAAGAAGAAATAACAAAGGAAATTAGAAAATAATTAGGGACAAATAGAAATCAAAACACAATGCACCAAGATGTGTGGGATGCAGTGAAAACAAAGCTAAGATGGAAATTTTTTGCTATAAATGCCTTCATTAAAAAAGAAGAAAGATCACAAATCAGTAACTTAACTGTACATCTTAAGAAACTAGAAAAAGAAGAGCAGAAGTATGGAAATAATAAATATTATACAAATGAAATAAAGAATAGGAAACAATAGAGTTAATCAACAAAACCAAGAGTTGTTTCTTTGAAAAGATCAATAAATTGACAAGCCTTTAGCTGGACAAAACAAAAAATGGATAAACTACAACAAACTCAAATCAGAAATGGAAATGAGTATCTTTGTGTATCAACGTACACAAAGAAGTTATTAGAGCTAATAAACAAATTTAGCAAAAGGTACAAGCTCAACATACAAAAATTAGTTGTGTTCTGTGCATTAGAAATCAGCAATCCAAAAATGAAATTAAGAAAACAATTCCACAAGCAATAGCATGAAAAAGAATAAAATACTTAAGAGTAGATTTAACCAAGGAGGTAAAAGACTTATACACTGAAAACTACAAAACATTGCTGAAAGAAAATAAGAATCTAAATAAATGAAAAAACATCCCATGTTCATGTAATAGAAGAATTAACATTGTTAAAATGGCACTATTCCTCAAAGTGACCTACAAATTCAACGTGGCCCCTATTAAAATCCCAATAACCTTTGGTTTTTTTCATAAATGAAAAAGTTGATCCTAAAGTTCATATGGAATTGCAAGGGACTCAGCATAGCCAAAATAATCTTTAAAAAGAACAACTAAGAGACAGAGCCAAGATGGCAGCATGAGTAGAGCAGCGGAAATCTCCTCCCAAAACCACATATATTTTTGAAAATACAACAAATACAACTCTTCCTAAAAGAGAGACCAGAAGGCACAGGACAACAGCCAGACTACATCTACACCTGTGAGACCCAGCACCTTGCAAAGGGGGTAAGATACAAGCCGTGGCCCGGCGGGACCCAAGCGCCCCTCACCCCAGCTCCCAGAAGGAGGAGAGGAGTCAGAGCAGGAGGGAGAGGGAGCCCAGGACTACTAAATAGCAGCCCTAGCCATCCGCACCAGAGCGCTGACACAGTGCAAGTGTGGCGTGCTGGAAACTAGGGAAACAGGACAGTAAGACTTGTGAGCAGGTCCCCACAGCTGGCACCCCTGGGACAAAGAAAAGTGAGTGCTTTTTGAAAGTCTTAAAGGGACAGGGACCCCACAGCTGGATGGAAGCGTCCCGGGACACTTAACCCAACAGCTGGGAATCCCAGGGAATTCCGGGCACACTAATCCCCTGAGCAGCAGGACAGCTCAGAGGACCCTCACAGAGACAAACACCCTCCTGGCCATTTCCCCTCTGACACGGCTCCACCATATAGGAGCAGCAGCGCAAGGCAGGCCACCCCCACAGCAACCAAGGAGCTAAATTCCATAGCAGCCGGGCAATAATCAGAAGCCCCGTCTGTGCGCAGCTGCCCAGCACAAGCTGCTACAGGTCGCTGTTCTCCCAGGAGAGGAAGGCCACAAACCAACAAGAAGGGACATTCTCCCAGCTGTCACTTGCACCAGCTCCACAAACTATCTCTATCACTATGAAAAGGCAGAATTTGATACAGACCAAAATCACAACCCCTGAGAAGGAGATAGACCTAACCAGTCTTCCTGAAAAAGAATCCAAAATAAAGGTTGTAACCATGCTGACGGAGCTGCAGAGAAATATACAAGAGCTAAGGGATGATGTCCGGAGGGAGATTACAGAAATGAAATAATCTCTGGAAGGATTTATAAGCAGAATGGATAAAATGCAAGAGGCCATTGATGGAATAGAAACCAGAGAACAGGAACGCATAGAAGCTGATGCAGAGAGAGATAAAAGGATCTCCAGGAATGAAACAATATTAAGAGAACTGTGTGACCAATCAAAAAGGAACAATACCTGCATTATAGGGGTACCAGAAGAAGAAGAGAGAGAAAAAGGGAATAGAAAGTGTCTTTGAAGAAATAATTGCTGAGAACTTCCCCAAACTTGGGGAGGAAATAGTTGTTCAGACTACGGAAGCACACAGAACTCCCAACAGAAGGGACCCAAAGAGGACAACACCAAGACACATAATAATTAAAATGGCAAAGATTAAGGACAAGGACAGAATATTAAAGGCAGCCAGAGAGAGAAAAAAGGTCACCTACAAAGGAAAACCCACCAGGCTATCATCAGACTTCTCAACAGAAACCATACAGGCCAGAAGAGAATGGCATGATATATTTAATGCAATGAAACAGAAGGGCCTTGAACCAAGGATACTGTATCCAGCATGATTATCATTTAAATATGAAGGAGGGATTAAACAATTCCCAGACAAGCAGAAGTTGAGGGAATTTGCCTCCCAGAAACCACCCCTACAGGGTATTTTAGAGGGACTGCTCTAGATGGGAGCACTCCTAAAAAGAGCACAGAACAAAACACCCAACATATAAAGAATGCAGGAGGAGGAATAAGAAGGGAGAGAAATAATCATCAGACTGTGTTTATAATAGCTCAATAAGTGAGTTAAGTTAGACAGTAAGGTAGTAAAGAAGCTAACCTTGAACCTTTGGTAACCACGAATCTAAAACCTGCAATGGCAATAATACATATTTTTCAATAATCACCCTAAATGTAAATGGAATGAATGCACCAATCAAAAGACACAGAGTAATAGAATGGATAAAAAAGCAAAACCCATCTATGTGCTGCTTACAAGAGACTCACCTCAAACCCAAAGACATGCACAGATTAAAAGTCAAGGGATGGAAAAAGATATTTCATGCAAACAACAGGGAGAAAAAAGCAGGTGTTGCAATACTAGTATCAGACAAAATAGACTTCAAAACAAAGAAACTAACAAGAGATAAAGAAGGACACTACATAATGATAAAGGGCTCAGTCCAACAAGAGGATATAACCATTATAAACATATATGCACCCAATACAGGAGCACCAATATATGTGAAACAAATACTAACAGAATTAAACGAGGAAATAGAATGCAATGTATTCATTTTGGGAGACTTTAACACACCACTCACTCCAAAGGACAGATCCACCAGACAGAAAATAAGTAAGGACACAGAGGCACTGAACAACACACTAGAACAGATGGACCAAATAGACATCTATAGAACTCTATATCCAAAAGCAACAGGACACACATTCTTCTCAATTGCACATGGAACATTCTCCAGAATAGACCACATACTAGGCCACAAAAAGAGCCTCAGTAGATTCAAAAAGATTGAAATCCTACCAACTAACTTTTCAGACCACAAAGGTATAAAACTAGAAATAAATTATACAAAGAAAGCAAAAAGGCTCACAAACACATGGAGGCTTAACAACATGCTCCTCAATAATCAATGGATCAACAACCAAATTAAAATGGAGATCCAGCAGTATATGGAAACAAATGACAACAACAACACAAAGCCCCAACTTCTGTGGGACACAACAAAAGCAGTCTTAAGAGGAAAGTATATAGCAATCCAGGCATATTTAAAGAAGGAAGAACAATCCCAAATGAATAGTCTAATGTCACAATTATCGAAATTGGAAAAAGAAGAACAAATGAGGCCTAAGGTCAGCAGACAGAGGGACATAATAAAGATCAGAGAAGAAATAAATAAAATTGAGAAGAATAAAGCAATAGGAAAAAATCAATGAAACCAAGAGCTGGTTCTTTGAGAAAATGAGCAAAATAGATAAGCCTCTAGCCAGACTTATTAAGAGAAAAAGGGAGTCAACACATATCAAGAGAATCAGAAAAGAGAAAGGAAAAATCACGATGGACCCCACAGAAATACAAAGAATTATTAGAGAATACTAAGAAAACCTATATGCCAACAAGCTGGAAAACCTAGGAGAAATGGACATCTTCCTAGAAAAATACAACCTTCCAAAACTGACCCAGAAAGAAACAGAAAATCTAAACAGACCAATTACCAGCAACGAAATTGAAGCGGTAATCAAAAAACTACCCAAGAACAAAACCCCTGGGCCAGATGGATTCACCTCGGAATTTTATCAGACATACAGAGAAGGCATAATACCCATTCTCCTTAAGGTTTTCCAAAAAATAGAAGAGGAGGGAATACTCCCAAACTCATTCTATGAAGCCAACATCACCTTAATACCAAAACCAGGCAAAGACCCCACCAAAAAAAGAAAACTGCAGACCAATATCCCTGATGAACGTAGATGCAAAAATACTCAACAAAATATTAGGAAACTGAATTCAAAAATACATCAAAATGATCATACACCATGACCAAGTGGGATTCATCCCGGGGATGCAAGGATGGTACAACATTCAAAAATCCATCAACATCATTCACCACATCAACAAAAAGAAGGACAAAAACCACATGATCATCTCCATAGATGCTGAAAAAGCATTTGACAAAATTCAACATCAGTTCATGATAAAAACTCTCAACAAAATGGGCATAGAGGGCAAATACCTCAACATAATAAAGGCCATATGTGACAAACTCACAGCTAACATCATACTGAACAGCTAGAGTCTGAAAGCTTTTCCTCTGAGACTGGGAACAAGACAGGGATGCCCACTCTCCCCACCCACTGTTATTCAACATAGTACTGGAGGTCCTAGCCATGGCAATTAGACAAAACAAAGAAGTACAAGGCATCCAGACTGGTAAAGAAGAAGTCAAACTGTCACTATCTGCAGATGACATGATATTGTACATAAAAAAACCCTAAAGATTCCACTCCAAAACTACTAGAACTAATATCAGAATTCAGCAAAGTTGCAGGATACAAAATTAACACACAGAAATCTGTGGCTTTCCTATACACTAACAATGAACTAATAGAAAGAGAAATCAGGAAAACAATTCCATTCACAATAGCATCAAAAAGAATAAAATTCCTAGGAATAAACCTAACCAAGGAAGTGAAAGACTTATACCCTGAAAACTACAAGACACTCTTAAGAGAAATTAAAGAGGACACTAACAAATGGAAACTCATCCCATGCTCTTGGCTAGCAAGAATTAGTATTGTCAAAATGGCCATCCTACCCAAAGCAATATACAGATTTGATGCAATCCCTATCGAATTACCAGCAGCATTCTTCAATGAACTGGAACAAATAGTTCAAAATTCATATGGAACCACCAAAGACCCTGAATAGCCAAAGCAATCCTGAGAAAGAAGAATAAAGTGGGGGGTATCTTGCTCCCTAACTTCAAGCTCTACTACAAAGCCACAGTAATCAAGACAATTTGGTACTGTCACAAGAACAGACCCACAGACCAGTGGAACAGAATAGAGAATCCAAACATTAACCCAAACATATATGGCCAATTAATATATGATAAAGGAGCCATGGACATACAATGGGGAAATGACTGTCTCTTCAACAGATGTTGCTGGACAGCTGCATGTAAGAGAATGAAACTGGATCACTGTCTAACACCATACACAAAAGTAAATTCGAAATGGATCAGACACCTGAATGTAAGTCATGAAACCATGAAACTCTTAGAAAAAAACATAGGTAAAAATCTCATGGACATAAACATGAGTGACTTCTTCATGAACAAATCTCCCTGGGCAAGGGAAACAAAAGCAAAAATGAACAAGTGGGACTATATCAAGCTAAAAAGCTTCTGTACAGCAAAGGACACCATCAATAGAACAAAAAGATATCCTACAGTATGGGAGAATATATTCATAAATGACAGATCCGATAAAGGGTTGACATCCAAAATATACAAAGAGCTCATGCACCTCAACAAACAAAAAGCAAATAATCCAATTAAAAAATGGGCAGAGGAGCTGAATAGACAGTTTTCTAAAGAAGAAATTCAGATGGCCAACAGACACATGAAAAGATGCTCCACATCGCTTGTCATCAGAGAAATGCAAATTAAAACCACAATGAGACATCATCTCACACCAGTAAGGATGGCTACCATCCAAAAGACAAACAACAACAAATGTTGGCGAGGCTGTGGAGAAAGGGGAACCCTCCTACACCATTGGTGGGAATGTAAATTAGTTCAACCATTGTGGAAAGCAGTATGGAGGTTCCTCAAAAAGCTCAGAATAGAAATACCATTTGACCCAGGAATCCCACTTCTAGGAATTTACCCTACAACGCAGTACTCCAGTTTGAAAAAGATAGATGCACCCCTATGTTTATTGCTGCATATTTACAATGGCCAAGATATGGAAGCAACCTAAATGTCCATCAGTAGATGAATGGATAAAGAAGATGTGGTACATATACACAATGGAATATTACTCAGCCATAAGGAAAAAATAGATCCTACCATTTGCAACAACATGGATGGAGCTAGAGGGTATTATGCTCAGTGAAATAAGCCAGGCAGAGAAAGACAGGTAGCAAATGATTTCACTCATCTGTGGAGTATAAGAACAAAGGAAAACTGAAGGAACAAAACAGCAGCAGAATCACAGAACCCAAGAATGGACTAATAGTTACCAAAGGGAAAGGGACTGGGGAGGATGCGTGGGAAGGGAGGGATAAGGGAAAAAGAAAGGGGCCATTATGATTAGCATATATAGTGTGTAGTGTGGGGGGGCACTGGGAGGGCTGTGCAACACAGAGAAGACAAGTAGTGATTTTACAGCATCTTACTATGCTGATGGACAGTGACTGTGAAGGGGTATGTGGCGGGGACTTGGTGAAGGGGGGATCCTAGTAAACATAATGTCTTTCATGTAATTGTAGATTAATGATACCAAAAAAAACAAAAAAGAACAAGAAAGAACAACTGAGTTTGAGGACTCAAACTCCCAATTTCAAACTTATAACAAATCTATAGCAATCCAAACAGTGTGGTACTGGCATAAGGATAGAAATAGAGATCAATATCAATGGAATCTAAATGAGAGTCCAAAAATAAATCCATGCACGTGTAGTCAATGATTTTCAACAAGGATGCCAAGAAAATTCAGTGGGGGAAAGAATAGTTCCTTCAACAAATGTTGCTGGGACAGCTGGATGTCTACACACAAATGAATGAAGTTACATTCTTATCTCACATCATATACAAAAATTAATATAAAGTGGATAAGAGACCTAAATATAAGAGCTAACACAACAAAATTCTTAGAAGAAGACATGGAGTTAACCTTCATGACCTTACATGTGGTGATGGATTCTTATATGTGGTACCAATACTATGAACAACAGAAGAAAAAAGAGAAATTATATTTCATAAAAATTAAAACCTGTGCATCAAAGGACACTATCAAGGAAGTGAAAAGATGATCCACAGAAGGAGAGAAAATATTTATATATCATGTATCTGATAAGGATCTCATATCCAGAATATATAAAGAGTTCTTACATCTTAACAGCAAAATGATAAACAACCTGTCTTAATCTGTTCCGGCTCCTATAATTAAAAAAAGTAGACAAGGTGGCTTATAAACAACAGAAATTTATTTCTCACAGTTCTGGAGACTGGCAAGTCCAAGATCAATGTGCCAGCAGATGTGAAGTCTGGTGAGAGCCCACTTCCTGGTTCATAGACTGCTGTGACCTTACATGGTAAAAGAGGTAATTACCTCTCTGGGATTTCTTTTGTAAGAGCACTAATCCCACTCATGAGGCCTCTGCCCTCATGACCTAATCACTTCTCAAAGTCCCCTAATGCCATAACATTAGGGGTTAGGATTTCAACATATGATTTTTGGGTGGGATACAAGTATTTGGTCTACAGCACAGCCCACTTTAAAATGCGAAGGACTTGAATAGACATTTCTCCAAAGAAGATATATAAATGACTACAAAGAACGTGAAAAGATGTTCAATATCATTAGCCACTGAGGAAATGCAAAGCAAAACAGCAATGAGACACCACTTTCCAAGCTAGGATGGCTATTGTTAAAAAAAAAAAGGAAAATAAAATAACAATTGTTAACAAGTACGTAGAGAAACTGTGATTCACTTATATTGCTGATGGTAATGTAAAATGGTACAGCTGCTCTTCAATAAGTTAAATACAGGATTACCAAATGACCCAGCATCCACTCCTGGGTATACACTCAAAATATTTGAACATGTATCTCTGCACAAATATTTGCATGGAGATGTTCATAGTAGTATTATTTGTAATAAAGACAAAGTGAGCACAATCCAAATGTCCATCAGCTGGTGAATGGATGAACAGAAGGTGGCATATCCATGAAATGGAATATTATTCAGCCATAAAAATGAATGAAGTACATGCTATAATGTGGATGAACCTGAGATGCATTGTGCTAAGTAGAAGAAACCAGACACAAACACTATGTGTATGACTCAATTTATATGAAATGTCCAGAAAAAAAAAAAAGAGAATCAGTAGAGACAGAAAAGAGATTAGTGGGTCTGGGAGTGAGAATGGGATTGACTGCAAACAAGCACTAAGGGATCTTTCTGGAAATGTTCTAAAATTAGATCATGGTGATGGTTGTACAACTTAGGAAACTTACTAAAAATCATTAAACTGTGCACTTACAATGGCTGAATTTTATGCTATGTAAATTATACCTCAATAAAACTGTTAAAATAAAAATAAAAAAGAGGAAATGGGTTGAGGTGGGTTTGTCTCAATTAGTTTTTTCCCAGTAGGTCCAGGGCTGAAATGCAAATTTAACCACTTCCTCCCCATTGACCAGCTCTGAATACTACAGGGTGTTGGGAGGGTGTTGAGAGATCCTATCACATAATCTTTCTGAGACCCTGGGGGCCACACTCCTGAGACAGGCACAGGCCCAAAGGGGCCCCCTCAGGGGCCCTCCCGTCAACACAGATCTGTTTCTGAGGGGACTCTTACTGAGCAGACGCGTGGCTGTGTGCTGGGGACACCCACACAAACATACACAAGTGACAGCCCAGGTGGAGGCTGTTTTCTTGTGGGCAAAGACAGACAGAAGGAACAGATGAACTAAATGCAAGTTGTACTGAGTGTCACAGAAAAACGATGAGAAGTTAAAGTTGTGACATTTTGGGACACACTGGACCCAGCCATAAGGGAAACATTTTGGGAAGTCATGCTCACCCCAGTGGACATGGCAGCTTTTAAATTTCCACCTACTTTTTAAACACAAGGGGTTAAGTGGCTCCTGCTACATCCCAGTCACTCCTGAAGTCACAGCCTGAGCACTCCGTTGAAACTGTAAATTGAGTCAAGCCACTCTTCTGATGAAGATCTCCAGGATAACTTTCAGTTCTCTTGGAACCAATCCTGCCTTCCTTGCCCCGCCCTGCAAGGTCCTACATGATGTGCGACGATGTGTGACTTCTGCGGCTCTGCCTCCTAGTATTCCTTTGCTCACTCACTCTATTCCACCACACTGTTCTCATGTTCCAGGAGCAAGCTACATTCCTGCCCACTTCAGTGCCTTAGCACTTACACTTCCTTCTGCCTAAAATGTTTCCCTTATGACTGGGTCCAGTATGTCCCAAAATGTCACAACTTTGACTTCTCATTGTTTTTCTGTGACACTCAGTACAACTTGCATTCATCTGTTCCTTCTTTCTGTCTGTCTTTGCCCACAAGAAAACAGCCTCCACCTGGGCTGTCACTTGTGCATCTTTGTGTGGGTGTCCCCAGCACACAGCCACGGGTCTGCTCAGTATTGGTGGGTGGAAGGCAGGAAGAAGAGAATGGATAAAAGGGTGGGTAAGTAGATAAAAGAATAAGTGATTAAGTGAGTGGAAAGACGAAGGGGCGGGAGGAAGGCAGGCAGGCAGCACATGGGAGGGAAGGAGGGAAGAAGGGGTTCAGTATCCTTGCGTTAACATACGTCCCAAAGCAGTGCAGTGAGTGACCAAGAATGTAAGCTCAGGAGCCCAAATGACTGAACTCAAAACTCTCTGTCACTCATCAGCTGTGTGACTTTGGACAGGTTATTTAAACTCCGTGAGCCTCAGCATCCTTATCTTTAAAATAGGGATGGCAATGATAATGATAACAACTCTCTTCTTGAGCTTTTCTGAAGTTTAAGTGAGATGGTGCATCTTTAGTTCTTAAAACCCTGGCACAGAGTAAGCTCTCAGCAAGTATTAGCTCTAATTTACTGTTTATTCTCTTGATCCTCCAACCACTGCCAATTTCTTATGCATGGTATTAGACAACACCCTGAATATCAAGAGAAAGAGGAAGAAAAGCTGGCTTTCTCCCCACATTTGTTTTCCAGAGAACACAAGATGCTTTGGAAGTGGGGAAGAGAATTTCTGCACAGCAAACATCCTTCAAATAGGCCACAGGGGAATTTGTACCAAGTTCCTCTAAAACAGCTAGAAAAAGAAAAAAAATAGAAGAAATAAATAGCTCTTTTTCTCTGGAGTGGTCATGTGGGTTAGCTGCAAACTGTTTCCCAAAAATGAGTCAGCTGGGAGAGGTGGCATGTGCAGTTGAGCTGACGTGTGTCATCCCTGCTGGTAACATTTCAGCCTGGTGGGCCCATTCCATAGCCTGCTGCAGGCTGAGGAATCAGATACACCCAGGTTCAAATGCCAACTACAACACTTCTTCGCCTTGGTTTCTCCATCTGTAAAATGGGAATCATCTTGTTTGCCTCACAGGGTTTGTGACATTACATGAGATCATGTAGGTGCCTAAAAAGTGTAAGACAGTAATAATAGTAGTAGTTACAGTTTTCTTCTTCTTTTAAGACTTCTGGGCTTGCGTTTGTTGTCTTTTGTCCCCTCGTTTCTTAAACGTCTGCCAGAGAAATGTGACTCTCTCATGGGCCCCTGCTTGTTGGCAAAATGAAAACTCTCTTGAGAATTCCTTTTCTCTATTTTCTTCCTGAGTTCTCATGTGTCAAAGTCTGCCCTCCCCCTCCTGGCTAGGTATCCCCACTTGACAGATGGGCAGAGTGAAGCATTCAGAGAGGTCATGGGGTATGCACTAGGGATTGTCTTCTCCGGGCTTGGAGACAGGGTCCTGCTCCCTGCAGCCATGCAGCAGGAAATTGGATTCAAAGGAAACCGGGAAGAGTTGTCTAGGAAGGGGTCCCAAACTCAGACCCCTGTTGGGCTGGCAGGCAGTGTGCATGAGTGAAGCAGGCCAGTTTGCAAACTCTGGAAGAGGGGGTCTGGTGGGGTCGCTGAGCCCATGGGACTTTAGGCAGGTCCCTGAACTGAGAGTTGGACTCTCAGGACCACAGGGGCCTCCTGGATCCTGTTATACCACTTCTGCACCCTTCTGAGCCTCTGTTTCCACATCTGTGAGAAGTGGTGGCTCATGGCTGTCCTGCCTGCCTCCTCTGTCATGACTGTGAGACTGCGGATGATGTCAGCCATCCGCAAGAGGCAGATGTCACCGGATGGCTCCAGATGTCTTCCCAGCAGGTGACCTTTGGCGAGCAGTGAGCCCTGCTGTGGGGCCAAGCCCCCTCCCACCTCTGTCTCACTCCCCGGGGAGGAGCTGAGCTGCTCTGTGGGCTGGGCCGGCAGGGAGCTGCTCACCACATCCTCCTCCTGCTCTCCGCCCTGCACACGCGGCTGGGCCGAGGATGGCAGCCTCTGCCTCTGCCAGACCTGCGGGAGTCTCTCTGCCAAGGGCCTGTTGTGCTCAGGGTCTGGTTGTCTGCTTGCTTCTGCCTGAGTGTGACTGACAGCCACATGGCTATCTATCTGCCTGTCTGTCTGTCTACCTGCCTGGCCAACCCTTGCCTGCTGTCTGTCTGTCCCTGGTGCTGACAAATGGTCCCTGCCCCATAGTCTCTGTCTTTTGTCCTTGTGTGACCTCTTTGGGACAGGACTGATCTTTGTGCACCCAAATGGTTCCTTCTGCGTGGCCCGCCTGCCTGCTGTCTATCCAAGTGACAGGTTGTGTGATTGGCTGATGACTTGGGGCAGATTGTGGATTCCCACCCCAGACCCCTGCCTGTTCTCTCCCACCTCCTCTCCCACCCTGTGCTGAGCCCAGCTGTCACCTCCAGGAGCCCGCTGGATTGCCCGAGCACACAGAATGGATTTCTGAGGAAGAAGCTGGAACAGCAGGTAACTTGACTACACATCCTGCTCTGCAGGGCCTGGGACACCTTCCCTGCCCCGGAGAGCCCAAGGTAGATGGTCACAGAGGGGGCCCTGGGTCCTCCTCATGGCTGGGGTCAAGGCGGCTGGCAAAGCTGGGGCTGGAGTCTCTGGTTCAGCTCAGCTCCAGTTGACTGAGGGACTTTCTGTGGGTCTGCAGGATGCCTCAGGGGCAGGGGGACAGGGGCATGGCTGAGATGACCCCACCAGCTATCTGTGAAAAACAGCCTCCAAAGGGTGGGGGGCTGGGAGAGGAAAGCTGGTTTCTGACCCAACAAGATGCCACACTCATTGTCCTAGGGAGCTGGGCTGGGCAGGTGTGGGCGTAGGCGTGATGGTGTGGTGTTCCTAGGGGGCCTGCTGTGGGGCGGTGGCATTGCCTTTGTGGCAGGTTCTGTGCTTTACCACTTCATTTCATCCAATCTTTCCAAATAGATTGCTATGCTCATTTCACAGATAAAGAACTGGTGCCCTGAGAGGTAGAGATTTTCCCAAGGGGTAACTCAGCCAGGGTGTAGCAAGGTGGGCAGGTGACTTGGAGGCTGGTCCTGCCCTCCACGCATGCCACTCATCTTTGTCATGAAGGCACAGGGGATGGGCTGATGGTGAGAGGCAAACAGAGGACGTGAGGACGGGAAGGGAGTGGGGAGACCTGGGGAAGCTGCACCCTGAAGGGTGGGTTGAACATATGACAAAGGGGGTAGGAAGGGACACGCAGATGCTTTCCTGGAAGAAGAGCCAGGTGAGTACGTTCCTGGAGTGGAGCTTTGGACTCATTGGAAGGACTGGCCAGTTGCTGCTCATAGGGACAGAGGAAGGACCCAGGGTAGGGGGCATGAAAAAGCCAGGAGCGACTCTCAGGAGGACATCTGTGTTCCCCTGGGGGAAAACACGGGGGTTTTAGAAGCACATGGTGGAGTGGGGAAAACCTGGAGGGGTCAAGGTCTAGCCATGAGACTTCCTAGTTGGGTGAACCCAGACAAGTCTCTGTGCTCCCTTCAGCCTCACTAAGCCTTGGTTTTCTCATCTGTAAAATGGGGATGAGGGCAGTTCCATCTCCCTGGTGTGGGTGTGAGGATTTGAGGATATAAAAATATGACAGCTGTCAACAGGAGGCCCACCCAGGAGGGGAGTTTACACTGTGAGGAACCTGGAGCCTGTGGAGGAGACGAATGAGTCTCCAAGAGGGCAGAAGGTGTGGGGACACACTCAGGAACCCACGGCCTTGGCCCTCTCAGCCCCCAGGGTTCTGGGCTTCCCAGCACCAGTGCTCAGCACGAGGTAGGCCTTGGACAGTCTCCCATAATCCTCATGGACCAGGTGAGGCTGGTGGCCTCACTCACCATTTCACAGATGAGGAGACTGAGGCTTGGTGGGGAGAACTTTGCCCCAGGTCAACTGTGACCCTAAGATGCAGAGCTGGTTAGGCCCCTCAGTCTGCTTGAACACAAGGCCCCAACCTGCTGGGCTGGATAATATAAAAACAAGACTCCTAGTCCTAGGACGCCTTCTGAGGGGGGAACCTTAGATCAAAGGCAGGCCACAGCAGGGTCCCTGGTCTGCCATTTCCCATGATAGGTTGAGCAGAAGCGCTGGTCCCATACCAGGCAAGGTGTCTGGATCCTTACAAGCCCATAATGGAGGAAACTACGAACGCTTATATTAGGAGGGGGTCAAAATCTAGGATGGGGAGAGGTGGGGCGAACAAGACAAAGGCTAAACTATAGGCACTGCAGGCTCCCATCTGCGCAGCAAGGAAGAAAAGGCAGGAGATGGGAGGTGGGGGTTGGCACCCATAAAAGGTTTGTGGGCATTGAATGGGGGCATAATATGGAGGGGAAGAGGAGACAGAAAGAGGAGAGGAGGCCACTAGAACCTTAGGGAGGCGCCAGCTCTTCTGCACCTTCAGGACCTCCCTGGTGCCTGATCAATGAATGGAAGGCAGGGCGTTCTTCCTTCCAGGGAGGGGAGTGGAGCCTTCAGAATCCCTGCATACAGAAATGATGGCTCGTCCCTCCTCCACATAGCTGGGGGGTCCCTGGGCTCAGGTGGGGGCCCTGGACCTGCTTTACCAACACTCCAGTGTGATTTGGGGCTTTGCAATCAGCCAGACCCGGGTTTTGAGTCTTGACTCCATCACTAAGCACTGTGTGCCCTTGAGTAAGACACTGAGTTAACCTCTCTGAACCTCAATTTCCTCATCTACAATCTCTATCTCAGGTTTGTTGTAAAGTTTTATTCAACATGTATTGAGGATTGGCTGTGGTCAGGCATTGTTCTAGGCCCTAGGGATTCAGCAGCACAGACAGAAGCCACTGTAATGAGATGGGGAGAGGCTCAGCAGTGGCCACAAGCAATGGCAGCTATTATGTTTTACTTGCAATATTATTGGTAGTAAATGTCTTGTTATCAGCTAGAACACCTGGTAAGGCTTCTGGCATATATTAAGCCCTCAATAAATGATAGCTCTTAGGGTGAGTCAACTCTCCCCTTTCACAGATGAGGAAACTGAGGCTCAGAACTGTGGGGGTTTCCTAGGGCCACCCAGTGAATCATTTACAATCAGAGGGAGGAAAGCTGTGAATAGGGGGAACACACACTGCCTCAAAAATGGCTTTCCCCTCACAGCCCCTTCCTCACATGCTGTTCCTTCCATGCCCTCCAGTATCCCCCAAACCTGAGAGGGGAAGCTGAGAGGAGCCCACCCCCACCCCACGGCTCACAGGTGCCACCACCCCCCACTCCTCGCCCTGGCACCCAGCCGAAGGGACTTTTTATGACAGCTCAAATGAGAGCTCTGAGTAAATTTGGAACTTCTGAGACACCCTGAGAATATTCCCTGGGATGGGGGCAGGGCCCCTTGAAGCCCCTAACTGGTCAGAACACCTGCAGCAGGGCCCTAGCCTGCTGGCCACTGCAGCCCCCAGGAAGGAGCAGGCCACCCAGTGGTCCCCAGGGAGGTGGGCAAGTGCACCAGCCTGGCTCTCTGCTCAAGTCCTGGCCCCTACTTGCTGTGTGACCACAGGCAAGGCTCTGGGCCTCTCTGGGCCTCTATTTTCTCATCTGCCAAGAGGACTTGATGATGTAGATTGGTACAAGGGCCTGCTTTCAAACTGTCTCTAATATGAATCAGAACTACTTAGTTCACTTCAGCCAGGGCTGGGGAAGCCTGGTGGGGCCTGCTGGGCAGGAGTGGAGTGGATAGCAGGCCCTGCCCAGCACCCAACCTTGTGTCTCAGGTACTCTCAGATCAAAGCACCCTTTCTTTGTCTTATAACCAGCCTCTCCTGGTCTGGCGCAAATGGGGCTAGGGTGAGGTGTGGCTGCAGGGGCTGAGAGAGGGTGCAGAGTCTGGGCAAGGTTCCCAGCACTATGGAGACTGCTGGATAGATGGAAGTTGCACAGGCTAGGGGTGGGATGCTCCTCAGCTAGGAGAGGTTGCACGGGCTGGGAGAAGTTCCAGCAAGAAGATTTTTCAAGCTAGGAGAGGCTTCATGGACAAGGGCTCACAGCCTAGCTGGGAGTGAGATAGACTGAGAGGTTGCACAGGATGAGAATGGACAGGTCATTGCCCTCACGTTCAGCCCCTCCTAAGTATAACCCCAGGTCCTGGCACACCTGTCCTCAGACACCTACAACCCACCCCTTGCCATTGGCCAAAAAACAAAGGCACCTAGTGTTACCCACATGTCTATGGTGTGCCCAGCACCTGCCTCACACTCTCTTAGCCAGACCAAGGCACTGCCCCCATTCTACAGATGAAGAAACTGACACTTGGAGAAAGGAAGACTTGTGCCCAAGTGCCCACTGTTAGTGGCAGTGCCTCTTTTCTGCTTCAGGGCTGCCAGGCTGATTCTTCCCCAGCCTGAGATTTCCACTTAGGTAAGAACTTGCTGTGTGACCCCAGGCAACCCCCATCCGTCTCTGAAAGTTCCCTATTACTGGTCTGATGTCAGCAGTCACTGCCACTCAGACCCTGGGAGCTGAAGGTGTTGCTTGAAGGGGGTGCGGGGAAACTCCTGGAGACTGTGACAAAGTTGATGGAGAAACAGAGACATCTTGGGGGCTGCCTCAGGGCCTGCTCCTTTTATGACTGGACACAAACTCTCAGCCCCATTTATTCATTCACCGTTCTCCAGCTACTTGATGAGCACCTATTATATTCCAGGCCCCTATTCTATGCACTAGGTAGGGATCCTGTGGTGACCAAAACAGGTAAATATCCCAAGCTCTGGAGCTTATTATCCACAATGCAGGTAGGTCATAGACACAAAATCAGGAACACTTACTAAACAAATCCTGGTGTTACAATTGCAATGAAGCAGACAAAGAGATGTGTGGCACAGGAGAAGAGACCCATTTCAGACAGAGTAAAAGCTTCTGTGACGAGGCAATGCTGGAATGAAACTTGAGAATGAAGCTACAAGGAAGCAGAAGGAAAAGTGTTCTAGGCAGGGGTAATGGCACATGCAAAGGACCTGAGGTGGGGAAAAAATATTGAAGGATTGTAGCTTTTATCTTTATCAAGTACATAAAGATCTTCAGTGCACTGAATTTAAGAAATAAGGGTCAAAGAGCAGAAGATTTAACACTGGAGTGTATGTCTACACAGGTTTTAACATTGAGAGTAAGCTTCAAATCCATTATGACAGAAAGCATTCTTTCATTTAATCACTCATGTAGCAAATGCTTTGAGCACCTACCGTGAGTTGGGCACTGGCAGCTCCTGGCGATTCAGCGGAAACCAACATACACATGGTCCCTGCATGACGGTTGCTCAGAAAGTCACTAAAAACACCGTAAGCAGTGTGCTCTGATGGAGAGGTGGACCCCAGAGGAAGGAGTGACTCACAGCTCTTTGGAGAGGTCACAGATATACAAAGGAGATGACATTTGAACTGAATTTTGAAAAGTGAGGAGGAGGCTGATAGCTAAGAAGGGTGGGGAGTTTCAGTGGCTGAAACAGCACGTGCAAAGGCGTGGAAGTGAGATGAATGGGGATGTTGGTGAAGGTGTCAGGAATCTGGTGGACCTGGAGCATGGGATGAACACTGGGCACAGGAAATACTGGGGGCAGATGCCCAAATGTCTTGAATGCTGGGGCTAAGGAATTTACTAAGCTCTTCTCTGAAGAGCAATGGGGAATGACAGCATGACACAGTGGGAATGTGGGCTAGGCTGGAGGGCCACAGCTGGAGGCAGGGAGATCAGGGAGGAGGCCAGGAGGAGGGCAGGTGTGCAGAGGTCCTTGAAGACCAGGGATAAGCTGGACGCCCTCTCTGTGTTCCCTTTTGGGAAGCCCCTCAGTCTCCACACTTCCCCTTCTGGTGACCTGTTGGCTCTTGTTTCTGGCACTTCTGGGGAGTCCCTCTTCACCCACCTCATTTCTTCTTGGTCACCATGGGAAATGAACCATTTTACTTTTACCACACCTCTCACCTTTCACTTTCCACACTCAGTCCCCACCAAGGTCACACTGGGGATGATGGTCCACTTAAGGAACTAAGCAAACCCCATTCCTGAATCGTCAGTACGGAAAAATCACCAGGGAAACCAAGGAGCTGGGTTCTTTCCAGTTTGGCGAGGTTGTAAATAATGCTGCTACAAACACTGGCCCATCTCTGCTTAGATACATAAGTACGTGTTTCTCTTTGAGGCATCACCTGGAAATGGAATTGTTGGGTCTCCTGTTCAGTGGAATTTTCCAAAGCAGTTGTAACAATTTACACTCCTAGGAGAAAACAGTAGAGACTGAGAGTTTGGGTTACTCTGCATGCTTTATAGCACTTGAAATTCTACATCTTTTTCATTTTAGTCATTCTGGGTTGCTGTGTAGTGGCATCATACTGAGATGTAAATTTGCATTTCCTTGAGGAGCAATGATTTCAAGCACCTTTTAATATGCTTACTGACCATTTGAATGTCTTCTTTTGTGAAGCGTCTCTTTAAGCTTTTTGTCCTTTTTTAAAAAATTGAATTCTGTGTTATTTCTTTATTATTGTTTTATAATTTTTTGTATATTCTGGGTACAAATATATATAGAGAATATATATATATATATATATATATATATATATAGTTATATAATGAGTTGTAAGATATACATATTTGGTCATTCATATGACCAAATATCTATTTCCCAGGTACATTTAGTCTTCATCCACAGTTCCTGAAAACACTGCAGTCTTAAAGATGAAACAGGTGTGTCATATTAATGAGAGACTTTTGGACTCCACCCGAGGTCAGGGACTGGAGGCTGAATCAGACAATGCCCAACGATTTAGTCAAACATGACTATGCAATGGAGCCCTCACAAACACCCTGGAGAAGAGCTTTTTGCTCTCTCTGCTTTGCCTGCTCTGCTGGTTGGCTCCTGCTTCTTGGTCGGAGAGAACTTCTATGCTTGGGGAACCAAAACACCTCCCCATGCCACGAAGCCAGGCCCCAAGCTCCACGAGGATAGATGCTCCTTCATTTGGGACCTTGCCCAGTGTCTCTGTCCATCTGGCTGTTAACTTGTATCCTTTATGGCATCCTTTACTAAACTGGTAAATATAAGTGTTTGTCTGAGTCCTGCGAACCACTCTAGCAAGTTAACCGAACCAAATGGGAGGTCGTGGGCACCTCCAATCTGTAGCCATTAGGTCAGAAGCTCAGGTAACTCTGCCTGTGGCTTGTGATCTGCATCTGGAGTGGGGGATGGAGGGCAGTCGTGTAGGACAGAGCCCTTAACCTGGGAATTAGGTGCTGTCTCTGGGCAGATAGCATCAGAATTGAGTTGAGTTCTCCAACACCCTCCTCGTGTTCAAGAATTGCTTGGTGTAAATATGTCTGTGAAGACCCCTCCCACATACTTACACACATTGGAATCAGGTCCGGGAATCTGAGTGAAGTTACACTACTATTACTGCTCTGTATAATATTGTTATTACTATACATACATGTAAGGAAAAAAAACACCATCTCATTTGGTGTTGGAGATGTTACATATATATGTTATATATGAATATATATAATTATGTATATGGAATATATATATAAATTATATAGAGAGAATGTATGATATTCTAAGTTTTTATATTTTATAATTTATGCTATATGTATATATTTTTAATATAGTTTTGTTATATAGTTATATTATAATGTTATAAAGATAATTAGATATGGAACATACATATCATATTACATATAATTATATAGAATAAACCTTATAGATAGATAGATATAGATGTAGGTCCAGCTCAGGTTTATTTTTTTTCATATGATTATCCAATTAGGCTCTCCCCATGGCTTTGCAGTGATGCCTTTGTTGAAAATCAGGTGGCTATATATGTGAGTCTTCTGGGCTCTATTTCTTTCCATTGGCCAGTTTATTTTTCCTTGCAACAACGTCATGTTATTCTTTAAGATTGTCTAAACTATTCTCAGCTCTTTGCATTTCTATATAAATTTTAGAATTAACTTGTCAATTTCCATCGAGGAAAATCCTGCAGGGGAATTTTTTTGAAACTTGGAATTTCATTGAAACTTTAGTTCAATTTGGGGAGAACTAACATCTTTGAGATACTAAAATGCTCAGTCTATGAACATAGTATGTCCCTCTATTTTATTTATAGTTTTTAAAAAATTTCTTATTAATATGTTATACATTTCTGTGTAGAGGTCTGTATCTCTCATTAGAGTTAACCTTGGGTGTTTAATTTTTCTATGCTAATGTAATTTGTATAATTCTTAAAATTTCATGTTTGTTCTTAGTGTATAGAAATATAGTAGATTTTTTTTCACAGTTTACTAACTTTGTTGGCACATTCTTCAAGCTGGAGTTCCAGACATAGGAAGATACAGCTGCCAAACCAAGCCTACTTCAACTGACCACCAGTTGGGGACTTCCTATCTTTGCTTTTGTAACATTTGTAGACCTCTTCTTCCGCTAATCCCATGAGAAAGGGTATAAAGCAGAACATCCCAGTCATGAACTTCATAAACCAGTAGATAGTTTTTATCTTCTTAACGATTTTTAACTGCATGATACATAACAGTACAGTGTTGTTAACTAATGCATGTTGTTATACAACAAATCTCTAAAACTTTTTTATCTTGTATGGCTGGAACTCTACATCCATTGAACAACCACTCTCCATTATCTCCTCCCTCCAGCCCCTGGAAACCACTATTCTACTTGCCGTTTCTGAGTCTGATTACTTTAGATATGTCATATAAATGAAATCATGCAGTATTTGCCTTTTTAGTGATTGGCTTAGTCCACTTAACACAATGTACTTGAATTTCATTCATTTTGTAGCATTCCTTCTTTTTAAAGGTTAAATAATATTCTATTGTATGTATAAACCACATTATCTTTATCGGGAAAAAATGGATTAATTTACATTGCCTCCACATCTTGACCATTGTGAATAATGCTGCAATGAACATGGATGTGCAAATATATCTTTGAGGTACTCTTTTCAGTTCCTCTGGAGATCTACCCAAAAGTAAGATTGCTAAATTACATAATAGTTCAATTGTTAGTATTTTGAGGAACCTCCATACTGTTTTCTGGAGCATCTTCACCATTTTACAATCCCAACAACAGTACACAAGGAATCAAATTTTTCCACATTCTTGCTAACATAATTGTGATCCTAACAGATGTGAAGTGATAACTTATTGTGGTTTTGATTTACATTTCCCTGGTGATTAGTGATGTCGAGCATCTTTTCATACACCTATTGGCCATTTGTTTATCTTCTTCAGAGAACTATCTACACAAGTCCTTTGCCCAATTTTCAGTTGTGCTATTTGTTTTTTTTACTAGTTGTAAGTTTGTTTACATATTCTGAATATATCCAATATATGATTTGCAAATTTCTATCATTCTCTTGTTACCTTTTCACTCTATTGATTGTTTCCTCTGCTGTGCAGAAGTTTTTAAGTCTGATGAAGTTCTATTTATCTATGCTTGCTTTGTTGCTTTTGCTTTGTCATATCCAATAAATAAGCCCCAGGTCCGATGTCATGAAGTTTCTCCCGTTTTCTTCTAGGAGTCTCATGGTTTCAGGTCTTACACTTAGGTCTTTAACTTAGAGTTAATTTTTGTATATGATGTAATATAATAGCCCATCTCCCTTTTTTTTTTGCATATGGATATCCATATTTCCAACACTATTTGTTGAATACATTATCCTTTCCCCATTGCATGGCCTTGGCACCCTTGTCGAAGATCATTTGGCTATGTACATAAACATTTCTTTCTGGGTTTCTCTTCTGTTCTACTGGTTTCTATGCCTGTTTTTATGTCAATATCTATGTGTCTATCTTTATGCCAATACCTACTTTGATTACAGCCTGGTAAGATGTTCTGAAATCAGAAAGTGTGAAACCTCTACCTTTGTTCTTCTTTGTCAAGATTGTTCTGGTTATTCAGGGTCGTTTGAGATTCCATATGACTTTTAGGATATTTTTCTCTATTTCTTCAAAAAGTGCTATTGGGATTTTGATAGAGATTGCATTAAATATGCAGATTGCTTTGGACATTTTAACAATATTAAGTCTTCCAATCAATGAACATGGACTGTCTTTCCATTTACTTGTGTTTTCTTTAATTTCTTTCAGCAATGTTTTGTAGTTTTCAGTGGTACATATCACTTGCCTCCTTGGTTAAGTTTATTCCTGAATATTTTATTTTTTATGATGCTATTATATGTGGTATTGTTTTCTTAATTTACTTTTTGGTTTGTTCATTGTTAGTGTATAGAAATGGAACTGATTCTTGAGTGTTGATTTTGTATCCTGCTATATTGATGAATTTGTTAATTAATCTAATTTTTCTTGTGTGTGTGAGTAATATTTAGGGTTTTCTATATATAAGATCATGTCATCTGTGAACAAAGATACTTTTACTTCTTCCTTTTCGATTGACTGTCTTTTATATCTTTTTCTTGCCTAATTGCTTTGATTAGGACTTCCAGTAATAATTAAATAGAAATGGCAAGAGTGAGCATTCTTGTCCTGTTCCTCATCTTAAAGGAAAAACTTTCAGTTTTTTACAGAGTATGAGGTTAGCTATGAGCTCTCATATATAAGCTTTATTATCTTGCAGTTATTTCCTTCTATTCCTAGTTTGCTGAATGCTCTATCAAAAGGTGTTGAA
Organism: Manis javanica; assembly: GCF_040802235.1. NCBI lineage: Eukaryota > Metazoa > Chordata > Mammalia > Pholidota > Manidae > Manis > Manis javanica. Next base: position 47,467,678 of record NC_133165.1, on the reverse strand, counting down.
TTTTGTCAAATGAATTTTTCTGCATCGATTGAAATGATCATGTGATTTTTGTCTTTTATTTTGTTAATGTGGTGTATTTTTGTATGTTGAACCATTCTTGAATCCCAACTATAAATCCCACTTGGTCAGAGTCTATAATACTCTAACATACTGTTGAATTTGGTTTGATGGTATTTTGTAGAATATTTTTGCATCAATATTCATCAGGTTTAATGAGCTGGAGTTTTATTTGTCTGGATTTGCTTTTAGGGTAATACTGGCCTCATAAAATGTGTTTGGAAATGTTTTTTTATCTTCATTTATTTTGGAAGAGTTTGAGAAGGATTTGCATGAATTCTTCTCTAAATGTTTGCTAGAATTCCCCAGTGAAGTCATCTGGTACTGATATTCCTCTGTTATATTTTTTAAAGTTACTGATTCAATCTTATTACTAGTTATAGGCCTATTCAGATTTTCTTTTTCTTAATAATTCAGTTTTGGTAAGTTGTATGTTTCTAGGAATTTATCCATTTCTTCTACATTATTAAGTTGGTTGGTATATAATTATTCAAGTAGTCTCTTATACTCCATTTTATTTCTGTGGCATCAGTTATAATGTCTCCTCTTTCTTTCTGATTTTAGTTATTTGAGTCCTCTTCGGTTTTTTTAGTCTAGCTAGAGGTTTGTCAGTTTTGTTGATCTTTACAAATACAATAGATTTTTTTATATTGATAACATATTCTGTGTCCTTGTTTAGCAGTTATTATTCTAATAGTTTATCTGTCATGTATCTGGACTCTTATAGGTACTCAATCTTCGTATCATTCCAATCTTTATAGTTTTCTAATATTTATACATTTACTTTTCTTGCCTTATTGCATCGAATAGAACCTCAAGTACAAGATATTCTTGTCTTTTTTCTGTCCTCAGGGATATAATGTTCACCATTTGGCCATTTTTGGATAATGTTGGCTGTGTATAGTGTGTGTGTGCATGTGTGCATACTCTTTATCAGTTTAAAGAAGATTCCTTTTATTGCTGGTTCTCTGAGAATGTTTTTAAAATGATGAATAGATGTTGTGATTTATTAAATGTGTTTTCTGAACCTATTAAATTATTATATACATTTTCTTATTTATTCTGTTAATGTGGTGAAATAGATTACTGATTTTCAAATGTCAAATTAAACTTGCATTCCTGAAATAAACCTTATGTGATAATGATGCATTGTTTGCTTTTGTATATATCATTACATCTGATTTGTTAATATTTGTTTAGAATTTTTGAATATACAAGAGAGATTGACCTATAACTTTACTGTCTTTTAATGTCAATTTTGATATCAAAGTTAAATCTTTAATTCCAGCTTTAGTTCATTGACATTTTTTTTATAGATTATAGAGACCATTTATTTGTTAAGGTCAATAGGCTTTTGATAATATAATAATAGCTGTTATTGTGACAGTATTCATGATTATGTTTAAGTATACACTTATTAATAATTGTACACCTATAGTACATTATTAGTACTTTTTTAAGACAATATTAGATATATTCCTTGACCCATTATTGAGGTAATTTCTTTTTTAATTTTATTTTGTTATCATTAATCTACAATTACATGAAGAGCATTATATTTACTAGGCTTTCCCCTACCCCAAGTCCCCCCCACAAACCCCATTACAGTCACTGTCCATCAGCTTAGTAAGATGTTGTAGAATCACTACTTGTCTTCTCTGTGTTGCATAGCCCTCCCCTTTCACCCACCCTCCACATTATACATGCTAATCATAATACCCCCTTTCTTCTTCCCTGCCCTTATCACTCCCTACCCTCCCATTCTACCCAGTCTCTTTCCCTTTGGTAACTGTTAGTCCATTCTTGGGTTCTGTGATTCTGCTGCTGTTTTGTTCCTTCAGTTTTTCTTTTGTCTTACACTCCACAGATGAGTGAAATCATTTGGTTATTGTCATTTTCCACTTGGCTTATTTCACTGAGCATAATACCCTCTAGCTCCATTCATGTTGTTGCAAATGGTAGGATTTGTTTTCTTCTTATGGCTGAATAATATTCCATTGTGTATATGTGCCACATCTTCTTTATCTGTTCATCTACTGATGGACACTTAGGTTGCTTCCATTTCTTGGCTATTGTAAATAGTGCTGCGATGACATAGGGGTGCATCTGTCTTTTTCAAACTGGAGTGCTGCATCCTTAGGGTAAATTCCTAAAAGTGGAATTCCTGGGTCAAATGGTAAGTCTATTTTGAGCATTTTGAGGAACCTCCATATTGCTTTCCACAATGGTTGAACTAATTTACATTCCCACCAGCAGTGTAGGAGGGTTCCCCTTTATCCACAACCTTGCCAACATTTGTTGTTGTTTGTCTTTTGGATGGTAGCCATCCTTACTGGTGAGAGGTGATACCTCATTGTGGTTTTAATTTGCATTTCTCTGATAACTAGTGATGTGGAGCATCTTTTCATGTGTCTGTTGGCCATCTGAATTTCTTCTTTGGAGAACTGTCTGTTCAGTTCCTCTGCCCATTTTTTAAAAAATTTTTATTTTGGTATCATTAATCTACAATTACATGAAAGACATTATGTTTACTAGGATCCCCCCTTCACCAAGTCCCCCCCACATACCCCTTCACAGTCACTGTCCATCAGCATAGTAAGATGCTGTAAAATCACTACTTGTCTTCTCTGTGTTGCACAGCCCTCCCAGTGCCCCCCCCGACACTACACACTATATATGCTAATCATAATGGCCCCTTTCTTTTTCCCTGCCCTTATCCCTCCCTTCCCACCCATCCTCCCCAGTCCCTTTCCCTTTGGTAACTGTTAGTCCATTCTTGGGTTCTGTGATTCTGCTGCTGTTTTGTTCCTTCAGTTTTCCTTTTTCTTATACTGCACATATGAGTGAAATCATTTGATACTTGTCTTTCTCCGCCTGGCTTATTTCACTGAGCATAATACCCTCTAGCTCCATCCATGTTGTTGCAAATGGTAGGATCTATTTTTTCCTTATGGCTGAGTAATATTCCATTGTGTATATGTACCACATCTTCTTTATCCATTCATCTACTGATGGACACTTAGGTTGCTTCCATATCTTGGCTATTGTAAATAGTGCAGCGATAAACATAGGGGTGCATCTGTCTTTTTCAAACTTGAGTGATGCATTCTTAGGGTAAATTCCTAGAAGTGGAATTCCTGGATCAAATGGTATTTCTATTTTGAGAATTTTGAGGAACCTCCATACTGCTTTCCACAATGGTTGAACTAATTTACATTCCCACCAGCAGTGTAGGAGGGTTCCCCTTTCTCCACAACCTCGCCAACATTTGTTGTTGTTTGTCTTTTAGATGGTAGCCATCCTTACTGGTGTGAGGTGATACCTCATTGTGGTTTTAATTTGCATTTCTCTGATGACAAGCGATGTGGAGCATCTTTTCATGTGTCTGTTGGCCATCTGAATTTCTTCTTTAGAAAACTGTCTATTCAGCTCCTCTGCCCATTTTTTAATTGGATTATTTGCTTTTTGTTTGTTGAGGTGCATGAGCTCTTTGTATATTTTGGATGTCAACCCTTTATCGGATCTGTCATTTATGAATATATTCTCCCATACTGTAGGATATCTTTTTGTTCTATTGATGGTGTCCTTTGCTGTACAGAAGCTTTTCAGCTTGATATAGTCCCACTTGTTCATTTTTGTTTTTGTTTTCCTTGCCTGGGGAGATATGTTCATGAAGAAGTCACTAATATTTATGTCCAAGAGATTTTTGCCTATATTTTTTTCTAAGAGTTTTATGGTTTCATGACTTACATTCAGGTCTTTGATCCATTTTGAATTTACTTTTGTGTATGGTGTTAGACAGTGATCCACTTTCATTCTCTTACATGTTTCTTTATCTCTTACATGTTCCATGGCTCCTTTATCAAATATTAATTGACCATATATGTTTGGGTTAATGTCTGGAGTCTCTGTTCTGTTCCACTGGTCTGTGGCTCTGTTCTTGTGCCAGTACCAAATTGTCTTGATTACTATGGCTTTGTAGTAGAGCTTGAAGTTGGGGAGTGAGATCCCCCCCCACTTTATTCTTCTTTCTCAGGATTGCTTTGGCTATCCTGGGTCTTTGATGTTTCCATATGAATTTTTGAACTATTTGTTCCAGTTCGTTGAAGAATGTTGTTAGTAATTTGATAGGGATTGCATCAAATCTGTATATTGCTTTGGGTAGGATGGCCATTTTGATGATATTAATTCTTGCTAGCCAAGAGCATGGGATGAGTTTCCATTTGTTAGTGTCCTCTTTAATTTCTCTTAAGAGCATCTTATAGTTTTCAGGGTAGAGGTCTTTCACTTGTTTGGGTAAGTTTATTCCTAGGTATTTTATTCTTTTTGATGCAATTGTGAATGGAATTGTTTTCCTGATTTCTCTTTCTATTGGTTCATTGTTAGTGTATAGGAAAGCCACACATTTCTGTGTGTTAATTTTGTATCCTGCAACTATGCTGTATCCCGATATCAGTTCTAGTAGTTTTGAAGTGGAGTCTTTAGGGTTTTTTATGTACAATATCATGTCATCTGCAAATAGTGACAGTTTAACTTCTTCTTTACCAATCTGGATTCCTTGTATTTCTTTGTTTTGTCTAATTGCCATGGCCAGGACCTCCAGTACTATGTTAAATAACAGTGGGGAGAGTGGGCATCCCTGTCTTGTTCCCAATATCAGAGGAAAAGCTTTCAGCCTCTCGCTGTTCAGTATGATGTTGGCTGTGGGTTTATCATATATGGCCTTTATTATGTTGAGGTACTTGCCCTCTATACCCATTTTGTTGAGAGTTTTTATCATGAATGGATGTTGAATTTTGTTGAATGCTTTTTCAGCATCTATGGAGATGATCATGTAGTTTTTGTCTTTCTTTTTGTTTATGTGATGGATGATGTTGATGGATTTTCGAATGTTGTACCATCCTTGCATCCGTGGTATGAATCCCACTTGGTCATGGTGTATGATCCTTATGATATATTTTTGAATTCGGTTTGCTAATATTTTATTGAGTATTTTTGCATCTACGTTCATCAGGGATATTGGTCTGTAATTTTCTTTTTTGGTGGTGTCTTTGCCTGGTTTTGGAATTAGGGTGATGTTGGCTTCATAGAATGAGTTTGGGAATATTCCCTCCTCTTCTGTTTTTTGGAAAGTTCATTTACATTTAATAAAAAGTACCGATATGTTTGGAATTGAGTCTACCATCATGCTATTTGTTTTCTTTTTATCCATCTATTCTTTTTAATTTTTTCTTCTTTTTTGACCCATTTTTCAGAAGAATAAAGTTCTTACAAAGTTATTATTCTATATTTCCTATTTTTTGTTAGTTGTACTTTCATCTATAATTCTTTTAGTGCCTATTTTAGGGATTACAACATACATACTTGATATTTTTTTGTCTACCTTATATTAGTACTTTCCAGACAATACGGTGACCTTTGACTTTATTCACTCTTCTTATATTTGGGACATCAGGCCATATATTTTAATTCTGCATATAGTTTAAACTTCATAAGACATTATCATTATTATTATTTTTATCAATTAATATTCATTTATATTCATATTTCTTTCTATTGCTCTTCATTCCTTCCTACAGTAACTTGCCTTCCCTGTGGGATTATTTCCTTTGCCCCCAAAGCTCACTTCAATATACCTTTTGATATGGGCCTACCACTGACAAATTGTCTCAGCTTTTTTTTCTGAAAAATATCTTTGTTTTGCCTTCACTTAAAAACACTTGTAATTAAGATCTAATTTACATACCATAAAATTCACTCTTTTAAGCTACACAATTAAGTGCTTTTCAGTATGTTCATAAAGTTGTGCAGCAATCACGACTATCTAACTGCAGAATGATTTCATCACTCCAAAATAAACCCATACCCATTAGCAGTCACTCTCCATTCTCTCTCCATCCAAAGCCACAGCACCTAGCAACCACTAATCTACCTTCTGTCTCTATGGATTTGCCTATTCTGGACATTTCATTTACATGGACAGTGTGGTTTTCTTCATATGTCCTTTTTGGGATTTGTAGAACTTCTTGCATCTGTGGCTTAATGTATTTTGCTAGTTTTGAAAAATTCTTAACCATTATCTCTATGATTACTTCTTAGTTGTTTTCTCTCCTCTCTTTCTTAGTCCAAAATACATGTATTTCACAATGTGTCCTATGTCTTTTTTGCTCTTTTCTGTGTTTTTAAACATTTTTTCTCTGCTTCAATCTGGGTATTTTCAATTGACCAATCTTCCAGTTTACCAATCCTCTCCTCTAATGTTTCTAATCTGTTGCTGAATCCATGTATTCAGTTCCTATGAATTTCAATTACTGTATTTTTCCATGCTACGATTTCTTTTTTTTTTTTTTTTTTGAGAGGGCATCTCTCATATTTATTGATCAAATGGTTGTTAACAACAATAAAATTCTGTATAGGGGGGTCAATGCTCAATGCACAATCATTATATGATTTCTATTTTTAAATAGATTTCATATATTTGGTGGACTTCTTGAACATACTAATCATAGTATTTTAAATCATGTCTGATAATGTCATTTTCTGAATCACCTATATGTCTGTTTCTATTGCCTTTTTTCCTCTTGGATTTTGGTCATTGAGTGCTATTTCCTGGCTTGCCATCACAATTTAATTGACTGCTGGACATTGTGTGTGAGAAATACAGTGGCTTTGGATAAGGTTAGATCCTTCCAGAAAGGGTTTAATATTCTACTAGCAGACATATAGTATATAGGCCGATCACTTTGATACAGTCAAGGTTAAACTATTTCTGATTTTTCCTTATTCCCAATGCATAGCCTTTCCTGAATAACTGGGTATTTACCAAGGCCCATCTTCTTGCTAGGCCCTGAACTCCAATTACTCCTTTAGCACTCTGAAACTGCCAAAATCTCTTCTTACCCTTTAGCCTATTACTAGATGTTACCTGCTAGGTGTTTTGGTATGCATCTCATTTGCAATGACTTAACATTATTTGAGGGGAAATTGCATGCAGAATTTCCTTGCATTTTCCCTTCTCTGGCATCCTAGCCTCTCAAGTACTTTCTAATTTGTTTGCTCTCTCATGCCTTCTCACATTTTTTTTTCCTGCTTAGTAATTGTTCTCAGGTGGAAGTTAGTCTGATACCAACTATTCCATCATAAAAAGTAAAAGTCCCCCTTCACATTTTATTTTACAAACCTCAGATTCACTTACATTTAAAATGTTGTGAAATAGACATACAAAAAGGTACAAAGAATAATATAATCAACACCCATAGTAACTTCATTGTTACCAAACTATTGAGACACTCAGGTCATCACATCTGCTCCTTTTTTACACTATTCAAAGTTTGATGTTTAACCTGAATTTCTCTACACTTCTAGAACACATGTATTTCACCTAAATAATATATAAAGCTATCTCAAATGGTGTTAAGTGTGACACAGATGTAGTTACTATGCATGTGTTCTTTTCTAATTTTTTTTCACTCTGGATTTTGTTTGTGAGTCATTTGCTTTGTTGTGAGAAGCTGTGATTCATTTTCACATTGAGTGACTACACCACAATTTATCTTTCAATTTTCTTGCTCATGGATATTTAGGTTGTTTCCAACTTTTCACTATTAAAGTCAATGCTGCTATAAACATTTCTGCATATGCTCCTTGTATACATGTGCCAGAGTTTCGTTAGTAGTACACCTGGCAGTGATCTTAGCCCAAGGACTTCCTCAAGTTTATTAGGCTATGCCAAACTATTTTCCTGGCCAGTTGTATTAATTTACATTTCCACTAGTTGTGAATGAGAATGCCCATTTATACCAGTCCTTTGCAACATGTGATGTGTCAGACTTTTAGTTTTTGTCAATCTGATAAAATTAAAATGGTATGTCATTGTGGTTTTGATTTGCATTTCTCTGGTGTCTGTGAAGTTAAGCACTTTATATTCTCCAGAGCACCTACTTCAATCTAACTTCCTACCCCCAAGCTTCTCAGCTTCCCCAGAATCTACTGAAATTTAGCCAAGTTTTACTCTGAATTACCGCAACCCCAGAGATCATTTCTCGGTACTGGAGCATGGTGGACAAACATCTTTCCAGGGCTCCATTCCATCCAGGGATGTGCTAAACCTGCAGCAAAGAGTCAGGATGCCAATTTTATAGATGAGAAAACAGAGAATCAGGGGTTGGCAGTTTGCCCAAGGACTGCCATCTGGGGCCTGGCAGACTCCAAGCTGGGTGCTCTCCACTGGTCTGCTGGAGACTGCAGAGGTAGAGTGCTGCGGCGGGGGCTCCTTAGCAGGAGGGCAGTGAGGGCACCTCTGACCTTCACTCGGGAGAACACCCGGTGGTCGGTGTACAAGTGCACAGAAGGGTGCGGCAGCCCTTAGGCGTCAGGTTGAGCAGAAGACCCATGAGGGATGGATTCAGGGCGGGGGTGGTAGTGGGATGGGGAGGCATTCCCGCTTGGTGCTGCAGAAAGGACTCTGTCATTCAAGGCTGATATTTCCCAGAATTGAGTGGCTTATTTCAGGCAGGGTTAAATGTCCCTGTACTCCTAGTGAGACGGTTAGACTCTTTTCAACCTTCTTCCATTCCTCTGCTGATGGGGTGGGTGAGAATCTCAGTTCGGCAAAGTATGTCTTAAACACTTTGACATTCCTTAATTCCCCTTTTTAAACAGGCAAGCTAGATCTCCAACTCCTAAGAATCTCGAGGAAGGGGTAGTATCTCACTAAGACTCAATTAATATCTTCTGTTTTCATTGTATTTCCTTTTGACATTTCATTGTCTTAAGTTTTATGCTAGGTTGACAGTTTCGTATAAGAAACACATAACATCTACTATATGCCAGGCACTGCTCCAGATGCTTTACAAATACTATTTTAATTTTCCCAGGGACCCTATGAAGTAGGTACTACTATTAGTATCTCATTTTTACAAATGAGGATACTGAGGGCCAGAAAAGTTAAGTAAATTTCCCAAGATCACACAGCCCATAAACAGCAAGCAGTGCTGGGATTTGAACTGATGAAGGTTGACCCCAAGTCTGTGTTTTAACGGCCTCATTTCATGCTAGCTACCTATTGATAATGATATTGTATTTTTGTTTGAGACACGTTTGTTAGAGCAAAAAATGAGGCACGGAAAAGATAAATAACAAGTCAATAATAGCAGTGATGAAAATCTTGAAGGTGGTAAGTGGAAGGTGGTAAGTTCTGGAACATTCCAGTGTGGTTTCATGGATGCAGAGATGGAGCAGGTGGGCCTGAAGGCCAAGTTTAGAGTGATGGGAGGGAGAAAGGTGTTCAAGAAGACTCAGCACAAGAATTGTCTCATGCAAAGGCAGCAGCATGACCGGGCCTGGGATGTTAGGGGGATGGTGCGTAAGTCAGAGCCTCTGGCCAGCAATAGTGAAAATCCAGCATCTTTGAATGGTTCACAGAGCACCATCGTATCTGCTTTCTCACTGACTCTTCTTAACTGCCAGGTGCAGTGGGCCATTACTGCCCCATTTTAGAGATGACAGTGGAGGTCAGAGAGTAGAAAAGCCAGAGAGGGGCTACTATTTCCTCCAAGATCCTCTGGCCTCAAAGTCCATGCTCTATTCCACTCTATCAGGTATCTTTGGCAAGAAAAAGGAAACATTTAACATGGTTGAGCAAAATACATGTTTTTTGGTTTAGGTAAGTGAAAAGTCCAGATGTGGACATCAGATATGGCTGGATCTAAGTCCTGAAATAATGCCATAGGGACTCTGGATCTGTATTTCTCGGAATTGACACCAATTTTAGGCAGGCTTTCTCTAAGAGGTGACAAAGATGACTACCAACTTCTAACAGGCCACCAAAAGTTCCCTCTTAAGTGGAGTTCTATAAAAATAATCCGCCCCCCAAAAAAATCCCACACTGCTCCCATTGACATTGCCTGGTTTGTGTCCATCCCTGATCTATTCAGTGTGGCCAGGCAGCTTGGGGTGCTTTCTTGGCCATTTCTGGTGCCCATCCTGTGGAGCAGGGGTTCAAGTCAGCTCCAGTTAGAGGAGCTCTTCCAAAGAAGAGAAGAGATGCCAGGCAGACAGAAGCAGCAGACTCTTTCCCTCAACCCCAGGGACCTGCGCATCCTTTGTGCAGCTCAGAGGAATTTGGAGGCTTGAGGAGCCTTGAATCTGGGCCAGGGACAGAGCTGTGCGGAGCCCTGTGCTGGGGCTGGGGTCATAGGTGTGGGCATGCTAATTAGGGGCAGAATGGACTCCACCTCCTGCATGGGAGGTGGGATCCTCAAACTGTGAGAAGTGGGCTCCTGCAGGGCCTGGGGCCAGGTGAGCTCAGTCTCTTAAGCAGATTTAAATGGGATTTGCCCCAACATTATTTTATTTTAATAGTGATGCTATTCATTTAAAAGGGTGTTGGGAAAAAAATACACAACTATGGATGTTATTGCTTAGGATGAGGTTATATTTAAACTTTTAACTGAGTTCATTTGTAGAAAATAAATGACAATATACACGATCTACATGTATGGTCAACATTTTGAAAGTGAGAAATGTTGGACCTGTTAGCTAGGTCATTCTGGGGTCCCTCCATTTCTGATGCTCTGAATTCTGTATCAGTCTTGGCTGTTTAGTGTGTGTTTATGTGTCAGAGGCCAGCCAAGCTCAGAGTTTTCTGCAAAATGCTTCCTTAAATTCTCAAAAGGATTCTGGAAGTGGGCTTTACTATGTCTATTTTACAAGACTGAGAGAGGGGACATGATCAATCAGAGCCATGCAGCTGGTAGGAGGCCTCTTTGTGCCTTTCCCCACTACCTGCTTGTGCCTTGTTGGGGAGATCAGAGGGAGCTCTCAGTGGGGCCAGAGTGGGATCTGGGGGAACCAGGGCAGGGGTCAGCCCTCTGGGCTCCAGTGCCAGCTGCATGCCAGCTATACCCCTGTACATGGGAGGCGTGTGCGTAGGGCTTCTGGGCTTCGGTGGGTGGCCCCACTGGCCTCTGGCTGGCACCTCTCCAAGCAGACACAGAGCTGGGGGAGCAACAGGCAAAGGGCCAACAAGAGCTTGGCGTTGTCAGCCTGGTGGGTCATACCTGTGGCCAAGGCACCGAAGTCCCCTCTTGCTGGATGGGCTTATTCTGTTCTCCAAGAGGTCTCTTGTCCATCTCACCCAGAGCAGGGTGTCTAGGCACCTGTGTGGTCAGCCTGCCCTCTCCCTGGCTCCGCAGTGGGTCAACCTGGGCTTTGGGATCAAGAATGCTCATTGTTGGGCCAACCTTACCTTTACTTTAGGTATTCAGGAGGGACTTCCTTTGTGGGCTAATCCTGGTTTTATTTGGTAAGAAGCCAATTTATTGGGCTGATGTCACCATGGGTGTTCTGTGGAAAGGCCTCCTGATTGCTGTTTTTCAAATATCACTTTCCGAACCAGTCTACTTCCTGCCTCACCGCCTCCCTGCCTCCTTCCCTGTCTCTTTTTCAGTTCAGTAAATGCCCACGTGGAATCCCACACACAACGCTGCATCAACAGGCTCAGCAGGGGGAGAGGAGCAGCAAGCTCCGCCCTCTCTAAATTCCCTTCCCTTCGTGCCTGTGTTGCGGGGACAGGAAGAAAGTGGGCAAGTAGGGAAGGACCAAGGGGCCAGTCAGCCACTTCTAAGGGGCAGAATCCTAGGAGCATCCACGGGCTTTGCGTTTCTGAGACAAGTCCAAGAATCTGAGGCGAATCTTCAAGGGAGGGATGGCGGTCAGAGGGGGCGGCTCAGGGTCCCTCGGTCCCCCCGCTGGGCCCAGCCACTCACTGTGCGTCTCTTCCAGGCTCGCGGGATCAGCATGCTGCGTGTCTGTGCTGCCCCTGTGGTCCTGCTGGCGCTCCAGGGCGGTGAGTAGCTGCCCCAAGGTCTGCAGGTTAATGTGGGATGGGGAGAGACTGGCCGGTGGGCCCAGGGCATGGCTGGAGGCCACAGGGCCGAAGCATCTGGCGTTTGTCCCTTCGAGGGGCACAGATTGAGTGGAGCAGCCAGCTCTCCATTAACCGGAACTCATCTGACCGGAGGGCTCCATTAGCCAGGAGTGGTTTGTGAGTCCCAGGCAGCCCAGTCCTGGGGCTTGCGCCGTATGTCTCACCAGGGGGATGGGAGACTCCATCCTTCACTTCCATGGCTCTCGGCCTTGCCTGGCTCCTAAGCCCTCAGTGAGGAAGTCCTGCCTGGGGTCTAACCTCGGTTTCACCTCACGTAATGACTCTCCCAGTGTTTCTCGACGATCGCTGGGTCCCCAGCAGGCACTGATGTTCCCTGGCAGGGAGGCAGGGAGGTGGGGACGAAAGTAGCCGAAGCCTTGGAAGGCAGCCCCGAGAACCAGAGGATGCTGCGGCCACAGGGAGAAGCGTTAGACCCCTGAAGTGGGAAAAGCCAGGAGTTAGCCTGGGGGCGCAGCCAGGCCAGAGGCCCAGGAGGTGCCTGCGGCACACAGGCACGAGTGTGAGCTGGACTGAGGGCAGGGGGCCCTTGGCCACCTCTTTGCTGACTCATCGGCATTTCTCTCTGGTTTTTACCAGAAGACTCAGAGCCTCAAATAGTTCCTTCAGGAAACCGCTGCCAGCAGCCCTGTGAGGTCCATGCTGCAATCGTGGCCAGTTCTCCTCTGAGGACGCTGAGCCTCAGAGAGGATAAGGGACAGGGCCACGGCCACACAGCCAGGCAGTGGCAGAGCTGGGATCAGTTCCCAAATCTACCTGATACCCCTGGTCTAAACGGCTGCTTTGACTGAGTGTGTGCAGAGAGCAGGCAGCGTGGGCCTCACCGACGTGGTGTCATCTAAGGGCCGCCACAGCCTTGGAGGGCCGGTGTCCCCAGCTTACAGATGGGGGCTCAGAGCATGTGTCCCTTCTTCATGCTTCTCACTGCCTCCTGCAGGCTTTGATAACGCTGGGCGAGGGGTGGCCCAAGGGCTCTGTGCCCAGGACTCGGGGCACTGACCAGGTGACTGGGCTTTTACTCCCTCTGTCCCTGATGCCCTCTCTGTGCTAGGGCAGGGGCTGCTGTCCCTGCTAGCGTTCCATTCCAAGTGTGAGACCAACCCTGTCTTAGTGGCCTTAAGCCTAGCTTGGAATTGCAGCTCCTCTCCTCCTCTCCGAACTATGGAACCTTGAGAAAGAACAACCAGGATATGGGCTCATGGGAGATGCAGCCACGTGGTGGCTCCTGCAGCCCTGGCTTTAGGTCCTGCCAAAGTCAACCCCATTTTCTTTACAAAGTGTCTGAAGTAGGCCTCTGTGTCCTCACCCTTTGTTCCTCTCCTCTGTTAAAGCAGAATTCGTTTCCACAACTGAGACCCTTTGGTAGTGTCTGTGGGGAGAACTGTGTTGAGAAGGATCCTGAGGCCATACCCAAGGGAGAGAGTGCTGTGATCGATTAGCAATGTCTGTCACATATGCGGACATGAAGAACTGGATTAGCTTTTGCCTTTCCTGGGTGATAATCTCTGCAGCCCAAACCACGAGAGACGAGACAACGTCCAGTCTCTGAGCCTGAGTGTTATCTATAAAATGGCAGTGGGGGTGGACTAAAGGATATTTCCAGCAACAGTGCTCTTGACTCTGAATCCAGCTTCTGACCCAGAGTGAGGTCCAGGAAAAATAGGAAAAACCCACCAAAAATGAAATCCACTTAAAAAGGGGAACAAATTTCTGGTAAACAGTGTGCAGTGATGGAAAAAACAGTGTTGGCACTTGATCTTACAATGCAAAACTGAACCTTACTTAACTGTACTTTGTCAAACATTTAACAAAATTTGCAAGTATTATTTGCAATTATGACTTCAGCGTCATTTTCAGGAGCAAGAGAAGCAATTAATGTTGGGATGAGAGAGTATTACATCTTCCAACCAAATTGCATACACATGTCCCTTGGTGGTGCAGTTCATCTGGGCAGTCAGGTAACAAAGACATCTTGGCAGAAGTATTTGAGAGTTTCCCAGTTTCCTGAAGTTTCCATGCCTTCTTAATGCACCGCTGGCATCGCTGAGGCCCATGTCTGTCTTGCCCCAGTGCTGTGAAGGAGCGGGCTCCTCATCGGGCATGCTCAGCAGTGCCCCCATTGATTCTGTGAATCCCTCTTGTCGGGAGCTCTAGATGTGCCATCTGGAGAGAGAGCCCAGCTGGGAGGGACGCTTACCCA